>NC_003071.7:2644150-3298150 GCF_000001735.4 Arabidopsis thaliana | reverse complement strand
ACACCATAATAAAATACTACCCTCATGATTAGACCATGTTCCTGAGATTTGATAAAAGAAAGGTGCATTAGCGGTTAATACGTTGTAATTGGATAAGTTATTAGGAATATGACAGAACGAAAGACCAAGGAAAGAAAGAAGAATGCACCAAAATGCAGGTGCTGCACCAAACGCTGGTGGTTGTTTCTTGTTGTAAGTGAATGCAACAAAAAGACCCGGAAATAACGAATAATGAAAGAATTCATATATTGATATTGACATTTCGTGCTCATTTCAAGATTTCTGCTTCGTTATTCCCATCATCCGGTTTCTGACCTGTTGGGTTGGGTGGCCTGCTTCGCCCTCGTCGCCTCTGTACCCGAAACAGATGCGCTGCGCTACCCAGCGCGTAACCTTGTCCCCCTATCCCTCTTCTGCTTATGCCATTACCAATCGCGGGTAACCCCCGGACCGGCCGCCCCTAACCTAATAAGAACGATTATCCTTATGACCAAACAAGGACCAGCTTACTTTTCGAGCGAGAGTTTCACGATCCCGACCAGCAACTTGTTGTGGGAGTAAGGGCATCCAAGCTTGCCCAACCTAGTAAAGGGGCTTGGAGATAGAGGGTTTTCTGGGGGGATTTGGCTTCTTTGGAAAGCTGAGTTGGAGGTGAAGATTGTTCATCGCCAGTATGTTCATTTTAGTGTTTATCGGAATAATGCTTTTCTGTCCTGGGTAACGGCAGTCTATGCTAGTCCTAATGCTACTTTGCGGCGTGCTCTCTGGGAGCAGTTGAGTAGCTTGGCATCTATGATATCTGATCCTTGGCTAATAGGTGGGGGGACTTTCATTCCATTCTGTGTAGTTCAGATAGCCGGGGTGGCTCAGCTAGTGGTAATCGGCCGTGTCGTTTGAGTTGGTTCCATTCCTCTAGTCTCTATGACATGAAGTTCGTTGGTCCGAAGTTGACTTGGGCTCGCAAGGGTTTGCTGAAGCGTTTAGATAGAGCTACACTTGAGAGTCTTTCTATTACTTCCTTGCTTACCTGGCTCACTTCGCAACAAAGAGAAGTTGTTTATTTGCTTGCTTAGCTAGAAGATGCCAACTTCGTTCACTTACGTCTCTCGTTTACTTGTTAGCTAGCCCTATTCCTCACCTTTGCTTTGAGGGTATCTAAATAAAAAAAATATACAGTGGTGTGCTCGTTAGAGGATGCTTTTTTAGTTAGCTAAGCGACTACCTTAGTTGAAGGTGGGAGGAGAGCAGCAAAGTCTCTTATCTTTCCAAAGAAGGCGGAAATCGAGATGTGAGAAAAAGAATAGCTATTCACTCTCCAAAGAAGCCCTCAAAATTCTTTCTAGCAAATGTGAAGAGAGGATTGTTGACAATTCAATAACCACTGCAATACCCTCTTACGGAATGATCTCGGTGTTCTCGCTATGTCGTCAATCTCAGTATACGGAAATGGTCTGACCAAGAGGCATCGATCTGGAGTGGGTCTTGCATTGCCGGATGACAGGAGCCCTTTACCTCCACTCTTCAATTATATCCATACCAGGTGAACACAGATGATCGACCTTCAGTGCCTGGTCAACCATTAAAGAAGAGAAGAGGAGCGGAACAATGAGAAGGAGTTCGTAGCCCTCCAACCAGAACTAATCAACCCGCCTCTTCAACATCTCCATTTCCCATTCCATCTCTGGGATCCAATGCTTCTTCACCGGGCCCGCCCGATCCCCAGAACGTAAAATGGAACCATACCGGAAACCGTTTGATCAGGATAGAAAGAGCAAGGGGCTTTGTTTTCGTTGTGGTGACAAGTGGAATCCTGGTCACAGATGTAAGGGCAGAGAATTAAAGTATATGGCTGTGGATGAAGGAGATGAGTTGGATGAGGCTGATGAAGCTGAAACAGGGAAAAAGATAGAAGAATCAGATGAGGATGAAGTAAAGGAATTACTCTGGTTGTCTTTGCGGTCGATGGCAGGTTTAACAACTGAGAGATCCATGAGGATGAGAGGACAAATTGCAGGACAAGAAGTCATTGTTTTAATTGATTCAGGGGCTACAAGCAATTTCATAGCAGAGAGTGTAGCACATCGGTGTGGTCTGCAAATCACAGAAACTCGTGGATTTGGGGTTTCTATTGGAAATGGTCAAGTCGTTCCAAGTGCCGGGAAATGCAGCGGAGTAGAGCTAACGGTCCAAGATGTGCAGATACGTGCGGACTTCTTCCTGTAACCATGGATATAGTGCTGGGTTATGCGTGGTTGGCTACTCTGGGTGACACCAGAATGAATTGGGGAAGACACACCTTGAGTTTCCGTAGGGAAGATCAGTGGGTCACCTTAGCAGGCGATCCGTCACTGGTGCGAGCTCAAATCTCTCTCAATTCGGTAGTCAAAGAGGGAAGGAAGGCTTATTATCTCCTAGAGCTCACCGCACTGTTTTGCAGGAGGAATTAAGACTCAAAATTTTCCTGAGGATGCTCAAGTGAAACAGTTGTTGGAATGGCATGAAAACGTGTTTGAGATGCCGCAAGGATTACCCCCAAAATGTGGCAGGGAACATGCTATCAACCTTAAGGAAGGAGCAGAACCAGTTAACATCCGTCCTTACCGGTATACATATACTCAGAAGGACGAGATTGAAAAATTGGTTAGGGAGATGTTAGAAGCACGGATCATCCAGCCGAGCATCAGTCCATATTCAAGTCCAGTTTTGCTCGTCCAAAAGAAGGACGGAGGATGGCCTACGGCGCGTGGATTACCGAGCCTTTTACAAGCTCACGGTACCAGACAGGTACCCAATTCCCGTGATCGAGGAACTGTTGGATGAGTTACAAGGAGCTTCTGTATTCTCCAAACTCGATCTCAAATCCGGGTACCACCAAATACGTGTACGAGCCACAGACGTGAAGAAAACTGCCTTTCGAACTCACGAAGGGCACTATGAGTTCCTGGTCATGCCATTTGGGCTTACCAACGCACCAGCAACATTCCAATCCGTGATGAACGATATTTTCCGTAGGGAAGTTTGTGTTGGTATTTTTTGATGACATACTAGTCTATAGCAAGGGCACGGAGGAACACATGAATCACTTGGGAATGGTGCTCCAGATTTGGGAACAACACCAGTTTTATGCAAACAGAAAGAAGTGTGCTTTTGGACAACCACAGATTGCATATTTGGGACATAGACATATTATATCGGGCGAAGGGGTGTCAGCTGATCCAGCTAAGTTAGAAGCAATGGTGGGTTGGCCAGAACCAAAGAACACAACAGAATTGCGAGGCTTCTTGGGCTTGACGGGGTACTACAGGAGATTCGTTAAGAATTATGGGAAAATTGTGAGACCGTTGACCGAGTTACTCAAAAAGAACAGTTTAAAATGGACAGAAATGGCAGCACTAGCTTTCAAGGCTCTCAAAGGAGCAGTGACGACGCTTCCTGTTCTAGCCTTGCCAGATTTGAAGCTACCTTTTGTGACCCGCGTCGGGAAATGGAATTGGAGCTGTTTTATTACAAGGGAACAGGCCTGTTGCGTATCTCAGCCAAGGGTTTTCTGAAAAGGGGAGCTTGAAATCAGTGTACGAACGAGAGCTCTTAGCAATAGTCTTGGCAGTCCAACGTTGGAGACATCAGGGCAACGTTTCACGATACGCACAGACCAGAAGAGTCTAAAGCACTTGCTGGAACAAAGGTTTGTCACCAAGGAACAACAGAGGATGGGCTACCAAACTGTTAGGCTTCGATTTTCTCATTGAGTATAAGCCGGGAACTAAAAATAAGGCTGCTGATGCGTTGTCAAGACGAGTGCAACCTGAGCGTCTGTTGGAACTTGTATTCGCACCTCCTCCCTCTTTCGATGCAGCAGAATTACTATCTCAAGTTGAAGCTGATCCGGAGTTAAGAACTGTGTTACAACAAGCCCGATAGGGAAAGAACCTGGAATCTGGTTATACGGAAAAAAGAGGGGCTGCTATGTAAAGATGGAAGAGTGGCGTCTCGAATCAGCCAAGCTTTCTCCCAATTTCTTCTATATTTTCATCTCTTTCTCTATTCTACCGAGAAGATCCATCTCGGGTCTTATCAGATGGTATCAGAGCCTTCGGTCTTCTGACTGTGGGTATCCAACGACGATTTCGACAATGGGTTTGGATAGTAACGATATAGCGCTGATCAGGCGGATTCTCGCTCGGGTGGAGCAGATGTTTTTTTCCATCGCATGACGACGATGAAGAGATCCGCCGATCCTGAAGCTGAGGAAGACCCAGATCCGTCGCTTGGGAAATTCATCGAGCAGGTGGTGAGCGGTCCAACTCAGAAGGGATTTCCTGCATCTGGAGCTTTTGCGACTCCTCGGGCAAGACGATCTCGCGGTCCGAAAAGGTTTCTTGGCAAGCGCAACTACCGCAGGGCTCGGGCAAGAAAACCAGGGAAGCGTGACAGAGCTCACTCGTCCAAGGTTAGATCTAGCGATGGCTCTACACGACCTTCTGCGAGATATGGTATGCGTTTCCGATCTCCTACTTTGCCCTTGTGTTCTAGACCTCGGACATGGGAATTTCTGCTTGATCTTGGTTACGATAGTATGTCGCTGAAGAGCGCTCGTGTAGCGAGTGAACGACCTTGCGATCCTGGACGAGCTAACCATGTGTGGGAGCCGGGTGGATTATCGCCTGAACAAGCTCAGTGGGACTGGGTAGGGAAGGTTTACAGTCGTGATAGAGTTCTGAAGCTAATGGGAGAGCTTCATGAATTGGGTTTACAGGGAATCAGGAAGACGGTAAGGATCTTAGATTGTCAAGGATCTTCCTCATAAACACGTTTCCGCTTGCAGCTGAAACAAGCGGAGAAGATGGGACCAACGAGATCAGCCACGAGGAAGTTAATAAGATCTGATTTTTGGCATCCTTTGATCCTGGAAGAACTTGTGCTGAAAAGTGAGTTCGTCAAAGAGCTCTGGCGAGGCATTAGAGCTGTGAAGGGAAAGAAGGTTAAGAAGAGGAAGAAACGGGAACCTAGCCTGCCAGCTTTGGAACCCCAGAATTTTCCCTGTGTTGGGGGGTTGGAGGTATGATTAGTAGGCTTAATTATAAAGTTCTCGTTCAACCAGAACTAGATAAAGCTACAAGGGCAGTCTCTAGAATTACTTACGGATTGGTTGTTGTTGGTAAAGCTGATGGGTATAGTTTTGAGGTTGTGGATTGATCAAGTTAACTCCACTGACGAAGATAAGCTTGTGAGTTTCATTGGATCTGGTGGGTGTCAAACACACTTTAAGAAGCAGCTAGTAGCAAGGAAGTTAGCATTGTTTAATCCCGAAAAATTCATGAACCTAAGACTACCTCATGACAAGGGAATTCTAGTCTTTGCTGGTCATAGAATTGCTCAAACCACATTGTGAGATTGATGCCATTTTGATAGAAATCGTCGGTATATAAAGAGAAAGTTTGCGATGTAAGATGTGCTCTTACGAAGGAAAATAGGATTGCTAACTTTTCCATCTATATAAAATGAAAAGCAAGTTTTTGTATCAGGAAAGAGGCAAGGACAGATCCGCCGAAGAAGGATCGGGGTTAGAACTAGTCTGAAGCTTAAGGCTTTTGCTATTCAAGAAGGCTCTCCCTGCTGGCTCCATGTATGCTATAGCTCCTGAAAGTGTGAGTTTGGCCCCTGGATAGAGAGAAAGGTAAAATAAAGAGGAGAGTGATGTTTCGTTTCAAGTTCGAGATCTCGTGTAGGTATACATGAGAACAGAGAAGTGTCCTACGGATTCAGAACCGGAAGGTCAGAAAAAAGTGGGAATGACAGTCCGGCTACCGGAGGAGCTATTCAACTATTATCAACTATTGAGTCTCTGAGTGGATTTTCCAATAGATGGGAGCAAGGATATTCTGTCTGAAGAAGGACGCAGAAGTTAGTGCGTAGCGCTTGATACATCAAAGTATGCCTCCCGCTTACACATCAGCAGTCGTTCTAATTTTTCAATCAAAGTAGTAGCTGTCGTATTCCAGAAGGAAGGGGGATTGATATAAGAAGAGTCAGACTTCTTTTTAAGCAGCAATCTTTTACAGAAAAGAGAGTAGTTGTCGTCGATGTGGGATAGTCCCTGAAGAATAGTACCCATGTCAACGGATTGCAGGCATAGTTCAACTCATAGCCCCCAATCCCACGGGTGACGATATTGTCATTGGGGATCTGTATGCTTTCAAAAGAGTCGTTAGCTGATCTAGGAGTCAGTGGTCAATAAGTAGGCAAAAGACTCTGGGGAAGTAAGCGAAGCTATTGATTGGTTGAGCCCCTCAACAAAGCATGTCCAGCACTTATCTTAAGTTCCTTTAAGCAGATCTGTGAGCAATCCTAGGCCTCTCTTTCAGTAATTTCCAAAGAGTATAGGCTCAATTAAAATTATTTATGGTAGGCAGAGCAATCGTAGACCCTTACCTAGCTAGTGACCTGGCTCTCTTCTTCATACTTACTGCACGCAGGATAAGATCTACTTGTCCTCCTCCCTTCCCTTTACCTTTAAATGAAAGCTTTCACCCTCTCCCTCATCTGCATCCAAACCGGAGCGACTTTGTTCAATCGCTTTTGCACTTTTTTCTCTGCCTGGCAGGCTTTTCATAGTTCACGGCCCCTGTTGAGTAGGGTCGGTATAGGTAAGGCAATCGATTCAAAAGTAGACTGAGAGTGGAGGTTTAGAATAACCTAAGGCGTACTGTAGAAGGAAAGAAAGGTAAGCAATCCCAGACCCAATAGGGCTACCTTTCTTCGACTGAGACCTATCTGCTTCATTCCCGAGTTTCACTTCACTTGGACACAGCCAAAGAAAAAGGGGGGCTTGATCCACCGCTTTCAAGTCCAGTTAAATTAGAGAACTCCTTTTTAGAAGAATAGGATAGAATCTTCCGAATCAGTCCTACTATGGTTGGACCAAGGTCATTTCGACTCTCTAGACTTTCTTGCTTCTTTCCATCCTGAGAAGTAGATCCTTTGGACCTTTTCTTTCCTGTTGAACGAGTGGATGTTTTGAACGAGTGTTGAGCGAGTGAAATGCCCCATAAGCTATAAGGGCGAGCTATCTCTTTAGATTCTGTGAGCTGCGATTGAACTGAACGTTCCAAGTGCATCCAGCAGGAATCGAACCTACTTGCCTCTTTATTAGGTTGGGCGCTTTAACCATTCAGCCATGGATGCAAAGAGAGCGAGTGAACTAGGTTTTGGTATTCCTTCTCGAGCTTCAATTTCTTCCGTTATAGGAGATTCGAGAAAAGATGGAATAGGAAGACGTGTTTCCAGAACAAACAAGATACGGGTTGAGAAGGGGAAGTTAGCAAAGTTAGACAAGATTGGAATGGGCATAGGAACATGTATTGATGTACTAGATCGGCTAATGCTCCCAGGTTGATGCGATGTATTCCACCAGTTGACTGAAGACTTTATTATTGGTATATCGATCGGTCCAGCACGAATTGAAATAGAAGCCGGTTCGACAGGAAGCTTTTGAAAACGCAGTGCACCCAGGTAAATAAGAAACGAGATGAATACAGAGGTCAAACGAGCATCCCACACCCAAAAGGTCCCCCACATTGGTCTTCCCCGAAACCCCCCAGTAACTAAGGTAAACAACGTAAAAAAAGCACCCATTTCTATACCGGTTCCGGAAGAGCGAAGATAAAGGGGATGTTTTGTTAATAGGAACAAGAAAGTGTTTATAGCCGTGGCGATATAAACAATAATACTCATCCGAGCCGCAGGAACATGTACATAGAGAATACGAGAATTTCCACCTTGTTGAAGATCTAGTGGTGCTACCCCAAGACTTAAATGAATAGCCATCGCTGTTAAGAACAACCAAGACCCAATGAGAATTTGCGCGTAGCTTCTGGTCTTTGACATCAAAAAAGAAGGTTGTAATAACGAAACGGACATGTGCAAATTTTGTCCTAGCTAGTGGAACAAGAAAGACATGGATCTATAATACGCAATCAAAGGATTTCCCCCAACGAATAATTCCCCCTCCCCTGCTTTGTTTGTTTTCGCTCTGCTTGTGCGTGGCACTCCTTGCTGGCGGAGCGGCGCATAGCGAAAAAAAGAAAAAAGGAAACTCACCACCAAAAGATCAGTCCAATAATCCCACTCACTGGTAAATAGCGCAATACTTCTTCGTGAATCTCCGCTATTTGAATATGGAACATCATAACAACGAAAAGGAATGAAACGGCTATAGCTCCTATATGAACTACCGGGAAGATCATAGCGAAGAAGTCGAGACCTAACAAAAGACGTAAACCTGAAATGGCGGTTTAGTCGTCGGAATCGCTTTTATTTATGTCGTAGTCAGACAGCAATTCCAGTAGCTCCACCCAAAACTTGTCTCCGTTTTTTCCTAACCGGGAATAAAGATAGTAGAATCTTTTCTTACGCCGATCGATATCGATCATTTCATGTTCAGTCATCACAACATTTATTGCTCGTTCTATATCCCGTTCATCCGGAATATGGTAACCTTCGGATACTAAGAGTTCATGTGTTTTTGCTATTATTTTTGCCTTGATTTTTTCGCATTTATCACTCTCTGCTTTTACTTGCTCCCCGATGGTATCTGTGTTTTGATCCTCTACCTCGAGGTTCAAGAAAAGGCGTTTTGAGCCACTTTCCTTGTACTCTTTCGACCAGAAAGGTGAACCCCTCTGCTGATTGTGAGAGTGCTCATTCTCATGAGCATAATATCCTTCTAAAAGACCACCCTCAGATGGATTTGTCGGGGGCATTGGCGTATTTCCTCCTCCTAGTCCTCCGGATACCACCGGGTAGAACTGAGAAATGGCACGACTTAAGTCGTCCATCCACAAGTATCCTACAGCAAATAAAGATTTACAGAGAATAACTGAAATAACATAAAACCAAATCAGTTGCCATTTTTTGGAAAGTTTGTTTATAATAGGAAGCGAACAAAAGGAATCTAAAAGGACTTTTATGCTGCAAAAGACTGGGATGGGAAACAAAACAGAATGTACAAAACGGATAATACGTGTAACCAGCAAACCAAAGACCAAAACTTCAGTACGGTCCGTGCGCCGTTTTTCTTCTCTACCATGACGAATCAATTGATTAAACGTGGGCATTATTCTCTTTCCTTTCTTTTTCCCCCCATTTTGTGCCCTATCACTTTACTCCCGATCCGAAGCACCCCTTTTCCATTCATATAGAAATCCAATCGTCAAAATAAATAAAAAGAGTCCATCATGGACCAAAATCTGCCCGAGACAAAGCTGAGCTGTCAAATAAGACCAACAAGGGATAAGATAGGGAGGCTCCTCTAAAGCTGGAACCTCTTCCAACCCCAGCACGGCTCTTCCCCGTCGACTCCTCGTACGCGTATCACAGGGGCAAACACGCCTTCAAAACATCTGGATCATACAAACTTCTCATTCAGTGGAAAAAACCTTACCAAGACTAGTTGCCTCAACGAATTGATATGCTTTTGCTTTTTGTGACACCGGCGCGAATGCTGAATACGGAGGAATACAATGAAATCAGAACAAAGCAGGTAGACCAAGCTAGCTTACAGAATTCGAGGAATTCAAACTCAGAATAAGCTCTTTTATTAGCACGTTTGGTAGCTAGAAAGGAAAGAGGTTCTCATTCACAGTGCCTTCTCCTTCTGTGATCACTGATCAAAAGGACATTCATTCAGTAAGGGATTGATCCTCAAAGTGGTTCTTTTAGCACAATGAATTACTTATCTTATAATGAATTACTTATCTTATATAGTAGTGTAACCTTCTCTTCGTACAAAAAAGCCTATTCTGAAAGCCGTCTTTCAATGCCTGTACCCTAGGGCGGGCTAGGTTCAAGGGTACGCACCTAGTAGCTGCGAGCCTAAGATTAAAGGCAAGTTCCCTTGGTTCGGCACGCTTTCACTCAGTATGATAGGCTACGGTCAGATTCGCTCGGTCTAGGTATCACCTTGATGCGCGTAGTTATTGCCTTGATCCCTTTCCTTTGCTCGGGTCATTCCATTGCCTGAAAAAGTGAGCCTGGATCTTCGGAGAAAGGATTTTAGAGCTCTGTGGAGAAAGTCTTGAAATATTGGATGCTTTCTTTCGTGGTTAGGCGGGCATGGCATCAACTCTGTATAGGTGGGTTGGCCCGGCCGGCCAAAGCTAGATATAGATCGGTTGGCACTGGATCTGCTGGATAGAGGTAGCGGCACAGACAGCTACGGATGGATAGAATTACGTCAGCTTGTCGGGTCAGTAGATATGCCCAGCATCCATTTTGACTAGAAATGAAATGG
Source organism: Arabidopsis thaliana (assembly GCF_000001735.4). NCBI lineage: Eukaryota > Viridiplantae > Streptophyta > Magnoliopsida > Brassicales > Brassicaceae > Arabidopsis > Arabidopsis thaliana. The sequence goes on along the minus strand of NC_003071.7, from coordinate 3,287,859 downwards.
TACAGAGAAGCGCAGTGAGCGGTAGCAACCATTGACTACTCGGGCCGGGCCTTGCAGCCAGAAAATGGGACTCGATCAGCTCAGCCCATTGACTCTTTTATGGGGAACTATTAGAGACCTAGGAAAGTCAAGATGCCACCGGGGCGTAGAAAGAAAAAGGCTTCTTCGGCATGATAGCTCTGCTCTGTCGGATAATATGAGCCCCTTATGGAACAGCTCACTCCGGGGTGATTCTGGTTTAGTCATAGAATAAAGTAAATCCATGCGTTTGTCTTCGCCTTTTCGGAAGACCAAGACAGCTAGACGATAGATTAACCAAAGCCATAAAGAGAAGATCGATATCGCACAGAAATCCTGGATCTATCAAAAAAGCCCGCCAAAGGTGTCCTCACATGAAATCATGAAAAGGATCCGAGCCCATCAAAGACTCTACTACATGAAAGGATCTGAATCTATCCAAATAGCTGTGGCCCATGATCCAAGGGACCCGCAACCAGTCAATCATGCTATCCTTACCTTCCAACCAATCGGAAAAAATTACGTTCAATTCAGGATCGAATACATCTTTGGCTTATGAGTTATGCGTTTTCTCTTCTTGGCACTTTATGTCTGCTAGTGCATAATCATGCTTATGGAAATAGTGGAGGTTGAGCAGTTTCCCTGATGAAGAGAACTCTCCTTCTCTAAACAAGCTTGCCTGTGGGCGTCGAGTAAGAGCATCTGGGAATTGATCTTTTACGAGACAGCCCGGAGTTGGTCTCGTGGCTAGGTCTTTAACCGAACCGGTTCGGAATAGAAAGTCTCGGTCAATGAAGTGGAGTGGGCTGAAACAGAAAGTTGGGTATTGTATTTTTATGCTCGCTTGGCCGGAATCCCCTATAGTGCTTTTCGGGCGAAGTGACGGATTACTTTTTGAGTGACTACCCTCAGTCTTTCAGAGCCTCGGGATAAGCTGTTCTTGTTTCATAAGCAAATGTGGCAACCTGGTGGTATAGTGAGCTCTCTCTCTGGATTAAGCTTCGGTCATTGATAGAGAGGAATCACCTAGCCTAGCATTAGACTCGACTAGCTAGCCTTCCTTGGGCGGATTGCTTTGAATAGCGTAGTTTTCTTAGCTCCGGGGACTGCCTTATCTACACTATGAGAAATGTTAGATGCAACCATTATAGTATAGATATATTCTTAGATGATTACTATATGTGATTTCTTTCATACAGTCTTAACAAATATAGAGATCTTCACCATAGGAGACTAGCTTGAACTAAATCCTCCAACCTTAAAGCAGTATGAGAGAGGACGGATACCAGAAAGAATCACCTCGGAGCCGCTATGCCACTATGAGAAACGTTATACTATAGATAGACATGAGATGATATTCTATAAGGAATACAATGTTTGAAAAGCAAGAATAGATAGAGTTGAAAGAAAGGCGCTCGTATAGAGCCCTCGACTATGTATCGGACATATGGCAGGTTGGGAAAGCGCGCTTGGAAAAGAAAGACTATCCTCGAGGTAAATGTAAATCAATCTATCTCGCATTGCCCAATCTGAATGCTAAAGGCTCGTAACCCCCTAAAAGGAAACTCACCACCAAAAGAAAAAGGTAGGTTAACTAACGAAACTCAAAACTACATTTTAATTCTTGCTCACCGATAATCCTTTATAAAAAATATTATACAGCTGTATACAGGATTATTGGTATAGCTGTCCACTAGCCGAAAATCGGACACCAAATTATTGTAGACTGAATTAAGTAATTGCATAGCTGCCGGGGATGCCGGATTGCTTGAGTTCCTTCCTATAGAAAAAGAATTAATTCAGGAGTTCCAGGCAGGAAAAGTATACAACCATACTTAAAAATACTGGGCGCCATTCGGAATAGAAAGAATAGAGATGTTGGGGGTGGAAAGATTCCATGGATGTCTTATAGAGCCATATGGGAAAGATAAGTCTGTGTTCGGTCTCTGGGCATCGGTATCGTCTTATGGGCTTGTCGACTCTAGAACCCGAAAAGGGAATACCAAAAATGAAGTTAGGGGATTCCGGCGCGGATGATCTGTCTTAGAGTCTCTTGCTAAGCCACTCGGATTCGGGTGTTCTCAAACGGTGAAGACTTTAAGGTACCAGGTCTGCGAGCCTATTCAGTTCTTGTTCTTCCGACATCGGATATTGCCCGACTAAAACGACGTGTCTTGCAATCCTAACCAACATCGCTTCGGTAGCTCAGTCAGCATCAAAGGACACATGGGGGTCTCGAAACGAACGTTTTCGATTAGTAACATGGGGTCGGTCGCCCCATTCCTTCTTAGGTACCAGCATAATAGGCAGAGACAGAGCTACGATTCGCCAGGGCGAGGGAAAAAGACTGACTAGACCCGGCTCGAGGAGATTCAAAGGGCAGACCCTCTTCACAATCAGCTTTTTAAGAAGCAAGAAATGCCACTTTTGGCCCTCCTGGGTCATACCTATGGGGTTGGCTCTCACGTTTATTCGTATTCAAGGAAAGGTGTCAATCTAGCGTAAGCCGCAATACTAGATCGATACGAGATAGCAGTCAAAAGCAGCACCCATTGAGGAATGAAAAAAATCCACCCCCTAACTAGACTATGGAAGATCTTCTCGTTTTGGCTAAACGGATCTTCCCTGTACTGTAACAGGGTCAACACCGCCTTTTGAGGTTGGTGTCCGAGCTTTCCGCCCAGCTTTCTTCGATCGTATGCCACGAACTATGTCTTAGATACGTAAGGGCCCCTGTCCAAGTTTGGCTTTCTTAGTACATTGCCTTTGTACTGGAAGCTGGATCATACGAACCAGCAATGACCTGAAGCTTTCTTGCAGCAAGATGATCAGTCCGAGAGTGCTGGGCATTCATCTCTAGCTTTTACAATGGTTATTTCATTCGCCGGATATTCACCAAAAGAAAGTGCTCGCTAGCCGTAAGCGGAATGACTTTCTTGATATGGACCGATCGAAGCCCTTAAGGATAGCTTACTATGGTAAATAGCTAGACCCCGAACCTATTCCCAGTTTCCGAGTAACTATCATTGGTCAATTTCCTGTTTCCCATGGTCTATCATTGGTCCGGTCCTTCAGAGGCAGGAGAAGTACAAGATGCAAGCTCATAAACGAGACGGTAGGATGGCGCTAATGCCAGGCGATCATTAGACTTCGGTTAATGGAAAGTGGAACTTAGAAATAGCTTCTTAAGAAAGAGATATATAGTAGTGCTTCCCCCTCCTTAGAATGGTAATGGTTCGTTCTTCGCCAGGATCATCTCCAGGTAGTGCTGCTCCGTCTTCGCCTTGACCTTGTGCTGGCCGCTTTTGTACAGCATGAAGGGGGGAAGGTTCCGTCTCTGTTTTATCTTTTGCTGCGAACTTTTTTTTCCTCTGTTCTCTGTACAGCACACTGCTGCTTTTTCTCGGTACTCCTCTGCTTTCTCTAGCACAGTGCTGGGTTACTCCTTCCTAACTCTCCTAACTGTTATCCTCCTCTGTGCTCTACCTGAAGCACACTCCTCTCTCTGTGCTGGTATACTCCTAACTCTTAATAGTACGCACACACGTAACTCTTAATAGTACGCACACACGAAAGTGAAAGTAAAGGGATTGTCTGGCCCTGCTACCTAGCCAACATGAGCACACCCAGCTGTATTTCCTAGATTTAGGTTTGATTACTTTTCTCGGTATAGCAGCGCTACTACGCTTCGCTCACACTCTCTCGACCAATGCTGCCTTCTCTAACAACTCTCAGGGAGACTAAAGAACTGAAGGCTTCGGAGCCTAGCCTCTAACTCAGGTGACAGGCCAGAGAAGAACTTCCTAGCTAGAGTCAACTCGCTTCAGGTGCCTGCCAAATATACCTGCGGGCTTAGTTGAACCTCCTGATGTAGACCTTAACAGAGTAGCTAAACTGATCCAATCATCATCCCAGTGATTAGGCTAACTACATTCCTTTTTTTCGAAAGAGAAAGAAGTCAAAGGCGTTCCTCTCCTATTAGTCGAGTAGTAGGCGTTCCTCTCCGAGTAAGAGACTGAGCCGGCTACCTTACTTCGTCTGGAACAGGAACAGCTAACAACAGTACGAAGAGTATGACCGCTGACCTTCTGTGGAAAGAAAGAAAAGATATTGATTCTACGGGTTCCTCCTATGAGATAGGAGAAGCTGGGTTCCTCCTACCTACTTGAACAGATAACTAACTACACCTACTGGACTGGCTACTCTGCTTCTAAGGGCGGCGTAGCCAGATACAAGGGTTAACAACAGATACAATAGTTCCCATCCGAACAAAGAGAGGAGGAGATTATTAACTGACAGCAGAACGCAGATCGTACTTAGCTACACATGATAACTCAGCCAGGGACCTACGGACAACAGATGAACTCTTCATGCTACTTATTCCCAGAGAACAAAGAAAGGAAGTGGAAGCTGCACAGCGGGAAGCAGACACAACCCAGAAACAATACCTGCAAGACGGAGAGGGGGAACTTAGTGATATAAAGTGGTAGACCCCTTCTCCTATCCCACGTATCAACGGGAGGACTGCTTCGCCTACTTCACGCCTACTCATACACATTCCGCCCAGAAGAAGGAAGACTCTTTTACCGCAGCAGCAAGGGATCCCGGGCCCCGCCATGCATGAACAGGGGTTCCTCCACTGGAAGCAACCAACTGGTTATTCATGGCTAGTCCGAACGAAGAGAAGGGAGATTCTTTCACAAATATGCCATGTCGCTTACGCTCCTCGCCCAGAATATACAGCTGCAAGTGCTGGTTCAGCTACAACGGTAACTAGAGGAAGAAGCCCTAGTATGCACGCACCTTAGGAACACTCTAGCTACATTCACATTATTCCCTGGACCGGAACATTCATAAGATATTGACTAAAGACAGCTGAGCAACAAGCAACCCTTAACCGCTCACACGGCTTACCCGTCGTCGTCGACAAGCTCGCTTCCCGGGTAATCCTAACATGAGCTACACTTCATGACAGAACTCACTGGAACAAAGAAGAGCAGACTAGTAAGGGACCAACAGGGAACTTCTAGACAATACTTACATATTCCAGCCTATACTAACACATATTCTAGGAAATGACAGGACTGGCAACAACCGAAGTGCCAACACCCGATACACCGCTAGAGAGAAGTATCCACTAGCAGAGAACCACAGGGAAGACATCTAGCTACTTCTTCCACATTACAGACGATACTAAGATATTGACTCATTCCAGTATGACAACCGGAGGCAACAACTGAACTAAGATATTGACTCCAGTATGCCAGCTACACCTTCTACACTGGAAGCAAGGAAGTAGGAACTAGTCAAGACCCTAGGGAAACATCTAGCATCTTCTACCCCTTCCCGGAAACTTTCTTAATAAGGTCAAATCTGTGCAGTGTAAGCTTGATCTCTTTGAATTGGGTATTCCCCCAACCTGTCAAACAAAGAAAGCTAGTATAGGCATGAAAACAGCTTGCTTAGAGAGCTTGCCTTCCCCTTACAGGCAAGCTTTAACTTCCCTTCCTAACGAGCCAACAAGTTAGAGATGTAAAGACGGTTCCTTACCAGGAGTCAATCCCACAAGAATCCTAGCTTGATTGGTTTGATGTAAGCGAATGCGAGTACAGGGAAACGAGACAGCTCACAACAAAGCTTAGGCTCACTTCTGACCGAAAGTCCAATTCAATCATTTAAAGCTCACTGAGCACTTCTTTCCTTAGTTTGAGGACGTTAATGAGTTTCAAAGGATAATAGCTGATCTAGAAAACCTGAAAGTCTCTATATCAGACGAGGATCAATACTGATGTCCTTACCAAAACATAATTCAATTCAATTCAACAGCAAAAGAAGGATAGCTTGATCCTCAATGCCTTTGATCATCTTTTTCTAGGTAGGGAATTGCTTATCTCGGTAAGCTAAGAATGTTAGAAACAAAGAACTAGGACAGAACGGGAAATGGAGAAGGAGGTTAGAATCAAAGAACAGTAAATGGAGAAGGAGGTTAATGTGTATTTCATTCTATCTACATTTTAACTAATTGAGTGTATCCAGTCTTATCCATTAATGTAATTACAAGAAGAATAGTACCAAGCATGTAGGTTATAGTTTTCACTTTACTGGGTGAAGGTTTCTGTAGTTCAAGTGGGTCAAAAGTGGTTTGCGGAAACATATCTCTAATAATTCGATTGAGAGGCTCCTCGCACTCACATGGACTTAAACTTTTGTGTATTATACAAACATGATTCACATACACATCTCGTGTATATTGCAATACATTTGGTAAATTATCTGAAAATAATAATGAAGGTTTCTTCAAAAGAGGTCCAGGAGCTATTTCCATTAACACTGTTATACTGAACAGTATACAAAAGAAGACTGCAGTGCGAGAATTTATGGAGGATGATAATGCATTTGAGATATTCTTCTGAACACTTTCATATCTTTTATGTAAAACATTTTTGATGAGAAAATCACCAGTAGTATCCAAACACTTTAATCCAGATGATGGGAAAATGCTTTGTTTAAACCTACTACGAAGTATGCTTAATACTTCATTATTACCAGTTGATCCATATGGTGATGTGAAATCTAAGTTTAGGTTTTTGATATAACTATGAAGTATATTAGGTAGTATTACTTTCTCTGTTGAGTTTGTACCACTGGTCTGATGTCTCAATTTCTCTCGCGTTAGGATATGAATTGGATTTTCTGTGGAACTGTTGACCAGTGGTCCTCTAAATAAAGGAGATTTCATTTTCATATCTAAATTCACCAATATGTATAGAGCACCACTGGTCAGAAGTAAGAAAGATAATATATATGTCTATTGGTTAAATCAATTCTGGCGAGAGATCAAATTCAGATTACTGTTCAATTATTTGAGTTCAGTCTAATTTTCGACCTAACAAGAGCAACGGAATCACGCTCTGTAGGATTTGAACCTACGACATTGGGTTTTGGAGACCCACGTTCTACCGAACTGAACTAAGAGCGCTTTCTTATCACAATTGATAAGACTGTAAAGACGAGGATTCTTTTTTTTTTTATAACCCCAATAAATTTTCCACGCCTATATTATCATATATAATATGAGAAATTGAAAGATTATCTATGTCCAATTTGAATCGATTACCAAGCCATGTCCCCTCATGCTATATGAGACTGAACTCTCAGTTTGTATATGTGGAAAGAGACCTAAGAGAACTGAAACTGACTTCTAACCTAGGCTCTTACTCTCTTATTTTGACTTCTTTCCTTCTTTTCCCGTAGGATCTCCCAAGAAAAAGCCAATATCCTGAGAGTGATCTATAAATTCCCACGAAGGCCAATCAGCATCACTAAAACAAGAGCAAGTTGAGAGGAAGGTGTCAAGTGCAGACAATTCAGAGAAGATATCTCAACAATCTTTTGAAAGCGTTTAATAGGAAGGAATAGAAACTTTAATCTAAACCTTCTTTTCTATCTAAGGTCTCATCAGAAATTGTGAAAGTTCACTGAGTAAGCTATGTCAGGTCTGGTTATGCTAGCAACCACCAAGAATGCTCTAGCTACGATAGAGATGAGGATTAGCAGCAAAGTGGAACTTACAACAGCAGAGCAGACAAAGAGGACCCAGAAGTGACTATGGGAGAAGGGAGAGGTTATTTCCATGCCAGCCTTGACCAATAGATCAGTAATGTTTTGAGAAAGATAGAAGCAGAAGTTCTACTCACTTTTTGACCAAGATTGAGCCAGATACTTTATAGAAAAGATGGCATTTTTGATGCATACTATGTCATCAATATGAAGAGGATTGGACCATGTGATTCTAAGATCATCAACATATACTAGAATGTACAGAGCATGATCACCGCTCAGAAAGAGAGAGAGAGAAAGAGACCGTAATGTCTGAGAGAAAGGAGAGATTGAAAACGGAAGCAAGCGGAGGGATAGGAGAAGAGAGAAGAGAGATTGTAGCGATTTACTGTATCTGAGTGCAACACAAACAATACTAAGACCAAGATCTTCCGACTTCTTTTTCCAATGTATCTTTGTTGAAGATGAATCTCAAACAACAAAACTAAGGGATATGGCATTCATTTGAAAATGAACTAACTAATACTGCTTCCAATCAACATATTTCGATTTCAAACCACGAATCCCCCCAACACAGCAATCCAAACTTGACACAACTGGAACCTCACATTCCAAACCCAAATTAGCATTCGAATAACCAGATTTATATATTTTCCCATCAGCTCAACATCAGAGGAATATTAAGGGAATAGTGAAGGGGATCTTATACCTGAAGCTGTTTCCAAGGAGATCCACGCCATGGACCAGTTTCCTGATATGTATAGAAGACAATCCCCTGAAACCAAGTAATCCGCGAAGAGTCCTCAGTCTCCATGGCCATCTTCACTCTAGTACCAGGAGTCCAGAATATAGCCATGGAAGCCTCAACATCTTCTGCCTTCACCACAAAGTCCGACCATCCAGCCGTAGGATAATAAACCACCTCAAACGGCAAACCCTGAGCTGCTCTATTAATCGCCTCAGAGACAGCTTCAGCCGTCAATTTCCCTTTCCCAGTCCTCCTAAACCCCTTCTTCGCACTTCCGTCGTCTTCCTTAGCAACGCCTCCATTGCTCTGATAATAACTACAGTACTCATCTCCGCCGTAGAAGCTTGTTCCTCCGACGTTACTAGAGATTGGTGCTCGCCTTACACCAATAAACATCTCATCAGCCGATTTCCTCATAAATACAACAGAATCACCAGCGATTAGCTTCTTATTGTTCACGAACTTGCTCCATCCGGTGGTTAACAAGTGCCTCCTCGGTGTGGTTCGACTTGACGAAGAGCCTTTATGCCAACAACAACTGCTTTCGAAGCGGAGCTTTTGAGTGTTTTTTGGGCTGCTGAAAGTTTAAGCACCAACAGGTGAGAGTGGAATTTTAAACTGACTGTAGAGAGGTGGCGGAGGCAATCAACCACAGGTGTGGCCTTTGCATCGGAACCTCCTAAGTCAAATTGATAATTATCTGCCATTGAAGGTTGGTCTGTTACCGTCATTGAAAAAGAAGCGAACAGAGCGGCAACATTGCTCGGAGTGTCGCAAGAGACCGAAGGTACCAGTCCTATATATCTAGTGAGGAACCTCGGTGGTTGGCTGCTGTTCTATTTCATAAAGAGAGGAAACCCTTCGAGGTTGGCCCTAGAGTGAAGTTGTGAAGTTCTCGAACAGACCCTTCCAAAGGTCCGCCCGGTTCAACTTGAGTACTCCATTCGGGGTGATATATAAAGGCTAAAATCGTCAGCAGAATAGCGAGTTTTGAAGCCGGTTGAAGGGGCCTCTGAGACAAGGAAGCCCTTGCTTGAAAGAGTCAACGGAGCAATGGATTATTTTCCGTTACTTATTTTATAATAAAGTCTGATGACCACAACAGGGCTTGTTGAATGGCAGGCTTGACTGGCAATGGAAAGGAGATGGCTCATCCATCTCAGATGATCCTCAATCAAAGACTCCTTCTAGTGGTTCGCTTAAAAGATCTGTACTAAAAACATCCCTCCCTACCGGGAAATCACAAAAAAAGAGTACGCGAAAAAAGCACCTTTAGGTGCCAGGAGTGCGGCGTCCAGCCATGCTTCGAATCGAGTACCGGCACCGATGTCCTATTTCGTCTGATTCAACAAGCCTCCTATCCCGGACCAAAGAAGTGGCTGGATAACCTTTCTTCCCTTCTACTTTTAGTAGTCGATGTTATACCGGTACTAAAGAGAAGTAATTGATAGTGTTCAACATCCCTATCAATGACTTCTAACGGTCAGTCTATAGCGCTTCTAGCCAGTCTGACTTAATAAAAGATCTTCCAGCCAAGCCTGTTTCAGTTGAAATAGAAGTCAGCCTTTCTCTGGTTTTATATATCCCTGTGACTGGTCTTACTAAGAGCAGCTACTAGGTTTGCTTACTACAGACCCTTCATTACCACTTTATCGATAAAGGGATTGACTGCTCTAGCTACAACGGTCTCGCTCCTACTACTTTTACCTCTTATTACATAGGATAAACCGAGAAGACTACCGACAAACAGCAGGAATGAATGTGACCCACGGCTACAAACGAATGAATAGAGGGGTTTGGAACTAGAACCGTATCCCAACTCAAGGCCCTAGAAAGGTAGGGCGATGCAGTAGGAACAGATTACTTGCTGCTTGATACTGAAGGAATTTAGTGTACTCATCCTCACATACAGATAGAGTTTTATGCTCAGTAGTGGTAGAAGGATTAGGAGGGGGAACATAGTCAGAAGTAGCTACATTCGCAAGGTCTACCAAATCTCAACAAGAATTCACTAGGCTTAACGCCCTCTTCACCGAATCACCATAGTGAGAACACTTCATCCTCATCCACTTCTCCACTGCCATAAAAAGAGCCTTAATCTCCTTCTCGGGCAGGCCATAACACCTTCTTTCCCTCAGCTAAACACCATATAAAGAGTCACTCCTCGAGGTAGGTCAGCGACTGGAAGAGTCGTTTGAAGGCGATCAGCAGTCGGTCTGATAAAGAAGTCTGTATGACCATCTCTGTCTGTTCTCCTCATCCCCCTATCATAACTCGGCAAAGCGTTAGTGCCTTTCCAGCTAGTCGTTCCAACAGGAATGCTTAAGATAACGAACCTTGACCAACTTGTTCAAAAACAGAGGTCGGCCTCTTCATCCTTCAAGCTTTGAGTGGACCGGGTAGCGTCAATCAGAGTGTGAATGAAAGGTCAAGGGAACAAGCAACGGATTGAACAACGTTAGCGAAAGCCGTTGCGCTAACGCGCATCCGTTTTCTTGCTCGTCTTCCTTGATCTTTTAATATGGAAGGAAGGCTAGAATCTTCTTTCCGCTTTCAAATCTTCCGATTTCGATGAGAATAAAAAAGATCAAAGCCTGCAGGGTCAGAATAATGGAATTAGACTAGTTAAGTTCAGTTAGCAATTCAATCAGCCTTAGCTAATAAAGCGAATATCCTTCCGCTTCAACCCAATCTTACTCGAAGAACTAGTTATGTTTGCCGGAAGTACGATCAGTGTGAGGGGTAGTATAAGTGATCAAGGGGTGGTAACTCATATTACTGGAGGAAACTTTGCACAGAGTTCCATTACTATTAATGGGTGGAATTGCCACAACATGGGCGTTCTTCTTAGCAAGAATTATTGCAGTAGGATAATGGCTAGGAGGATTTTAAAGGCATTATGGCATTAAGATTTCCAAGGCTTAGCTCAGGGACTGCTGTCAGTCGCTTCCCCTCATCAACTAATTAATGAGAGCTTCCGTCGTCAGCTCGTTCTTGACAGATCCGATCGGGTGTTCATAATCTGGAGTAAAAGGATTCGAACCTTTGCATGCCGGTACCAAAAACCGGTGCCTTACCACTTGGCTATACTCCATACGGCCTCTGAGTTTTGGACGGTAAGGGGGGGGAGGGGGAAGGGAGAAGCAGGGCGGGGTTGCGCGCGAGCCGTGCAAGAACGCGGGAATATAGCAAGTAAGCAGCAAGGTTCTTTAGGACCGACTACAACAAGCTCGCGACTCTCATAGAAAGAAAGGGTAAGCTCTCTGCTCTCTATTTGCTCGCAATGCTATACCTATCAAAGTTGGCGAACGCTTCTGTAACCTTAGACTCGTTACGCTCTTCGACTGAACTCGTTGGCTCCGCGTCCACCGAAAGTCGGTAACCTTCGTCACCGTCAGCATTTGGTACTCTCTCGATAGCTTCAATAGTTCACTGAAAGCCTTTGGTGTAATGAACCGCAAGCCCTTCTGAAAGAAAGAATAAGAGAAAGGCTTGGTTGCGGGAACCGACGGTGACGAAGCGGGCCGATGCGGCCGTTTCCCTTTGTAAGGTAGGCCTTTTGATAACTAATTAGAGTTGACATGAAATGGATCACGGGAAAAGACGTATCCGATGAATGAATGATTCAATCCTCCCACTCACACGGGTTCTTCTATTGAAGGGCTTCCCCTTCTTCTATGTGAGGTGGGGAAAGGTCAGAGCGGAACCTAGATAGAACGCGGAGCGCCGACCCCTTAGCCGATACAGTTACCATGCTTACCAGCTCTTACCATTGCCGCTTATAGATGGGAGGTAGGCGAAGGGTAGCTTGCTTCTCTTCTCCTAGGCTACCTCCACTCCACATGGTTATTCGCGAAGAAAAGGCAGCGAGCGGTTCTTCGCTTAGTAGAGCTACCGGCCGGCGTACGACGACCGCTTCTTGTTCTCGCCCAGCCGCTTCTTTTGATTTGATTATTATTTGAAATCCTAGACTAAAGAAGAAGCTCCAGAATCCGCGCAGGGCAAAATCTGCAGCAGGAGAAGAAAGAGGGTCCAGGTCAATTTGATAATGAAGCGAAGGTCCCCCTTACTCCCTATTCCCTCTTAAAGCTTTATAAAGCTGGGCGGTTGGTTAAGAACTACTGACTGTAAACTATAGATAGCAGTTACAGTCACTCAATTGAAATGTTCGCCTTTGGAATGAAGATAGATGAGCAGGGGAGTTTTCACTCCTACGTGGTATTCTCTTCCAACAAGGGTTACGGCTAAAACACCGCTTACTTTTCAAAGACAAACTGCTCCTAAACCAAGCCTGAACACGTTTCCAGTTGTTGATCGACGCGTGTCGTGATCACCAGCATAGTCGGCGTCACAATAGCCAACTATCTTACACTGTTCTCCTTTCTTATACAGAAGACCATAGTCAAGTCTTCCTTTCATGTACCTCAATATTCGTCGAAAGTGAGGTTTCTTTGGATTTTGCATGAATCGACTAACCACTCCAACTGCATATGCGATGTAGGGCCTTGTCAGGGTTAGCGCTTGTGCTAAGCGATAAGAATTCGTTCTGGAATGCCGGCGCGGACTGAAGGATGATGTTTATTAGCTAGACAAATCCTTCATTCGAAAGACGACAATCAAAGCATAACGACTCGTGGAACATTCATTCCTAAAAGGTGTAAACCTGTGAGATCGGACAACCCGTAAAAGGAAGCCGCTAGGCATCAAGCCCTATTATCTTACACCTAGGGAGGGTGGCCGTTGTTGGGTTTTTCTCAATTAGAGTCGCAAGGAGTTTGCTGCTCGTTGGTAGTGGAATGCTGACTAACCGTCTCCGTCCCCCTATGATGAGAAAAAGCTTTCCGAGTGGACGAGGACCGATCTTCTCTTTCTTTAGTCTTGCTCGTCTTATGGCATTAGCCTTTGCGGATTCCTTAATCCGCGGGACAGCTGTCTCGGCACATGTCAATCCTTATGTCCCCAGCGAGCAGGTCAAGGTACTCTATGTTGCTGCTTGCCTTTATCTTCCAGTCTGCCAAGCAAGCTTGTTTATTCTATGTTATTGATAAATCGCTATTTCCCCCAAACCGCTAGTTTTCATACGACTCAGAACTTATAACGTTGTTCTGTCTCCAAACAGAGAGCTTGTAGGCCTTATTCTTTGGATAAAAGTAGCGACGAGCCGACTACTACGACCACATGCGCATCTAGCGCAGTGGCTTGTCACTTCGTACCTTGACCATCTTCCGAAGTTCTAAATAATCTACTGATCAAACGCTGTAGGGGCGGACTGCTCTACATTCAGCCACGCCACAGTGACCCCCCGAAGCGATCTGCCTCATTGCAGGACGAAATCCGGCAGCCAATTGCTGGCTCTGAATAACCAGCCCAGCAAGAAGTTCAATTCTTCCATAACATAACGGGGCGGGGTTGCGCGCGAGCCGAGTGACGTAGATGCACAAGAGTACTTCGCGCCACAACCATCTCTTTTTTATACGTTCTACGGACCGATGCCTGCTGCTTCATCTGGTAGAAAAGAATCATAGATATGCCGGTCATTAGAAGGAAGAACCACCATAAAAAGATTCCTCGTGTATCATCTGTAGCAAAACTATGAACGGGAGCTAGCAATCCGGACCGTATTGAAAAGGTTCCTGAGACACAGCATGGAAAAGTCACAATATTAAGAAACGAGGTCCAAGAATGAAGAAGGGGTAAAATTACAGAATGAATACGAGCTGTGGCTAATACCCGAGGCATAAAAGAAGCATTTCTACGGGATCCCGAAACCACCAGCCACCCCGACCTAATTCATGATAAGCCCACCAACTTCCTGGCAAGATGCCTACGGTTAAAAACCACCAACATGTCAAGATCCAAATTCGAATTGGTTCCTGGTCCTGATCAGAGACCACTGTGTTCGCGCCGGCGGTCCAACAAAGAGGCGAAGTAGTGGTCTCTTTCTTTCCATTACGAACGACACGCTTCGCCTGCTCCCTCCCCGTGTCCACGTCGTCGAAGAAAGGGTCTTTTGCCCCGATTTACCGTCGTAGGGAGCACTCTTCTGAGCCCCACATGATTCGCCGAAGGATGAGATCTTGCCTATGCAGTAGGATTAAAAGGAAAGTTATCCGAACAGTGAGACCCGGGAAGACTACTACTTCTGTATTTTTGATAAATCAAAGGGCTATTTCCTGATTCATTCCACATTTCACATTCCCCTTGGGATTAGCAAAATAAAATACCTTTTTCTCGTTATAGCTATCCTTTGCTTGTGTAATGACTCGAACTTTCTCATTTATGAAGACTTGAAATCGCATGCATAAGTGTTGGTCCATCAGAGCTTACAGTTGGAGATGCCGCAAAGCAAAGATCTGGACGAAATGAGAGTCCTTCCGCGTTGGAGCTAGGGAACCTAGGGCCAGATTGATCGGTAACTGAATCAGTTAACCAAAAGATGCTGACACGATCATTACTTGCACAAAGATAAAAAAATTGAGTACTCTGCCCTTCCAGTGCTACCTTTCTTCGATGTGATTTGATTCTAGAAGATGAGCTTGCTCGGATCCTTTTCGGTAGCTAAAAGCTTTCCCATAAAAAGAATATGTAACCCCGTATCGATAGACGAAAAAACCCAACAATGTGAAAAGAAAGATCTTCTCCGTCTCTCCTCCCGTAAAATAAGAAAGTATGAAAAACTGGATTAAGAGACGCAAATTCTTCAAAGAAAGCCATATAAGTTGTATCATCTATTATATTCCAGCGTGACTGCTCACGTCGGGATAATCTTGATTTTAGAATACCTTTAATATACTTTGAAATATAAGCTCCACTCCCTTCTTCACTGCGTATGCTCTCTTCTCTCACTGCGAATGATGCCAAAAAGAGTTCAGCTCGCAAGCGGAGTCTCATTGGCCGTGAATCAGAAGCTACCATGTTCTAACTTGCACTTAGTCAATTGGGAAGATTAACCACAACAAATCGTAAACATCAGATCGGACCTTTATTTTATTAGCGTTCTTTCTTTTAGTTTGAACAACAAAGTCCGGGCCAACAATATCCCAAGTTAATCTGTAAAAGTCAGCTGGAAAACCATCCGAGCCAGGGGATTTGTCGAGCGGCATGCTGAAAAGACAATTTGGAATCTCCTCCGTAGTTAACCTGTTGCAGAAGATTCGCTTGCATCTAGTTGGAGCATCTGATGAAGTCGATAAGAGAGCGAAGGGATGAGATAGAGGCTCGAGTGTGGTTCACCGGTGAAAACTGAAACAGGTTGGAGAAGTAACGAATGGCTTCTTCTTGGATATCACTTGTTCGAAATAGATCCACACCTTGATCTGATGTAATTCTGCGGATTGCATTAGCAGATTTTCTGGCTTCGGCAACTCTATGAAAGATCGCCGATGAAAAAAAAGGCAATATCCACTCGTAGATCGGGTTGGTTATATTTATATAAGGGCTATTTTGCATATTTTTAATGTTGATAGGCAGTAGGGTAAGGAAAGGATCATCAATCTATGATAATTTCCGAGTTGCAAAATCCAAATACAACCTGACTTGAATCCTTACTGGACTACTTCATATGCCTTCCGCACACAGGACAGAGGAATTCACTCCACACACGAGCCAACTCCCCTAAAAGGCCTTTCTTTCATGCAATTGGCGACGCCATCGCCTTATATCTTTCTTGTTAAGATCTTAAGCTTCCTGGACGTCTACAAATCTGTTAGGCAGGAAATGTTTACATCGGGGGAAGAGTTCATGCTATCATGTCGCTAAAAAGTGGGCTTTTTGCCTCTACCTTTGAAAGTAGTGTTAAAAAGCCTTACTTCATTGGTTCGATCAGTCTTTTCGTATAAATAGCATTGGGCGTTTAGCACCGGCCTTCTATTCATTCCCACCCTGAAGCAGTTATTCGGACTAAGATCGTCATCGTACCCTCAAGGCAAGCTCCTGAAGTAGAAGTGTGAGGCAAGACGGGCTGATAAACTACGAAAATCGTTTTTTGAGGGTGGAATAAGGCACGCGGAAGACTTAGGAGTCGGAGATCATCAAAAAATAAATCCAATGCTTGTCGTGGGCAATCCTATAGCCCCTTTCCTCGGGATCGGCTTAGGCTGGCTAGCCTTTTCTATCTGCAAATCTGCTAACCGACCGACGGATACCACTAACTGACTAAGCTAGAGAACAGGAGACCAAAGGTCTTCCTGCTTAATCGAGCTTCTTTTAGAACGGGTAAAATAAGGAGCTTTCCCTCCTTCCACTGTCACTTTTCTCATTCTTTTCCCTAAAAAAAATTCATAAGCTAAAGAAGGAAATAACTTACAATGCTACAAAGAAGGGAACTTCAAACTATTCTCAACGAAAAAGCCTTTCAATTAGTCGGTCTAACCTTCCTAACTTGGCACACATATGACATAAAGCCATCAACCAAGTCAGCCAACTACCAGCAGTCGATGAGAGGGTAAGGAGGAAGCGATAGCCTGCTCTCATTGATGATTTCGAACCTTCTTACCCTCTCTTGGATGAAGCAACCATATAACTGACGATATGGATTGAGTAGCGAGATCAGTTACACTAGCCCGGGCATGCCTTAGGCTTCCTCTGCCACCTCCACGGGCGAAGTGAGTCAAATGCACTCTTTCTTGGCTGGTGTAGTAGACTCCATTATGGTCATTCGTAACGGCTCCATATAGTTTTATTTTGGGGCGTAACGTTGTGATTGTTCCACCGACTGACCGATACTAGTTCCAGAGGCATCTTCCATTCATATCGATTTGGGTTTTTCTGCACCATATTTTGATCTGCCTCTTCTTCGACCCGGAATTCCCATCAAATCCTTTACTCCTCGAATACAATGGGATTTTACACCTGGCGAATCTTTCACTCTACCTCCTCTTATTAACACCGTAGAATGTTCCTGCGAATTATGACCTTCGCCCGGGATGTGAGCAAATATATCATGTCGATTGCTCAACCGTACTTTGGCTATCTTACGTGGAGCGGAATTAGGTTTTTTCGGTGTTCTCGTTGAAACACGCGGGCATACTCCTGTTTTCTGGGGACATTTATCCAAAGCTCGAGTACGGTCCGTGCGCCGTTTTTCTTCTCTACCATGACGAATCAATTGATTAAACGTGGGCATTATTCTCTTTCCTTTCTTTTTCCCCCCATTTTGTGCCCTATCACTTTACTCCCGATCCGAAGCACCCCTTTTCCATTCATATAGAAATCCAATCGTCAAAATAAATAAAAAGGCCATCATGGACCAAAATCCAAACAGATCAATCTTGTTGGGAGGTACTGCCCAAGGAAAGAAAAAGGTTACTTCCAGATCAGGGATTAAAAATAAAATTGAAACAAGATAAAATCGTATATCGAAACGACTTCTGGCATCACCGGAAGGATCGAAACCACATTCGTAGGCCGACAATTTTTCTGGGTAGGTAGAACTATTGGAAGCAAATGGAAAAGGAACACCGAGTAGGATCAAAGAAACTAGCAGACTAATCACTAAATAGATAGAAATTGGTGCAAATTCTGACATCATTACAGCCCACTTTGTTTTCTCGCTCCTTGCTGGCGAAGAAGCGGCATATCGAAAAATAAAGAAAGAAGCAAAAGCCCATCCCGAAAGGCTTGCAGACCTTATGCGATAGGGTCCCCCCCAGGGCCGCCTTTCTTGAGGAATACTTTCTCTTGTAAACGAGAAAACTCGTCCGAGAGGGGCCCGGTTTCTTGGAGGTCCTTCCATATATCATAAAGACGCTCCAAGGACTCTTCCCCACTAGTGGTCCTCGGATTATCGAGGGCCCGAGCCCCACGCGCCATCCAATCGCCGGTTGGGTCATATAGAGCCATCCGTTGGATGATTTGGGCTTTGATCTCGAATAGATCTTCGGCCTCTATTCGGGCCATCTCTATGATCTCCGCAGAGGGAGAGCCTTCGGGGTATTTCGCCAGAAGGCGGCGTTCTATCGCCTCTACGCTATCCCCCCCAATCATTTCATCCCTCCTGTATGGATAGGGGACTACTGGCCCAGCTTCCTCCCCCCCGGGAGGGACTGGATTAGCTGGAAGCGCAGGCCCAGCTTCCTGGGGCACTTGATTTACCGAGGGTTCCCCCTCTTCTGTTTGGGACGGGAGGGGACTGCCCTGATTTACCGAGGGTTCCCCCTCTTCCGTTCGGGACCCCCCTGCCGGGGGGGAGTCGGATTCCTCGAGAACTCCCAGTTCAAAGGAATCTTCCTCCCACATGGAAGAACTGCCCGACCCGGAAGGGCCGGTAGAAGGAAGTGCTTGCCCCCCTATTGCATTCAAGACCAAAGGTCCCAACACGGGCAAAGCCAGACCCCCCACTAGGTGGATGACTTCGATCCGGATCAAAGATCCCACGAACCCCATGGAAAAGACCAAAAAGAGATAGATAATCTTTTTCTGCGGCCCTTTCAAACGAAAGGAATGAAAATGAAAGCAAAATAGGAAGCTTACGACTAAGATCGAAGAGAATGAAACGCGCGTAGTGGTCATTATAGCGCTTCCTTCTGATCCTAGAAAACGGGCGCAAAAACTACCTGCCAAAGCTCCGAGCAGGGGCAACAACAGTCGAACCATATTTTTCATAAATTTGAGATTCTGTAGTTTGCTTCGTTATTAGCGTCCGAGGAACGCATAGAAGTGGTTGTGGAATCGAACCACTAACACAAGGATTTACAGTCCTTTGCTCTAACCATCTGAGCTACCTGTGAACCACTTTGTTCTCAACTTATCCAACGAATCTCTTTCTCTTATTCAATTCCACTTTGTTTAGTTTAGTGATAGTTAGAGGTTAGAGAGCTAGATCACTCCTCTAAGCAGCCTTCTGATTATATACGTATTATTCTATCTATCTGTCCCTACCTTATACTATCCTTCCTATCTGCCATTACTTGTATTCTATCGATAGGAATGGTTAGTTAGTGTGCATAGCTGCCTTGTTTCTGTGTATGCACAGCAGTTGTTTCTGTGTGAAGCATGTATGGAGGTAGTGAAGAACGGCCTGCGAACTACCGTAGCTAAGCGGCACTAGTTCCTGTTGCTTGCAGCTTCAGTAGAATTCATATCCCTTGTTGGTATGTGAGTAAGTTGTTGCATGAATGGTCAGGTAGGTAAGCGTAGCAGTATTCCTGTTCATGCATGTATCCCTGCAGGTTGTCTTCCCTATCGAATGAGGGAAGTGAGCTGGTTAATCGCAGCTTACTTCTGGAGTGGTCCCTAGGCGGGTGTAGCTATTGTTGCTTGTAGCTGCTGTTAAGTATCTATCTTTGTTTGCCGATCACTGATGTAATGGCTGTTCCGTGCTGTGCAGCGCGTTCCGAGGTCTGCTTTCCTTTCTTTGTCATTTGACTATCTCTCTACGTTCGATGGGAACAGTTGTTTCACGACTAAGTAAGAAAGGTTAGCGAAGCCGGGTTCCTATGTATGCATGATATTTGTTCCGAGGTGGTTGTTTTCTCTTCTTTTGGAAATTGCCCGGGGTTTAAATAGGGCAAGAACATCAGGAAGGTCTTTTCGTTCGGATACAGACATGGCAATCTACGTATATGAAGTCTCGATTAAGCTGCCTAAGCATAGATCCAACGCGCTACTCAAGTAGGCGGGAAAGAAATGCCCTTCTAGCATTGCCACTTGCTTCAAGCTGCTCTTTCTATAAGCTATATTCCAGTAGTGATTCGAGAAGGAATTCATGAGTGACTGACCATCCAGCCTTTCCTTCGTATGAGACCGGACATGCCAGCGAATCGAATAGCGTAGGAAGTCAACAAGTCTTAATGGTGGAAAGCTAGAAAGGGAAAAAGCATTAGTTTCAGGTTGTTTACATACTCGACTAAAAGGAGGAACCCCTCGGGCGAATAAAGTATGTAACTGGCTTAAGAACAAGAAAGCAAGAAAAAGGTATGAAGTTCTAATTGTACAATGCTATTACTTCATCCGCTGTGAATAGGCTGAAGGAATTGGATCTTGTCTCTTTGAATCTGCTTTTAAGGCAGGAAGTCAGAACTATAAACTTTCTCTTTAGATATCCCCATACGTTCCCTTGTGTGAAAGAGCTGTAGAATAAGTCCTAGCTATCTGATAATAGCAGTCTTGTTGCTATGGGCTTAGCACTAGTCTGCAATACTCAATTCATACCAGTAGTACGGTTGCTAACTTGTCTTTCAAAGTTGCCCTGGTGTATATCCCGGAGTACTTCGAGGAACGCCAGTAGGCCTATTAGTGTATAGATCCTTCCCGGGTTGTTTGCTGTGTTTCACTGTTTCTTCCTTGGGAACTGTTTGTTTTTTCTCTTCTGTTATAGTAAGAGTTCTCACTCCTTCACCTCATCGGTCAAGTGGAAGAGTCACGTCAGTCCCGAGGAACGCCTTTCCGCTCATGGTCTTCCTACTCCGATCTTGCTTCGGGCACTATAAGGGCTAGCTGGCTTGTTGCTAGAGCACAGTTAAGAGTCACTCCTCTCCTGGTTCTACGTAGCTTGATGAGATAGATTGCTGGCGTAGCTGTGATTCCTAAGTAAACAAGTTGTAGGGAAGGAGTGCCTTCCGGGTTGTGCGTATGCATCTACTGAGGTAAGGCACGATTGAGCGGCTAGCTGCTCTGTCATTACTAGAGAGTCTTTCTTAGTATGAGCCGTGATAGGGAAGATGTGTGCTCGAAGTCTCCTTAGGTCTTGATCTAGTTGTGACTTCTTTTTTCCAGCGAGTTACCCGTCGTTGTAGTTGTTGCTGTTCCGGGCGGTGCTTCCTGTCTGTAAGATCCCTTTCTTGTCTCGTCCGGGAAGGATGTATGAAGTATTGGTCCATAGCTGCCTTGCTTTTCTTGTTTCCTTTGCTTTCGAGTAGGTGCAGCTGAGGCAGGTACCAAGAGTCAAGAGAGAACTTCTTTGTTTTGTTTGAATAATAGTATAGATTTATACCTTCTCTACGGAATACCTGTTGCATCCTGTCTCTCCTGCCAAGCGAATGGATTTGTCATGCATTTGTTGCTAACTGCCGACACAAGCTGGCTTGTTAGGAAAAAAACCCTTTTCTTCTTCTTATGAATGTTGCTTACTCTGTCCACTGCGATACAACTGTTGTAAGCTCTGTTTTACAGCTTGTAATGGGATTTCTGCTCTCTTTTCAATATATCCCCTCTCTTTTTCCTAGGAAAGCCTCTGTTGAATCTATCTCTCTCCGTTCGGAATGGGAACTCCAAGCTGTTTAGCTTTCATTCTTCCTTCCGGTACCTTTTCACAGTGCAACTGAGCAAATTAGTCAAACTTTGTACTCGGAATGTTACTTTCCTTAGTTTTGTTTCAAATATCTGCCGTTTCATCTGCTTCAGGAAAGGCAGTTGACTTGGTCGAATCCCGATTACGATCAAAAGGAAAATCTTGACTTGCAGTGGAATAACGGCTTTGCGGAGGAAGATCATCAAAGGCTGTTGCTGGGAGAGGTCCATTAGTCCGGGTCGATTGCTTCCATCCTCAATTGCTTCTTTTGAAGGTTACATGCCTGCTGTTGAAAGCCTGGGACGAGACAGAGTTAGTAGGCGCCTCCGGCCCTGCGGTTGAAGGTGATATACCAACAACATGAGCTAGCATGGTTTCGAGTGCGATAACATGGGATATGGATATGTTTTCTTCGATGCCTAGGCAGGCTGGGATTGGAACTGCTCGTGATTAGACCTTCTATATGACTGAACTTCCCCGCAACAAGATAGAAAGAAGAGTATAATTCGGAGAAAGATGAAGATCGTCCAATAGTGATCTACGGATAGCTACCGACGTGAGAGGCCTAGAGTGAAGCTCTGGCAGAGTGGCTCCCTTGTTAAGTGTAGGGCCCCTTGGCTTTGGACAACTCACCAAGCCATAGAGACTAAAGAAAGAGCTAAATAAGTCCTTGCTGCAACTGAAGGAACGAAAGAAATCTACTTCCGAACTGAGCGCTAAAGGTACATACGGAGAGACCTATGATTTCCATTCTGTTTAGGCTATGAAAACCTCCCCGGATGAAGGAATGTAATACATTGAAGACTTCGAACTGCTTACGTAATGGAAAAAGGGGCTAGATGGCTTACGGGGTATAGGGTTTTGAGGAGGAAAATGACTCACTTTTTGACAGAATCAAGGTCCTATCATTTTCTTCTTTTCTGAGTGAAATCAAAGCTAGACCATAAAGGGAAGAAGGTTGGTTACCTGCTATACTAAGAGTAAGCGAGCTAACGAGGCCTAATCCTGGGTTCACGGCATTCCATTCCTACCAATTCCATTTCGAGGGGTAGCAGTAGATTAGATCCTGTTGATTCAAAACCTTGTTCGAACTCTCTTTGGCATCTCACAAATGTTTCAAAATATATAGTACAGATTGGATCCTGATCAAGCTCAAGCTAAAACTTACCTACAAGAGAATCCATACTGAATCTATTATCATAGATCTTGCTTTCGTCGGATACGTCTCTTTCTCCCCAATTTGGATGGATCCTCTCATTCTAATTCATCGCTACTAACTAGAAGAAGTTCCTAAAAATCGAAAGCTCCCCTCTTTTTCTCCATCCATAACCACCAGTTGTAGCAGAGGAAGTAGCAGTCAGTGGCTTCTCCCGGGGCCCTTACCCTTGCTCTTTTCTTTCTCGGGCGCAGTAAAAAGATATACGAGGTTATAGAGAAATAGACAAAGAAGTTCAGCTGCAAGAGTGGATCCTATCCCGCCGTATTTACCAGCGGGATTCATCCGTCTAAGGCATTCCTCGGAGGAACTCGTCCAAGCACATGATGTCTCCTTTATCTGTTTTCAGCCAGCCTAAGCGCCCTACTTTACCTACTTGAAATGTCAATTTTCCTTTCATCAAAGCCTTCGTGTTCATCGAATACTCGCTTCACTATGTGTAGCTCGCTCCCCTCTCTTGAAAGCCGAACCGGCGCCTTCTTTTGATAACTGGGTTAGGGTTACCGAAGGCAATCTGGCAGGCAAAGTTTCCCCTTTTATTCGGCAGCCACCTTTGATGTAACTAAACTAGATAGAGTTTGGGTCACGAATTCGGATTTACCGATCCGAGGGAACCAAATGAAGCATCTTTTTCTCCTTCCGAAAGAAAAGAGGAAGACTTATTCCCACCGAAGTGCACTAATAGAAAACCCCTACCAGTCGAAGTGGAATGATGAGCTAAAAGTCCCTTGTACGATGAAGCTGAGTCACAGAAGCGGGAGAGGTGTCTTCTTTGAAGATCGTTTCCTATCGAGTGGATAAAATCCCAAGCCTTAAGAGCCCATTAACCCATCTTCTGTTCCGCTAGCCAGCTAAGCTAAAGCTTGCCATCGACCGGTTCGTTCGGAAGTAACCGCATGCGCTCACCTATCCATCAACCAAGACAGAAGGGAATGACCAACCAAGCGAGCAGAGCCCAACTACCAATCCTATGTTCTCCCAATTCTGGAACTGGTGGCAATCTAACGAATTCGGGAAAGCAAGATGATCGACACTGGAAAAGACGTCTTGGCGAGAGGTGCTTTAGCAACTCGACTGAAAAGGAGAGGGCGAAGTCATGACTCAAGCACTTGTCTAGAGAGGAGAGGGAGCTTACAGCATTCTCAGGCGCGGATGCCCTAGACGAGAGAGTTATTGAGAGAGAAAAGTTAGGTAGGTCGTCAGTAAGTTAGCGAGATAGAGCGAGACTGTTTGTTAGGTAGCTTAGCGAGATAGGGAGCAGCTATGGAACAAGGGGTCTGTTAAAACAGAACTAATTACCCTTTTTTTTGTTTGTTCAAGGGGTTCCTCGGAAGAGCTCGCAGTGAATGCCCAGTGCAATCCAATAAAACAACCTAACAGAACCGCTCCGCCCCTCCATGTACAGAAAAGTAAACCCAAAGAAGTTGTTCTGGACGAGAGAGTGAGATTAGACTGCTTAAACCGTAGATAGGCGTTCCTCTCCCTTTAGTCGACTAACTGGCGTTCCTCGGGAAGTACACCTTAGGTTTACAAACCTAACACAGAATAACGAGACGAAGTCGACTTTAGAACCTATTGATTAGAGCTTGGCTGCTCAAGAGCTACAAATGCGAGGGGATAGCTGCAATAAACCCCATGTAAGCACAGGGAGAAGCCGGCTAAAGCCTACATACCTGTTCCCTTAATGCAACCTATTCCCAACGGAGGAGAAGAGGAATACTAATGAAATGACAGAAGCTACAGCGCGGACTTCGTGCTTGCAGGAACAGCAGCACTACTATGCAATTAATTAGCTGCCCCATTCATGCGCCCTCTAAACAACGAAAGCTACAACATCAACGAAGGGAATGGGTTCCTCCGGCATCTAGGTAGAACCTTCCAGAAAAACGGGGAGTAGACCCAAGGAGCGAAGCTACAGCCAAGGAAGAAATCCCGGGCAGGGACATGAACAAGATAGATATTCTACGCAGCCAAGCCCCACAGCACAGGAGAGGTGTAGGAGTAGGAAGATTCGCTTTTTATAGATGGTCAAAGCGCTCAAACCTGCTTACAGGATGAATTAGAAAAGGAGATAGTACCAAGTCAAGATACGAAAAGATGTGCTGCACGACTCAGTTGACCACAAGGGGCATAGTCAGGAGGGTGTAAAGGACTGGAGATTGATCACATTATCCTTCTTCCATTAGCTCCTATTACATCCTTTGAGATAAAGTCATGACGGGCCACTGCCTGAATTAGGGATTTTTTCTATAATGCCCTTATCACGATCTAGCCCCTTGTCTATATCATGGTCTGTTTTCATATAACCTTACTACTGTATAGCATGCTAAATAAAGCGCTGTGGGATCAATCATTGCATTTTTCCATTCATAACCATCATATACGCTCTTTCAAGAAAAGGGATAGAATGACAGTCTATCAGTCTTACCAGCATGCATACAAAAGGGAGTGTAGTTGCCTATCAGCTGGTTAAACAGATAAGATTCTGATATATTATATAAGGAATAAGGATCCCATATCGATCGAATGAAGATGGATGGGTTGAGATAGGTTCGTTCCAACTTAAGGTAAGGCCGGCTGTTAGCAGGGATCGTTAGCTGTAGAAGTCCATTCAGTAGAGGTAGGGCCCGGGACTCCTTTCTTTATTAGACGAGAAAAGGGTTGGCACAAGGGGCGTAGCGCTGAATGAAAATAGAAAAGCATTCCAAGGGGTTCTTCCAAGTACTCGACTAGACACAAAATAAATGAATCCTTACTTCATCAAGAAAGGAGACGGAGAGCCACGAACCTACTTTCCTGTGCCGGAGGAGAACCAGAAAGAAGTCTTGATCCATGGCCGGGTGCAGGGGAGGTAGGGACGGAGAAAACGTGCTTCATATACGCCAGCGGTCGAAGATTGGCGAAAGTTGGTCTAGTCCTATACTATATATAAAGCGAGTGGTGACATCGCAAGATAAAAGCATTTTTTTGAAGTATTATTCTCAAAGCAAGAGATTCAAGTAAGAACCAGCAGAACCATCATCGGTCAACTGAGGTTAGGACTACTCTGACACTCGCTTATTCCTCTCTAATACTTTCTTCTGTCTATTCCTTTCTTTCCCGCTTTCAAGCTGAAGGAAGAAAGTCAATCTTTCGTAGTCCCGTCCGGATCAATAGATTGGGTCAGATCAATTCCTTTTCATCCCCGAGGAACGCCAATTCCTCGACTAATAGGTCTTCAAGCCTTATCTTTTCTTTTTCTGTTGTAAACCGGCCTGTTAGGATCTTCTCGTCGTAACTAGTAATAGGCTTATCTGCCCTTTCATTCGCATTATCGTGAGCGGGTCTGGTGAACTACCCTTTCACTGGTTCTAGCTACTATTGGATTTGAACCCTAGCTTAGCACTCCCTCTTGTTATTGTTAGGGCGCTAGCGTCCCGTCGAATCTTGATTCTCCTTGACAGACCAGCAGACCTTACATACGCAATTTATCGATTAATTAACGTGCAAGAGAAAGCGATCCACAAGAGGGTTCGTTCATCTAACACTTACCCACTATTGGCTTCAAGCAACTATCGATGTAGTCTGATAACCTATTGTATAAGGTGTTTGACTATGTGTGAGAATTTATTGACAATTTTTTTTCACATACTCGATTTACCTAGGAAGTCCTGAGAGAGCAACAGCAGCTGGAATTGGACCTAAGGGCTGAAAGCTTCAGACTGTCTCAATCCAGGTAACTCTTACTCCATTACTTACAAACGGATTAAGGTAGCTCAGATCTAGCTAGGTTAGACGGTAAAGAAGTCCCTCAAGCATTGAAGAAAGGAAGAAAGCCTGTAAACTACCTTACTAAACTGCTTTCTGACTCTCTCTAGCCAGTAAACTACCTCTCCTTCCAGTGTTTTTTCCTTTGTACCTCCACCTCTCTGAAGAGTCGATCCCGACTTGGGAAGCAAGGGTCTCGGAGTTCAGGAAGCAGTTCAGCAACACACAAAGAAGGGTTGGAGTGCCCGAACTACTAAAAACCAAGCAAAGGTATAATGAACCTGTCATGGAATTCACTGCAAGGTGGCGAGCTTTTACTTTTGCCTGTCCCCATAAGTTTACTTAGCAAGAGCTCCTCAAGATGTGCATGAACAACTTCAGGCACGACTTGTCGTCGATACTCCTGCCCCAAACCTTTCCTTTAAGGGATTCGACGACTTGTGCACTAAAGACTCACGATGTGGAAGCACATCTTAGCAAACGGCGGCGTCCTACGAAGGACTTGAAGTTCGTTCCGTTACCTTATTAAGAAAGTAGACGAATCACTCACTTTCTCTATTAAAAAAAGTAGACTTATTTTTCACAGCCTATATGCGTATGCGGAAAACAAGAGTCCTTATTTTTTATTTCTCTTGCCCTGACGGGGGCTACCGCTTTCGTTCAGTTTTCTCTCTACCTTTTCTTATTTTGACTTGATTTTCAAATCTTTTATGCTCGGCCATACCAAGATGGGAAAGACCTAGCCTTCCCTCCCTTTGAAGTGCATTTATCAGATCAGCTCCCAGAGTAACTAGAAAGAGGGTGAAAGGCCCAACTTCTTCATTCATGGCCTTTTTTGTTTCTTTGATTGATCTCCCTTTCGTATTCATTCGACCTGAGGCGTTCCTCTCAGTCATACAAAAAAGAAAGGTTATTTCATGCTCTGGTTCCGGGTGTTTTCCAGATGAAAATGAAAACAAAAAGGAAAAGGGTCAAACCATATCTTACTTAATAATCTGGCTTAAAGGACGGAACCACCGAGGAATACCGGTTAGCAGCTCTAGTAGGATGTATACTGTGCTTTGTTCCCTGTCTCTTTCTTTCATCCTCCGAGTAGTTCTCCAAGCCTAATAGGAACATCGCTAGCTCGGTCAGTTTGTGTTTCTCCTGCTTTCTTTCCTTCTGCTTCCGAAGAACTGTTGGTCTCTTTGTATCCACTGAACACTCTCCTAATCTGTCTTCCTTCTCCCGTACTCTTCATTCCGACTAGGTTTACTAGCCTAGGAGGATAACCGTTTGAATTTGGTATATAAGAGCTCTACTGCTATCCTTTCCCCTATCATACTCTCTATCTTCCTTCTCTCAATCGTTCAGATCTTTGTTTACATCGGTATATGTAAGGGACATCTTATGGGTTCTTCTGTAGTAATCTTTCGACAGTTCCGGTTAAACTTCTACTTTCACTCGGAACATCCCGGGTGTTGGCTTCCCTGTAATTCCGTGTAAGGAAGGTTAGTAAGTAAGCTAAGCCCTGTCAGGAAGTAATCCCAGGAATGTTTGTTAGTTGTTAGTAAGGTAAGCCAGGTAAGCCATGTCAGTTGGTAAGAAAGTAATCCCTTCCAGAGTTGTAAGGTTAGTAAGCTTTTCCCGTTTATAGGAATGGGTTTCTAAGCCTAGGAAGTCAAGGAAGTTGTGTTGGTCTTTCCCTGGTTCCTTGTTCCCCTGTTGCCTTTCTCTTCATTTCATTGACGGGTTGGAGAAATGTTCACGACGTAAGTCAGTGGAAGCAAACGGGCAATCGGCTGCCTAAAGGACCCCATTTGTGGTTGAAGGCTAAGTTCATTCTTCGATATATATCACTCCGCTATGCTAGAAGACTGAGCAGCTTCAGTTTATTACCAACCTCGAGTTCAACAACTATTGGGTAAAGCCTAAACCTTACTCCTTTCCTTCTATCGGAACTGGCAACAGATCTCTAGATCCGATGCAACTAGAAGTCAGTCGATTCCGTCTGAAAATGGTTTCAGTCCAAACCTTTTTTGTCGAGTGAAACTCCGCTTCTTAAGAGCTTCTTTGGACAGACTCACTCCCTTACTCGCTGGGTTGGCGTATCCAAGGTAGCGCCAGCAGCAAGCGTAGGGGTTACTACGTAAGTGCGTTCGTTAGCGCGTTACGTTTTCTCGCTTGCTAGACACGACAACTAAGGATAGACGCGCTGGGATAGCAAGCAAGTTTGTTGAAAGAGGGGCAGTAGATTCTAGATCTGCTGAAAACCAGGTTATAGGGCTATATCTTTATTCCATGGTAGGGCTAGGGGCAGGGTGGTTTAAAATAACTCCTTTTACTTTCCCTCCTACAATTACAATGGGAAGGGACGAGACAAAGCCTTCTTTTAAACTAAATAAAGTAGGATTCCGCTTTCACTGTTCTCAAGGTATCTCCTGACTCGAAGATTAGGGCTTCTTCCCAGCCGGAGGCATCCGAAACTGGAGAATCATCAACCCTCGCATAAAGAAACAACTAAACTATACGCGGCAGGTTGGTCAAAAAGGGAAAGAAAAAGGTGACATACATTCTATTCGGGGACATAATAGTGATTCCTATCGAGCACACTCTGTTATATCGATCCCAATCAATAGTTTTTGGGGGAAGTCGATGGTCCCCCCCATGCTTTATGACATCTTTTCTCTTCTCCGTAGTGATCAGTGTATGCACGTAGCATCACAGTCAATCTTTTATGCTTGGTTCCGGTCGCGCTCTTCTTCTAACTGCAGGAGCCCGACAGGGCTGTCTTACTCTTTTTGTTGCTAATGAATAACCTTTTTCTTGGTGATTCATTTCCAAGGGAATAAAAGAAAGACCTGTGACTCATTGTCTCAATCATAACTTCAAACAGAACCTCACTGTAGAGAGGGAGACCCCCGAAAGCGTAAGAACGACGATTTTTGAGCCTGAGGGTGAGGTTCTCCATCGACGAGTGAGAAAAGGGCCTGGTCTCGGAAGAGATGCAGCTAACGTGAGTAATAGCTGAACAGTTGCCTAATGCATGTGGTCAGCATCAGACAAGGTTATAAAATACATCTTTACATCCCGGTCAAAGTAACGAAAAAAGACGAGTTTTAGCAACTTTTTCATACAGTTTTGCCCTCTTTTATATAAAAAACTAACTTACGCAAATAGTAAATGAGAGGACCTTAGCACTTTTCGTTATGGAGTGATTCATCTAAAATTCCCGGGGTTTTGTGAATGAATTCAACTAGAAAATCTCAATTGCACGGGATTCGCGATTCGGTGTAAGTTCAAAATTTATCGTGCTGGACGACCACGGTTGAGTTTTGTTGTGGATCCAACTCCAAGCGTTTGCGGGATTTTGGATAGATGGAATACTCTTGCAACGGAGCTTGTCTGTCAAATCTGGTCTGGTATGGTAGCGGTTCATAATGGCAGCTCATTTTCCTGGAATCCGGGTGAAAGATCTTTTCTTTCCAAGGTCTTTGCTTTCTATTCGACTTAGCGATGGAGTCGGGTCGGAAATAAATACTAAGTAAAGGCAGACTTACAATAATACGCAAACAAGGGTCCCGCGATGTCTTGTACATTCTAAGTACTTTGCCTGCTAAGACGTGACAAACAATCGCTGATTCTTTACTAACGAGCCCAGTAGCCACTAAGGCGATCCGAATGAGGAAACGCCGGAGTGACCGAGTGTCTTCAAAAACACTGCGCCAAGAGACCAAGCGGAGCCTCTCGGTGAATGTGGTAAACAAATTGAAAGCCATATCAATCGGTATAAAATGACAAACCTTTTGGTATGTACCACAAAACACTAAGAAAGACCCCGCCGGTTCTACTCTCCTTGACCCGTGGACAAACGCCACGTGATGGACGGCGCCCGGCTCTGACGAAGAACCAGTAAGATTAGGTATTGCCTAATCCGTAAGGTTGTCATACCCTTATCAGCTTTCTGACCAAACCTCTGTGTTGCCACTTTGGTAAGGAAAGTCCACCAACCGGGCATAGTACCTCGTTAGCAGGACCACTATTGCTCCTTTTAAAGCTTTGTGCTCAAGTGATCTGGGAGGGTGTCAAACCTCCCCCAGCCCCTTATTCAGGGGATGGTGCCAGGGAGTTTGAACTGTTAACAAAAGATTTTCTCGATACAAAGAAAAGCCCCACTCCTAGAATAGTTAGCCACTCAGTCCACAGATTCGGCTTAGTGAAAATAGCCCTAGAAAGATCAAGGTGCGGAAGGATAATTTCCTCCGTTAATGATAGCTATACCATAGAGTTTTCCATCAAGGAAAGACAATGCCTTCTCTTCTCCATCCTCCAGGTACCAGGGAAGAACTCTATATTCCGGGTCCAAGGATGATGGTTGCAACGCCCCGCGCTTCCACCAATAAGAGGTGCGGGGGATGGTGATATCCCTTGAAAGACATAACTAACTTACAAGACTTAAAATGAAAAGTAAACTAACGGAACAAGGCGCCGGAGGAACCCCCTTCTAAAAGTCTAAGAGCTAGAAGGCGGGGTACAGCGGTTGCTTCCTGTAAGATTTGAATAGTCATGGCCTCATGGTCAAGCCAGAAAGGAAAGAAAAAGTCTATATCTTCTGTCCTCTCTATTACTCGCTCCAGGTATTACACTCGTTGGGCTCAAGGTAGCATTACTAAACCTATAAAGAGCGGGATGCTATTCTAAGAGGAATTTACTGTAAAATAGATATCTCTTTGCTCTTCAGCCAGTAAGTCTGAAAGCAAGTCAGTTGTAGGCCAGACCTGTCATCAGTAGTTCTACTTTTGTAGATTGAAGCTTTTATAAGGCAGGAATGGGAGCTGCAAAGGCAGAGATAAAGCTGCGATTGCTCTTGCTCGACTCTTCATGGCACGGTTGGCCGGGAATGAGAACAAAAGGAGTAAGAAGAAACTGGCTAAGATTCAATTGACCTATATAGCAACCAGTTCAACTAAAGGGGCGTAGCGGGCTTAAGGCTGCTAGGGACTCTGGGGCGAGAAGAAGCTTTTCCCGCATTCCTGTTGATGCAGAGATCAGACGAGAAGGCCCATCTCTTTACTAGAATCCGATGTGATAGAAGGAGCAGTTCTAGCTTAAGCCTAAGGCCTAAGTTGATCCTTACTTAATAGAATAGCCATAGAGCTCATCCCCGGTGAAATAGTTGATGATTTCTTGATGGTTGACTGCTATATCTTAATTAGAGAATCCGACTGGGAACGAATACTTTGAGCTCTTCTTCATGGAATTTTTCCAGCTCTCAAGGAAGATTGGATGTAATATTACACAATCTCCAATTTATCTCTTTCTCGCTCGGAAAACAAACAGGTGTCTTTGCCCCGCTCACACAGATTTTATCCTGGCGGTTGTTGGTCCAACGACTCTACTTCTTTCTTTTGAAATTTCGTATGAGAAGAAGGTTGACAAGAAGAATAATTTTAAAACTGGGATTGTAGTTCAATCGGTCAGAGCACCGCCCTGTCAAGGCGGAAGCTGCGGGTTCGAGCCCCGTCAGTCCCGACCTAGTCATAATTGCGTTTTAAGACCTGGTCTAGCAACAAAGTAGAATCATAAGCACACTCCCTTGTCACAACTAAAGAGGGGAGCGGCAGGCCCTTGATAAGACGCCTTTGCTTTAGCGCACCCAACCGTCCTGGTTGAAAGGTCGACCCACTCTATCTTTAATGGAATGTCGTCTTTGGCTTTACGGAATGAGACTGAACTGATCTCATATCTTCATCTGATTCAATTAGCTCATCCGAAAGGAAGAACAATTAACCCACCTATATCCATGTGATTAGGAGACTTAAAGGCAACTCGAGTCAAACGAGAGGAGACGTCCCCAGTGATCACGATTCAATTTGTTAATGAACCAGATTTTTTTGGGAAGAAAAGAAACTGGTCAAAGCAGTCCGGGCTGATCTATGCACAGTGGATTCATCTAGGGGTCTATATGCACGTGTGTGTGTGGAGGTAGATTTCAAATTCAAAAAGAGTTCCCAGTTTTGTCTTAATGATGACATCCAGAGGGTCGAATACGAAGGCTTGCATCTTATATGTTTTTGAGTGTGGGGAATATGGCCACCGGATAGAGCTTTGTCCGAAGCAAAACCAGACTGATGTAGAAAACTCACCGGCGGCGAAGGAGGTTCTCCCAAACCCGGATCCGCAAGTCGGGTCGGAATAAAGGCCTTTCGGACCTTGGATGCTACCTCCCAACAGACGTCGCAAGAGGACCACGTGGTCAGCCTAAGAATCAGGGACCACAAGATAGCAAATACCCAAAAGGAGAAGGAAGGATGTTAACAAACCCAGAAAGGTCGTATCGGTCAGGGAGCCAGAAGCGAGATGCGTGCGCACGGGTGAGAAATCAGCCGTATTTCAGCCTAGTGGAAAGAAGACACTCAGTGCTAGCAGGAGTACTTTCTCGGATACGATCCCTTTTTATAGGTTTGCTGCCCTGCGACACGTGGCAGAAGAGGACTCAAGGACACATGCCAGATCTTTGGGTCGGTATTTCTTCCTTAAGATCTCAACCAACCACCCTTTGGTGGTTTTCCACGACCGAACCATAGGTCATGAGGCATTCAAAATTTGACATGCATCGAGGTCAATCTTTGCACCTTAGATGTGATGAGACTATTTATTTTCAAAGCGACCCGTTGAACCCAAAGCCCAGAGCGAACGACCTTGACAAAGGTCCCATAAAGACCCTTTTTTGGGGGTCTTGTTTCAAGGTCTTATTCCTTCCATAGGAGGACACCTTGGTTCCAAGATCTCTATGTCTTTAATGCCCCTTGGGACGTTGAAAGGAGTGAGTACTTGGAGGACTTTGGGGTCGGCCGGCCTCTGTACTAAATCATATTTCGGATTACGGGGAACTCCCTATCTCCTACGCCTCTCAGTCAAAAGAGTGCGGGTTCCCATCCCGAATCTCCTTAGCTTAGTTGAAAGTGAAAAACCTCTCTCTATCGCCCTTCCTTCTTTTAGCAGTTCATCTCGAGAATCTTGAATGTTTAGCGAATCGATCGTAATTGGTCTGACCGCTCAAGGCTTATCTCTTCTATTCCCCTTTCTGGTCTCCGGTCATTGGTAGAAAGCCTGTAAATGGAATTTATCTTCTCTCCTTTCAGTCGAGTTCCCTCTTTTATAAGAGTAATAAATTACGTTGGACCTCTCCGATGGCCATTGCTGGGGCATTCTATCAAGTTAGAGCTAGGGCTTTCTATCAAGTTTTCCTGATCTCTGAGTCCCTAAAGATGCTACCCATAAAGTACTAGCTTTTGACTGTAGACATATCACAGTAAGTCGATAGTGTCCTTAACAGTAAACTGCTGGGTGCCCCCCAAAAAAGGGGCAGAAGCTGTGAACGATGGATACTATTGGCGAACTGGAACATATGTCGGCTACAGAGAATATTTCATTGTAATCGATGCGAGAATATCCCTTTCCCACCAATCTTGCCTTAAACCGTGGAGAATATGGGAGCAAGCCTACATCGAGCAAGTTGACATTGCGAAATTGTGTGAAATAAATCAAAGATGGATCTTTTTCACGCCCGATTCGAGATGCTTCCTTAAGCGCCTTAGATTCTCACGAGGAGTATTGGTCATTGTAAGTGATCCATCTAGTGCATGAAGGGAAAGGCTTGATCTGCTCATTCCCCCTCTTTCTTTGAAGCAGAAAGGCAAAGAGCTGCTTCTTCAGGACAGGAAGAGACCCCCAATCCTATGATACGATGAACGGGAAAGAAACCGATCCTCCTTTATTTGAGTCCCTCGTGGAAGAAGAATTAGCTGATGTAGAAGGTTTCTTTCTTATCCTATCCACCACATCTTTTACATACTCAGACAGACTCCAGCGCCTATTTCAAGCTAAAGAGATCACAATAGTCAATTCGCTACGCCCCTACTCTTTAGACTTAGACTCACCAACTTAACCAATGGCTTAGAGGGCGAAGGACAAGAAAGTCAATTGGCAGAAAAGATTCGCTACAGATCGATGATCAACCCTCATTTCTCATTAGACTGCAACCCCCACTGAAACGAAAGGAGCTGTGGTTAGCCTGAACTTCATTCTCACCCGTTCCCTTCAGATTATTAGGGGAAAGCAAAAGTCGATCCGCTCAACGCCTTGCTCTCGAGACTCTTTCGCTAACTTCTCCAATCAAGTTGAGTGCTTGGATCTTTCTTCAAAGGAATTCTTCCGGAGAGTCGCTCCAACTTAGAATGGGCCCAACGCTCCTCAACCATAGGAGCCGTGAGAGCCCTCTAATAAGAGAAGGAGTTGTACGCAACGCAGGAAAGCAAGAAAAGAAGAAAAAGCAATTCATGGGGGAAGTCACAGCATCAAAACCAGGAGTTCAAGTAGAAAGGGGTCGGACGGGATCGCATGAGTACGAGAGAAAGCAATTCATGGGGGAAAGAAAGGACGATGCCATTCAATTATGGGACTGATTCTTTGACTTGCTTTAGCTTTCCATTCTTTGGATAATGGTCTAGCCGAGTAACTTGATCTTCCTTTACCATCTATATCTGAATGGACTTTACCATCCATATCTGAATTGAAAAGAAGATTGAAGTAAGGAGCAGGTTCAAGTCATAGTTCTCACCAACTATAGAAGAATAGGGATCGACTCGTGCTAAAGAAGATTGATAGCCAACTAACATCTTATCTGTTCGGAACGAACTCCTATGTCTTATTGGTATGTGATTGAAATCTATCGGATCCTCCTATGTCTTATTGGTATGTGATACAAGCATATTAAAGGAAAGAATGCGGAAGGAGATTGGAAAAGCTTTCCATAGGCTTGGCCCTAGAGGTTGTCATTGAGTTGAACTAGCTCGCCTTCTTTCCTCGATCAGAATACGAATAAGATCTTTACTTTTGGGATAAGTGAAATCGTATGTATCCATCCATGGTGTATCTGGTGCTCTCGTATATAAGAGAAGGGCAGCATTTATGAGTAATCGATCTCACAAACTATCAATTTCATAAGAGAAGACGAAGACGGATCAAATTGAATAATCGAAGAGAGATGGGACCCTAGCTACGAGTCATTCCCTCTGACGTCGAATGATCTACTTGCTTGTACTTCTCTTTGTCGAGATTCAGTTGGTCTTCAGTCTACCACTCCGTGGGTATAAGATCGCAAAGAATGCATTCCAAGTGAGATGTCCAAGATCAAAGGAACGAGGGTAAGAATCGACGAGGAATCAATAAGATATAAGATAAGTGAATGACAAAGCGTGAGTATAATTCTCAACCCGAGATGTTAGAAGGTGCAAAATCAATAGGTGCCGGAGCTGCTACAATTGCTTCAGCGGGAGCTGCTATCGGTATTGGAAACGTATTCAGTTCTTTGATTCATTCTGTGGCGCGAAATCCATCATTGGCTAAACAATCATTTGGTTATGCCATTTTGGGCTTTGCTCTAACCGAAGCTATTGCATTGTTTGCCCCAATGATGGCCTTTTTGATCTTATTCGTATTCTGATCGAAGAAAGAAGGTTTCCATTCAGTCTCATAAAGCAAGCACCTCTTTCACATAAGAAAGTGGAGGCAGGCTTGGGGATACGATCTAAAATGATTCCAAGGACCGGGCAATCGCCCTCTTTTTTAATGAAGAAGCGGGCTAGTCCCCGAAAATGCCCGTTAATCAAGCAAGTTGGGGAACAAAATCTTCCTTGTTAGTTACTCATTTCTTCGGTCGAGCGTTCTCCGGACGTCGAGAAATCTATCACTCAATCACTGGCCGCTCTGTAATTGTCTGATTTTAGGTTTTTGATCACACTCGAAATTAAATTATGTATCTACTTATCGTATTTTTGTCCATGCTCAGTAGTTCCGTAGCAGGTTTTTTCGGACGTTTTCTAGGATCAGAAAGCGTTTCCCGTTTCAATCTTATAATCTTCTTGATTCTATTGGTTTTTTCAATTTGCCTATTTAGATCCTTAAAGCAGTATTTAGGAAAGAGGATGACACAATGGTGCTATCTAGCCCTTGTTTGTCAAATCTCCCTCTTTCTCGTTCTTCTACGTAGCCATATCTTGGCGGGTTTTGGTAAATTCTCCGCGGATGTATTTACTGTCTTTATGGGCACATTTTCAGTTACCGGTTCATCGGGGGGGATAGTGAATCACCAAGACGGGGCCTCGTCTGAGTGGTTCACGTATACATCCGATATGGTCGAAGATTCGGCCAGTTCCGGGCGTACCTCCTCGTCGGTCAATCAACCGATTCCTGAGGAGCAGGCTTGGGAAAGGGAGGCTCGGGCACAAGAGCACGACCGCATCTCTGCCGAGGTAGAGACTATCACGAGCGCCTGCGCGAATTTGGAGGCGGCCATGGTACGGAAAGCCCAAATTCTCTTGCATCAACGTGGAGTAACTCTCGGGGATCCAGAGGATGTCAAGCGTGCTCTCCAGTTGGCTCTACATGACGACTGGGAGCACGCTATAGATGACCGTAAGAGGCATTTCACTGTGCTCAGGCGCAACTTCGGAACAGCTCGCTGTGAAAGGTGGAATCCGTTCATTGATGAGCTCAGGGGCTTGGGGAACCATCAGGTGAATGCCCGGCATTACGTCGACTGAGGCATACCGTGCTGGGATCTTCGACTGGGGTGAAGTCGTAACAAGGTAGCCGTAGGGGAACCTGCGGCTGGATTGAATCCTTCTATAGAAAAGTTGTTAAGCAAAGACTGGAGAGGCCCCCGGTCGAGATGTAGTAAGTAGGTCTCCAATACTGGGAGACTGAGGAGAATGGGAGTTTGTGGGTTGAGGGTGGCATGCTCCCCAGGGCCCTCTTTTTTTTAGATAGGTAGGGTAATGCATTTCAGTATGAATTTGATCTAGCAGTGTAAACCTGAGATTTTCAAGAGTTGGCTTCCGCTTATTTTGATTATTAAGCGTAACGAGACTAAAAGAGTCGTGAAGCGAGTCGGAAAGAAAGAGGCGAATCTACAAGAGTCTGATTTTTTATATGTTAACGGGCGGAGATTAAGAGGTGGGCAAGTTGGTAGGCTCCGGAGAATAGAATGCAATGGAGGACCTAACGCCTAGTAAGACGGGGAAGGAGTGTTATGAAAGGGAGGAAGAGGAAAAGCTACTCTTGAGCCTCCTTGCTCAAACCTGCCTTCTTCGGGAACTAATGGATGTCTATTCCGTTCTCCAGCTCCATCAGTCCACTAGCCAGTACCACTTTCAAGTAAGTCTTCAGTACTAGTGTCAGCGGGCAGGTTTGAAGATGTCTTTCCTGGTCTATCTCCAGACTTGGCCAGAGAGTAAAATATGCGTTTTCGCACAGTAAGGCACTTTAGACTTTGATTTCCGCTAAATCTTCAAGATAAAATGTCTTTGCCTCAGCTTCACATATGGCTTACCATCCTCTTCTAGTAAGGAAGTCCTTCCCGCCCTTCCTAACCTTACCCGTAACCACGACTCCCTTTGATTATCATAAGTTAATATTCAAAATGTGGGTCTTTCTCGTCAGGTCTATGTTCTTGCTTTCAATTCAATCTTTCCAATCGGGTCTAGAATGACAATTTATCCCAGACAAACAAGTCTCCTCTAGCTTAAGGAGTAGTCCATAGCTAATAATCTATGGTACTAGCTTATTCCAGTCATTGAGCACAACTTCCTTTTCTGTTTACAGAGAATAGGATAAACCTCTATTCCATCCGGGCAAATAAGATGCTCGCTCACTCCACTACGCCACTTGCTGTGCAGTCTCCAATACGCCACTTGCAGTTCCACAGAGTGTTTTTCTAATCTTCTTGAGTATAAAGAGGAATCTAAGGGAAGACACTTCATTGCGGGAAGCACCACACGCCTGCTTCCTCCTCTAAGCAAGCAATAGCCAGAGCTCTGAAGCTGAAGTGAGCCAAGCTCAACAATCTTGAATGGCTTACTCACTCAAGCAGTAAGGCGACTCCGCGGGCTCAATCAGAGGTTCCAATGCAAAGCCCAGCTATGAAGCGAATAAAGAGCAGTTCGCACTCTCGGTGGGATGGGTCGGGTTCGGTCAATGAAATGCCTTTTCCAAGCACGATCAGGCTTCAGGGTAGCTTCTGGGAGTGCTCTACGAGAAGGCATATGTGTTACATCTTGAGATATTTGTTTAGGGCAAACGGTCACCGCCATTTCTCGTATGAAAGGCTGGACTGTCGCAATCAAACTCTCCGCCTGCCGGATCATCTCTATCAACCGTCTCGGCCGCACCTTCTTCCGCATCTGTCTCAACTGCTCCTTGTGCGGGACTCTGGATACCTATAAAGCTCCTCTGGGCAATCGTATTGGTTCCAATCAGCATTCCTAACCTCCGTCTTCTCCTGAGCGTCTGGACTGCACTGAGTGCCTGGACTGAAAGGATTCTCTTTCGCCATTTAGAACTTCCCCGTGGTAGCATAGCATAGTAGTGCAAGTGAAAGTAAATAATCAAAGACGTTGAAAAAAAAACCTTGTGATCGATGTGGGACCTTAGATAACAAAGTAGCGATAGGGCGCCTAATTCTGGTCATTTAGAGCATCTTCTCTTGATTCACTCAGAAATTACCCTTTCTCTGAAAAGCTTCAACTCAATCACTTGGACAGAGGGATTTGGCCTACCAACTGCAGGCTCTGGTGGGGGAACGGTATCCATTGCCTGCTGCCCCATCCCAATAAAACGTGTTTCTCAACCACCCCTGTCGACTTCGCACAAGCCAACCTTGCACTAACCCTAAAAGAAAAATCCAGTATAAAATCCCGAGCGGGGAACCACCAAGTGCAGCTAAAGCAGGGCCGCTAGGTCCGAAGAGTAACTGCCCTTCTGACTTCCCTGTCCGGGATCTCTTCACTGAATGTGGAGGCGCGTAGCGCTGCGAAAAAGAAAGGGTTGCCTTCCATGCCAAGCCAGCACATGGACCGGATTGTTACTCGCTACGCGCCTCTGCATGGTGAGATGGGAACAAGTTGTCATGATGTATGCAGGTAAGTGAGCGATGAACGCCTGTCTCTGTTGCTGCATGTGCTGTTTGTTTGTTTCCGAGGTGGTGTGGTCTGCCCCCGAGGAATGTCTAGGAGAAGGGTTTTCTGCTGTGATTGCACCAAGTGCAGCTGCGGGTTAGTATCTCTTCCTAGGTGGGAAGGGGCACGACGAGGAACGAAGTCAAACCATACCACGTACTCACACCATTGTTCATACAATGTCTATAAGCGGTGTTTTCTGCGATATGTGCTTCTGGCTCTCCACAAAGGAACATCTCCAAGGGAGGGGGCGTGAGCTGCTTAAGCTTCATCCCATCCCGAATCCTTGCAATTAACACACCACGAAGATAGGGACTGAGAGGTAATCCTCTTCCAATCCACCACTCGAGTGGTAACCGATCAGGACCGACTAAAAGCTTACTAGATAACGCCTGAATCCGACTAAAACGCCGGGATAGGGCCTTAGTGTAGTGTCCATTTGTCCTAGCACGCGGTATCCAGCTTTATTTAACCTTAAACAAGTCTTAGGACTTAACTTGTACTTATAGGCCAACTGCTGAGTACCAACGAGGAAGTAGCTCTCAAGCACAGCTTTCGCAGATACTGGGGATAAGTCCTTCGACATTATCTTAACCCAGAACCGCTTGGCGAACTCAAGACAACCCGTCTCAGATACAATAGACTTGGCATCAGATATATCTACTTGCAAAGCATCAAGTAGAGAACGGTACTCCTTAGCCACACTACGATCGGCAATGACGATGTCATCACCTAACAAAGCGTAGTCGAGAAATGGTCTCGTCTGATGAGGATATGCTCGTAATGCTGCCAACCACACAATAGCATGGTGGGACAACGCGAATAGAGCCCAGGAGCCGTAATAACCCAAAGGTTGACCTGCAACAAACACAACTTCGTCATGCCGTCCAGTAACGGACTTCAAAGAGCATGAGTTGAGTGCTAAGGCACCATTGACAATGCACGATGCCATCGTTTGACCGAAAAGGCACGCCATAAGCTCATATATGACTGGAACGGGCCACCGATCGGTGGCAGCGCTCAAGTCAAAACTTGCTATAAATCTTGGGCGTCTCTTTGCCAGACGATGGATAGGACCTTCTTGATGGAAGGTACCGTCTTGAGAGACCATTTTTCTTTAAAGAAAGT
Source organism: Arabidopsis thaliana (assembly GCF_000001735.4). Lineage (NCBI taxonomy): Eukaryota > Viridiplantae > Streptophyta > Magnoliopsida > Brassicales > Brassicaceae > Arabidopsis > Arabidopsis thaliana. The sequence continues at coordinate 3,247,216 of NC_003071.7, read as the reverse complement.
CCCGTTTTAATGATTTACAGAAATTTCAGTTTTTTTTGTTCAATTCTTCAAAAAAAATACTTCCTGCCAAAGCGAGCAAGTCGCCTATTTCAGGGAAGCTAAAAGCATGTCGTCCCGCCTATAGTCGTAGCCAGTTCCCTTGCAGGCCTTGATTAGCAAGGAATAGAGAGAGCATTGAAAGTACGTAACTCTCGAACTTGTTTCTCGAGAGGTTGTGAACACAAACTCGACTGATAAAGGAGAGGTCCGGAGGTATTAACTAGTTGATGAGGTCTCGACGAGCGACTAAAAGGAGAGGTACTGACGTGACTCGAGTGAAACTATATTGAGGAGAGGGAAGGGGACTTATGTAACTATATTCCGAATCCTTCTCCCCATCAAAATCTGCCTCCCTTGCCCATAAGGAGAGAGTCTCCCTAGTGAGGAATCCTTTAGAACTGATGACGTCCTAGCTGTGAGCTGACCCAAGAGCTACACTGATTAGGAAGCAGATTCCGCACAGAAGACCAAGCAAATCTCCTCTTCTAGTCTTACCCCCAGGCTGTGGTGCTACGAGATGGCAATTTATCGTATAGAAGAATAGATCCGTGGGCCTATTGATTGACCATAGATCATAGAACCGATCGACTGCTATCTAAGAGAAGATAAGTAGTTCTTCTATCGTTCAAGGGCAAGGGGGAGAACATGTAGCGGCTTGCCTAGATCTCGTATTTCCCACGTAGTCCGTAGGTCAAACCAAGGATTCTCTTCACAGTCTTAAAGGATGTATCTCTCCTTTGCGCTGACTTATGCTCTGCGAGCTAGGAGCGCATCATAGGGGCAGGGCGAAAACGAACATAGGATCATCATCATGGCCCTTTTCTTCTTTCTTTTGCTGCTGATCTCACATCGAGAGCAGCTCCTTCTTGTTCAGGGTCATCAGATGAGAGATCTTCTTCCGACTCCGAGAAATCGGTCAAACGGGAGGCTACCCTCTCCTTTTAGTCGAGTAATCAATCCCTCGACTCATCTCTCTATCCATAAAAAAGCCCTTCCCAGAGGAGAGCGGAAGCTCCAGGATGAGTATGCCCTGGATTCCCGGATTCATTCTCGTCCTGATCCACTCTGGAATTTTCGGAATCTACAAAAACATTCTAGGAAAGGGCTCGTAATGATCTTCTCAAAGATCACAAGGTGCTGAAGTGGCAGGATAGGAGGGGGATCCGTAGGTTTTTGTGAAAGGGATGCTCTTACTTATCATGTCTGAAAAGAAAAACCGAATTCCTCGATTTCATTCGATTCATCCACATTTCCATTTCTTGTAGAGGAAGGCTAACTGTGCTTGCTGGCTGGGAGCTGTATGAGCGGTAACGTCCACGTACGGTTCCGTGAGAAGGGCGGTGGACAGAAATGGCCTTGTTGTACCTTACTCTCGTCTTCAATGGGGTCTGCTCTTTTTTTTTTGGGAGAGTATGCCAATATGATCTTAATGAGGTGCGGAACTTTGCATCTGACATTCGTTGGGCTTCCCTCTTCGGGAGCCTGCGTCCCGGCCGTTTTTGTGCAATAAACCCCTCCGGCCGAAGACTAGTGGTAGGTGGTCCCGCGTAGCTTTCGGAGAAGGGTAGCCTTGTGTGTAAGCACAGCAATGAACCGCGGCGAACCCTCAGACGACCTATCTAAGATTAGGGGGGGGGGGAGATCCTCAGTAGTGGTGACCCTTTCACCTCTTCCCACGGACTGATACATGTACCGAATGCTCATACGGGAAAGTTGACTCCTGGGTCTGGAACCTGGGGGGTTGCTCCGAGAAATCCTTTCTTTCTCGTCCACTCAGGGGGGTGCGGACACACCCGCGCGGATTACAGGTGACGGTTACAAGAATGGCGGGGAAGTGAACAGTACCCGACGACATTCAGGGATGGATGTAGACCCATCGGGCAGGGATAATCATTCCGGTCCTGGGAGAGGTATTGATTACTCGACTAAAAGGAGAGGAACCCCATCGACTGAAAGAAGAGGAGAGGTGGCGACCATTTTCAAGAACCAAAAAGACTGAACTGAGGGAAGCCCTATGAGTCACTGAAACGACGGCAGGAGGGGGCCTTTGATTATAAAAAAGGGGAGCAAAAAACGAGCTTTTCCCCCCTTTACAATATGAAGAAAGAAAGAAGGGTTGAAGTTTAGACCGCTCACAGTAGTTCTACCTATAGAAAAGATCATGAAAGAGGCGATCAGAATGGTACTCGAATCCATTTACGATCCCGAGTTTCCAGACACATCGCATTTCCGCTCGGGTCAAGGCTGCCACTCGGTCCTAAGACGGATCAAAGAAGAGTGGGGAATCTCTCGCTGGTTTTTAGAATTCGACATCAGGAAGTGTTTTCACACCATCGACCGACATCGACTCATCCAAATTTTGAAGGAAGAGATCGACGATCCCAAGTTCTTTTACTCCATTCAGAAAGTCTTTTCCGCCGGACGACTCGTAGGAGTTGAGAGGGGCCCTTACTCCGTCCCACACAGTGTACTACTATCGGCCCTACCAGGCAACATCTACCTACACAAGCTCGATCAGGAGATAGGGAGGATCCGACAGAAGTACGAAATTCCGATTGTTCAGAGAGTCAGATCGGTTCTATTAAGGACAGGTCGTCAGTCTACAATAATTTGGTGTCCGATTTTCGGCTAGTGGACAGCTATACCAATAATCCTGTATACAGCTGTATAATATTTTTTATAAAGGATTATCGGTGAGCAAGAATTAAAATGTAGTTTTGAGTTTCGTTAGTTAACCTACCTTTTTCTTTTGGTGGTGAGTTTCCTTTTAGGGGGTTACGAGCCTTTAGCATTCAGATTGGGCAATGCGAGATAGATTGATTTACATTTACCTCGAGGATAGTCTTTCTTTTCCAAGCGCGCTTTCCCAACCTGCCATATGTCCGATACATAGTCGAGGGCTCTATACGAGCGCCTTTCTTTCAACTCTATCTATTCTTGCTTTTCAAACATTGTATTCCTTATAGAATATCATCTCATGTCTATCTATAGTATAACGTTTCTCATAGTGGCATAGCGGCTCCGAGGTGATTCTTTCTGGTATCCGTCCTCTCTCATACTGCTTTAAGGTTGGAGGATTTAGTTCAAGCTAGTCTCCTATGGTGAAGATCTCTATATTTGTTAAGACTGTATGAAAGAAATCACATATAGTAATCATCTAAGAATATATCTATACTATAATGGTTGCATCTAACATTTCTCATAGTGTAGATAAGGCAGTCCCCGGAGCTAAGAAAACTACGCTATTCAAAGCAATCCGCCCAAGGAAGGCTAGCTAGTCGAGTCTAATGCTAGGCTAGGTGATTCCTCTCTATCAATGACCGAAGCTTAATCCAGAGAGAGAGCTCACTATACCACCAGGTTGCCACATTTGCTTATGAAACAAGAACAGCTTATCCCGAGGCTCTGAAAGACTGAGGGTAGTCACTCAAAAAGTAATCCGTCACTTCGCCCGAAAAGCACTATAGGGGATTCCGGCCAAGCGAGCATAAAAATACAATACCCAACTTTCTGTTTCAGCCCACTCCACTTCATTGACCGAGACTTTCTATTCCGAACCGGTTCGGTTAAAGACCTAGCCACGAGACCAACTCCGGGCTGTCTCGTAAAAGATCAATTCCCAGATGCTCTTACTCGACGCCCACAGGCAAGCTTGTTTAGAGAAGGAGAGTTCTCTTCATCAGGGAAACTGCTCAACCTCCACTATTTCCATAAGCATGATTATGCACTAGCAGACATAAAGTGCCAAGAAGAGAAAACGCATAACTCATAAGCCAAAGATGTATTCGATCCTGAATTGAACGTAATTTTTTCCGATTGGTTGGAAGGTAAGGATAGCATGATTGACTGGTTGCGGGTCCCTTGGATCATGGGCCACAGCTATTTGGATAGATTCAGATCCTTTCATGTAGTAGAGTCTTTGATGGGCTCGGATCCTTTTCATGATTTCATGTGAGGACACCTTTGGCGGGCTTTTTTGATAGATCCAGGATTTCTGTGCGATATCGATCTTCTCTTTATGGCTTTGGTTAATCTATCGTCTAGCTGTCTTGGTCTTCCGAAAAGGCGAAGACAAACGCATGGATTTACTGTATTCTATGACTAAACCAGAATCACCCCGGAGTGAGCTGTTCCATAAGGGGCTCATATTATCCGACAGAGCAGAGCTATCATGCCGAAGAAGCCTTTTTCTTTCTACGCCCCGGTGGCATCTTGACTTTCCTAGGTCTCTAATAGTTCCCCATAAAAGAGTCAATGGGCTGAGCTGATCGAGTCCCATTTTCTGGCTGCAAGGCCCGGCCCGAGTAGTCAATGGTTGCTACCGCTCACTGCGCTTCTCTGTACCATTTCATTTCTAGTCAAAATGGATCCTGGGCATATCTACTGACCCGACAAGCTGACGTAATTCTATCCATCCGTAGCTGTCTGTGCCGCTACCTCTATCCAGCAGATCCAGTGCCAACCGATCTATATCTAGCTTTGGCCGGCCGGGCCAACCCACCTATACAGAGTTGATGCCATGCCCGCCTAACCACGAAAGAAAGCATCCAATATTTCAAGACTTTCTCCACAGAGCTCTAAAATCCTTTCTCCGAAGATCCAGGCTCACTTTTTTAGGCAATGGAATGACCCGAGCAAAGGAAAGGGATCAAGGCAATAACTACGCGCATCAAGGTGATACCTAGACCGAGCGAATCTGACCGTAGCCTATCATACTGAGTGAAAGCGTGCCGAACCAAGGGAACTTGCCTTTAATCTTAGGCTCGCAGCTACTAGGTGCGTACCCTTGAACCTAGCTCGCCCTAGGGTACAGGCATTGAAAGACGGCTTTCAGAATAGGCTTTTTTGTACGAAGAGAAGGTTACACTACTATATAAGATAAGTAATTCATTATAAGATAAGTAATTCATTGTGCTAAAAGAACCACTTTGAGGATCAATCCCTTACTGAATGAATGTCCTTTTGATCAGTGATCACAGAAGGAGAAGGCACTGTGAATGAGAACCTCTTTCCTTTCTGGCTACCAAACGTGCTAATAAAAGAGCTTATTCTGAGTTTGAATTCCTCGAATTCTGTAAGCTAGCTTGGTCTACCTGCTTTGTTCTGATTTCATTGTATTCCTCCGTATTCAGCATTCGCGCCGGTGTCACAAAAAGCAAAAGCATATCAATTCGTTGAGGCAACTAGTCTTGGTAAGGTTTTTTCCACTGAATGAGAAGTTTGTATGATCCAGATGTTTTGAAGGCGTGTTTGCCCCTGTGATACGCGTACGAGGAGTCGACGGGGAAGAGCCGTGCTGGGGTTGGAAGAGGTTCCAGCTTTAGAGGAGCCTCCCTATCTTATCCCTTGTTGGTCTTATTTGACAGCTCAGCTTTGTCTCGGGCAGATTTTGGTCCATGATGGACTCTTTTTATTTATTTTGACGATTGGATTTCTATATGAATGGAAAAGGGGTGCTTCGGATCGGGAGTAAAGTGATAGGGCACAAAATGGGGGGAAAAAGAAAGGAAAGAGAATAATGCCCACGTTTAATCAATTGATTCGTCATGGTAGAGAAGAAAAACGGCGCACGGACCGTACTGAAGTTTTGGTCTTTGGTTTGCTGGTTACACGTATTATCCGTTTTGTACATTCTGTTTTGTTTCCCATCCCAGTCTTTTGCAGCATAAAAGTCCTTTTAGATTCCTTTTGTTCGCTTCCTATTATAAACAAACTTTCCAAAAAATGGCAACTGATTTGGTTTTATGTTATTTCAGTTATTCTCTGTAAATCTTTATTTGCTGTAGGATACTTGTGGATGGACGACTTAAGTCGTGCCATTTCTCAGTTCTACCCGGTGGTATCCGGAGGACTAGGAGGAGGAAATACGCCAATGCCCCCGACAAATCCATCTGAGGGTGGTCTTTTAGAAGGATATTATGCTCATGAGAATGAGCACTCTCACGATCAGCAGAGGGGTTCACCTTTCTGGTCGAAAGAGTACAAGGAAAGTGGCTCAAAACGCCTTTTCTTGAACCTCGAGGTAGAGGATCAAAACACAGATACCATCGGGGAGCAAGTAAAAGCAGAGAGTGATAAATGCGAAAAAATCAAGGCAAAAATAATAGCAAAAACACATGAACTCTTAGTATCCGAAGGTTACCATATTCCGGATGAACGGGATATAGAACGAGCAATAAATGTTGTGATGACTGAACATGAAATGATCGATATCGATCGGCGTAAGAAAAGATTCTACTATCTTTATTCCCGGTTAGGAAAAAACGGAGACAAGTTTTGGGTGGAGCTACTGGAATTGCTGTCTGACTACGACATAAATAAAAGCGATTCCGACGACTAAACCGCCATTTCAGGTTTACGTCTTTTGTTAGGTCTCGACTTCTTCGCTATGATCTTCCCGGTAGTTCATATAGGAGCTATAGCCGTTTCATTCCTTTTCGTTGTTATGATGTTCCATATTCAAATAGCGGAGATTCACGAAGAAGTATTGCGCTATTTACCAGTGAGTGGGATTATTGGACTGATCTTTTGGTGGTGAGTTTCCTTTTTTCTTTTTTTCGCTATGCGCCGCTCCGCCAGCAAGGAGTGCCACGCACAAGCAGAGCGAAAACAAACAAAGCAGGGGAGGGGGAATTATTCGTTGGGGGAAATCCTTTGATTGCGTATTATAGATCCATGTCTTTCTTGTTCCACTAGCTAGGACAAAATTTGCACATGTCCGTTTCGTTATTACAACCTTCTTTTTTGATGTCAAAGACCAGAAGCTACGCGCAAATTCTCATTGGGTCTTGGTTGTTCTTAACAGCGATGGCTATTCATTTAAGTCTTGGGGTAGCACCACTAGATCTTCAACAAGGTGGAAATTCTCGTATTCTCTATGTACATGTTCCTGCGGCTCGGATGAGTATTATTGTTTATATCGCCACGGCTATAAACACTTTCTTGTTCCTATTAACAAAACATCCCCTTTATCTTCGCTCTTCCGGAACCGGTATAGAAATGGGTGCTTTTTTTACGTTGTTTACCTTAGTTACTGGGGGGTTTCGGGGAAGACCAATGTGGGGGACCTTTTGGGTGTGGGATGCTCGTTTGACCTCTGTATTCATCTCGTTTCTTATTTACCTGGGTGCACTGCGTTTTCAAAAGCTTCCTGTCGAACCGGCTTCTATTTCAATTCGTGCTGGACCGATCGATATACCAATAATAAAGTCTTCAGTCAACTGGTGGAATACATCGCATCAACCTGGGAGCATTAGCCGATCTGGTACATCAATACATGTTCCTATGCCCATTCCAATCTTGTCTAACTTTGCTAACTTCCCCTTCTCAACCCGTATCTTGTTTGTTCTGGAAACACGTCTTCCTATTCCATCTTTTCTCGAATCTCCTATAACGGAAGAAATTGAAGCTCGAGAAGGAATACCAAAACCTAGTTCACTCGCTCTCTTTGCATCCATGGCTGAATGGTTAAAGCGCCCAACCTAATAAAGAGGCAAGTAGGTTCGATTCCTGCTGGATGCACTTGGAACGTTCAGTTCAATCGCAGCTCACAGAATCTAAAGAGATAGCTCGCCCTTATAGCTTATGGGGCATTTCACTCGCTCAACACTCGTTCAAAACATCCACTCGTTCAACAGGAAAGAAAAGGTCCAAAGGATCTACTTCTCAGGATGGAAAGAAGCAAGAAAGTCTAGAGAGTCGAAATGACCTTGGTCCAACCATAGTAGGACTGATTCGGAAGATTCTATCCTATTCTTCTAAAAAGGAGTTCTCTAATTTAACTGGACTTGAAAGCGGTGGATCAAGCCCCCCTTTTTCTTTGGCTGTGTCCAAGTGAAGTGAAACTCGGGAATGAAGCAGATAGGTCTCAGTCGAAGAAAGGTAGCCCTATTGGGTCTGGGATTGCTTACCTTTCTTTCCTTCTACAGTACGCCTTAGGTTATTCTAAACCTCCACTCTCAGTCTACTTTTGAATCGATTGCCTTACCTATACCGACCCTACTCAACAGGGGTCGTGAACTATGAAAAGCCTGCCAGGCAGAGAAAAAAGTGCAAAAGCGATTGAACAAAGTCGCTCCGGTTTGGATGCAGATGAGGGAGAGGGTGAAAGCTTTCATTTAAAGGTAAAGGGAAGGGAGGATTACCTTTTTGGTCTCATATAATTAACTCATGCTCAAGCACTTGAACCTGGTTAAAAGCGGACCGAAGTTTATCCTCTTTCTCTAAAGCATCATCTGAAGGAATTCGTACCGATTTATAACAATTTATAAATACTAACAAGTAACAACGAATTCAATTGCCAGAAACTGTGTAAATAAATAATCAAATCTAGATCTTGGCGTTTGAATATACCTGGATATTCTGAAGGGGAAAGGTGAATCATATTATCTCGAGATTATTTTAGCACCCCAAGTGTTGTGCCTCTACCGGTATCCACACGCACACAAACTAGATCAGATCTGGAATGCTAGTTCCTTTGAGATCTAAACTCAAAACTTTAGACAACTCTTTGTCTCTTTATTTTAGGGTTCTTGTGATCAAAAGTGTATCTCACAAAAGTTGCTAATATATCATATATACAGCCAAACGTTTAACCCTAACCAATTAGGGTTAATAATGGGCAAAAGCCCAATAACTCTTTTAATTGATCCAATTTGCTTAAGTGTATGACCCTGTAGGTTTGTATAATATTAGCAATGAGTTCTGACTCATAGATTATAAGCGGTCTCTTGCAAAATATTATAACCACGTAATATTATACAAATGTCAAACCTCGACATTACAACTTTAACTAGAATAAAGTACAACTGATTTCAGGACATTCCCAACAATCTCCCACTTGTACTGGAATCATCTATTCCCATAATCCCTTTGTCTCTATATCTCGATCTCAGCATAAGGCAAGAAATTGTCATCCTTATTCAGCTAGACCATGTTTATCGAACTCCAATTTATACTGATAAAACAAACGACTGACATTCACCTTGTTTGAGCGCGGCCACGCATTTTTCAGTATCAAATCTTCGATAGGCCCAAAGATATTTATCTCCCGTTATATGGGAGGGACAAATTCCATCTTGTTCCATCCCTGTTCCTTAAACAATTCATAACGCGCCCAATCACTGTCTATATAATCACCTTTTATGGCTGACGTTTGAAAGAGTCAAAGCGAACTAATCCATGAGTAAGAAATCATGACGAACTCAGGTCAAAGGACTATACTCTATAGTTGTGATGAGAAACTCTTATGACACTCATATAACAATCTTGTAGAGTCCTCATAACGGGTCAATCCAATATTGTGTTCTCTAACACATATATATGTGATTGACTTTAATACCACATATTAATGACTCCATGAAACTTAGTCATCAGTCACCTCACATACTAGTCATTCCCAGTTATTAATGTCCCATTTTCATAACCTTGACTAGGGACTTCAATAATATATGTCATTTTCCACTTACAGGGTTTCATGATCAAGTCACGTACTTGATGACCTATAAGAATGATATCAATTTTTTGGGACTGTTATTTAATTATCAAATAAATAAATAATACTGAAACGAATTTCATTAATTTGAAATTAAATCCAAATGTATTTTAATATGAACATCATATCATAAAAGAAAAAATCTCCCACTAGAAATAATATCACATCTTTATAGATCTAATGCCAATCGAAGCAGTATGACTCTCATGCTTCGGCTGCGGAAGAGGTTTGGTAATAGGACCAGCAACATTTGCATCCGTTGAAACTCTGCTAATCTTCACATCACCTCTACCAATAATCTCACGAATGAGGTGATATCGCCTTAGAAGACGAAAGACAAAACACTTTGTGGAGAAGTGTGGTTTTAAGTTTGATAACGGATATGTCATTCCTTATAACAAAAAGTTGTCGCTTCGATACAGGGCTCATATTAATGTTGAGTGGTGTAACTAAACAGGATCCATCAAGTACTTATTCAAGTATATCACTAAAGGGATGGATCGTGTAGCAGTTGTTGTTCAGCCTCATGATGAGCCTACGAAGATTACAAATTCTAAAGAGAAGTCTACAAGCTCAAGTAGTGGAAAAACAATTCAGGATGAAATTCAAGATTTCTTTGATTGCAGGTATTAAACATATCTTTTACTTAGTAGCTATATCTAGATTAGACATATTTTTCTAACATGTTTTGTGTTTTTTTAACCAGATATGTATCAGCATGTGAAGCTGGTTGGAGAATTCTGAAAAATCCTATACATTACCGGTCAACATCCGTTCAGAGGTTATCCTTTCACCTACCAGGGAAACAACTTCTGTTTTTTAAAGGTGATGATGAGGTACAACACGTTTTGAAGCGTTCAGAACTACAAAATTCAATGTTTCTGGCTTGGTTTGAATTGAATAAACGGTGTCCTACAGCCAAAGATCTCACATATACTCAGATTCCAGAGTATTTTACCTGGGATGGTACAGCAAAAACTTTCAATCAAAGAAAGCGACCAGGGAATACGATTGGAAGGATAAATTATGTTCCACCTTTTTATGAAGAAGGTTATTATTTAAGAGTGTTTCTCAACACACAAACTGGACCTGAGAGTTTTGATGATCTAAAAACAGTTAATGGTGTGGTTTATAAATCCTTCAAGCAGACATGTTTTGCTTTGGGTTTTCTAGATGATGACCAGGAGTATATTGATGACATAATAAGAACCAGTTTCTAGGCAACTGGAAACTATTTGCGTTGTTGTTTGTTGTAATGCTCCAGTCTACAAGCTTTTCTCAACCAGAAGTTGTTTGGGAAAAAACTTGGGAACACCTATCAGAAGATATAGAAAGAAAAAGGAGAGAGTACTTTGACTGACCAGGTACCATAATTTTGTATTTTACAGATATATGTTCTATATAGATCTTTACATTTTATTGGTTTGATTATTGATTGTTGCCATGTCATGTTATATTCGTCTGCAGAACTAATATTGTTTGATGAGCAAAAACAGATGTTTGCTTTAAAGGAAATCAACAGTATCTTACGAAGCAATGGAACATCTCTAACAGCTTTCAAGACAATGCCACAATTACCAGAAGAAGATGATGATGATAGTAATCTTTTGATACTTGACGAAAGAAACTATAATCGGAATGAACAGAGGGATAAATTTGAAGAATCGTTGCAGAAGATGACAGATGAGCAAAAGAGTGTGTATTCTGAGATCATTGAGGCAGTTGACAATGACACTGGAGGTGTATTCTTTGTCTATGGTTTTGGTGGGACTGGAAAAACTTTTATATATAAGACACTTTCAGCTTCACTAAGATCTAGAGGTTCAATTGTGCTTAACGTTGCTTCAAGTGGGATTGCTTCTCTATTGTTAGCTGGTGGGAGGACAGCGCACTCTCGATTTGGTATTCCAATTAATCCTGACGATTTCACTGTATGTAATATTGAGCGTGGCTCAAATCAAGCCGAATTGTTGAAAGAAGCGTCTTTGATTATTTGGGATGAAGCTCCCATGATGAGTAGGCATTGTTTTGAATCTTTGGATAGGAGTTTGTCTGATATTATAGGAGGTGTTGGGAAAAAACCTTTTGGTGGAAAAGTAGTTGTTTTTGGTGGTGATTTCAGGCAGGTACTACCTGTTATACCTGGTGCTGGTAGGGCAGAGATTTGCATGGCTGCTCTTAATGCTTCTTATATTTGGAATCATTGCAAAGTTCTCAAGCTGACCAAAAATATGCGGCTGTTTTCAAATGATTTGAGTCCAAGTGAAGCGAAGGATTTAAAGGAATTTTCAGAGTGGATTTTAGTTGTTGGTGATGGTAAGATAGCACTACCAAATGATGGAGAAGTGATGATTAACATACCCGACGAGTTTTTAATCAAGTACGCTGATAATCCAATTGAAGCAATAAGCAGGGAAGTTTATGGAGATCCTAAGTTATTGAAAGAAAAAAATGATCCGGTTTTCTTTCAAGAGAGACCGATTTTATGTCCAACCAATGAAGACGTTTGTATGATCAACAATTATATGCTTGATCAACTCGAAGGTTAGTATTCAAACATGGTTAAATGTTTTTAAGGCTTTCGTACTAGATAAGCGGTTAATTTTATTGTCATATTATGTGTAGGTGAGGAACAATTATACCTAAGTTCTGATTCTGTAGATCCTTCTGACATTGGAGGTACCAATAATCCAGTGTTAACATCAGAATTCTTGAACAGTCTAAAGGTATCTGGTTTACCAAATCATGGTATAAGGTTGAAAGTCGGTTGTCCTGTGATGTTGCTAAGAAACCTAGATCCAAAAGGAGGCTTAATGAATGGCACGAGGTTGCAAATAACACAAATGTGTGATAAAATTATTGAGGCTGTCATCATTACAGGTGATAGAGTTGGACATAAAGTCCTCCTTCCCAGGATATTGATATCTCTCTCGGACAGTAAACTCCCTTTTAAAATGCGTCGAAGACAACTTCCAATAACAGTTGCGTTTGCAATGACCATTAATAAAAGCCAGGGACAGTCTTTAAAGAACGTTGGCATCTATCTTCCCAGGCCATGTTTTTCGCATGGACAACTCTACGTTGCTATCTCAAGGGTCACTTCAAAGAAAGGATTGAAAATCCTCATTGTGGACAAAGAAGGGAACCCACAGAAGGAAACAATGAACGTGGTGTTCAAAGAAGTGTTTCAGAATCTGTAAGACTAAGCATTGCAAGAGACATTTCTACAAGGTAAACACAGTCAAAAAATTCTTATAATCGTGATATGTTAATAATATAGATAATCTATTTTTTTAACATTTGTGAACAGATTCAAGCTATTCACAACACAGGGCATATTGGAATTGAGGGAGCTACTGGAATCAGTTTATCAGCGAATTAATAAAATGTTTACAATTGATATTCAGTTCTTTTCATTTTTTTTTTCCATATTATCTCAAATAATGAAAACAATAAACATTAACTTTGTTTCTCATATATTGCTAGAATAAAGATTGCAAAAAAAACACATATCTACAGATAGTGAAAAGTAGTTATCTTTATGCGGGATTTCATTTTTTAATAGTCCTGCGAGTACGAATTCCAATCACGTCAAGAGGAAGAAGACGCGAGCGTTAGCTCCCACCAGTTGATTTTTTTTTTATAAATGGGACGATACGTTTTTTTTGGGCTGGGGCTTTCTTTATAACATTAGATAAACAAAAATCATAAATAGTAATGTTGTATCACCAAACCGAAGAAATCATTAGTTTATCAATAAATATCACTGAATTAGTTTATCAATTGACGGAAAACAAAGTAATTTAATTCATCTTATGTTGAATTTATCTAACCAGCACAAACAAATCATGCTAAACTACTACATTCAGATAGTTGAACAGAAGAGTTGGGTAACGATGACGGCTAGGGTTACGGGTGATCACGATGCTACTATGACAGAGATCGGAGAGGGTGTACGGCCTCCATGAGATCCGCCGGATGGAAGGGGATCTTGGGCGGCGAGAGTGATGGGTACGAATGCAGGAGGGAGGCTTTGCCCAGAGAGTTTGATGGATGATGAGTTTGTTTCTTCGAGGATGCGTGTAGAGTTCCCGAATGGAGCAGATGGTGAATCGGTTATAACGATTGGTAGGGAAGTGTTGGATGTGATGAATAGTATGTGGAAGCAGTGCATGGTGGTGAAAGTTTTAGGACGGAATATCTCCATTGCTAATTTGAACAGGAGGTTGAGGGAGATGTGGAAGCCACAAGGAGCTATGTTCGTCGTGGACCTGCCTTGTCAGTTTTTTATGATCAGATTTGAAAGAGAGGATGAGTATCTGTCGGCACTCACAGGTGGTCCTTGGAGAGCGTTTGGCAGTTATCTTCTCGTGCAAGCCTGGTCTCCAGAATTTGACCCTTTACGCGATGAGATCACAACAACACCAATTTGGGTCCGTCTGATGAATATCCCGTTGTCTCTGTATCACACGTCCATTCTTATGGGTATAGCTGGGTCTTTGGGAAAGCCGGTGAAAGTGGACATGACAACGCTGCATGTAGAGCGAGCCCGCTTTGCTAGAATGTGTATTGAAGTAGATTTGGCAAAGCCGTTGAAGGGAACTTTGTTACTCAATGGTGAGAGATATTTTGTCTCGTATGAAGGTTTGGCTAATATTTGTTCAAGATGTGGCATGTATGGTCACTTGATCCATACCTGCCCACAGACTATTGCAGAGAAAGAAGTTAATGCCGCTTCTCAGAGTGCTCCGGTGGTGGTTAGTGGAGCAGTTCCGGAGAATGATGGTTTTACGGTGGTGAGAAGGTCGAGGAAGAAGGCGGCACCGCCGCAGGTCCCGGTGGTCAATGGGATAGAGGGCCCTACGGGCGTTGTAGGGCGCAATCTTCGGGAAATCACTCAAGGAAAAAATTCGGGGAATATTCTGGTATCGAATAGTTTTGGTAACTTGGATATCGAATCAAGTCCAGTGGAGGGAAGTGAGGCGGATTTGTCGGGAGTTCAGAATAAGGAAAATGTTAATACTCTGCGTAAGTTTATTCAAGGGAAGAGTATTAGTCAAGATAAGGAAGGGATTCGAGAGGGAATCGATGGTGGAGGACTTGAGATAAGGAAAATTGGGCTGAAAGGTGGGCTGAAGGATAGACGGGCCGGATTCTTTAAGCCCAATGACCAGAATCGTCAAAAGGCCAAGCAGAACACGAATAGGCCCACTAAAGGGCTTGTCTTTGGCCCAACGAAAGGTGAGGTAGTGCGGTCTGAGACAGGGAAAAGGCTTCGAGTAGAGAAAGGTACCATGGGGAGACGAGGAGGAATTTTTGTGACCAGGACTGAGATGGAGAAAATCACAGAGAGTGCTCTGTTATCGGTCCGGGAGAATGAAATGGATACGACGAGCCTGATTTCAGCCGGGACTCGAGTGGAGGGAGGGATAGGTGTGAATGGAAGCTTGTCGCCTGAAGCGGGAAGCTCTGCCCTTGTATAACAGGTCGCCCCGGTGATTCGTTTGCCCTTGATTTACAGATATCTTATGGATTGCTTAAAGTGGAATTGCCGGGGGGTCAACAAACCCAACTTCCGTCGTTCAATTCGGTATATGCTGAAGAAACATCGAATAGATGTTCTGGCTTTGTTTGAGACACATGCGGGTGGTGAGAAAGCGGTCAGAATTTATCAAAATTTGGGTTTTGAAAATTCTTTCAGAGTAGATGCGCGAGGGCAGAGTGGAGGTATTTGGCTCTTGTGGAAATCAGAGGTGGGAGATGTTTCAATTGTGGAGTCAGCGGAACAATTCATACACGCGAAAGTGGGGAATGGGTTAGCGGCTATCCATCTGCTGGCGGTTTATGCGGCTCCTTCGGTTAGTAGAAGAAGTGGACTATGGAGTCTGTTGAGCCGGATAGTGCAGAGTGTGGATGAGCCGATCATTGTAGGAGGTGATTTTAACACAATTATCAGACTCGACGAAAGAACGGGGGGAATGGAGGACTCTCGCCGGATTCACTAGCTTTCGGGGAATGGATAAATGAGCTCTCTCTCATAGATATGGGATTCAAAGGGAACAAATTCACATGGAAGCGAGGTCGTGTAGAAAGTACTTTTGTCGCAAAGCGTTTGGATAGGGTGCTATGCCGTCCTCAAACACGTTTAAAGTGGCAGGAAGCTTCAGTTACTCACCTCCCGTTCTTCGCTTCAGATCACGCTCCTATTTATATTCAGCTGGAACCAGAGGTGCGGAGTAATCCGCTGAGGAGACCCTTCCGGTTTGAAGCGGCTTGGCTTACCCATAGTGGTTTTAAGGATTTGCTTCAGGCTTCTTGGAATACGGAAGGAGAGACGCCTGTAGCATTGGCAGCTCTAAAGAGTAAATTAAAAAAGTGGAACCGTGAAGTCTTTGGAGACGTGAATAGAAGGAAGGAGAGTTTGATGAATGAAATTAAGGTGGTTCAAGAGCTTTTGGAAATTAACCAAACTGATAATCTCTTAAGTAAGGAGGAGGAGTTGATTAAGGAATTTGATGTGGTCCTTGAGCAGGAGGAAGTACTATGGTTTCAGAAATCCCGAGAGAAGTGGGTAGAGTTGGGAGACCGAAACACAAAGTATTTCCATACTATGACTGTTGTTAGGAGGCGGAGAAACAGAATTGAAATGCTCAAAGCGGATGATGGGAGTTGGGTTTCACAACAGCAGGAACTTGAGAAGATGGCTGTCGATTACTACTCACGTCTTTATTCTATGGAGGATGTCGATGAGGTTGTTGAGAGGTTACCAACAAACCCACCAAACCCGCGGATAAGAAAAGGAAATTTGACAAGGTGGATAACACCAAGTCCGATGCTAAGACCGGGGAATGCGTGACCTGTGGTAAGAGCCACAGCGGAACTTGCTGAAAGGCCATAGGTGCATGTGGCCGGTGTGGAAGCAAGGACCATGCGATCCAAAGTTGCCCAAGAATGGAACCAGGACAGTCCAAGGTTCTCGGTGAAGAGACAAGGACTTGTTTCTATTGCGGAAAGACTGGACATCTAAAGCGAGAGTGCCCTAAGTTGACTGCGGAGAAGCAGGCCGGACAAAGGGACAATCGCGGGGGAAATGGACTGCCGCCTCCCCCAAAGCGGCAAGCCGTGGCACCGCGAGTTTATGAGTTGTCGAAGGAAGCTAACGATGCCGGAAACTTCAGGGCGATCACTGGTACGTTCTCACAACTCCCTATTCATTATTTCAATAACTGCATTTGCATTGCATCATGCATATGGGAAAGGGGAGGTACTCAGCATTCTAAGGGAATGTGTAGGGACCTTGAGAGTAGGTGACGTAGTAACGCACACTCTATTTGATTCTGGGGCTACACATTGTTTTGTTAGTCTAGAATTGGTTGAAACAGGTGGGTTCAGGAAAGAACCAAACACCGATTATGGAATGGTACGAGCGGCCGGAGGACAGGCAATGTATCCGACCAGACTTGTTCGGGGCATCTCGGTTGTAGTGAACGGTGTCAATATGCCCGCGGACCTAATCATTGTCCCACTAAAGAAACATGATGTTATCTTAGGGATGGACTGGTTGGGGAAGTACAAGGGTCACATAGATTGTCATCGAGAACGGATACAATTCGAGAGGGACGAGGGTATGTTAAAATTCCAAGGAATAAGAACAACCTCGGGAAGCTTGGTAATCTCGGCAATCCAGGCTGAAAGGATGCTCGGGAAAGGTTGTGAGGCATATTTAGCCACGATCACAACCAAGGAAGTGGGGGCGAGTGCGGAGTTGAAAGACATTCTGATCGTCAACGAGTTCTCGGACGTGTTTGCGGCCGTTAGTGGTGTACCACCGGACCGGTCAGACCCGTTCACGATAGAACTCGAGCCCGGGACAACCCCCATATCTAAAGCTCCGTACCGGATGGCACCGGCGGAAATGGCGGAGCTAAAGAAACAATTGGAGGAGTTGTTGGCTAAAGGATTCATCAGGCCGAGTAGCTCACCATGGGGTGCGCCGGTTCTGTTTGTGAAAAAGAAAGATGGTAGCTTTAGGCTATGCATCGACTATCGGGGATTGAATAAAGTTACGGTGAAAAACAAATATCCTTTACCCCGGATAGATGAGTTGATGGATCAACTTGGAGGTGCACAGTGGTTTTCAAAAATCGATTTGGCCTCAGGATATCACCAAATTCCCATAGAGCCAACGGACGTGAGGAAAACGGCTTTCCGGACAAGGTATGGCCACTTTGAGTTTGTGGTCATGCCATTCGGATTGACCAATGCACCAGCAGCCTTCATGAAAATGATGAATGGGGTATTCCGGGATTTCTTAGACGAGTTTGTTATCATCTTCATTGACGATATCCTTGTTCACTCGAAATCTTGGGAAGCTCACCAAGAACATCTAAGGGCGGTGCTGGAACGGCTAAGGGAACATGAGCTATTTGCGAAGTTAAGTAAATTCTCATTTTGGCAAAGGAGCGTTGGTTTTCTTGGTCATGTTATCTCGGACCAAGGAGTATCGGTTGATCCGGAGAAAATACGGTCGATAAAGGAGTGGCCACGACCAAGGAATGCCACCGAGATTAGGAGTTTTCTCGGACTAGCGGGGTATTACCGAAGGTTCGTAATGAGTTTTGCGAGCATGGCCCAACCCTTGACTCGACTGACCGGAAAAGACACCGCATTCAACTGGTCGGATGAGTGCGAGAAAAGCTTCCTGGAGTTAAAGGCCATGTTGATTAATGCACCGGTATTGGTCTTACCGGAGGAAGGTGAGCCCTATACGGTTTATACGGACGCATCCATAGTGGGACTAGGATGCGTACTGATGCAAAAGGGGAGTGTTATCGCATACGCATCAAGGCAATTGCGGAAACATGAGAAGAATTACCCTACGCATGATTTGGAAATGGCCGCGGTAGTATTTGCCTTGAAGATTTGGCGATCATACTTGTATGGTGCTAAAGTTTAAATCTATACTGACCACAAAAGCCTAAAGTACATATTCACCCAGCCGGAGTTGAATCTAAGGCTAAGAAGGTGGATGGAACTTGTGGCGGATTACGACTTGGATATAGCGTACCATCCGGGCAAGGCCAACCAAGTCGCCGACGCCCTGAGTAGGAGGCGCTAGGAAGTTGAGGCGGAACGGAGCCAAGTGGACTTGGTTAACATGATGGGGACATTGCATGTGAATGCCTTGTCTAAAGAAGTTGAACCCTTAGGGTTGGGAGCCACTGATCAGGCCGACTTGCTTAGTAGGATCCGGCTGGCTCAGGAACGGGACGAAGAGATAAAAGGATGGACACTAAACAACAAGACCGAGTACCAAACCTCGAACAATGGTACAATCGTGGTGAACGGTCGAGTATGTGTGCCGAACGATAGGGCATTAAAGGAGGAGATCCTAAGAGAGGCGCATCAATCGAAGTTCTCAATCCATCCTGGGTCGAACAAGATGTACCGCGACCTTAAAAGGTACTACCATTGGGTAGGAATGAGGAAAGACGTGGCCAGATGGGTGGCCAAGTGCCCGACTTGTCAACTGGTCAAGGCGGAGCATCAAGTACCAAGTGGGTTGTTACAAAACCTACCTATATCGGAATGGAAGTGGGACCACATAACGATGGACTTCGTCACTCGACTGCCAACGGGGATCAAATCCAAACACAATGCGGTATGGGTTGTGGTAGACCGATTGACTAAGTCTGCGCACTTCATGGCGATCTCGGATAAGGATGGAGCAGAAATCATTGCCGAGAAGTATATAGACGAGATCATGCGGTTACATGGGATTCCGGTTAGTATAGTGTCAGACCGAGACACAAGGTTCACGTCAAAGTTTTGGAATGCTTTCCAAAAGGCCTTAGGAACTCGAGTGAACCTAAGTACTGCCTACCACCCACAGACGGACGGACAGTCCGAACGAACGATTCAAACCCTTGAGGACATGTTGAGAGCATGCGTCTTGGATTGGGGAGGAAACTGGGAGAAATATCTAAGGTTAATAGAGTTTGCATACAATAATAGTTTTCAAGCTAGTATTGGTATGTCTCCCTATGAGGCGTTGTATGGCCGAGCTTGTAGAACACCGTTGTGTTGGACGCCCGTGGGCGAACGTCGGTTGTTTGGACCTACGATCGTGGATGAAACCACGGAGAGAATGAAGTTCTTAAAAATCAAGTTAAAGGAAGCCCAAGATCGACAGAAAAGCTACGCCAACAAACGTCGAAAGGAATTGGAATTCCAAGTAGGAGATTTGGTGTACTTAAAGGCGATGACCTACAAAGGGGCAGGGCGATTCACCTCAAGGAAAAAGTTAAGCCCAAGGTATGTTGGCCCGTACAAGGTGATCGAACGAGTAGGGGCGGTGGCATACAAACTTGACCTTCCTCCAAAACTAAATGTGTTTCACAACGTCTTCCATGTGTCACAATTACGGAAGTATTTAAGTGATCAAGAAGAAAGCGTGGAAGATATACCTCCCGGGTTAAAGGAGAACATGACGGTGGAAGCATGGCCGGTACGGATCATGGACCGAATGTCGAAAGGGACTCGGGGAAAATCAAGGGATTTGTTAAAAGTCTTGTAGAATTGTGGAGGCCGTGAAGAATACACTTGGGAAACCGAGAATAAGATGAAGGCCAATTTTCCGGAGTGGTTCAAGAAGATGGGTAAAGATCAACTTGATGCGGATTCGAGGACGAATCCAATTCAAGGGGGGAGACTTGTAACGCCCGCGATCCTCAATAGGATCGTTGGCTAGGACTTGGTCTGAGAGAAATAGGTGGAGTCTCGGACAAGTGAGAAGGAGCTGGCCATAAGCTCGGACAAAGGGGAAATCATGCAGGCTAAGCTAAGATCGTAAAGAAATCAGCTGGGTCAGTTCGCCCAAAGCTCAAGCTCAGCTGGAAGGAGTGACGGTTACTCAGGTCGAGTGACAGTCCAGCTCGGGCAGCTGGACGAGTGACGGTTGAGCTCGAGGTAGCTGGACGAGTGACGGTTGAGCTCGAGGTAGCTGGACAAGTGACGGACTAGCTGGGCGGTTATGGGCGAAGAGATACAACTCTTCGGAAAGGTGCAACTCTTCGGAAGGGCGCAACTCTTCGGAAAGGTGCAACTCTTCGGAAAGGTGCAAGGAACGGATGTGTTGATTCGGGAAGCATTCATTCGCCCCCTATATAAGGAAGGGCGCCCAGGACCATTCCACTCACCACAACACACCCAAAACACAAGAAACTCACCATTAAAACTCTCTCCCTCTTGGGAGAATAAATAGTCTTAGGATTCGGTAGCCGGGCTGTGGCCGGCAATAAAGAAGGAGGGTCGGATCGACCTAACCTCGAGAAGGAAGGTAAGGGATCCTAGACTTTGAGTCTAAGGGTTCTAGGATGTGAGTTAGTAGTCGGATCCTTGAAAGGATCGACTAGAGGGCTGGGTAGTATCCGGGTCATGTGCATCCTACACAAGACTCGGTCCGGGTAGGGATCGGCTGAGGTGGGGACG
This sequence comes from Arabidopsis thaliana, assembly GCF_000001735.4. NCBI lineage: Eukaryota > Viridiplantae > Streptophyta > Magnoliopsida > Brassicales > Brassicaceae > Arabidopsis > Arabidopsis thaliana. The sequence goes on along the minus strand of NC_003071.7, from coordinate 3,226,194 downwards.
CGGCTCGGCGGAGGACCGGCAGGTCTTAACTGACCTGCCGAGAATCGGCCGGACTGATGCGCGATCTTCCCCTCTCTAAATTCTCTCCACGGATCCGAGTAGTGTATGGCATATAGAGCATTGCATGGACTTGCATATGATTAAGTAAATGAGATTACTTATGGCTCTATGACTTTCAGGAACGAATGGTGATCGTGGGAAGGACTTGGCTTAGGCGCGAGAGACTCAAGGCCGGGATGATGGGTGGTGATAGTTCGGATAGTCTAGGGATCGATTATATGACTTGTAATAGCTTATATGCAAACTCATAGGTTGTATCGAATCCTTTGCTTAATCAATAAAGTATCCGATTGTTTGTTTACTCTATTCGTCTCATATATTGAATCACGGAATCATATGAAACGGATTAGACTAGGAAAGAACCTCATAAACGGGTAGGGCCGAGTCACTTAGTGGCTTGGGTCGAGAGAACTCGTCCGGACTTTAGGCAGTCCGGATCGGGGCCTTTCATGTCTAATTTGAGCAAGCCGTTTAATCCCTTGGAGGTTGAGACATCAATTCGAAGCATGGGGAAGTATAAGGCTCCAGGGCCTGACGGCTTTCAACCTGTTTTTTATCAGGATTGTTGGGATATAGTAGGTGATTCTGTTAGTCGGTTTGTGTTGGACTTCTTCGCTTCCGGGAAACTTCCAGAAGGTACGAATGATGCAATCGTGGTGTTGATAGCTAAAGTTCTGAAACCGGAAAGGATAACACAGTTTCGCCCCATTAGTTTATGTAATGTTTTATTCAAAACAATTACTAAAACTTTGGTGATGCGGTTGAAGCGGGTTATATCGAAGCTTATCAGGCCGGCTCAGGCTAGTTTTATTTCGGGTAGATTGGCAGCTGATAATATAGTGATTATGCAAGAAGCTGTTCATTCGATGAGGAGGAAAAAAGGGCGTAAGGGTTGGATGCTCTTGAAATTGGATTTAGAAAAGGCATATGATCGGATTCGCTGGGAATTTTTGGAGGATACTCTACGGGCAGTTAGGCTTCCAGAGAAGTGGATTGTATGGATCATGCAGTGTGTTACTGAGCCATCAATGAGTTTATTGTGGAATGGTGAGCGAACAGAAGCGTTTAGACCAAAACGGGGGTTGCGTCAGGGTGATCCACTGTCACCGTATCTTTTTGTGCTTTGCATGGAGTGACTATGCCATCTTATAGAGCATTCTATTGCTCGGAAAGATTGGAAACCCATTAGTCTCTCTCAGGGTGGACCAAAGCTTTCACATATCTGTTTCGCGGATGATCTAATCCTTTTTGCGGAAGCATCTGTGGCTCAGATTCGGGTGATAAGACGAGTTCTGGAACGTTTCTGTGTTGCTTCTGGTCAAAAAGTTAGCCTAGAGAAATCGAAGATCTTCTTCTCTGAAAATGTGTCTCGGGACTTGGGGAAGTTGATAAGCGATGAAAGTGGGATTAGCTCAACTAGAGAGCTTGGAAAATACCTTGGAATGCCGGTCCTTCAGAGGAGAATTAATAAGGACACTTTCGGTGATATCTTGGAAAAATTGACAACAAGGCTGGCTGGTTGGAAGGGCAGATTCCTTAGTCTTGCGGGGAGAGTTACACTCACCAAGGCAGTGCTTTCGTCGATTCCGGTTCACACCATGAGCACCATTGCTTTGCCGAAATCAACGTTGGATGGGTTAGACAAAGTGTCTAGATCTTTCTTATGGGGCAGCTCTGTAACTCAAAGGAAGCAGCATCTTATTTCCTGGAAAAGAGTTTGTAAGCCTAGGAGTGAAGGTGGGCTAGGAATTAGGAAAGCTCAGGATATGAATAAAGCTCTTCTCTCTAAGGTAGGATGGCGTCTAATTCAGGATTATCATAGCTTATGGGCGAGAATCATGAGATGTAACTACAGAGTACAAGATGTTCGGGATGGTGCTTGGACTAAAGTTAGAAGTGTCTGCTCATCGACTTGGAGAAGTGTAGCGTTGGGTATGAGAGAGGTGGTAATCCCGGGCTTAAGTTGGGTGATTGGAGATGGTCGGGAGATTCTGTTTTGGATGGATAAGTGGCTAACAAATATGCCTCTAGCTGAGTTGTTGGTTCAGGAGCCTCCGGCGGGTTGGAAAGGAATGCGAGCTAGGGATCTTAGGAGAAATGGGATCGGTTGGGATATGGCGACGATAGCTCCATATATATCTTCTTATAACAGATTACAATTACAATCGTTTGTTTTAGATGATATAACGGGAGCTAGAGACAGAATATCGTGGGGGGAGAGTCAAGATGGGAGATTCAAAGTGAGCACCACCTATTCTTTTCTTACTAGAGATGAGGCGCCGAGACAAGATATGAAGAGATTCTTTGACCGAGTATGGAGCGTGACTGCGCCTGAGAGAGTGAGACTCTTCCTCTGGTTAGTAGCACAACAAGCCATTATGACGAATCAAGAAAGGCATCGTCGACATTTGAGTACCACGACCATCTGTCAAGTTTGTAAGGGAGCGAAAGAGTCTATTATCCATGTTCTCAGAGATTGCCCTGCAATGGAAGGAATATGGCTACGGCTTATCTCGGTGAGCAAACAACGCCTTTTCTTTGAGAAGTCTATTCTTGAGTGGCTGTATGTAAATCTGGGAGAACACGGTGAGATGGGAGGCAGTGTTTGGTCCACAGTTTTTGCATTGGCAACTTGGTGGGGTTGGAAGTGGCGTTGTGGAAATGTTTTGTGAGAGGTTGGCCGCTGTCGGGATAGATTACGGTTCATTAAGGATTTGGCAAATGAGGTTTCAGCTGCTCACTTAAAGCTCTCCGGGAATACGAAGGAGATTGTGCAGGTAGAGCGACAAGTCTCATGGAGGAAACCAAATGAGGGCTGGGTCAAGCTGAATACGGATGGGGCGTCGCATGGGAACCCTGGAGAGGCGACTGCAGGTGGTGCGTTGCGGGATGAGGAAGGTAATTGGATTGGAGGCTTTGTGCTTAATATTGGGATTTGTACAGCTCCTTTGGCAGAACTGTGGGGGGTCTACTATGGACTTTACATAGCTTGGGAGAGGCGGGTCGCGAGGTTGGAGCTAGAGGTAGACTCGGAGATTGTGGTGGGGTTTTTAACTTCAGGGATCAGTGACTCTCACCCCCTGTCGTTCCTAGTACGCTTGTGCTATGGCTTTTTATCAAGGGACTGGTTAGTCCGTGTGTCACATGTGTATAGGGAGGCTAACCGTCTAGCGGATGGGTTAGCGAACTATGTTTTTTAAAGACCTTTAGGTTTCCATTCTTTTAATCTTCCACCGGATATTGTTAATCCGATTTTGTTGGAAGATGCCAATGGGGTCTCAAGGTTACGTTTTGTTCGGTTGTAGTTCTTTTTTCTTTTGTTATGAATAATAAAGCGGGAGACTTCTCCCGTTTTCCGACCAAAAAAAAAAAAAAAAAACTACTACATTCGCATCAATCAATACAATAACCTCCACACAATCAATACGAGTCAATCAAAAATAAAAAAAAGTAGACAATTTTATACTGTACCAAATCAAATCAGAGAGATATGAATCAGAGACTACTTACACCCTGAATACGCTTGCCGTTTCGGGACATTTAGGTCCGTTAGCTCTCTTCTTACAGTGGTCTGATATGTCAAATTACCTCCTACAAATACATAAATAATTATTCTCAGGCAACAAAATTTTCTAAATATAGGGGTTTCAAACAAAAATCTATAGTCTACAAGGAAGAAGTTGGTTTCGTTTGCTGCCCATAAAAATACAACGGTCATGTTCTATTAGGCGAATTCGTTTCTACCATGTTTAACAAATTAAATTTCACAAATTTCATCATAATAAACAAATAACAATTATTTATCTATATTATAATATAGATTAAACTAGATTCAAATTCAATATTAAACACATAGGCTCTGATACCACTGAAGGAATTACGTACCGGTTTATAACAATTAATAAATACTAAAAACAAATTCAATTGCCAGGAACTGTGTAAATAAAGAATTAAATTTAGATCTTTGGGTTTGAATATACCTGGATATTCTGCAGCGCAAAGGTGAACCATATTATCTCGAGATTATTTTAGCACCCCAAGTGTTGTGCCTCTACTAGTATCCACACGCACACAAACTGGATCAGATCTGAAATGCTAGTTCCTTTAAGATTTAATCTCAAAACTTTAGACAACTCTTTGTCTCTTTATTTTATGGTTCTTGTGATCAAAAGTGTATCTCACAAAAATTGTTAATATATCATATATATAGCCAAACGTTTAACCCTAATCAATTAGGGTTAATAATGGGCCAAAGCGCAATAAATCTTTTTATTGATCCAATTTGCTTAGGTGTGTGACCCTGTAGATTTGTATAATATTAGCAATGAGTTCTGACTCATAGATTATAAGCGGTCTCTAGCAACACATTATAACCACCTAATATTATACAAATGTCAAACCTCGACATTACAACTTTAACTAGAGTAAAGTACAACTGATTTCAGGACATTCCCAACATCTTCTGCTGATTTTGAGTCAAGGGACTTGTACTTTTCTTCTAGCTCGGCCATACGTTTGAGTTTTGACCATAATTACGTATTCAGAGCTAGAGACTGGTCTGAAACTTCATCTTGGTTAGGCTTAGACGTTTTTGCTTCCTCGTAGACGTTGTGAGAATTTTCTTGTATAATTAATATGCACCAAAGCACCAAAGACTTTTTTGGTTTTAATACTACATTCTTTGTACAATATGCACCAAAACATAGTAATAATCATTCGCCTGGCCCTAGACCTCTTCTCCACTCTTTGGCCAAATGGCGAGGTTTGCTAAGACACAGTCCTCCATCTACCACCATTGTTAGTCCACTCATATATTTCCCTGTTAAACAAATCAAGAAATGAGTTACGTCATCTAACCATCTATATATGTTTTATACTAAAGAGTGTGCTTTATTTAACTCAGCATACCAGAATCACAGCTCAAGTAGAGTGCAGCCATTGCGATATCCCACTTCTCTCCAAGTTTATAAAGAGGCATGTACTCTCTGGTTTTGTTTTCAATCTCCTCAGGTACAAGTTTACTCATTCCCGGTGTACCTCCAATAGGACCTGTAGCAATTCCGTTCACTCTAATATCATAGTCAGTTCCCCACTCCAATGCCAAGTTTCTTGTGGTAGCATCAACTGCAACCTGTTTCAAGTTTCAAACTCCTAAGATCACATTTTGCTACATTCTATTGTTCCTTTAAGTTAGTTCTTGATTTCCGAACCAAAACTCGAGACACTGAATGACTTTATCAGACTAATCAAATTACCTTGGCTGCAGATACATGTATTTGATACCTAGAAGCTGTGTAGTGCAAAGTAGCGCTTATGTTAATAATCGAACCGCCACCGCTTGATGAGTCTCTTCCAGGCGCTACTTTCTTAAGATACTTGAGAGCTGCGTGACACATGTTGAATGTTCCTACCGCCTCAATGTCTAAGACTGCACAACAACAAAATAACGTTCCTTCAGCTAAATTGACAAACTTTCATGCATATTTCTTCTCAAAACCAATGATAAACAAAAAATTCGAACAAACTATAAACAAAATCAATAACTTACATACAATGTTTGTGTTTATATGATGTGTTTATATGATCTGTGTGAATCAATTCGAACGCTAGGGTTTATAGCAGCCAGAAAAAAAAAAAGCAAAAACTAAATCCATGATAAAATAGAAAATTTAGTTAGATAAGAGACTACCTTTTTGCAGGATTAAACAAACCCTCAGATTTTTTGGAGATTTTGTTAGTTGCACCAATTTACGACGTTGCATAAACACCAACTTGCAAAATCATACACAAACACCATCACTTTAAAGACGGGATCGATCCACTAACATTAAAAGAAAGAAATTCCAAAATAATTATATCATATAGTAGCGACGATAGATCCAAAACATGTAATCGAACAAACTATAAACTTTGGGTAAACAACTCATCACCAATTGGCAAAGACTATGAGATCTTACTTTCCAATTGACCATAACATAAAAAGGACTCGAAAAAATCTATTGCTATGAAGAGCATCATAGAAAAGACCTTGATTGAAATACAAAAAAGAACTATAAACCATATTGCTATTGCTATGCACTAAAATCAAGCTACGATGTTTGTGTTTGAGAGGAGAGATCCTATATTTATAGGAATTTTGAGCATAAGATTTTAGGGTTTTACATATGACGGCGTAAATTATACGGGCATAATATAAGTCCGTTAGGGTTGTTGGGCGACTTAGGATTGAGTAGGTTTGATTAGGGTTAATATTTAGGTTTGATTAGGGGCACTGGAGAATAGGAAATTTAGGGTTGATAGGGAATTAAACGCTTTTTTTTATTTTCTACATATTAAAATAATATGTTATCTCATTAATTAGTAAAAAGACTAATTTATCCTTAAAAACCTTAAGTGGAGGGGAGGGCCAAATCCGTCAGTTCATTTTCTGAGAGCGAACGTGAAGCCTTTCGACATCTGCTTTAATATATAAGATTCTTATCTTCTTCTTCGTAACAAATTTTCTTGTAACATGGTGAATCATTCATACGATTCTTGACTTCTTTTTTTCTTTGCTTCTTCTTCTCTTCGAACAGTTTCTTCGGTTTCGTCACCGAGAAATTTGTTGCATCGACCAAAAAGTTGAACAAATTTTATCCCCCGCCGTAAAATAAGAGCTTTTTTAATGGCGCATGGACGTAAAATTTCTAATCATCGCACGATCCGCGTTCCTGTTTCAGCTCGTAAATTGGCAATTCGCGATGATTCTTCTCCTGAAGGTTCACGTGAACCTCGAGCTCGTACTCGAAATCCAGTAATCGAATCTCATGACAGTATTATACATATATTCACCTTACTACCTTACAAACAGTGATAATCCCGGAGTTTCCATTGCTTCTGAAATATTTGATGGGAAGAATTATGATGATTGGCAAATTGCGATCAAGATTTAATCCAAAATTCCTTTTAGTTCATCAAAAAAAAAAACCAAATTAATTATCATAGAAACAAAACTCATGTTATTTAGTTGTTGATATTAAAACTTATATGGCTGAATCTTGTTAAATTGTGAAAATTGACATATTAACTTTGTGATTGGTTAGTAACAGCTAATTTTTAAAAATATAAATAAACAAGTTCACGAGTATTAATTAGTTAAATTATTGAATAATCATAATGTTTAACTTCTACTCCTTGTTTTAAATATACATATAAGATATATATTGTTTTATTTAAAACATTCAAAAAATATCTTTTTTGGGTAAAAATGTAAATATTCATTTCTCAAATGAAAGTTAAGGTTACATGAAACATAACCTATTACATGGTTCCATGCCAAAAAAAGTATTAAAGCAGGGAAGCATAACATATTCTTGAGTCAAGTCATCAATTCAATCTCAAAGCAAAGATGATTATCAAAGAAGGATGAATTAAAACAAGATTTATTAATAAATCTCTAAAGTGTAACCAAGAAAGAAACAAGAGTGAATGAGAGTGCGAGCTAGTAATAAACTTTTCGATAAGCGAGTAGTAGTAGTCCTATCAACAGCAATCCAAACCGGTAAGAAGCAATGGAACCACATGAGCAAAATGAGGTAGGCAATGCTTAAAACAGTACTAGTTTCATCAAGCCTTGGGTTACTAACTAATCTCAAAGTTAATCTGTCAATTTTCACAAATTAACCAGATTCTGCAGTACGATGAGAGGATGATGGCAATCTGTTATTTCTACAAAAATTTCTTACAGCCCAACCAATCATGCCCTACTTACCGAGAGTGTTTTAATAAAATTGTACTTTAAAACTATTTGGTACTCAGTTACCAAGAGTAGTTTGAAAGTTAACCATAAGATAACATATTTATTTCCTATGTCCCATTTTACAAGATTTTTGGCTTAAAGTAGGCATATGAAAACCTTTTTCTTATACCAAAATATCATTTAATATTTGAATTAAAAAAATCAATCAATGTTTTTAAATATAAATTTTATATAGAAACTGGCACAAAAATATCTTTAAAAAACTTCTAAAATGCAACCAAAAAGGTATAATAAATCCCTATACTATTAAAAGAGAAGTATATTTGAAAATTGGGTTGGATTAAATTTCTAAAAACTTTTGTTTTTAATGAAATATTTGGCAGACCAAAAAACAAAATCTTTGATGTTCCTTTAAACATAATTTCTACAGTATTTTGGATGTATAAATAGTTAGTACACTAACGTGATATGCAAACAAGTGTAAATAGTTATCGTTTACCAAACAAATGCGTATATAACTATTACGGTAATCAAGTATCTATAACTTGAGTATATAACTTCTGATCACATTACTATTACTATTATGTCATTGCAGTATTTAAGGTGTCAATCTAAATTGGTGTAAATGTGATGCTAGCAATCAAGATGCAATCACATTTCACAGAGTCAAACAAAGCAAGAACAGGTTTTGAAGTTTCTAACAGTCCTAAGTGAACAGGGAGAAAACATAAATTCTAACAGAAACAGTAAATATATTCGACGAACACAGCTTGATGCCAATCAATGGGTGTGGTCGAGTAACAGGTCGAGTAACACACTGCAACAATGATTCTTGGGTAAAATGAATGTAGTGAAATATACAATATTCTATAACTAATATATATATATATATATATATTGATATAATATTTAGTTATTTTATAATACATTTAATAATAATTAGCATATATCATTTAAATAATCTATACTGAGAGTATGGAATTATAATTCACTTTTCCTATATTTGCATAAAATCACAATAAAAATTTATTTAGTAGTAAAGGAAAAGACAAATAAATTTTTTTGACAGTAACTTAGTAATATTTTTTAATCATTTCAATCTATAGTTATGATCTTTCAATCTATCTATCTATTTAACAAATTTTTCTAAGTTACATTCATCAAAATGTATGGTTTGGGACCATAGATAATAATTTTTTTTTGAGTTCGGTTACTTTATCGATTCACTTCCTTCTATTATGTCAATATTAATTACAATTGTTGGGATTTTCGTTCTGATTTTGTAACGCCTCGACCGCCCTTAACAGTGGGCCTCACGTTCTCTCTCAGGCCCATGGGCCCACCCCTGTCAGACGGTCGGTGCGCCGTGTCTAGGAGGCTTTAAAGGCTTGTTAACGACCCCACAAATCACCACATGATTTTTTTCCATGCTTTGTCCTCACCTGCATGGTTCCGACAATCACTTCCTAGAAGGTCAACCATCCTGAAACTAATCCAGCGCAAACACGCTTAACTGTGGAGTTCTCTAAAGACGTTTGACCGAAAAGATAAGTGCACTTTGGTGACATAGGTGGCCAAATCAATTCTTTTAAACCTCTCCGCATGCATCACTATATTCCTGAAACTGGAGTGTTACATAGATCTCTGCTAGTCCTGTGACAAAATCCATAGAAACTTTCTCCCATTTCCAATTTGGGATAGGTGATGGTTGCAGTTTACCACTACGCTTCTGATGCTCAATTTTTACCTGCTAGCATACCAAACACTTAGATACAAACTCTACAATATCACCCTTCATATCATTCCAATGATAAAAAAAGTTTAAGTGTTTGATACATCTTAGTGCTGCCTAGGTGGACCGTATACCCAGATTGATGTCCTTCTGGCAAAATCTCCTCCAAGAACATAGGTATGTTAGGCACACACACTCTACCTTTAAAAGATAACACTGTGTCATCTCTAAGCTTATACCCTAGCTGACGAAAATCCTCAGTTTTTTCACAAATAGTACCCAATTTACCATCTTGCCACTAAGAATCACGAATATGTGCTAGTAAATTTGACTGAATACCCAATGTGGCCAAAAACCCTAATTTTTCCTCTCGAATAGAAATGTGAAACTGGCTCATCTGCTCTACTAAATTCCATTGCGATCTAAGAGATGTCACTGTAACTTGCTTTCTACTCAAAGCATCAACAACCACATTAGCCATTCGTGGATGATAAGAATTTCACAGTCATAGTCACTTAGCAATGTAATCCATCTTCTTTGTCTAAGATTCAACTCCATCTGCGAGAATAAATACTTTAGGCTCTTGTGATCTGTGAATATTTGCATATTTTCACCATAAAGATACTGACGCCACAACTTAAGAGCAAAAACTACTACATCCAACTCAAGGTCATGTGTAGGATAGTTAACCTCATGCTTATGTAGTTGTCTAGATGCATAAGCGATCACCTTATTTTCTTGCATCAATACACAGCCCAGCCTTGATAAAGAAGCATCATTGTACATCACATACCCTACACCAGGTCTCGGAATAGTTAAAACTAGAGCAGAAGTTAACCTCTTCTTTAATGCTCTAAACCTCTGCTCACAAGACTCACTACAAACAAACTTAGCTCCTTTGCAAAGTAGTTGTGTGAGGGGTTTTGCAATTCGAGAAAAATTCTCGATGAACTTTCGCTAATAGCCTGCTAAATGATCAAACTCAACTTAGTACTCTCTTAGTGCCTTATCTTTCTACTTGAGCTCCTCAAATCTCATCCTCAAATTTGATCTGACAGACTCTAGGATGTACAGATCCATAAACGCTCCCTGAAAATCTTCCCAAGTCAACTCCACACCAAGACGGGAGGTAACAATGCTTCTCCACCAATGTTGAGTATCTCTAGCAAGTTGGCGAGTAATCATTCGTAACTTAAAAGCCTTAGGAACTCCCAAATACCCCACAGCCTCTTTAACAAGATCAAGTCATTTCTCAGCTTCCATAGGGTCAAAAGAACCTTTAAATTTTTGCAAGCTGACTTCCTTTTTGAACCTATCTTGCAACACCCAATAGTCAGGCTGAGAGTTTGCATGCTGAGCCGGCTGTGGAACAGCTGCCTGAGGTAGTTGCTACAACAAAGTCTGCTGGATGGTAGCATTTTGAGCAAACATTTGATTCAAAGATTGGAACCTTTGTCACATATCCTCCATTGGAGCAGCATTTGGTGGAGGAGGTGGTGGAAATTGAGAACCATTATGAACATAAGGAGGAGTTCTTGGAACAAGGACATCTCGACCACCAGGAGCAGCAGGAGTTCCTGGAACAGGAAATCTAAGCGGTAAGCTACACTTCCAACACGCTTGTGAATCATAAAAGGACCTATAAAACGCGGTTTTAACTTTCCTGACTGTCCAAATCGAACTTTGCCTTTCATAGGTTGAACTTTAATAGATACTTGATCGTCTACCTGAAATTCTAAATCACGCCTTCGACGGTTTCATCCTATCTCTGATCAGCCTCAATTTTTCAGTGGTTCCTAAGATTAACTCAGGACCAATACCAGTAGTTTCTCCAGCTTCTGCCCAACATAAAGGTGTACGACATGGCCTACCGTATCAAGCCTCGTATGGTGCTTACCGATACTCGCATGGAAGCTATTATTATAAGCAAACTCAATCAATGACAATGACCTCTCCTATGACTGATGACTATCCAAAACACATAATCTCAAGATATCCTCTAGTGTTTGTATAGTCGTTTCAGACTGTCCATCTGTCTAAGGATGATAAACAATACTAAAATGTAGTTTCGTATCCAATACGTGGTGTAAGCTACTCCAAAAATGTGAAGTAAAGTTTGGATCATGATGTGAGACAATGGTACTCACGACACCATGCAATCTCACAATTTCTTCCACGTAGATTATAACACCCAAAATTAAAAGAAAATATAGGATCAGATTTTGGATTAAATTGAACGTATTGAAACTGTCTGATTTCACAAGGATTTCTGAGCAATTCAAAAATTTAGGCGGAATCTGTAAATAGAGAAAAATTTGAGGACTAAAGTGCAAAAACGTGGAAGAGAAGAGAATTCCAGTTTATCTTTCCCGAAACTGAAGGGAAGTTTTTGGCAAGTCGAATCCTTGTTCCTTAACCCTAATATATCGTATATATAAGCGTTTTAAAGCTCCACCGAAATTAAAAGCCGAATCCATTATCAATTTGAGACTTTTGGTGAGTTTCTTAGACCCATTTTGCCTCAATGCGGATTTGAATATTTGTTGATATTTTGTTATCGGATTTTGTGGTTGTTTAGGTTGGTTATGGCTTCTATTGTTGGTTCTTTAGTATTGAGTTGTTTTCAGCCTTCTTCAGAGTTCTAGGTAAGCTTCATCTTCTACCTTTTTTCAAAAATTTTCCATGGAATGAGCTTTAAAGCTCTTTAATTGTTGATCTCTTTTCACAAAGAATTAGGAGTTGATCTATACCTTGTTAGAAATCTCTCGTTCGTAAGAATCCAACGCCACTGACATATTATCAATCGGAAGTCAGAGTTTATCGGAATTCGATCGGTAAATATTTCTTTTTGTTGGTTCATAGTCAAATCGGGATTTATTTACGCTGCTTCTTAAGGTTTTAAAACCGATTCTTGAATGTTCTGTCTATGGAGAATACTTGTTTGAAATCTAATTTGGAATTGGTTGAGTTTTGTGTTTAAGTTGTTAGTAATTAGGACCGGTTCAACTAGTTTTAAACTGGTTTACGCGATACTAGAATACAATTGAACTTGAAATTAGCTTTTGGATGGTATATAGTACATATGTTTTTGATTCACGGTTGAATTTACACGAATTAATTGGTGATTTGGAGCGTGGATAGAATTGTCTTCGGTTTTAAAAGCTTTTTCAGGTGAGTTTTAACTGCCTTATTAGTTATTATACATTTGTATAATATTTTGGGTGTATGATAAAAAGAATAAATGAATTATTTGTATATTCTGAAAATTTATTTGCTTGCTTTCATAATTAATTTGGTTATAATTATAATAATCCTACTATATTATTTGGGAAGTACATTTTAAATGTAACCTTAATTTTTGTAATTAATTACATGACAATGCCATTAGAAAAATTTAATCAAAAACAAAATCCTTTAATGACGTCATTAAGGTTACCAAAATCATTTAACTACAATATTCATTTCTTAATTATAGGGCTTATTGTATCTAAAGACGGATCATCAAAGATTTCCTAAACAGAAGCAAAATATACCGAATATTCAAATATCTATCTGTTACCAAATTATAAACAATATGAAAATATTAAATTGTTTTATGAACTTATTCGATTATAATTGCATTCCCCTATTAAATGAATATGGTGCATTCATATGTTATTAGCTAAAATGTTAAGATTATAATTCAGAGACATATCATAAATAAAATTAATATTAATAAAATAATTGGCTTTTTGGCAAGACGGATTTGGAGGGACGAATTTTTAAATCAACATTAATAAAAAAGTAAAATATAATTAATCCACCATTTCAATACAGGTTAAATTTTTAATTTATTATTTTATTAAGACCACTTATTAAACATATCAAATCATTCTAATTTAGAAAAGTTATATAAAACCAAAAACTTTTATGTGGTATGTATAATGTTACTATATATAAAATTAAACTATAAAATATAAATGTATTAGAGAATGATACAATTTGCAAAACTTTTATATATAATAAATAATTCTTAAATTTTAAAAATTACTATTTAAAAAAAAATTATGGGATGGGCAAAGAAATTAGAGAACAGGTTTTATTTTGGAATTGGGTTATATGGTGAATGTATTTGAATCAATATTTATAAAATTTTAAAATATTATTAATATTCTGTTTAATAAGGATTAAAACTTCAGTTTTTTAACAATTGTCTCATTGATTCGTCGTATAACGTTACTTAATAACAATTATAAACTGTAAAATATAAATATTTTATAAAAATAAAATTTGCAAGTTTTAATATATATTACCTTTAAAAAAAAAATCGTCCCGCGGTATACCGCGGGTTAAAATCTAGTAAGATATGTTATTCTGTTAAGACTATGTATAATTGTATAATATTTGGGAACTAGATATTAACCCGTGGTATACCGCGGGCCTATATTTTCATTAAATAAAAAATAATAGATTTTTTTTTAGGATGATCTATAAATTTGTGCTATTGTTTGATTTAAATGTATGATACACCGTGAGACAAAATTTTATAACTAAAAGATTAAAGTTTTAAAGTGTATTTGTTTATTTTGTTAAGTATTTAATATTGTATAATTGTATTTTGATTATTTTTTCTCATATTTCACCCGTAGTACCCAATCCCATATTAAAATCGACTCAAACCTATCAATTCTATGATTTCACCTGTAATATAAAGTTTAAATATTTATAATGTTTAACTTTTTTATAACAGAATCAAGATGCGTTTTAACAAAAAAGTTTTACGATGTATTTATTTTGTTACTATTGTTTTTTTTTGTTTAGTATTTCATTGTATAGTTATATTTTTATTGTCATTCTAGGATTTCACTCCTTGTATACTATCGCATATTATTATCAACCCAAACCAGTCTATTCTAAAATTTCACCCATAATATAAAGTTTAAATATTTATAATATTTAAACTTCTTATAAAAGAATCAAGATGTGTTTTAAAAAATCAAAAATTTTAAGTGTATTTGTTTTGTTAATTTTGTTTAGTGTTTAAGATTGTATCCTCTTATTACTAAAAGAGAAGTACAAATTGAATTTTTGTCGAATTTGTCCTCAATTTTGATTTCAATTTTGGATTTTGTTCTTCATGCTAAAGGGTAAAATTGTCCAAGCCAAAAACATAAGTAAAAAGGATCCGCTTTTTATTAAGTAGGGTGTGTTATGTTTAATGGGCTTTTGATCACAACAAAACCTATATATTCGGTGGACCATCAAAAATGCAATCTTAGTCAAAATCTTTCACGGAACACGTTTATTTCTATATCTCAACAATATTTGTGGAAGTGATACACGCATATTCCTTCAAAATCTTCTGCATATTCAATTACGATTGTTATAATCTTCAATCATATATTCATTCTCCTCAATAATCAGTATAAATCCACATAAACGAGCATATTCGTTTATTCTAACTCCTCATTGACGATAATACATTCCATAAACTAGAAAATCATATAAACTTATACTGTTAAATCTAGAAATAACCTTAATCAACTAAACAATATTAACCACTTATCTATAGATGGCCAATTATTATGAACTAAACCAATTTCGAATCATTAGTCATTATCCGATCTTTGATTTGCAACTTATACTCCAAGATACTGACGAATATTTTTGAAATATTGGATCCAGCAACCTTAGCCTCCTTCACCACTATATATATCAAAGCCATTCTCATCACAATTCATCACTCAAATACCGCATTTTCTAGCAACTAAATCAAAACAATGGCTCAAGCAATTGCTTACCTTGATGACATCAAGCCCTACAAAACGTCTTGGAGAGTTTAAGTCTGTGTTCTTCATACCTGGAAAACGTTAACAATGAAGTTTGGTGAGACTTTCGACATGGTTCTCTCTGATGTGAGAGTAAGTATTCATGTTATTTCTACATAAATTGACAATATTCCCAAATAAAAACGTTTATTCTATACTAATATTTTATGCTTTTTAATGTAAGGGAAAGAAGATCCATGCCTCAGTTAAGAGAGAGCATTTGAACAGGTTCGAGAGGCTCATTGTTCCAGGAGAGTGGAGGGCTATTGAAAACTTTGGATTGACCTATGCAACAGGTCAATTCAAAGCAACTGATCATCGTTACAAAATGGGATTCATGGCTCAAACCCGTGTTGTGAGAATCGATCCATTGTCAGATTCTTATTTTCTGTCCTTGACTGCTTTCAATGATGTTTTAAATGGTGGTCTCAACCAAAACTACCTGATTGGTATGTTTTTTGCTTCTTATTTCGTTTCCATTTAAATAAGAAACTTTATAGCCATTACGTTTTTTTGAATCTGTGATTCGTTTTTGTATTAGATGTGGTTGGTCAGATAGTGAATGTTGGTGAAATGGAGACTATTGATGTCCACAATCAACCAACAAAGAAGATTGATTTCGAACTGAGGGATCAAAAGTAAGTTTACTTGGATATGAGTAATAGAATACAAAATATTAAGTTTGAATTTTTTCTAATAATTCTATTATTAATTTAGGGATGAAAGGTTACCATGTACTCTCTGGGGTTCATTTGCTGAACAAGTTTTCACTGCCTGTGAAGCTGCTAATGGTGAAATGATCATATGTTTGGTCAGATTTGCCAAGCTCAAGACTTACAAAGGTTATATAGGAAGTTATATAGAATGTATATGTTGGCTAAATTGACTATATCGTGAAAGTTTATATATATATATATATATATATATATATATATATATATTTGTTTACGGATTTAATGAAATGGATCCTTTTGTTTTGTTTTGTAGATGTTAGGAGTATCTCCAATGCTTTCAATACATCTCAGATCTTGATCAATCCTGATCTCCCTGAGATTCTGGAATTTAAAGACGCTTTACCAAAAGATTGTCTTGCTCTTACTCTCATTGAGTCTAAACCAAAGTCGAAAATTGATGAGTTTCCTACTGGGGATTTCTATCTTCAGTTTGCTAAAAAGACCATCAAAGAAGTCTCTGAGATGTTTGATGTAATATCCTGTTTCTTTATCTATTGACGTTGGTTTAGACTTATCATAGTTTTTAATCGTGCTTATAATTGTCTAATCTCAGGTTGGTAGGGTCAAGGTTCTCTGTACAATTTATGACATTGACAGGGATTGGTCTTGGTACTATATTGTCTGCAAGAAGTGCAATAAGAAAGTGACTAAGGTAGTCATGACTTCCTTGAAAGCACAGTTATGGTGTGAAACTTGCCGAGCACCAATCACCAATGTGCTTGCAAGGTATGTCTCATAATCTTGATTTAATGAAAAATAGAAAGATTTTTGTCTGTGGCTTATTGGATTAAATATTGTGACCTATACAGGTACAAGCTACATGTTAAAGTGATGGATTCAAGTGGTGAGATGAAGCTGATGCTTTTTGATGCAATGTCTTCTGAGATTGTTGGTTGTCCAGCAAATAACCTCCTTGATGGATCTTTCGATGAGATTGAGGACCCAGACATCCTTCCAGATTCAATCAAGAATCTTATCGGTAAAACTTATCAGTATCTGGTCTGTGTTGAGAATGAGAATGTGTGGAATGAACTCGATACTTATAAGGTATCTAGAATTCTTGCTTATGATGGTCTTGGGGAAGAAGAGATACCAGATGCATGATTCAATTGATCAGGTATGGATTATTTTAAATTGTTTGTTTCTTCATAAAGCCACTAATTGGTAAGAAAACTCACTAATATCACTCTACTTATAGACTCAGTGTAGCCTCATGCTAACCTACTCTGAAGAGCCTTCTGAGGCTACAACTCCATCTTCAAAGAGGAGTAGTGACACTTCCATTTCACCTGCTGATAATTTTTCAACAACTAAGAAGCTGTGCCTTGACTCAATCAAGATTGTGAAGATAAAACAGGAGATGGTTGAAAAGAATAATGAAGCTAAAGTCGTTGGTGAGAAGCTCAATTTCTGAATGGGAAGCAGAAGAGGGAGTACGCAGATGAAGTTAATGGAGTTAATGTGAAGCCGATGGAGTAAACATAAAAGTAGTATTCATGTTGCATTTGCTTCTGCTTTGTTGTTTTAGTTTTAATAAGTGGTTTTTCTTTACTGTTTCCACATTTGTTTCTGTTTTTTAAATGATAATTGGTTTTCCATTTGGTTTTTAATCTTCTTAGTTCCTCAAAATCATTGAATACTAAACTCTTATCACCTTTCATTATCTAAACAAATGAAGATGTGTCGTTCTGTTCTAAAACAACAATCTCTCTCAGAAGAGGAATCAATTGTCTCTGTTGCAATTTTAGTAATTGGCAGCATGACCCTTTGAGTTAACAAAGTTTGATGTTATTGGCAAAGTTTATAGAAAATGCGTTATAAATCTAAATTTGCATACGGTATAGAGTTGTTGTTAATAGCTCTAGATTCTCTACAGCAACTAATAAAGATTGGATGAAGATGAGGAACTAACCTTTATAATCGTTCCTCAGTCGTCAGATTGCAATCTTGATTAGATTGTAGACTAAGCATTAACCTGAAATTAAAAAAACAACAACATCATTATTAGATGCAGAGAATATAATAGATACTTAACAATAATATTCTGATTTGGCAATCAATATAACAATAATATATAATTGCAATCATATTAATTAGATATCTTAACAAAAGATTATATAATCTTCAAGTCATCGCTAAGTTTTATTTTAAACTCTATTAGTTAGAAAATTATAGTTCTATCGTTATACAAACAATAGCTTAATGAAGTTAAGAAGTGCCTTGGTTGATAAAGGTGAAAACCACACCACTCCATTTGCTAAGAGGAAGTGTTCATCGAGCAAAAACAGTTTCTATAGTCACCACAAAGCTAAATCATCTGGAAATGGGTTTGTTATTCCACTGAAATCAATATTTGCTCGGTTAATTACGGACATAACAAAATCCAAGCCTATGGTTTTAGAAGAGTCTCTTTGTCCTACATGAAAAATTCCAGCACAATCTTATACATGTATATCATTATATTCTACAGTATGCTAATTGATTTATCCATGTAGTTAAGACTTCACTACTTTGTTATATGTACAAAATGGCTTATATGTTTTTTTTCCAAATGTTCAGTTGATGAGAACACCTATCTAACACCTGTTTGTGTTAGACAATCATTGTCTTCGCAAGAACAATACTCTTTATGCCCGCGGTCCATATCAAACATAACAAAATCTACTTCTGTGGTTTTAGAAGGGTCTCTTTCTCCTTTAGCTAAAAATCTATCAGTGACTGATATAGGTAAATCATTCTCTCTCGAAGAGGCTAAAATATAGTTCTATATAATATTGACTTTCGATATTTTCATCAATGTTGTTTGTGGCTTCTCTTAATTTTTTCAGGCTCAATTGATGAGAACTCATATCTAACACCTGTTTGTGTTAGACAATCATTGTCTTCTCAAGAACCATATTCTTTATGCTCTGTGCCAATTACGCCATCTAATGTCTCTCAATGCCAGGAATATATAAATTCTTCTGGTATGTTGATCGACATACTATTTTTACAATGTTTTATTGGTTAAAACATAACTTATGCTCAAAACGATCCTTATAAATGTATGTAGAACCTCTTGAATGTTTAACAACTGATGGATCAATATTATCTGATATACCAATTAAACAGTCAACTTCAATACTTGGCAGCAACGATTTTCTAACTTCAATCAGATCAGAAACAATCAAATGTGAGCATTATTTGTCTACACCCAATTTTTGTATATGAGTTTTGTTTAGATACTATTGTTTTTCATTCTAACATAATTACTTATATTCTGTTTTCAGCATACAGTGCAACAGAAAATCATCCAAATATAAAGACTGTCAGAATAAGCCAATCTTATTCTGAACTTGGTTCACAAACCTTCTTATCCGACATAAGAAGAGAATCTACTAAACGTGAGTTTCTGTTTGCTATAGTTTCTGACTTTGAGCTTTTATTCATCTTAATTCTAATATGTAATTACACTCTAAATCTATGTTCTTTTTTTGTTAGATTCCATTAATCAGGTTTCTAAACTTGATACACTGAAATTGAATTCAAATACTAATAGAACTAAGAAAAGGGTTCTAGGAGACATATCAAACCAACCTGATAGAAGACGACGAGGTGAGCCACTTAAAAGCAGAATTCAGTATTCTACACAAAACAAAGAAAATGTCACACCAAACCGTGAGTATACAATTATCCACCATCACGAAAATAATAATGATTGTATTCTATCAATATTCATATGATTGCAGACCTAAGTTATTCATTTTCCTGAACGTTCAACAGTCAAAAATTCACAACAGCCGGATAAACAAAGAAAAACTAAAAAGACTAAAGATTTGGATGACTGTCGTGTAAATCTGTTTGAGTCAATCCCTTTAGATGGTAATAATCGTGATTTATAGATTTGTTCTTTGAAATATGAATTCGATTTTGACTAATAACATATTGTTGTCAAACAGAAGAAGATATTTCTGATCTCGAACAGGAATATGATGTTAGTAGTCAAGAAGATTTGGCTTCTGATAGCAGTTCTGGATATGAAACTGAAACCTCTGTTGAAACACATGAAACAATGCATCCACAGAATCAAAGGGCACCGTGTATTAAAGGTAGAAAAGATATAAGTCCTAAGCGAAGTAGATATACTAGAGGAGCACCTATCCACAGGAAAAGGAAAACAGGTTTGTATGATCGTTTAATTATTTTTAGTTTTAGAACGAACATATGAATAACATTTTTAAAATCGAATTTGATTTGTTTTTTTTTTTTTGCAGATCCTCTCATTGACATTCCTTATTTAGATCACGGTGATCCAAAATGGAAATGTCAATACTGTGGTGCTATGAGTTGGTATGATGAGCGAGTCAACAAAAGAAGGAAAAGCAAGAAACCAAAATTCTCTCTATGTTGTCTTCAGGGATCAGTTAAATTGCCATTTCTTACAGAATCACCTGAGCTTATAAGAGAATTGTTAAGTTGTGATGATGCACTAAGAAGGCATTTCCGTGAGAATATCCGAGCATACAACATGCTATTCAGTATGACTTCCCTTGGTGGTAAAGTTGATAGATCTAATCCACAGGGAAAAGGTCCTAACCAGTTTCAGCTACATGGAGCCAATTATCATTTGATTGGTAGTATGTTACCTGGTGAAGGAGATTATGCTAAATTCTCACAGCTTTATATTGTTGATACTGGGAATGAAGTGGAAAACAGATCTACTGTGATGAGGTACTTTTTATATTTTCTATTCTTACATTTTATTGTTCGTTGTGTATTGAAGTTTATGGTATTTTCACTAATATGATTTCTTAACAATTCTGTGTTTAGCAAGGGAAAGAATCCGAAGAAAGCAACATTCAAAAATCAAGTGAGAAAGGATCTCATTGAAAAGCTCATCAGAATGTTGGATGCTTGCAATCCATACATTGAAAATTTCAGGCTAGCAAAATATAAGTTGGATAGTAATAATGGGGAACCATTTTATATGCAAATTGTTAGTGATAGGGTAGGAAAAGATGGCAGAACCTATTGTAACCCTAGAACGTCTGAAGTTGCAGCTTTAATTCCTGGAGACTTTCGTCCTAAAATGCATACACGTGATATTATCGTTCAAGATAAGAAAACAGGACAACTATCAAGAATAAGCAAAGTTCATCCTTCTTATGTCCCAATGCAATATCCTCTTATTTTTAATTATGGTGAAGATGATTTTAGACCAGGAATACAGAAGGGATATACAGGTAGAACAGGAAAACAAGCAAACAAGTGTATAAGTATGAGGCAATGGTATGCTTTTAGAATACAAGAGAGAACTGATGAAGCTTAGACCCTACTACGTTCGAAGCGTTTGTTCCAACAATTCTTGGTAGATGGATACACAACAATAGAAAGCAATAGGCTGGCCTATATTAAGTTTAACCAGTCTAATCTCAGATGTAAGAATTATGATACCGTTAAGGCTGCGAGAGAAGCTGGAAACACAAACATGAGTGAACAAGGGAAATCAATCCGAATTCCACAATCTTTTACTGGTGGACCTCGCCATATGTTGAACTCTTACTATGATGCTATGGCTATATGTAAAATGTATGGTTTCCCAAACCTGTTTATTACATTTACATGTAACCCCAAGTTGCCAGAGATAACTAGTTACTGTAAAGAGCGTAAACTTAATGCTGAAGATAGACCAGATGTTGTGTGTTGGATATTCAAGATGAAACTTGACTCTCTTATGAAAGATTTAACAGAAGACCATCTTCTAGGCAAAACTGTAATGGTAATTAATTCTATCA
This sequence comes from Arabidopsis thaliana, assembly GCF_000001735.4. Taxonomy (NCBI): domain Eukaryota; kingdom Viridiplantae; phylum Streptophyta; class Magnoliopsida; order Brassicales; family Brassicaceae; genus Arabidopsis; species Arabidopsis thaliana. The sequence continues at coordinate 3,204,349 of NC_003071.7, read as the reverse complement.
TCTTCTTCATAAGTTTAGATTCTGTTTATTTGATTCCCTGTTACTAGAATGAAGAGAGTTTAAAATCGTTTTTAATATGCAGCTATGTACACAGTGGAGTTTCAGAAGAGAGGACTACCACATGCTCATATACTCTTATTCATGGATAAAAGTTGCAAATTCCCAACATCTGATGATATTGACAACATCCTATCTGCTGAGATTCCAGATAAAGCTAAGGACCCTAAGTTATATGAAGTTGTGAATGATTGTATGATACATGGTCCATGTGGTGCTGCCAACAAAGAGTCACCATGTATTGTTGATGGTAAGTGTTCCAAGTTTTTTCCTAAGAAACTGGTTGAGCAAACAACAGTTGGTAAAGACGGGTATCCAATATATAGAAGGCGAGAATCTGAACATTTTGTTGAAAAAGGGGGTATTAAGTGTGACAACACTTATGTTGTTCCTTATAATCGTATGTTATCATTGCGTTATAGGGCTCACATAAACGTTGAGTGGTGTAAGCAATCCGGTTCTATCAAATACTTATTTAAGTACATTAATAAAGGACAAGATCGTGTAGCTATAGTTGTTGAACCTAAGGACAAGACTTCTAATATGTAGACTGGCTCAGAAACTCGCAGCAAAGAAAAAAGTAAAGACACTACAAGAATATTGAGTATTTATAGCACTATAATATAGCAGTTAACCATGTTCTGCTATAATTTATAACCCAGCTAAACTTTTATAGCGTTTGGTAATTTCAAAACGCTATAATCTCGTACTCGGGAAATAAAAAATGACGCGGGTCATGTTTTTGGATTTAGGGTTATTGTTCTATAGCATTACCATTAATTAAACGCTACCTAATGTAATAGCGCGGATTAATTTTTGTTGCCTGCCGAAACAAAAAAATTAGCCTTAAAAAATTCTAAGTGAAAAAACACTATTCGACTCTTTCTCTTCCTCTCGGTTCGTGTTCTTCCCTATTCGTGTTCTGCTCTAATCGATTCTTCTTCTCTCTGTCTCTCTTTGTGTTCGTGTTCTTGCTCAACACAGCTACAGAGTTTTGTTCAATCTCTCTCGACGACTCTCGCTACTCCTCAGCTTCTCAGTCACATATCTGTTTCTTATTTGAGAAGGTTATGTGCCTTTTCTAATCGATTTAGGGATTGCATGTCCAATTTTTCTTGTTTGAGTTTCTATTTGGGGTTTAAATCAGTTTTAGGGTTTTGTTTTCAGGTTCTCAGAAGCTTTTGGTAGCCGTCATAGACGACGATAAAGAAATCAAAGATTACTTCGATTGCAGGTATGATATACTTTTTTACTTGGAATATATCTATCTATATTTGTTTTCGTCTACAATTTTACTAATATTTTTCTTACTAAATAGATATGTGTCAGCTTCTGAAGCAGTTTGGAGGATATTCAAATTTCCCATTCAGTATAGAACTACACCTGTAATGAAGCTTTCATATCATCTACCAGGAAAACAACCACTATGTTTTGAAGACACTCAGAATATAGATGAACTTTCAGAAAAAAAAGCAAACGAAGATTTTATGTTTATTGGTTTTCTGAAACTGAATCAAGAGTGTGAGTTTGCTAGACAGTTCATTTACACAGAGATTCCTCCATATTTCACATGGGATGGACAGAATAAGCAGTGGAAGCTTAGGGAAAGAGGTTTCTATATAGGAAGAATGAACTACGCCTCCATAAAGATGGAACCAGAATATTACATGAAGATACTTCTTGGGATAGTATGTGGTCCAAAGAGTGATGAAGATATCAGAACATACAAAGATGTTGTGTATGAGACATACAAGGAAATATTGATATATTGATACTATAGTCGAAGGAAATTTTTGCATGTTTGGCACGTGGACAGACATACAAAGATGTTTTTGCATGTTTTGCACGTGATATTCTCACAGACGATCAAGCATATATTGATACTATAGTCGAAGGAAATTTTTTTTTTTGGGGATCATCTTCAGAATTTATTTTCTATGTTGCTTCTGGATAAATGTCTTGCTAGACCAGAGTATGTGTGGGAAAATGTTGTGGAATTTTAATCGAAGACATTGAAACAAAGAAAAGAAAGCAGTCCGACAATCCAGGTTCGTTGAGATACATTTATTTTGTATAGTTCGTTGCTTTATTTTTCTGTTATAATTAAATTATCTTCTTCTCTATTTTCAAGGTTAGTACTAAGTGATGCTGAGAAAATAAATTATGCTCTTTTAGAGATAGAAGATATGTTGTTGTGTAATGGAAGTACTCTAGAAGACTTTAAACACATGCCTAAACCTACTAAAGAAGGTACCGATCATTCAAACCGTTTCATTACAGAAGAGAAAAATTATAACGTGGAAAAACTGAAAGAAGATCATGATGACTGGTTTAATAAGATGACTTCTGAGCAAAAAGAGATTTATGATGAGATCATGAAAGCTGTTTTAGAAAACAGTGGTGGAATTTTTTTTGTTTACGGTTTTGGAGGAACCGGTAAAACTTTCATGTGGAAAACTCTATCTGCTGCAGTTAGAATGAAAGGTTTAATTTCTGTTAATGTCGCTTCTAGCGGAATTGCTTTTTTGTTGTTACAAGGTGGGAGAACTGCTCATTCTAGGTTTGGTATACCTATTAATCCTGATGATTTCACAACCTGTCATATAGTACCTAATTCAGACCTTGCTAATATGCTAAAGGAAGCATCTCTCATCATATGGGATGAAGCTCCTATGATGAGTCGTTACTGTTTTGTATCATTGGATAGAAGTCTAAATGATGTTATTGGAAATGTTGATGGAAAGCCATTTGGTGGGAAGGTTGTTGTTTTCGGAGGGGATTTCAGACAAGTACTTCATGTGATACATGGTGCTGGTAGGGCAGAGATCGTTTTAGCTGCTTTAAATTCATCTTATCTTTGGGAACATTGCAATGTCCTCACTTTGACAAAGAATATGAGTCTTATGTCTAATGATTTGGATAAAGATAAGGGAGAGAAAATATAAGAATTCTCTAACTGGCTCCTTGCCGTTGGTGATGGAAGAGTTTCAGAGCCAAAATGATGGTGAAGTTCTCATCGATATTCCTGAAGAGTTACTTATTAAAGATGCCAATGATCCTATTGAAGCTATTACCAAAGCATTTTGGATACCTCGATTTGTCGCAGCCTAATAATGATCCTAAATTTTTCCAAGAGAGAGCTATATTGTCATCATGCTCGAGAAACTTAATGGTAAGCTAAGTTTAAAATTGCCGTGGACTAAGACTATTTTGTTGTAAGAATTCTAACAATTGTTTTCAAACACGTGAATCAATTACTTATTTAAGTGCGGATAGTATTGATCCTCAAGATCCAGCGTCATTGAACAATCCCGTCTTCACACCTTATTTCCTCAATAGTATAAAGCTTTCTGGTTTGTCAAATCACAATCTCACTCTGAAGATTGGTACACCGGTTATGTTACTAAAGAATATTGATCCAAAAGGTGGGCTATGTAATGGTACTAGATTGCAGGTAACGCAGATGGGTAATCATATACTAGAAGCTAGAGTTATTACTGGAGATAGAGTCAGAGACAAAGTGATAATCATAAAAGCACAGATATCACCTTCAGATACAAAATTGCCTTTCCGGATGAGGAGAAGGCAGTTTCCAATAGCTGTGGCTTTTGCTATGAGAATAAAGAAAAGCCAAGGACAATCACTCAAAGAAGTTGAAATTTATCTTCCTAGGCCAGTATTTTCTCATGGCCAGCTATATGTTGCCTTATCAAGAGTCACTTCCAAAAAAGGATTGAAAGTGCTCATTGTGGATAAAGAAGGAAACACGCAGAGTCAAACAATGAATGTTGTTTTCAAAGAGATCTTTCAGAACCTAAGGGGTTAGGAATTCGTTTCATTGCTTTGGTTATTCATATGATGTTTTGTATTGTTGTTTCAAACAACAATGTTTTTATTTCTAGACAATCGTAAAACAGATTTCATTTCTAGACAGCATAAATCATCTATTTCCATTAACGCTAAAAACAAGAAAGCTTTATTCAATTATACCTTCAGTCAACCAAATCTACCAACGAAAAACATGGTGTATAAACTTGATTGAAAGCTGATGTGTAACTAACCTTATATATATGAGTATTGATTTGGTTGTCGACGATTTGTACACTTAAACGCCACTGAGATGTATGAACACCTATGAACAACAAATCTCAGGTACCTATGATATAATATATAAACCAATTCATCATGTCAATTGCCTTATACCATTCCTATATGGAATCATTAAAAAGAGTTGCAAATAAGACATGACTTTATAAGATTGTTTGTATTAATGACAGCTGCTAAATTAAAAATATGTGAATCAATTCATTGGTTTAGCTCTCTCCTATAAGGGTAGAAACAAATAAGAAACATGCATGTTCCCGAGTCAATTGAAATGTGTTTGTTCGCATTTAAAGGTGCCGTATCACAGCTTATTTCTGCACATAAATCGTGAAAAACAATTAACTAGCAATGTTATAAGACAATTAACTGGCTAAAGTCTATCTCTTTCTTAGCTACTCTAAACGAGATAAAGCAGTACAAAGAGGAAACCAAACTACGAGCTTTGCAACATATAAATTTCGAAATTAGTGCTAAGGGTAATAACCAACTCAATCAAACTAAAATCTAAGAAGTCATGTGTATTGTCAATCTTGATGAACGGATTGGAAAACTCATAAACTATTACAATACCAAAACCATAACCAAATATATATTTTCCAGAAGATTGAAAAATACCTGAACTTTGATACTATAAGAGAAATTTCGGATGGTTTTGTAGTAATCAGCAAAATACGAGTAACCTCAGCACTAATTTTAATCAAAAAATGAATAAAGTCAAGCTCTTTCATATATTCACATAACTATTTGGTTAGACTAATGAGACAAAACCAAACTAGGAGCTTTGCAAGTATAAATTTCTTAGTTTTAGTAAAGGGTATTCACCGATTCAATCAAACTAATATCTAGAATACCGTCAAGATTTTTGTCAATTGAAGTAACTGATTGGAAAACACATAAACCATTGCCATACCAAAACCATAACCTAAGAAATTTGTGAAGAAGATTCAAAATTACCTGAACTTTGATAATGTTAGAGAAAGTGTCGATTGTTTTGTAGTAATCAGCAATCAATTCAACCAGAGATGTCTGTATTCTCTCAAATGCTCTGATTCTATCGGCTTCAACATTGTCATGCACCCATTGTAGCTCAAGAGATTTTTGTAAAAAAATCATTGGAAGTTGAACAGAGATTTGTAATGTGGGCAATCGCTGGTGACTTACATTTTTGGAAGACACGAATGCTGGTATACGCCAAACCAATTGCAAAAATCGGTGGTGGAAGATCAATCTGACGATAATGGATTGAATGATTTAGCTAAAGTGAGCATTGCTCTTCCGTCGTCAGCTACGGATGTGGTGAAGAAGGTGGTGTTTGTGAGGAGGAAGAGAAGGAGGAGAGGCGTTGGAGCCTCCATTGATTAGAGAACACGACAGTCACGTAGAGAGGAGGAGGATGAAGAAGGAAAGAGGAGGAGGAGGAAGAAGGAGATTAGTGGTGAAAAAGAATCTGTTCTCATCTCTTTTTTTGGTTTATTCGTTTGTGTGTAAAATCAAAATCCCGAAAGAACAAAAAAAAATTATACCTGTTTTATTAACATGTTCTTTAAAGACAACTCCTGATAAATATTATTGTCTTTGTTATGGCAAAAATAAAAAATATATCATACTACATAAAATAAAAAATATATCATACTACATATGGTTTTTACAACTCTTATAATCAACGGAATAATTACACCATCTACCATCTATATATACATTTTTGCAGCCATTTTAGCAAATAAATCCTGGACTTGGACTTATTTACGATCTAATGCCATTAACATTAAAAAAAATTTGTAAAATAATTAATTTTACTTTAAATTCTTTATTTAAATTGTCAATCACATTATCAATCAAATTTAATCCCAACAAACTTCAAATCAATTCCTTAAAATTAGCATAAACATATTTGTTAACAATATTTTAAAACAAAGTTTTTTGTTAAATAAATATTATTCTTACTAAACGTTTTTTGTTTAAATAAATAAATTTTGTATTTGAACTTATTTACAATATCATGTCACTGACATTAATTATTTATTAATGAAAATATTTAATTAAAGATTTAAATCTTCTAAATCCTTTCTTTTAGAGTTATTATGTCATTACCTTATAAGCAAACATATTAATTTTTTAAATATTATTATTTATATATTTAAAATTTATAAAACATTATTAATATTTAAACTTATAAAAAATTTAATATATCACAATTTGTAACATCATTATATAATATGTAGAGTTTAAAAAAATCTTAATTTTTTCCGTCATATTTTATGATTCAAAATTTTAAAAATGAATATATATTAACCAATTGGCAAAAAATGTGTGGGTTCAACGTCCCGCATCGACAAAAATATATAGACAATGATTTATAAACATATCATAAATAAGATCAACATTAATATAAATAAATGGTTTTTTTACGGGACGGGTTTGGCGGGACGGGTTTGGCAGGACGTTACTTAATAACAATTGTAAACTATAAAATAAAAATATATTATAGATAGATACAATTTGAAAAAAAAAATTATACTAACTTTGAAAAGATAAATTGTTTCTGCGGTACACCACGGGTTAAAATCTAGTTATATTATATTTTTGTAACTATTTTACTTATATCAAATACACATTAAGTAATTTATACACAATTTTAAACACAATAAAACATATTCTTCTAATCTCTAAATAGTCTCCATACTAATAAAAATTTCCAATAATTATTTATACAAGTCTTTACAAAATAAATATATGTTAATATTTTGTGATATAACATACAATAGTTTACTTGATTAAAAACTATATAAACTCTATCCCGCGGGAAACCGCGGGTTAAATCCTAGTAAGTATATTATGATTGTTAATTCTAGGGTTTTCTCCGTAATGTACCATCTCATGTTATTATCCACCCAAATCCGTCCCACCATATAACCCCGTCTTGAGAAATTCAACATAATTTTGTCATTTTCTTATAAATTTCAAATATTTATAAAATTTGAAACTTAAAAAGAAATTAATATCGACTCAAACTTCATCATTAAATTTTGATTGTTATATCTAGGATTTCTCCTGTAGTCTACCGTTCTGTATTAATATCTTTTATATATATTTATAATGTTTAAATTTCTTGTAAAATTCAATTTCTAATTTTTTGAAACTTTTAAGAGTTTCAATTCTTTAAAATAAAGAACCCAAGTAAACCGGATAACGGTTTTAATTTTGGACGCCTGATAAATCAAGCTTCTGGCTCATTCATAATCGAAATCATTTTGGTCTTTTTTATAGTATGGCTCTGAACCATTGTCCAATTTTTGTAAGCAATGTGGGACATTGTACAATCGTAATATACCATCCCATATTATTATCCACCCAAATCCGTCCCACCATATAATCTTGTCCCGTGAAATTAAACATAATTTTTTCATTTTCTTATAAATTTAAAATATGTTTAAAATTTGAAACTTGAAAAAAATATATAATATCGACCCAAACTTCATAAATTGAAGTTTGATTGTTGTATTAGGATTTCTCCCGTACTATATCGTCCTGTATTAATATCTTTTATATATATTTATAATATTTAAATTTCTTGTAAAATTCAATTTATAATTTTTAAACTTCATAAGCTTTAAAATTATAAAAAGTTTTGAAAATTATAATATATAACTTTTGATAAAGTTAAAATATTTCTAATTTTTTTAAACTTTTTAAAATTTCAATTCTTTCAAATAAAGAACCCGAGTAAACCGGATAATCATTTTAATTTTGGACGCCTGATAAATCAAGCTTCCTGCTCATTCGTAATCGGAATCATTTTGGTTCTTTTTATAGGATGGCTCTGAACCATTGCCCAATTTTTCTAAGCGATGTGGGACATTGTGCACATTATTTATTCATCGATTAAATAATATATGTCCATTTTTAAAAATTTAAATTACATCATATACATAAAAAAGTATAATATTTTATAATGTATATATATTTTATATAAATTCAAAATAAATAAAGTATAAGATTAAATAAAAGTAAAAGAAGAATCATATATTTATGTTTCAATTAGGTTGAGATGTTTTAGGAAATTAGATAAGGTAAATAACAAATATGGTTAGTTTACAGATATTATATTTATATTAACTATGGTAACGAAATAATAAATTTCGTTTTTCATTATTTTTTATTAGAAAATGGTAACTTTTTTAAGAATTAACTAGATTCTGATCCGCGCATACGTAAGGGATTTCATATTTAAGAAATGTATTGGAATACATTTTTAGTGAAAGATATTATAGTGTATAAATTATAATGTGCATAGAAAAGTGTGTAATGTTATTTATGATACAACAACTAATTTTGTTAATTAATTTATATTATTTCTATTTTATTTGTATTTTGCATAGTAAATCGAATGTTAAATTTGTTTCGATTTGCGGAATAATATAGAGATATTTAGAAAATTTGTGTATTTTTGTTAGTTTGATGTATATACAAATTTATAAACATTTGTGTATTTTTTCCGCCAAAAAATAATTTCCCGCCAAAATTTTTTCTCGTAAATATTTTTTTTCCAGCCAAAAAATGCTTTTAAAAATCCTTGTAAATTTTTTAAAAACTCTTTTAAAAAAACTTGTAAAGTTTTTTAAAAGCTTTGGTAGTTGCTAAAAACTCTTGTAAATCATTTTAAAACTTCTTAAAATCTTTCTAAAGTCTTTAAAAACATAGGTAAATACTTTAAAACCCCTTTTTAAACCTTTGTAAATCATTTTAAGACTTTTTATAATAGTTTTACAAGATTTACAATCGTTTTTTGAGCATAAGTAAGTGGCATTGAATGATTTATAAGGGATTTTAAAAGCTTATAAAAGGGTAAAACATGATTTACAATCGTTTTAAAGCATAAGTAAGTGGCATAAAATGATTTACAAAGGATTTAAAAAGGGTTAGCATGGTTTACAATCGTTTTTTAGCATAAGTAAGTGGCATTGAATGATTTACAAGGGATTTTAAAAGCTTATAAAAGGGTAAAACATGATTTACAATCGTTTTTAAAGCATAAGTAAGTGGCATAGAATGATTTACAAGGATTCTTAAAAAGGGTTAGCATGGTTTACAATGTTTTTTTAAGTATAAGTAAGTGGTATTAGAATGATTTACAAAGGATTTTAAAAGCTTATAAAAGGGTAAAACATGATTTACAATCGTTTTTAAAGCATAAGTAAGTGACATAGAATGATTTACAAGGGATTTTAAAAGTGTTTGTATGGTTTACAATCGTTTTAAAGCATAAGTAAGTGGTATTGAATGATTTACAAGGGATTTTAAAAGCATAAGTAAGTGTCAAATAATGATTTACAAGGGATTTAAAAAAAGGTTTGAATGGTTTACAATCGTTTTTAAAATATAAGTAAGTTGTAAAGAATGATTTACAAGGATGTTAAAAGCTTATAAAAGGGTAAAACATGATTTACAAGAGTTTTTAAAGAGTTTTAAAAGGATTTACAAAGATTTTAAACCTTTGTAAATCGTTTTAAAACTCTTATAAAGTCTTCAGAAGCATTTTTTAACTCTTAGAAAAAAAATTGTAAGTATTTAAAACATTTACAACTCTTTTTGAACAATTTTGTAAAGATTTACAAGAGTTTTTAAAGGGTTTTCTTATAATTTCTTTTAAAATCTTTTAAAAACTCTTGTACATCTTTTAAAACCCTTTAAAATTCTTGGTAAATCTTTTAAAACACTTTTAAACCCTTTAAAAATCTTTAAAAAACTCTTGTAAGTCTTTTAAAGCCCTCTCAAATCCCTTGTAAATCTTTTAAAACCCTTTTAAATTCTCTTGTAAATCTTTTAAACCCTTTTAAAATCTCTTGTAAATCTTTTAAAATATTTTAAAACCCTTTTAAAATTCCTTGTAAATCTAGTTCCCGCCAAAAAGAAAATTTACGGGAAAAGTGTTTTCTAAATTTTTTTTTGGCGGGAAATATTTTGGCGGGAAAAATGTTTTTGAAAAAAAAATTTGGCTGGAAATTTTTTTTTCGAAAATTTTGGCGGGAAATTTTATTTTGGAATAATTTAGGCAAAAAATATTAATATTTCATTTTGTTAACCTAAATCAATTTACAAATAGGGGTAAAATGGTCATTAAAAATTTAAATAGGGTATAAATAAAAATGGTAAATAGAAAATGGTAGAATTGAAAAGGGGTAGTGTGAAAAAGGCATTAGAAAGAATTTTTGTTAATAGTATAGATATGATTCTGACCCGCACATACATGCGAGGTTTCATATTTTAAAAAATGTATTGGAATACATTTTTAGTGAAAGATACTGTAGTGTATAAATTATAATGTGCATAGAAAAGTGTATAGTGTTATTTATGATACTATAACTATTTTTTTATTAATTTATATTATTTATATTTCATTTGTGTTTTGCATAGTAAATCGAATGTTAGATTTGTTTCGATTTGCGAAATAATATAGAGATATTTAGAAAATTTGTGTATTTTTGTTAGTTTGATGTATATACAAATTTATTGTTTTTGTTTGCAATTTGATCAATTAGATGATATAATGTAAACTTTACTCTGCGGTACACCGTTGTTCAATTTTGTTGTAACTAAAAATTCGAATTTTAAGTTATAGTTGTTTTGTAAAATATTGTTTCTTTTGTTTAGTGTTTAAGATTGTATAATTGTTTTAAAATTGTTAATTCTAAGATTACACTCGTAGATTATCATCCCGTATGAGTATCAACCCAAACTCGTTCCACCAGATAACTTCATTCCGTAAAATTAAATATTATTTTTATTATTTTAAAATATTCTTATTGTAATATATTAAAAAATCAAGGGATTGACTAATCTGAATTACATATTTTAAATTTAGGATGACAAAAATATTTTTTTAAAAAGCTAAAGTTAGATCTCAACGATGTTGGTATGTTTTTCAATTAAACTTATCCTTATGCATTATCGCAAATCTGGTAGTCATTATTGTTCGAATACAATTAATGATCTGTCAAGAAAATCATATTACTGATTGTTCTCATTTTGAATATTTGCATTAAAAATTTTAAACATCGGCATTTAAACTTTCTTTTACTGTTTAAAAAAAAAAGAAATAATCGAATCTAGAAGAATGAATATTTCAAAAGCTTGTAAATATTATAATACGTTTAAAAATATATTTTCTTTTATATAATTCAAATTTAGCTTAGTGATATATTTTTCAAATAATGAAAATTACCTGTTTTTAAAAAAATACTTTAAACGTTTATATCATTTAAATTCTAATTAAAATGTTAAATATATACTGAAACCATTTTCTAGATAATTACAAATCTAAAATTCAAAAATTCTCTTTTGAATATGCTAAATCATAGATTAAATTTTATGTGTACTAATCAGAAACAATTAACATAGTTTTGTTAAGGAATTGTATAAAATTTAAACTAAATGAGAATTTGTTATTAAATTAGATTGAAGTTTCCGAATTATCTAATAACATATTACCAAAAGAAATAAGTTTACGTATATATAATTCAAATTAAAATAGCCTGATATGTTATGGAAACGTTTTTAAATGATTTCCGCAATTATTCTGTAGATATTAATTTATTGATTTAATTCGGTTTTTAAAAAAAGCAAAAATCAAGATATTTATTTAGTTGGAGTAGTTGTTAATTTACTAAATTACCCATGCAAAAAAATCATTTAGTTAGTTTTAAACTACCCTTACAATGTTGTAGTTCACATAATGCTTCCCAATTAATAATATAGATGTTATCCAAGATCCAAACAGAGTTAAACCGGGTTATATCCATCCATTTAAATTAATTGTTAAATGATGGCTCAAATCTCAAACATTATCTTCAAAAAAGTGCTGCAAAAATATATATATAGAGAAAATAGAAAGAAATTTTGAATTATTTGTTTTAGTGTGATTATTCTGAATATGATTCTAATGATGAAATTTGTTATTCTGTTAAGACTGGTATCAGCATGCGACTCTGATTTAGCTAGCTCTATTGAGCAATCTATGGTGGCTAGCATTGCCAATAGATGTATTTAGCATTATGTTAGTCTGTTAGTGGTATTAAGGTTGGTTAATGTTGTGGACCGTAGTTCCTTATCACCTTGATAGGGGTCAACATCCCAATCGAGTATATTATGTAAATATTCTGTTAGTATATGGTTTGGATCAACCAATAAATATTGATTCTTCCCACCTAAAATATTCCGAAATAATTTTCCTGCCAAAAATTTTAGAAAAAATATTTCCCTCCAAAGTTTTTTTTCGAAAATACATTTTTCCGCCAAAAAAAATATTTTGGAGGGAAATAGATTTATAAGGTGTTTTAAAAGATTTTTAAAAGGTTTACAAGGATTTACAAGGATTTTAAAACCCTTTAAAAACTCTTGTAAATCATATATATGAAAGTTGGCCAACTTTCTCCATATGATTGACACATCATCACTTTATCATTTGCCAAGTGTTTATTAAATAATTAATGTAAGCTCTTCAACTTCTAATTTATAGGTTAATGACATATTTATTATTTAATTTTACATATTTAATTGTACTATTACTAAATTTATTTTAATATTACATGATTTTTCAAGAAAACCCTTTTGATAGTTTTCTCATACTCGAAATGTTTTTTTTGTAATTCAAACTCAAAGTATGAGTGTATAATAGTCGTGGATTACTTAATGATTTGAGTAAGTTATTCTCTTAAATTAATATTTATATAATAAATCACTGAGGGTGAAGAATACGCAAGGAGCTCCATCATCAAATTCTTAGGTTTCTAAAATCCAACACTACCCTCAGTTAAATTGGTTTAAGACAAACGTTGTTGATGAATTATGTGTATGATGCTAAAAGTATTTGCTTATTGCTAAAAAAAATATTTTAATACTGAAAGTAATTGCTTATTGCATGAGTGAATGATTAGATAAATAAAAATTATATTTAAATTAAACATTACAAAAAAATCCGAAAAAATCGCGACTTAGCGCGGGTGATCACCTAGTCTTTATAAAACCTTTTGTAAGGGTTAACAAGAGATTTTAAAATGGTTCAAAAATTAAAAAAGGGTTTACAAGGGTATTTAAAATATTTTAAAATGGTTTACAAGGGTTTGAAAGGATTTACAAGGGTTTTAAAACTGTTTAAAAACTCTTGTAAATCTTTTTAAAACCTTTTGTAAGGCTTCACAAGAATTTTAAAATGGTTCAAAAAGAGTTACAAATGTTTTAAAATATTTACAAACTTTTTTAAGAGTAAAAAAATGATTTAAAGACTTTGTAAGAGTTTTATAAATATTTTAAAAGGATCTACAAAGGTTTTAAAAATCCTTGTTAATTCTTTTAAAACTCTTTAAAAACTATTGTAAATCTTTTAAAACCATTGTAAAAGGTGTTAAAATGATGTACAAAGGTTTTTGAAGGGGATCTATATTATTTACACATATATTTAAGGACTTTATAAAGATTTTAAAAGGTTTTAAAATGATTTATAAGGGTTTTTAACAACTTTACATAGCTTTTAAAAAAATTTACAAGGTTTTTCTACGAGTTTTGAAAGGGTTCTTAAAAAAGTTACACGAATTTTAAATGCATTTTTGGCTGGAAAAAAAACTTTTTGTCGAGGAAAAAAATAGGGTTGACTGAATTTTCAATCCTATCCTAGATACAATCTCAACATTCCATCCCAAACTTTGTGCCTCTGAAAAAACCACCAAAAAACTTTAATCTCAATAAAACTACATATGCTTTCGGATTTGTTCTTAAAACTACGCCTCTAATTGAACTGATCAGTAAACCAATAATATCTGATCCGGTTTGACTTACCTAGAATGTTGACCAAAATTAATCGATTTTACAATCATATACTAGTTACAATCTCAACATTTTGTCTCTAAAAAAACAACAAAAAAAACAAGAGAGTCAAAATCTGGCGAGAAATTTTATTTTCTAATTAGATGTTCTCATTAGATGGGGGTAATTTGGTCATTTTGTTCAAGAGAAGGGGTATTTTTAAAAATGGATAACAGAAAAGTGTATTGTTGCAAAATGGTAGTAAATAATAGTACTTTTGCAAATCCCCTTAGATTTTTTACATTTAAATTATTTTGCTTTCGAGATTTGGAGTTTTAATGAGTTTTTAAACGTTATACATTATGAAATGTTAATATTTTTATTATATTATTTTTAGTAATACTCTCAAAATTTTATTGAATTTTGGGGTGTTACAAATTTATAGTGACCATTATATGTCGCATGATCAAGGATATCTAATATTTTTTTGCTTATATGGGTTTTTTTAATACTCCAATGTTAGGTTAGGTACTAGTTCTAATTTGTTCCAAGTTTATTTTCTTGGGGAATTAGTTGGAATGTTGTGTATTTATTAATAGGTTTTTGGTTCACACGACCTATTGCAGTGAATGCTTGTCGAAAAGCTTTGGTAACTAATCGTGTAGGAGATTTTGGTTTATTATTAGAAATTTTAGGTCTTTATTGGATAATGGGCAGTTTTGAATCTCAGGATTTGTTTGAAATATTCAATAATTTAATTTTAAATAATAGAGTAAATCTCTTATTCTTTACTTTGTCTACGAGTAAATCTCTTATTCTTTACTTTGTCTGCATTTCTCTTATTTGTAGGTCCTATTCCTAAATCCGCACAATTTCCTCTTCTTGTATGGTTACCTGATGCCATGGAGGGTCCTAATCCCATTTCGTCTCTTATACATGCTGCTAATAACAGCGGGTATTTTTGTTGTAGCTCATCTTCTCCCTCTTTTTATTGTTATCCGTTCTATAATGTATATAATATCTTTGATATGTATAATAACAGTACTCTTAGGAGCCACTTTAGCTCTTGTTCAAAAAGACATAAGCGGGTTTAGCCTATTCACAATGTCTCAACTCGGTTATATGATGTTAGCTCTAGGTATGGGGTCTTATCGATCTGCTTTATTTCAATTGATTACTCATGCTTATTCGAAAGCTTTGTTGTGTTTAAGATTTGGATCCATTATTCATTCAATGGAAGCTATAGTTGGATATTCTCCCGATAAAAGTCAGAATATGATTCTTATGGGTGGTTTGACAAAACATGTCCCGATTACAAAAACGGCCATTTTAATAGGAACACTCTCTCTTTGTGGACTTAATACAAGAACTTTCTATTATCCGCATGAATCAGACAATACTGTTCTATTTCCTATGCTTATTTTGGTTTTATTTACCTTTTTATTGGAACCATAGGAATTCCTTTAAATCAAAAAGGAATAGACTTTGATATATTATCAAAATATTTCACGCCGTCAATAAACCTTTTGCATAAAAATTCACAAAATTTTGTAGATTGGTATGAACTTTTGAGAAATGCAACTTTTTCGGTCAATATATATAGCCTTTTTGGAATATTTATAGCATACTGTTTATATAAGCCTTTTTATTCATCTTTATTAAATTTAACCTTACTAAGTTCATTTCCAAAATGAAATCCTAAACAAATTCATTGGGAAAAACTATTAAATTTTGTATATAATTGGTCATATAATCGTGGTTACATAGATTCTTTTTTTAAAAACATCTTTAATTGAAAGTATAAGAAGATTAGCAAAACAAACGACTTTTTTTGATAAAAGAATCATTGATGGAATTACAAATGGAGTAGGTATTAAAAAATATTTTGTAGGAGAAGTAACAAAATATATAGGTGGAAGTCGCATTTCTTCTTATATGTTCTTATAGTTGTCCTATGTATTGATTTTTTTAATGATCCTTTTTTGTTTTTTTGAAAAAATCTAAATTCGAATTTTCTTTATTTCCATATTGGTTTTCAGAAACAGTTTTATAGTTATAGTATGTTCGAACGTGTAATTCATCATCTTTATTAATTTTGTCTTTTCCATTCACTAGGATTTCTTTCATTTTATCGATTTTGTCCAGATCTTCCCCTTCTTTCAAAAAAATAGAAGGAAAAGGGGTTTCTTCAATGGATACCTCTTGCTCCTGTTTAGTCACACCCCTTTCTGAGGTTCCTTTAAGTTTCTTAGTAAAAATGGGTGATGGTATTCTGCCTAACTAGTAGACACAGATAATAAGTAAGAGAATACTAAAGATTCGAGCCATAGAATTTCTCAATTCTGACACAAAGAACTTATACTTATTAGATCTAATAACTACATTAGACCTAATAGAATTATTTTGTTGTATCGAGACTAATACCAATCCAAACCCTTTGCAGGAATAAAATGTGACCAATTAACCAACCAACGAAACTACTTGTTACAAATAACATCTTGTTGTTGTATCGAAACATATAAATGTTGACTAATCTAGCTAACATTAAACTTATTTTTGCCGTCTTAGATTTATTATTTATTGCAAATTATGAAAACTGTTACATAGACGATTGTACTACGGGCAATTCCTTCCTCCCTTATTAGATCCACGACAGACGACACCTTCTTCTCTTTCTCCATGCTCTTGATGGACACCTTCAATGATCTTATCTGTGTAGAATCCTGGTGAACCGCTATAATTGTACATCGTTGGAGATTTCCTGCACACTTGTCTCCATTAATCTGCAAATTTGCTAATAAACCGCAGTATCTAAGACTCGAACCCAGACTTCTTGGTGTAAAAGCCTTAATGAACCCTTAGTCAACCAATGGGCAAGGGGGCTTCCACAACTAACAATGAACTTGGTAAAATGAAATGGTTGAATAATTGAAATATGCGATTATTCAGGAATACACATTGAATGCGAAGATTACACATTTTATTTCTGGTAGTAGATCCATAATAAAAAAAATGTTTGTGATTGTTCCATAATAAATGAAACAAAAGATACGGTAGAGCTAGAACAGTTATTGTATAAGGTCTACACAATGCTAAATGCATAGGCGCATAATAGATTGATATGAACATCATGAGCTGTCCCGTAATAAAACATGTTCTTGCTGATACTTTCTTCTCGGTTCCTTCTTCTCCTTCGTCCATAACCCGAGCTCGGAGAAGGAAGAGATAAGAAGGCCCTATGTAGAATGTGGTCATAAATCCACAATAGAGTCCGACCACAACGACCAAATTTATTATCTTCATGCATAAGGATACTAGATTACCTACTATAAAAGATTGAAATTCCATCACAAACCTCTCTTTTTTCTTTTCTATTTCAATTTCTAGATTATTATATGATGATTTTGCAACTTTTCATATATATAAATATAAAGAGATAGACTAGAAATTACATCTCTTATGTCAATGACACCAAAATGATATTAAATGAATGGAATTGGGATATGTATGGAATAGAATGAAATAGAGCCGCTTTGAGGTTCCCTATTAAATTAGGCATCGAACGGAGCAACGAGGGTTTTGAAGGAAACTTTGAGTTCATATTGGTCATGGGTTGAGAACGGGAATTGAACTCTATGCGATCTAATCTCCCATTGTTCCTCAGTAGTTCATATTAGTCATGAGTTGTGACTATGATATATTAGTTTTAAACTAAAAACTTATTAGGTTTTATGAATTATAATCTAAAACTAATTTTTTGGTATTTTTATATTAAAAATGGGTGAATTAATTACTCAGATATCATAGAAAAGTATGTTTATTACTAGAATATCATAGAGTTTTAAAAAATTACTCATATGTTTTGAGCATTTGTATAATTACAATTAACACCTTTGATTAGTTTATCTAAATAATATTTTTTTTTTAATTTAAAAACAATCATTATCCACGTCATTATCCTAATCCACGTCATTACCCGAAAATTTCGTTAAACCTTTTAGTTTTCCTTTTTCCCTCTACACGGTTAATCCGCGTGCAAAAAAAAAAAAAAAAAAAAAAAGAACTATTCTCTGGCTCTCTCTTCTCTTGTTCCGTCGACTTGATTCCTTAATTGGAACCCTAATTTTGTCAATGTTTTCTATTTATCTCATCTCTTTCGGCCAAAATCCTTCGATAGTGTCGAATTTTAAGTCGAGTAAAGTCACATCCCTATCAAGTCGCATTTGAACTTGTTCCGGTAAGTGTCTAAACTAACTTTAATTAGATTTTTTCGACATCTAAGTTCAACAGCAAGTGATTCCCGTGACTGAAACCGTTTTACGAAAACTGTGATATTGAGGGTTTTTATCGACAATTATTACGGTTGATTTTCGCCGTCACTGATTTACATACGATGGCTGATTTGTTAGATCTATTCGATTTGATGGCCGAGTTACTGTTTGTTTCACGACTGATTTATGTTTATCAATGCATCTGTGTCTGAATTTGTTATATGGTGTGTTTGAGTTATGGTTTACCAATGCGTATGTGGCAAAGTTTGTTTTATGTTACGATTGAGTTATGGTTTAACCTTACATCTGTGGCTGAGTTTCTGTGATATTGTGGCTGAGTTTATTTTATGTTTGGCTGAGTTATGGCTTAACCTTTCATCTGTGATTGAGTTTCTGTGATGTTGTTGCTGAGTTTTTTTTTTATGTTTTGGTTGAGTTATATTTTTAATGCATCTGTGGTTGAGTTTGTTTTATGTTGTGACTGAATTAATGTATGCTTATGGCTGATTTATGGTTTATCAGATGTCTGAAGACCAAGCAAGGGATTACCCTCCAAGACTTTATCCAGAAGGGGAATCTAATCTAGAGAATAAAGCCATTAATCACAACATCGAGATGGGAGATGTCCCTCTGATTAGAGAATCAATTAGAGAAGATGCATGGAATCAAATGAAAAAGACACCTCTTAAAGTAATTGCTAAGCTAGTTGATAGTCATTTTGTTTGGTCTGATAATACTGTACATTCACTACTCTGTAGACAGTTAAGAATACTGAAGAAGGAGATTTGGTGTCTCGTGGCTGGTTAACCTATCAGGTTTGACTTGAATTAATTTGGTCATATCACGGGGTTAAACACAGATCCACTGCCTATAGAGTAGTTTGAACCTGAAGTGGACTACAAAACGTTCTTCAGGGAATTGAATGTGCATTGTGGTGAAGGTCCTAAGTTAGATACTTAGGCGAGGCTTAGTAGTGTGGAGAGCATGGCCTCCTGAAAAGCGTAGATGGTTGGGGTTATTGACTCGTCTAGCCAATGGACTTTTTGGCTTGCATCATAACTCTAGGATACTATTTGAGAGTGCCAAAAGAATTTTTGATGACGAAGCCATGAAGACTTATTTATGGAGTCGGTTAGCATTTGAAGCCCTTGTTGATTCTATAAAGTTGAAGAGGCCTATTGGCAAGTCGTACACCATCAGTGGTGTTGCTTTCGTGTTACAGGCTCGGGCGTATAAGTCAATCAACACCATTGGAGAGCGATATGGGAACGTAATCAAAGAGGATGAGATTCTATTACTTAGATGGGGTGTCAACCGTACCCGTGCAACAATGGAATCGACCATTGCTGAAGATATTACAGCGCATGGTGGTGAGGTAAGGTTTTGGCTCTGTTATGATAGTTACTTACTGAGTTATGTTTTGTGATGGCTGAGTTATGTTTTGTGATGGATGTGTTATTGTTTATTGATGGTTGAGTTATACTTTAGTAATGACTTGGTTGTGGTTTAGTGATGGTGGAATCATAGTTGAGCAATGTCTGCGTTATACTTATTGATGACTGACTGTAAACATACTGATGGGTTTTATAATCTCTTATGTTATATATGCGTGTGCGTAAAATGGTTATGACGGATGATGTAAGCGAGCTATTTCATATGTGGCTAGATGAAGTAGAAGACCCATCACTTGATCACTTGATTGAAGACATACATGGGGAATGTTAAAGGCTATAGGGATGTGAAGAGGAATGAGAAGAAGAAGAAAAACGTAAAAGATAAAGCAGCCGCTAAGTCTGAATCTCCCGCAAAGAAGTAGAAAATCTATCACAATGAGGGTGTTTAATCTGGTGGAGGATATGCACAAAAGAAGACGAGGAAGAAGAAGAAGAAGATGAAGAAAGTAGCTGGTGAATCTGATGAGGACGAGGAGGATGTTCGGAAAGTTGTGTCGGTCGTAGATGTGGTGTTTAAATTAATATCTCACTTAAACTCAAGGTTTGACACCGTTGATACAAGCATCAAAGAAATGTCCTCCCATATTGAGAAGGTGATTGGAGATCAAGTAGAAGCGAGGATTGATGCAAAGTTTGAAAGCAGGTTTGGATCTATTGAGAATGAGTTCAAACAAATGAAAAAGCATCTATAGGCCATGGGGGTAGGCCAAACTGACCAAACTGACTCATAATTATTCTCTACATTAAAAGTTAAAGGTCTGGTCCAAACTGATAAGCAGCGAGAACAGCTGCTACGACAAAATCAACAAACACCAAAAGGTCCTAGGAAACCTCTAAATAACTACTCTGTTACTAGTCCTTCTCTGATAAGCTAATTACCGTTGAGTTATCAATACGCTATTAACTTACGACTGAGTTATAATCATGTTATTTGGCTGAGTCATAAGTAAAGAGCGTAATGATAACTCAGCGGTTAGCATACCGAAGCAAGACTAGTAACATAGTTGTTATTTGGAGGTTTCCTTGGACCTTTTGGTGGTTGTTGATTTTGTCGTAGCAGCTGTTCTCGCTCCTTATCAGTTTGGACAGATCTTTAATTTTTAACGTAGAGAATAATTATGATCAGTTTGGTCAGTGTGGCCTACCCCCATGGCCTTCAGATGCTTTTTCATTTGTTTGAACTCATTCTCAATAGATCCAAACCTGCTTTCAAACTTTGCATCAATCCTCGCTTCTACTTGATCTCCAATCACCTTCTCAATATGAGAGGACATTTCTTTGATGCTTGTATCAACGATGTCAAACCTTGAGTTTAAGGGAGATATTAATTTAAACACCACATCTACGACCGACACATCTTCCCGAACATCCTCCTCGTCCTCATCAGATTCACCAGCTACTTTCTTCTTCTTCTTCTTCTTTTGTGCATCTCCTCCACCAGATTGAACACCCTCATTGTGATAGACTTTCTGCTTTTTTTGCGGGAGATTCAGGTCTTAGCCGTAGCTTTATCCTTTACGTTTTTCTTCTTCTTCTCATTCCTCTTCACATCCCAATAGCCTTTAACAAACTTATCCCCATGTATGTTTTCAATCAAGTGATCAAGTGCTGGGTCTTCTACTTCATCTGGCCACGTATGAAATAGCTCGCTTACAGCATCCTTCATAACCATTTTACGCACACGCATGTAGAACATAAGAGATTATAAAACCCGTTAGTATGTTTAAAGTCAGTCATCAATAAGTATAACGCAGACATCGCTCAACTATGATTCAACCATCAATAAACCACAACCAAGTCATTACTAAACTATAACTCAGCCATCAATAAACAATAGCACAACCATCACAAAACCTAACTCAGCAGTCACAAAACATAACTCAGCCATCACAAAACATAACTCAGTAAGTAACTATCATAACAGAGCCAAAACTTTACCTCACTACCATGCGCTGTGATATCTTCAGCAATGGTCGATTCCATTATTGCACGGGTACGGTTGACACCCCATCTAAGCAACAGAATCTCATCCTCTTTGATTACGTTCCCATATCGCTCTCCAATGGTGTTGATTGAATCATACGCCCAAGCCTGTAACACGAAAGCAATACCACTGATGGTGTACGACTTGCCAATAGGCCTCTTCAACTTTATAGAATCAACAAAGGCTTCAAATGCTGACCGACCGCCTGGATAAGTCTTCATGGCTTCGTCATCAAAAACGCTTTTGGCACTCTCAAATGGTATCCTAGATTTAAAATGCAAGCCATAAAATCCATTGGCTAGAAGAGTCAATAACCCTAACCATCTACGCTTTTCAGGAGGCCATGCTCTTCACACTACTAAGTCACGCCTAAGTTCATCTAACTTAGGACCTTCACCACAAGGCACATTGAATTCCCATACGAATGTTTTGTAATCCACTTCAAGTTCAAACTATTTTGTAGGCAGTGGATATGTGTTTAACCCTTGATTTGACCAAATTCATTCAAGTTAAACTTGATAGGTTGACAAGCCACGAGACACCAAATCTCCTTATTTAGTATTTTTAACTATTTATTGAGTAGTGAATGTACAATCTTAGCAGACCAAACAAAATGGCTATCAACTAGCTTAGCAATTACTTCAAGAGGTGTCTCTTTCATTTGATTTCATGCATCTTGTCCAATTGATTCTCTAATCAGAGGGAAATCTCCCATCTCGATGTTGTGATTAATGGCTTTATTCTCTAAATTAGATTCCCCTTCTGGGTAAAGTCTTGGAGGGTAATCCCTTCCTTGGTCTTCAAACATCTGATAAAACATAAACCAGCCGTAAGCATACATTAACTCAGCCAAAACATAAAACAAACTCATCCACATATGCATTGAAAATATAACTCAGCCAAAACATAAAAAAAAAAAAAAAACTCAGCAACAACATCACAGAAACTCAGTCACAGATGAAAGGTTAAACCATAACTCACCCAAAACATAAAATAAACTCAGCCACAACATCACTGAAACTCAGCCACAGATGTAAGGTTAAACCATAACTTAGTCATAACATAAAACAAACTCAGCCACATATGCATTGATTAACCATACCTCAACCACACTGTATAACAAACTCAGACACAGATGCATTGATAAATCATAAGTCAGTCGTGAAACAAACAGTAACTCAACCATCAAATAGAATAGATCTAACAAATAAACCACCGTATGTAAATCAGTGACGGTGAAAATCAGCAGTAATAACCGTCGATAAAATCCCTCAATATCACAGTTTTGAAAAAACGGTTTTAGTCACGGGAATCACAAGCTGTTGAACTTAGATGTCAGAAAATTCCAAAAAAATTTATTTTAAACACTTACCGGAATAAGTTGAGTTCAAATGCGACTTGATAGGGATGTGACTTTACTTGACTTGAAATTCGATACCACCGAAGGATTTTCAGCCAGAAGAGACGAGATAAATAGAGAACGATAACGAAATTAGGATTCCGAACAAATAATCAAGTCGACGAAACGAGAGAAAAGAGCGACATAGAACAGTTTATTTTTTTGGCGGGGATGAACAGTGTAGAGGGAAAAAGGGAAACCAAAAGGTTTAAGAGAATTTTTGGGTAATGACGTGGATTCGAGTAATGACGTGGATTAAGGTAAATGATGTAGATAATGATTTTTTTATTTAATTAATTCTTAAGTAAAAATGAATTAAATAATATTATTTAATAAAAACTAATCAAGGGTGTTAATTGTAATTACATAAATGCTCAAAACATATGAGTAACTTTTAAAAGATGTATGATATTCTAGTAATAAACATACTTTTCTATGACATCTAAGTAATTAATTCTAATTTGGGGTGAAAAAATAAAAAAAATACAATATAACAACTTACAACAATAATCTAAAACATATGTAGTACATAAAGTTTTATCTAGATTTGCAAAGATCAAACTTTTTAAAACTTGACAAAAAATAGTAGGAGCAATGTTTGTATATTGAAGTTCTAAATTAAATGAAAAAGACAAAAAGAAGTAACCATACAATAAAAGATCTTAGGTATCAAAAAATGATAAAAAAAAGATCTTAGGTATCCCATGAACATTTGGCTATATTTGTTTATCATTGGTTGAGTACTCACTTTTGGTCATTTTTATTGGGAAACTAATATACTTTTAAAGATTAATATTATTTTTAGCAACTTGACACAATAGAAATTTTTTTATCTGCCCAACAAAAAAAAAATAAAAAAAACAAAGACAATAGACGATTTATAAACAACATTTCTCAACTTAAAAACATGAAGACGAAGTAGAAAATGAAGGAAAAGAATTTAGAACATACCTTTTTCTTATCTAAAAGTAAGAAGGTGCCTTAGATCTTCTTCATCAAGTCATTTCTAAAGAAAATCCACCTTTCACATGTTCACTTCTCTATATGCCCCAAAATTTTGACTCACCTTTTTGTTTTAAAACCTACAAAAGTTACATAAAGGAAAAAAACAAACTTAAGATATTTTAGTTATATATATATATATATATATATATATGTGAGAGGTAGAATATGATGTTTGATGAAGATTTTACCTTACTATTTATAGAAAAATATGCCATAGATTTTAATTGTTTTTTTTTGTTTTAATTTGGTCAAACATCATGAAAGTTACATTTTAAACAATTAATATGCAATAAATTGTGATTATTATTGCAAATAATGTAAAAACTATATTACTACTTTGCAATATTTGTAATTATCATGATTATTTTTTTTTTAATAATTTTATTTGTGTTTTATTTTTATTTGTTGTAAATGTAAAAAATTATGTTTCCACTCAGGACAGTTAATACATTATTGTGTATTAATTAATATGTTGAGTTATTCTTCTTTTGTAAAATATTGGGAGTTACATTTTAAAGAATATATATATATGCAATAAATTGTGATTATGATTATTATTATAGAGAAATAAAATATCATATTGTCAACAAACAAATATTATAATCTGTTCATATATTTTTTATATCTTGAAGTTTTTTTAATTAAAACCATGGGATAAAAAGTACTATAACCAGAGCATTACAGCTCAAAAAGAAAAAACTGAGCAAGATGCTCATACACTTATAAAAAACAGAGCTTCATATAGCAAGAACCACACCAAAAAACTCAATTTCGTTTGTCTTCTTCAATATGTGAGTGTAACCACATCGGACTTCCTCGAGCCAAATAGGATCTGCTCCTACCTTCTCTCGTTACGCTCGTGGATATATCTCGTGCTATTTTATTGGCTTTTAGAGATGAAACTCTAAACACTAGCTTACCAAACTTCGGAAGAAGCCGATGAATTCTATCAAGATAAGATAAATACCTTGGCCAATTTATGGGATCACTAATGGCTTCCATAGCAGCACCACAGTCGGACCATATCTCAATGTTATCTAAGTGTAAGTCACATAAACTGTGTAAGACCCATAAAACCCCTCTCAACTCCGCCGCAATACGATTTGACGCTGGTAGAAACATTTCTCGCGGATGAAAAACAGCATCCCCATGATGATTCCTCTCAATCCAAGCTCCACCACATATGTGAACATCATTGAGCCAAGAAACATGGATATTACATTTAAGCGTATCTAGTGGTGGCTTAGTCCATCTAACTGCACATCGAGGATTCAACGAAAGACGATTTACAGACTGGGTTGGCATCATCCTTAACCTGTTCCACAACTCAGATTCTTCAAAAGCATGAGCTATAAGTGCATTTAAATCACCTTGTGTTCCCGCCAATACCGTTGTGTTGCGATGTTTCCAAATTCCCCAAAGTAACCATGGAATGGCCATTCTCAGAGAAGGAGATAAACCATCGTCACCCATTAAGTTCAAGACAAAGTCTACGTTCTCCGTAACAGACTGTGAGAAACCATGAGTAGGCAAAGGAATGTTAACCCTCTCCCAAACTTCTCGAGCCGTCCAACAATGAAACAGGACATGACTAATCGATTCCCTATCATTTTGGCACAGAGAGCAGCGAAGATCAATGTTCATACCATGAGCTCTTAAGCACTCTGATACAACCAATGCACTAGAGACAGCCCGCCATAAGAACATTTGAATTTTTGGAATGGTTTTAATATCCCAAATCTTCACTTTAATTGCTCGAACTTCTTGTTCTTGTATGGAAAGTTGTATCGAGACTTGCTTCTGCTGAGAAATCAACCAATTGCCACTCTTTACTGTATAATATCCATTCTGGTTATAGGCCCATATGTAAGTGTCCGGTAAACCAGGATTTGGCGGAAAAGACATAATTCTGACAATATCCGCAGGAAAAAACAGCTCTGATAAGAGATTATGATTCCAAGAGCCTTGGGGGTTAATAAGGTTTGAAACCATGAGTTCTAAATCAATGAGAGATTGCTTGTTGTAAGGTCGACGCGGATATCTATCGAATAGCCACTTGTCAATCCAGACATTTGTAGATTGTCCATTACCAATATTCTTGAGGAGGCCTTTTCGAGTAAATCTCTCCCATGAATGATACTGCGCCACACATACGATGGTTGAGAACCAACAGCCGCATCCAGAAATTCATCACGTCTATAATATCTTGCTTTGTAAACTCGAGCAAATAGAGAGTGAGGCTTGGTAAGAAGTCTCCAAGCCTGCTTTGCTAATAAAGCTTGATTAAAATCCCCAACATCTCTAAAGCCTAAGCCACCTTCTTTTCTTGTTTTACACATCTTTTCCCAAGATACCCAATGCATCTTCTTATGTTCTTCACATGAATTCCACCAGACACTTGTCATTGCACTAGTAATTTGTTGACATTGATACTTTGTCAATTTAAAACATGACATGGCATATACTGGTAATGCCATTGCCACAGATTTAAGAAGCACTTCCTTGCCTCCCATCGACAATGTCTTCGCATACCAACCAGTCAATCTAGTCTTTAGCTTTTTAGTGATGTATGCCAACAAATCACATTTAGATCCACTGAAACACTCTGGTAGTCCTAAATACATACCATCTCCTCCTTCTTTAGTGATCCCCAAATACAGCCCCAAAAGATGCTTCATAATCGGCTCCAACTTTTTACCAAAAATAATTGATGACTTTTGAAGATTTATCTCTTCGCCAGATGCATCTCCATAAGTTTTAAGCATCTTAAAATTTCAGCGCCTTCTTTAAAGTTGGCTCTACATAGAAATAGACTATCACCCGCGAACAACAAATGTTGAATTGACGGGCAACTCCTTGTGAGTCTAAGACCAGATAGACGTCCTTCCGTTTCAGCCTTATTCATGGTATGAACCAAAGCTTCAGCACATAAGATGAAAAGAAATGGTGATAGCGGGTCACCTTGTCTGATACCTCGTTCCGGTTGTATGAACCCATATGAATTTCCATTAAGTAAGACCGAATAAGTAACACTTCTCACACAAGTCATTACCCATGTTATCCATTTGCTATCAAACCCAAGGCGGGAAAACAACTCTTCCAAAAAACTCCACTCAACCTATCTTACGCCTTAGACATGTCAGTTTTGAGCGCCATAAAATTTTCATTACACTCCCGATTAGTTCTCAGCGCATGAACCTTTTCATGAGCTAGAAGAACATTATCTGATATCAATCGTCCTGAAACAAACGCACCTTGAGCGTCAGAGACAATGTCTGGAAGAAATACCTTTAGTCTTGAACACAATATCTTGGAGATAATTTTGTAAGATACTGAGCAGAGACTAATCGGTCGCAGATCCGTCATTCTATCTGGATTTGGCTTCTTAGGCAATAAGCATATTTGAGTAAAGTTCCATTCAACAGGAAAGGATCGTGAAACAAATAACTTCTTAACTTCCTCACAAACCTGCTGTCCAACTACATTCCAATAGGATTAAAAAAATAATCCCGTCATCCCATCTGCTCCAGGTGCACTGCTACTCCTAATAGAGAACACTGCTTGTTTAATTTCTTCGTTAGTGACCTCTTTAGTCAAAGCAATATTCATGGTAGGTGTAACCCGAGGTGCCATACCATCAAGTAAATCCGCAGCATTGCAAGGTTGTGATGAGGTAAAGAGCCGTTGAAAATAATTTACTACAATATCACCTTTAGATCCATCTGCAAATTGCTCCACGCTATTGTCATCGATTAATGAAAAAACTTTATTTTGCGCTCTTCTTCCTTGAACACTTCCATGGAAGTACTTAGTATTCTTGTCACCATCATGCAGCCAATTTTCCTGAGTTTTTTGCTTCTAATAACCTTCTTCCTCTCTATAAGCTACAACCAACTCTCCTCTCCATTTATGTAAGAGAAAGTAATTAGGAAATTGTTTGCTGCCTTCTGTTTCTAAAAACTCTCTCAGCTTCTTGATCTCTGTCTTAGAATTTGATTGTGAGGCTCTTTTCCATCTGGATAATGATCTTCGGCACGCTGCGAGTCTGTCAAATAAGCTTGTGTGCTCATCCATACCGTCACTATTCCATCCTTGTCTAACAATATCCACGGTTTCAGGTTTAGAGGTCCACCTTTTGTCAAACATAAATCGACCAATAAATGATTGGTTTTCATTGACAAACCGAGTTATCAACGGCCTATGGTCTGAACCAATTCTCTCCAAGTATTCAGACTGCACACGCGGGAAAATATGAAACCATTCAGCATTCCCAAGAGCTTTATCCAATCGGATTTGGATCCACATGTCATTGCGTTTACCCGCCCACGAGAATTTATTACCAGAAAAAGGTATGTCACGGAGACGACAATCTTGTACCATGTTGCGAAATGGAATAAAGGAAGATTCTTCACGACCAGGCCCACCAAACTTTTCAGAGTTATCCCATATCTCATTCAGGTCGCCTACAACAAACCATGGATCATTCCTTGCTAAACCAATAGTTGTTAAATTGTCCCATACATCTTGTCTTAAATGCCAAGCTGGATCTCCATAAACAAATGAAGCAAAAAACCATAAGGACCCAAGCTTAACTTTTGTATCAATGATTCTCTTGTCCGAGCGGAGCACTTCAACTTCATATGATGCTTTCCAAAACAATGCCCTTCAGGATCCACGATATGAACATTATCGTAGCCTAACCATTGCTTAACTTTCAGTATGTAATCACTGGAGTTCTTCGTCTCCATGAGGAACAGAATATCCGGAAAATGAGTACGTCTCATTTCCTTTAAACTTATGTTAGAGAAAAATTATTTGATTTTTGGCTTGAAAGTTATAAAACTAATAATTTATTCTTTAATTCCTGGGAAATTATTTTGCTGAGAAATTCTATTGTTATGGTAACTATATGAATATACTGATAAATGATACATTATTAGAAAAATAATTAATTATAAAAGGGCATTGCAAAAATGTTAAGAGATTTTTTTTATTATAAAACTATATTTAGACAAAGTGAATATAAAAATAGTGTATTAAATTTGAGAGGAATGACACATGTGCAATGAATAGAGCGCCATTTGTTAGCTTCTTAGAGCATCTCCAAGAGATACTCTATCCCCTCAAATATAAAGTTTTAGGTTCTCCAAGAGATACTCCATTACTTCATAATTTAGAGTATTGAATAGTGACACTCTATATTTGGAGTATCACTATTCAATACTCTAAATTTGAAGTTTCACCTTTTTTATTTGCATTTAAGTCCCTAAAATTCAATATTTCATATACAAATTACTATGTTTATCATTTTAGTCCTTAAATTTTTATATATTCAAAGTATTTCGACAATTTTTGGCTTGTAATCTACAGATTATAAATAAAATGATTCATCTATGTCTTCGTAATGCATTGATTGATCATATATGAGAGCATTACGGAAAAAAATTTGTTGAGTAATTTGTAATTTATAAGTTAATTTATGTATTTTTAATTTTTATTTATATGTATTTTATTTATAAATTTATTGTTTTGTTAATTAAGATTATGTGTAATATTTTAATGTATGTTTTAGAGTTATTTATAAAAGTTATATGGTTTTAAAATTATTATGAACAATATAAGGACTATAATGCAAAACACACATTTTAGAAACTTTATATTTGAAGTATACCGTGGGAGAAGAAACTACTCATACTTTATATTTGAAGTTTACATACTCTATATATAAAGTATCTCTTGGAGATGCTCTTAGAATATCACTTCGAGGAGATCTTACTTTATTATATAGATAAAGATACATACTTCTTGTTGCATCATCTTTTCTTAACTATTTATAGATGACCAATAAAATTTGTAAAACTTTTTCATTCGGTAAGTTCGGATTATTTGATATTATTATCAAAAGATTTAAATACATACTTCTTGTTGGATCATAACGAATGCCGGTTTTCTATTTGTAGAAATAAACCTAAATCTATTTTCTCCCTATTTTAAATTGAAAAAAACAACAACATAAATTATGGAAAGCAAAAGAAAAGGCATAAAAACAGTTCAAAACACACACATATGCATTGTCAAAACACCTCAGTTTAAGGTCTGCCACAAACTACAAAACCGCATGCAAGCCACTTGTGTAAAGTGTATATATACCACTTCTTTGTCTTCACACCACATCACAAAACTAAAGAAATAATCACAGTTATTTTTACCTTTTACTCTTCTTGTTCTTTAAGACAATTCAAAAGAGAATAAGGAGAGTTTTAATTTTCTGTCTAAAGAAGCCGAGCTTCGTGAAAATTGTTGTTTCTCATCATTGTGATTCATCATGGCTGCTGATATCTCATGGGATGAAATAAAGAAGGAGAATGTTGATCTTGTAAGTAATTTGTTGTTGCTAAAACACACATTTTACCTTATAATAGTTTTAACATGAATTGTTGATAAAACGTACGAAACCATGAATGTATGTATTACAGGAGAAAATTCCGGTGGACGAAGTGTTCCAACAGCTGAAATGTTCCCGGGAAGGTTTGTCTTCAGAGGAAGGAAGAAACAGACTACAAATATTTGGGGCAAACAAACTAGAAGAGAAGGTAGAGAACAAATTTCTAAAGTTCTTAGGGTTTATGTGGAACCCTCTTTCATGGGTGATGGAAGCTGCCGCAATCATGGCCATTGTGTTGGCAAATGGCGGTGGGAGGCCACCGGATTGGCAAGACTTTGTTGGAATCACATGTTTGCTCATCATTAACTCGACAATCAGTTTCATCGAGGAGAACAATGCCGGTAATGCAGCTGCAGCTCTCATGGCCAATCTTGCACCAAAAACAAAGGTATTAAGGGATGGGAGATGGGGAGAGCAAGAAGCTGCGATTCTAGTTCCAGGTGACTTAATCAGCATCAAGTTAGGTGACATTGTTCCCGCGGATGCTCGTCTCCTAGAAGGTGATCCTCTGAAGATCGACCAATCTGCTCTTACCGGTGAATCTCTCCCAGCTACTAAACACCAGGGAGACGAGGTTTTTTCTGGCTCCACTTGTAAACAAGGTGAGATCGAGGCTGTTGTCATTGCAACCGGAGTGCATACCTTCTTTGGCAAGGCAGCTCATCTTGTTGATAGTACTAACAATGTTGGCCATTTCCAAAAGGTATATATGACTGACCTCTGAATTATATTTCCTTGCGATGCAAGCAATCTTATGATATAACTCTAATATGGTCTTGATAAATGTTGCAGGTCTTAACCGCCATTGGTAACTTCTGTATCTGTTCAATCGGAATAGGAATGTTGATTGAGATAATTATAATGTATCCGATCCAACATCGAAAGTATAGAGATGGAATCGACAATCTTCTTGTCCTTCTCATTGGAGGAATCCCAATCGCTATGCCCACTGTGTTGTCTGTCACAATGGCTATTGGATCACATAGGTTGTCTCAACAAGGTGCCATCACAAAACGAATGACCGCCATCGAAGAAATGGCTGGTATGGATGTTCTTTGCAGCGATAAAACTGGAACTCTAACTCTCAACAAACTTACAGTTGACAAGAACTTGATTGAGGTTTCAAGACAAATCTCTTCATCATCATAATTTGTTTTTAAATTGGTTACGTTAGAAGCTTCATGTCTTGTGGATTTCTTTGTTCTTTAGGTATTCTCCAAAGACGTAGACAAGGACTATGTGATACTACTTTCAGCTAGGGCTTCAAGAGTAGAGAACCAAGATGCGATTGATACTTCCATTGTTAACATGTTGGGTGACCCAAAAGAGGCAAGAGCTGGAATAACTGAAGTGCATTTCTTGCCATTCAATCCAGTAGAAAAGCGAACCGCGATCACTTACATCGATACCAATGGAGAGTGGCATAGATGTAGCAAAGGTGCTCCTGAGCAGATAATTGAACTCTGTGATCTCAAAGGAGAAACAAAGAGAAGAGCACATGAGATAATTGACAAGTTTGCTGAGCGTGGTCTACGTTCACTCGGGGTTGCACGTCAGAGAGTTCCTGAGAAGGACAAAGAAAGCGCCGGAACACCGTGGGAGTTTGTTGGTCTTTTGCCACTCTTTGACCCTCCAAGACATGACAGTGCAGAGACCATTAGAAGAGCTCTTGATCTTGGTGTGAATGTTAAAATGATCACTGGAGATCAATTGGCTATTGGTAAAGAGACAGGTCGTAGGCTTGGAATGGGAACAAACATGTATCCTTCCTCTTCTTTACTTGAAAACAAAGATGACACCACCGGAGGAGTTCCTGTCGATGAGCTCATTGAGAAGGCCGATGGATTCGCTGGAGTCTTTCCTGGTAGAGTAACCATCCTCTATTTCACTTTTCGTCCCTTTTTTGTCTCTAACCTAATTCTATGATCTTGCGTAGAGCACAAGTATGAGATTGTAAGGAAACTCCAAGAAAGGAAACATATTGTTGGTATGACCGGAGATGGTGTCAACGATGCCCCAGCGCTGAAAAAGGCAGATATTGGTATAGCAGTCGATGATGCAACTGATGCAGCAAGAAGTGCCTCAGATATAGTCTTGACAGAGCCAGGTCTTAGTGTCATTGTCAGCGCTGTGCTCACCAGTCGAGCTATCTTTCAAAGAATGAAGAACTACACAATCTACGCAGTCTCCATCACAATCCGTATAGTCCTCGGCTTCATGCTTGTGGCTCTTATTTGGGAATTTGACTTTTCTCCCTTCATGGTCCTCATTATTGCAATCCTAAACGACGGAACCATCATGACCATTTCCAAAGATAGAGTCAAGCCTTCCCCAATTCCTGATTCATGGAAGCTTAAAGAGATTTTCGCTACTGGAGTTGTTCTTGGAACCTACATGGCTCTCGTCACTGTTGTCTTCTTCTGGCTAGCCCATGACACAACCTTCTTCTCGGTAATCTATACAATATATACTAGTATATATAAGTATTTAATTTTATTATTATGATCTATATATCATCTTTGTGTTGTGTTGGTGTGTGTAGGATAAATTTGGAGTAAGGTCGTTACAAGGCAAAGACGAGGAATTAATAGCAGTATTGTATTTGCAAGTCAGTATAATTAGTCAGGCTCTCATCTTTGTCACTCGATCAAGGAGCTGGTCCTTTGTCGAACGCCCGGGACTTCTTCTTCTTATTGCTTTCTTTGTTGCCCAATTGGTACGTCATTTGTATACACACAGAGAAATTTCAGATATATATATGTCTCTACTAAAGTTTTTTTCTTTCCCATGCACAATAACGTACAGATTGCAACCTTAATAGCTACTTATGCGCATTGGGAATTTGCGAGAATCAAAGGTTGTGGATGGGGATGGTGTGGAGTCATCTGGATCTACAGTATCGTCACATACATTCCTCTTGATATCCTCAAGTTTATCACTCGCTATACCCTTAGTGGCAAAGCTTGGAACAACATGATTGAAAATAGGGTATGTGTGAATTAAAATCTTGATTCTAAAACCCCACAAAATATATATATTGACATTATTTGTTTTCCCTTCTTGTGATCTAAGACTGCATTCACGACCAAGAAAGACTACGGTAGGGGAGAAAGGGAGGCTCAATGGGCTCTAGCTCAACGTACGCTCCATGGACTTAAACCGCCGGAGTCAATGTTCGAAGACACGGCAACCTACACCGAGCTCTCTGAGATCGCTGAACAGGCTAAGAAACGTGCAGAAGTTGCTAGGTATGTAAAATTGATCACTCTGAAAGATTTATAGGTAAACATTTTTCTACAAGATTGATAAGAGTTGTGTTGTGTTGTGTTGTGGTGCATGCAGGCTAAGAGAAGTGCACACTCTCAAAGGCCACGTTGAGTCGGTAGTGAAGCTCAAGGGTCTTGACATTGATAATCTTAACCAACACTACACCGTCTAAGCCAAACTACTATGACATTTCAATTATTCGAATGGGACACATGACAACGTTCTAAGCAATAAAAGTTGGAGAAAATGGAATCATAAAGATAAAAAGAAGAAAAAGAAAGTTCCGGTTTGGATTCTCCTTCGGTTTTGATTTCGTTTTTCTTGGTAAAAACATGATATAATCAGCGGAATGCTGCAAAAAAAAAGCAAAAAAGAATAAGAAGAAGATGGTAGGATGAATGAATGAGATGGAATAAAGGACAAGAAGAGACATGTCGTCATGTGATACACTCGTATTCATTACTTACTATTAGTAATCCCATATTTTTTGGTTATAAGCTTTTTCTCTATGTTCTTTCTTTTTTATGAGAAATTGAATTTGATAAATGATAGGAATAAAAAAAAATTCAAGAAAAATATATGATTTTATTCGGCGAATTTCTATATGCATGGTGTACTCCACTTTTAATGCATAATCCTTATACAAACTATATGCAGTTTAATTGGTATTAGATTATGATCCATGTTGTAAACGTAACATGTGTTACTGGTTTTTTATTAGATTCAAAATTGTTAATTTATATTTCAAAATAAATAATGTTATAGTTAGTAGAAAAATATTAATTTATATCATATGTATTACTTAGATTATTTTTTGTGGTCTAGTACTCAGTTTTATTATATTATATATTATTTTGTATTTAGATATACTGATTTAGGAGACTGATAATTTTAAGATTATATTTAAAACATAATTAATTATATTATATAAAGCTTGATTATCGAAGGTAGTACCTCATATATAGATTAGATTTTGAAATGTGTAGAAACTAAATTATATAAACGTGCTGATTTAATTTAATATTTCTTTGATTTATTTCAATTTTCTTTCCAATTAGAAATATGAAATAAATTAAATTATATTTTTTAGTATTATTTATTTGAGTTTTCATTTTCAGTTAGAAGTGTATGCGATTAATATATGTTTTTGTTTTTCTTTTTGTAAATTGTTTCAACTTAATTTTGTATTTTTTGTTGGTAACGGTAAGATCTTATTATATAAAAGGTATCGAATGTTTGAAGCGGTTAAAGCAAACAAATCAGTTTGCGGTTTGGCCGTTTTTTGTTTGACATTCATAAATTATAATCTGTAGTAGTACGGACTGAAAAAAGTATAACAAATCTGCGGCGGACTAACTACGGACCGCTTTTACGTTGAGACAAATTTATTCTGCGATAGTTTGTTGTCCGTTTTAAAAATAGAGTCGTTTTCTCAACTTTTACCATAACATTCATTCAAAACCAAATTTTGTAACTCTTTTGATTGTGACACATGTCAAGTCTACCGACTAGATTTTGACATGTATAAAAGAAGAAATTACAGATATATGATAATTTAATTTAATATTTATATTATTTCTTTCACTTTTCTTTCCAATTGAAAATATAAAATAATAAAAATATTTACAACGGTTACAAATTTACCATCTACTATACCAAAAAAAATATGTTTTTATACCATTTATGAATTATAAGATAGGTAAATGACCATAAATGGTATAAGCAGTCTGATCTTCTAGCCTGATCTCTTTTTATACCATGTATCTGCTTCAAACAGATCCGCACTTCATGGACAACCACATACCCTATCACACCCACTCTTCAGCAACAAGATTCAGCTCCATTTCCATCTGCTTCATAAGTTGAGATGTCTTAACTCTTTTTTGAACTTAAACTTTATGTCACTATGTTTCTATTTCTGTTTAATTTGGTATGAACAAATACTTAATGCTGTTGTCTTCACTTTCGTTTGGGTGCAAAAATATTTTCTGTATAATTTTGTTTTGTTTTTGATTTGTGTTTCAATTTAGTTAACCATAGTCTAATCGGAAAATAACTATTAATATAAATATGCCAAATTTTGAATGTAATCATCACATAGTCATATAAAATGGTTGTCAAATTGTAGCTTATTAGTCACCAAATTTATCGTCAGTATATTGACTACTACAACTTAGGCTTCAATAATAGTCATAAAAGAGTCGTTAAAAAGCCAACAACAAATTTACGACTACGATCAGAGAACAATATGTTCAACTGAGCTAATCATAAATTAGTCGTAACATAGTCATTAAATATTACAACAAACCTACGACTAATCTACGACTAAAATTTCCTCATGCGACATGGTCGTTAATTAGTCGCCATTTAGCGACTAAAATAACGACTATAAGTTTTAGCTACGATTTATGACTACCTATTTTAATCGTCAAATAGTAGTAATGACCAGTTTAACGACTTCTTTACTACTATAATTGTAGTCATTATACAACGGTTTTCTTGTAGCGCGACTACAAAAAAACCTGCATTTTAGGACTATATTTTGTGACCATTGTTTTAGTCACAAATATTTGTGACTATTTTGTGATTTTTTTGCGACTGATTAACGACTACACAAAATATAGTTGGAAAACCGTCTCAAAATCATGACAAAAAATATTGTTGGTAAACCGTCTCATATATGTGACTGTTATAAGACTATAAGTTGGCTATATGGTTTTGGTCGTAAAATAGTTGCAAACTAAGACGAATTAGAAACACCGTTTTTAGTCGGAAGCTTTAGCCACAAAGTAGTCTCAAATTTGCAACAAATTTGTAACTTCAAGTATTTAATTTATATCAGGTTTTTACTCATTAAATTGAGAGATCTTATTTAATATTGTAACATGAGTGATTGTAGAATCATATGTAGTATTTTTTTTACTTGTAAACTTCAAAATTCATATACTCTGTCTCATAAAATAGTGTCACCGAACAGTTATTTTGTGACTATTTTGCTAATACGGTCACTTATTTGCAACTACTTTCTTACAACGTTGCAACCCTCGCAATTTTATTAAGATATTTACAAATAGATAATTGTTAATACGTTAAGTTTTATATGAATAATATTGTATAATATGTAGATGCCCATTATGCGGTCCATTAGTATATTCTAGATCTAGAAGGTTACAGATGACTCAATATCTAAACCTAAAACCTAATGTTGTATCATATATATATGATTTATCTTATGAATAAATCAATAACAGAGATAAACAGTTCCCTAAACCCATTTTTTCACAACACGTTATCAGCATAAGTTCTAGCTATTTGAGTAAAACCCTAACAAGGCACGAAACCATAGCCGCCTGAACTAGTAAATATATCTTCGAAATCTATAGTCGACGGCGACTTTGTTCGTTGTTCACGTTCTCCAATCACGCCAAAGACAAGATTAGAAAGGTAACTTTATGCTTTACTGTTTGCTACTATGTTCGATGCTTATTTAAGTATTGTTTCATGAAATCTGTTTGTTATTACTAAATCTTATCAACGAAGCTAGCTAGTATTTGGATTCTTAAAGCTGAATAATATATTATTTGTTTTGGTTTGGTAAGCTATTAGATGCTTCTTGTTAAAGAGATCCGTGTAGTTATTATATGTTTCTCTGATCCTATAAGATTCTAATCTAATATAAGTTAATTCACCCTTCGTGTACCTAATCGTGAATCCATCGTAATTCGTAAGTTGTTACCAAACCATGTTTTGTCATTAATTAACACATGTCTCTATTACTGATTTGTTGATTTACCAGATAACACTCATGCTTGTCACTTGTTAGTACTCGTTGGATTAAATTGATTTGGAAAATTCATGCAGAATTTACTTCCAACTGATTTGATATGGTATTTAATATCCTAGTGCTTTATAATTAATCAATACAATTATAATCATGTCGATTTGGTATTTGATGCTTATTATTATTTTATGATGATTAACTAAACACTTTCTTTTTCTCCTTTGAAACGAAAGTTTTTACTAATATAAAGGATTGAACAAAGAGAAATCTAAATCACGAATCTTTAAACAATGATGCATCCATTTCCCGGCAAAGTCTTTTATCTTAGATCAATCCAACTTATCAAGATAAGTACTACGTACCCTCAATATTATGATCGGCTACACAACATCTTCATGCAAAAATTACGATCGTAATACTTAATTATTGAAATCGTTATTGCTTTGTCATATGTTAAATTTGTAATGTTTCATACTGTGGAGATGATAGCTTGTAGCACAAGAAACTAACCAAGGTTGATGTAAGTCGAACCATGGTTGAGTTACTTTTGGGACCACTTTCTTGAGGCAACGGCTATGAAGGAGACAGCCTGGAAATAGTCATGTTTTGCGCTTAAGGACATTTTGTCTTGTGTGTCGAAAAGAGAAACAGGATCAGAGTGGCTGCAGCAATCGTTTTCAAGTTGTTAGAGTTGGCGTTTAGCAAACGCAGGCGGCTACTTGTTTGTTGCTGAAGTGAAGCCCTAATTGTTACTTGGAGTATAAAATAGGTGCTTGTGTGATAAGAGAGAGAGTGTGAGAGAAATAAAAGAAGTGAGGTGTTCTTGAGAGAAAAGCATTACATTGTGTAAACTTGTATTGAGTTGTTCTCTGCGGATTACAAGGGTAGTGCAGAGTGACCTAAGTACTAGTGAAGGGTATTAGGTTGTCACTTGTATACTCTTGTTGTAAAGAAACACCATCTGATTTCTAGTGGATTCCCGAGGCAAGTCTCGGCCCAGACGTAGCTACCCTTACGGGAGTGAACTGGGTTAACAAATCCTGTGTTCTTCGTTTTTGTTTTCTCTTCTGTTGCTAGTCTTGTTCTTCTGAAACACACACACACTCAGTTCTCTGTTCCATCATTCTGTTCTCTGTTTTAGTGCCTCTGTTCTGTCTTTGTTGAGTGTCTCTCTAGAGGAAGTCGACACCTTTTAGAGTAAGAGATCTTAACAGATTGGTATCAGAGCTGTAGGTTATTGCTTGTGGTTCTGTAAAGTCTCACAATCATTGAACCATGTCTACGGCTAGGATAGAGGTTGAGAAGTTTGATGGTCGTGGTGATTACACGATGTGGAAAGAGAAGCTGTTGGCTCATATGGATATATTGGGTCTAAATACTGCTCTCAAGGAGTCGGAGAGCACCGGTGAGAAGAAATCAGTTCTGGATGAATCTGATGAAGACTATGAGGAAAAGCTTGAAAAGTTCGAAGCTTTAGAAGAGAAGAAGAAGAAGGCTAGGAGCGCCATTGTTCTTAGCGTCACAGATAGGGTTCTAAGGAAGATAAAGAAAGAATCGACAGCTGCTGCTATGTTGTTAGCCTTGGACAAGCTATACATGTCGAAAGCTCTTCCAAACAGGATCTATCCGAAGCAGAAGCTATACAGCTTCAAGATGTCTGAAAATCTGTCGGTTGAAGGTAACATTGATGAGTTTCTTCAAATTATTACAGATTTAGAGAACATGAATGTTATTATCTCGGATGAGGATCAAGCTATCTTACTGCTAACTGCACTTCCAAAGGCATTTGATCAGCTGAAAGATACTTTGAAATATAGCTCTGGTAAGTCTATATTGACTCTAGATGAGGTTGCTGCAGCTATTTACTCAAAAGAATTGGAGTTAGGCTCAGTGAAGAAAAGTATCAAGGTTCAGGCTGAGGGTCTTTATGTTAAAGACAAGAATGAGAATAAAGGGAAGGGTGAACAAAAGGGAAAGGGTAAAGGAAAGAAGGGCAAGTCCAAGAAGAAACCAGGGTGTTGGACTTGTGGTGAAGAAGGCCACTTCAGATCTTCTTGTCCTAACCAGAACAAACCTCAGTTCAAGCAGAGTCAAGTAGTGAAGGGAGAGTCCTCAGGAGGTAAAGGAAATCTGGCTGAAGCAGCTGGATATTACGTGTCTGAAGCTTTGTCATCAACTGAGGTCCATTTAGAAGATGAATGGATATTAGACACGGGTTGCAGCTATCACATGACCTATAAAAGGGAATGGTTTCATGAGTTCAATGAGGATGCAGGCGGGTCAGTTAGAATGGGAAACAAGACAGTGTCTCGGGTCAGAGGTGTTGGAACCATCAGAGTCAAGAACAGTGATGGTTTAACTATCGTTCTCACTAATGTGAGATACATTCCTGACATGGACAGGAATCTGCTGTCATTGGGAACTTTTGAGAAAGCTGGTTACAAGTTTGAATCAGAAGATGGGATATTGAGAATTAAAGCTGGAAATCAAGTGTTATTGACTGGAAGAAGGTATGACACGCTTTATTTGCTTAATTGGAAACCTGTGGCAAGTGAATCACTTGCAGTAGTTAAGAGAGCAGATGATACAGTCTTGTGGCATCAGAGGCTATGTCACATGAGTCAAAAGAACATGGAAATTCTAGTTAGAAAGGGGTTTCTAGATAAGAAAAAGGTATCAAGCTTAGATGTATGTGAAGACTGCATCTATGGTAAAGCCAAGAGGAAGAGTTTCAGTCTGGCACACCATGATACTAAAGAGAAGCTTGAGTACATCCACTCTGACTTGTGGGGAGCTCCATTTGTTCCGCTCTCACTAGGGAAGTGTCAATACTTCATGTCCATTATTGACGACTTTACCAGAAAAGTATGGGTTTATTTTATGAAAACTAAGGATGAAGCATTCGAAAAGTTTGTTGAATGGGTCAATCTGGTGGAGAATCAGACTGATAGGAGAGTGAAGACTCTCAGAACAGACAATGGTCTCGAATTCTGTAACAAGTTGTTTGATGGCTTCTGTGAATCAATAGGGATTCATAGGCATAGAACTTGTGCGTATACACCCCAACAGAACGGTGTTGCAGAGCGCATGAACAGGACGATCATGGAGAAAGTAAGGAGTATGCTGAGTGATTCAGGTCTACCTAAGAGGTTTTGGGCGGAGGCAACTCACACAACAGTGTTACTTATCAACAAGACTCCCTCTTCAGCTCTAAATTTTGAGATTCCTGACAAGAAGTGGTCTGGAAATCCTCCAGTTTACAGCTATCTGAGAAGATATGGCTGTGTTGCGTTTGTTCACACAGATGATGGGAAACTGGAACCTAGAGCTAAGAAAGGAGTGCTTATTGGTTATCCTGTTGGAGTAAAAGGGTACAAGGTGTGGATACTTGATGAGAGAAAGTGTGTGGTTAGTAGAAACATCATCTTTCAAGAGAATGCTGTGTATAAAGATCTGATGCAGAGACAAGAAAACGTTTCTACAGAAGAAGATGATCAAACAGGATCTTATCTGGAGTTTGATCTTGAAGCAGAAAGAGATGTTATCTCAGGTGGAGACCAAGAGATGGTTAACACTATACCTGCACCAGAAAGTCCGGTTGTCTCTACCCCTACAACTCAAGACACTAATGATGATGAAGATTCTGATGTAAATCAGTCTCCTTTGAGTTATCATTTAGTAAGGGATAGAGACAAAAGAGAGATAAGAGCCCCAAGACGTTTCGATGATGAAGATTACTATGCTGAAGCATTGTACACAACTGAAGACGGTGAAGCAGTTGAACCTGAGAATTACCGAAAGGCAAAGTTAGATGCAAACTTTGACAAGTGGAAACTAGCTATGGACGAAGAGATCGATTCTCAAGAGAAGAACAACACATGGACGATTGTTACTAGACCTGAGAATCAGAGGATCATTGGTTGCAGATGGATTTTTAAGTACAAACTTGGGATTCTTGGAGTAGAAGAACCAAGGTTCAAAGCAAGACTTGTTGCGAAGGGTTATGCACAAAAGGAGGGCATTGACTACCATGAGATCTTTGCTCCTGTGGTAAAGCATGTATCTATAAGGGTGTTGCTTTCGATAGTAGCTCAAGAAGACTTAGAGCTGGAGCAGTTAGACGTGAAAACTGCCTTCCTTCATGGGGAGCTTAAAGAGAAGATCTACATGTCACCTCCAGAGGGATATGAGTCAATGTTCAAAGCCAATGAGGTATGTCTTCTTAATAAAGCTCTATATGGACTGAAGCAGGCACCTAAACAGTGGAATGAGAAGTTTGACAACTTCATGAAGGAAATCTGTTTTGTGAAAAGTGCTTATGACAGTTGCGCTTATACAAAGGTGTTGCCTGATGGTTCAGTGATGTATCTTCTCATTTACGTGGATGATATACTGGTAGCATCTAAGAACAAAGAAGCTATTACAGCCTTGAAGGCTAATTTGGGTATGCGTTTTGAGATGAAGGATCTAGGAGCTGCTAAGAAGATTTTGGGTATGGAAATCATCAGAGACAGGACATTGGGTGTTTTATGGCTGTCTCAAGAGGGTTACTTGAATAAGATTCTTGAAACCTACAATATGGCTGAAGCAAAGCCTGCAATGACTCCACTGGGAGCTCATTTCAAGTTCCAAGCTGCAACAGAACAGAAGCTGATCAGAGATGAAGACTTTATGAAGTCTGTCCCCTACTCAAGTGCAGTGGGGAGCATTATGTATGCCATGCTTGGCACACGTCCTGATCTAGCTTATCCAGTGGGTATCATTAGCCGTTTTATGAGTCAACCTATCAAGGAGCATTGGCTTGGAGTAAAATGGGTGCTAAGATACATTAAAGGTACTCTTAAAACAAGACTGTGTTACAAGAAAAGCTCAAGTTTCAGTATTGTGGGCTACTGTGATGCAGACTATGCTGCAGACCTTGACAAGAGAAGATCAATCACTGGTTTAGTGTTTACACTTGGTGGAAACACAATAAGCTGGAAGTCAGGCTTGCAACGAGTTGTTGCTCAGTCAACAACTGAATCAGAGTACATGTCACTCACGGAGGCTGTTAAAGAAGCAATTTGGTTGAAGGGCTTACTTAAAGACTTCGGTTATGAACAGAAGAGTGTTGAGATCTTCTGTGACTCACAGAGTGCTATTGCACTCTCGAAGAACAATGTGCATCACGAGAGAACGAAGCACATTGATGTTAAGTACCATTTCATCAGAGAAATCATTTCAGATGGTACTGTGGAGGTGTTGAAGATATCTACTGAGAAGAATCCGGCAGATATATTCACCAAGGTATTGGCTGTGAGCAAGTTTCAGGCTGCTTTGAACTTGCTCCGAGTCAAGTCTGAGTAATGGACTCAGGATCCGAGACTGGAATCCAGAAACTAGAATCAGGTACTCTCTCTCTCTTTTCTAAACTCTAGATGTTGTGAATGTTTACTGCTTATGCTATCAGGTGGAGATTTGTGGAGATGATAGCTTGTAGCACAAGAACATTCAAATGTTTGACTCAACCTGAAGAGTGAAACTAACCAAGGTTGATTAAGTCGAACCATGGTTGAGTTACTTTTGGGACCAGTTTCTTGAGGCAACGGCTATGAAGGAGACAGCCTGGAAATAGCCATGTTTTGCGCTTAAGGACATTTTGTCTTGTGTGTCCAAAAGAGAAACAGGATCAGAGTGGCTGCAACAATCGTTTTCAAAGTTGTTAGAGTTGGCGTTTAGCAAACGCAGGCGGCTACTTGTTTGTTGCTGAAGTGAAGCCCTAATTGTTACTTGGAGTATAAAATAGGTGCTTGTGTGATAAGAGAGAGAGTGTGAGAGAAATAAAAGAAGTGAGGTGTTCTTGAGAGAAAAGCATTACATTGTGTAAACTTGTATTGAGTTGTTCTCTATGGATTACAAGGGTAGTGTAGAGTGACCTAAGTACTAGTGAAGGGT
This sequence comes from Arabidopsis thaliana, assembly GCF_000001735.4. NCBI lineage: Eukaryota > Viridiplantae > Streptophyta > Magnoliopsida > Brassicales > Brassicaceae > Arabidopsis > Arabidopsis thaliana. The sequence goes on along the minus strand of NC_003071.7, from coordinate 3,160,850 downwards.
ATTAGGTTGTCACTTGTAAACTCTTGTTGTAAAGAAACACCATCTGATTTCTAGTGGATTCCCGAGGCAAGTCTCGGCCCAGACGTAGCTACCCTTACGGGAGTGAACTGGATTAACAAATCCTGTGTTCTTCGTTTTTGTTTTCTCTTCTGTTGCTAGTCTTGTTCTTCTGAAACACACACACACTCAGTTCTCTGTTCCATCATTCTGTTCTCTGTTTTAGTGCCTCTGTTCTGTCTTTGTTGAGTGTCTCTCTAGAGGAAGTCGACACCTTTTAGAGTAAGAGATCTTAACACATACCAAAGAATCTATCTTGGAATATTAACATTGCGTTATAAATCCATACTTAGAAGATCCAATCACGTCTTATATATTGATTCATAATTATTACTATATGTATGATACATGTTTCACTTCTCTTTTATATGTGAGACATAAAACAACGGATCAATTCATCTTTTATAATTGTGCATCTCATTTTATAGGATTTATAATGATTGATCCATGTTTATGCAATTGTGGATCTAGTAAGAAAAATATATTATCTGATTGCTTTTCTTACTTAATTGTTTGGTCTAGTAAATCGTTAGTTTGGTACACCAAGATTCATATTTTATTACGAAGATCCATTAAAACGTTGATTAATATCTTTTAATGTTTTATGCTTCAAATTACCGATTTTGAAAGTTAAATTTATAAAATTAATATTTTTCTCTGGTTTGTTTTGTCACAGTTTGCTACTGCAACATGATTATATATAGGACAGGCGAACCATTATTAGTCGAAGAGGTCTCGGTGTCTAATTTCGGATAATGTCGCCATCGAGATAAGTATTATCTTTTCTAGTTTCATTGATTAGCATACTAATAAGTATTGTATACTTTCGTGAATAGATTATGTCTTATGAAAATCTATATATATATATATATATATATATATATATATATATTTATCTGATTGATAGAAATTTCACGATCACAAATTTGGCACATAATGTCTTCTATTTGAGAATCGAATAATTAATTAAAAATATAGATCAATGGCATGATAATGACAAAGAAAAGAAAAGCGTAATACAAAGTAGTATGAAACTTATAGAATGCTCCATAAGAGTACATAGTTGTCATTATTTGTCAGAATATTATTGAAATATTTATGTATATTATATACTCGTAAGTCACAAATATATAATATATGACTCAAGTAGGATATGTTATTGAGTCTAAATGGGATTCAATTCGAAATCGATAAACTTACTGTTATCATCTCGAGGGAGAGAGTTAAGGAATCCCATATACCATAATAAGAGAAGCATCCAGAAGATTATGTCCACAAAAAAATTAAGATTGATGAATCTTTCTATGAGATTTTGGGATAAATCATGTTTAGACAACAACTAAAAGAAATGTTAAATCCCATTAACTCATAAGTATTATCTAATGCTTTAATATATTTAGAGGAATTACATGCGTTCTATATATGATTCTACTATATAAAGATTACTTTAATAAAATATAATTGTGTATAGTAAGCCAAATCTTTATTGAAAACCTCACTGTTTGGCATGATCGGTTAAGCCATTCCGGTTAGTAGTGATGCGAAGGAATAATTATAAATTTATGGAAACATTGATTAGAGATCTAGAAGATTTTTCCTAATGATTTCTTATGTGTTGCTGCTTCATAAAGCAAGCTGATTATATGGCTTTCACTGACTGCATGAATTTGGATCGTGTTAATTTACTGGTACATATATGAGGAGATATTGTTGACTGATCATCAACTATATAATTTTGTTATAAACTTGCAACATGTAGTTTGTAAGTGTATTTGGTTAATTGATAATGGTGGTGAAATCATGCCATAAGTAAATGACTATTCTATGTCAAATTATTCGCATCAGGCCAACAATAAAGAATGAGTTCTCTCCTTTACAATTGGTTTAGGTCAGGAACCAGATATTTTCTATCTAATTGTGTTATACATATTGAGTTGCTCCACCAGAGTGATATAAAATGAAATTTGAAAGAATGTGAATCTCTCTCGATGATTGATTATCTTGAGCTATCAATAACGAAATGATTTAAGGCTCAAAATGAAGACTGTTATTTCAGTGACTCAGTCTTTCCAACATTAGGGGGTAAAAATAAACAGCTGGTAAAGAAATATATTGGAAAATTTTATCTTGATCCTCATACTAAAGAATGTGCAACAAGTAAAAAGATAATTCATGCAAGAAGCATTTATTGATCTTGAGTGACAAAGTCACATATACAAGATGTGCTCCAATTAAAAGTAATTTCCTAGAAGGATATAATCAAATGCTAGTAATTCTAAAGATCACGTGAAGCGTGAGAGACTTGGTTCCAAAATATAAGCAGCCTCAAAAAAGAAAAGAAAAGAACAAGGAGCATAAATTAATATGGCACCGAGGAAACAATGAATTATGAAATATCTCTAGAAGAGAGTTATACATGTATAAGAAATACATTCAGGTACTTGAGAATGATAATGAAACCAAATCTCAACAAGTTGAGTCATGTCTAGAATAGAATGGAACCAAAAGCAAACTAACGTCATAATTCATTTTGCATGTAGTGAAGCAGTTGATAATGTTATAAAGGAAAATCGAGGATCATAAACCACAGTTGATAGAAAGATTTATTGAAAAGTATATATAGACAGTAATTATTGGTCAATCAAGGAAATAAGTTATAGAAATATCTTGAAGAAAAAGTATTTGGACTATTGGTCCGTACACTTGAAGGTGTAAAAACTAAATGAGATGTAAGTTGATCATTATGAGATGTAAGTGGATTTGTATGAGATACAAGTTATGTTTAGTAACAATGATTCTTACAAAGACTTGAAATTGATTACAAAGAGATATACTCTCTTGTGGTGGATGCAACCATTTAGATCATCTATGTGTTTGAGAATAAGAGAAGACTTGTATTAGTCATACAATGATTTAAATTTATAAAAGCACTCTAGAAGATTTAAAGCTTAAACTGTTAGAAGCTGTATTAAAGGATTATATTGCCAGAAACAACAAATACTAGTTCTCAAGAACAAGAGACTATATGTATGAAAATAAATTGATGTTGTTATGAATTCAAACATCGGGCGAATATATGATAATCACCTTACTTGATACTTGTTAAAGAAAGCTACAACAATACGTGCAAAATATGTTGATGACTTCAATATTATCGAGTCTCATGTAGAGATTTCATATATAGTAAAATATCAGACGAAAGAATTTCAGATGAGATCATTCTTTAGGAAAATGTAGAAATCAGATTGTTGGATAATCCGAGTCTTCATGAAATTTCTCGGAATTACAAATTGGAAATCCAGCATAAGAGATCTTATTTCAAATATCCTTATAGAATTTTCCATGGAAAATTCTCACTTATATTTGGTCCAGAAAAACCATAATAAGGAGGAAAGCTAAAATAGTAAGTTTTATATGGAGAGCATGAATTACTCCTATGTATAAAATTAATGTTTGAAGATCATATGTAAAAAAAATTTAGACATAAAGTCTAAGTAGACAAAGAAATAATTTACTATCTAAAAGAGATGTTATGGACTAGAAGTTAAGTGACTTGATAGGTTATATGACAATCATACGAGTATGTTTACTAAGTTTAAGAATATAAAGATTTCTTAAAATATGATATATATGATAAGAATGCATATCTTGAAGATAATGATTTTAGGGAGAGAAATATGGTTATGTGCATAGTTGTACTCTTTTCCCCTTATCATGATTTTATCCCATTGAGTTTTTTCATGAAAAGTTTTTAACGAGACAACAAATAATATACGAATGATAGACACATAAAGAGAAATATTGTGATTCTGATGATGAAAGACCATTATTATTCAAAGTCTTTGCCATACATTGATGAGATTCTGGTAAGTAAAGATAATGATCAAGATGAGTCATGATATACCTCAATTTTCACTGCTTTTAGCTCTGATCTAGGTATAGATTTTAGAGAATTTTTGTTATTTCTAGTCTTCTACAGTTTTCTTCAGGTCTTTACATATTTGGGATGCATTTGGAGATTATGGAGCATTCAATAGCAAAACAGACAACTTATACTACAGAAGCAATCCGCACACCAAAATCCGCGTAGGTGTTGATCGACACCAACCTTAGTGTCGAGCGACACCAATATATGACGGTAATTTAATTTTGCAACTTATTGAAGTTTTGAAGATTTTTAAATTTGCCCCAGAAGAAGTCCCTCACGTTTTTAGGAACTTATATATAGATTTTTAAGGTCTTTGTTTAGACCTAACCCTGAATAACTTTTAATTACTTTTCTTTACCCTTAATTTTACTTTGTTCTTGAGAGCCAAAAACCTGTGGAGCTCCTTCTACAGAAAATCTTTCTAAACTCTATTCTCTTATTGTTTCTTACTTTGATTTCTACTTTAATCATGTTTTGTTCTTTGATAATCATGTCTGAGTAGTTCTTTTGTTGGATTTAGGGATTCTCATTTGGGATTTAGATGAATTAGTAGATCGAAAACCATGTTAGGATAATATATTTAGAATTCTTCATCTTTGATTGTTCTTAATGCTAGTTCTAGATGAATTAACTAGAACTTGATTTTAGGTTAAGAAGTAGTATTCAAAATGGCATCTATTACCAGAGCTATCTTACATGAGCATAGTATTTAGATGCGGACTAGCATCGATTTAGGTACTTATGTGAACTTATCAAACCTGATTATAATAGAGTTGGGATCAATACTATTAAACATAGTGAATAATGAGGCAAACCACCGGTTACACTGTAGTAGTGATTTAAAATCTAGAATTGTTCGAGAATAATCCTAATTTACTTCTAGATTTACTACTAAGATATTTCTTGAGAATTTCCCTAAACATGATATTTTAATCAATTGAATCTACAATCTCTTTTGTTGCTTTCTTGTCTTTTATTTTCTTAATATTTTGTGTTTAGCTTAATTCGAAACTGTTAGTCTATTGTGTGATCTGAGAGCTTTGTGGAATTCGATCTCCAAGTGCTATAACAACCTCTTTATTTGTGAGAGTAGTCATTAGGGTAATTAGACTCATATCACATTTTAGAATTTAATCTAAACTTTTTTTTTTCTTTTGTTACTCATGCGTTTTTATTTCTTCTTCTTCTTGTGTTTCAGGAGTTTAAGGAATTCAAACACAACTACAAGATGCTGATAGTAATACCTAATGCTGCTGGAGTGTAACGCGATAGAGCTAGTCAGGCATACAACGAAAAGGGTCAGAAAATAGATAAACAGGGAAACGTGAGATCAGAAACCGCCGAGGGTGTCGATCGACACCAACGGGAAATCAGTGCAGATGGTCGTCGGATGACTCTTGCTGACTACAACATACTAGATCTCTTCTATTCCAATCAGTCTGCAATCCGACCACCTACATATGAAAGACGCGATTTCGAGATAAAACATGTATTCTTTACGCTTGTGAGTATGCACCCTTTCCAAGGTCTAGCACAAGAACACCCGATGGATCATATTGAGCGACTTGAAGACTCGGTTTCGAGTATTAAGGTAGATTGTGTTTCTTACCAAAGTTGTAGTCAGCAAGAGTCATCAAAGTTGGTTTTCTTCTTGGTAATTTACAGGTTCAGTATGCTGCACAGGTTGACAGTTTGGCCACTTCAGTGAAGATGGATCAAAAGGGATACATGAGCTACATTCAGATATCTTCATCTAAGACACCGTTTCAGCAATCTACAAGCTTCATTTCAACTTTCTTCAACCCTAGCCCACCCTCCACACGAGACCACTAAGACGACTGAATTGATGCTCAAACAGATTCTCAAAGGTCAAGAGAAGCAAACTACAGATTTTGATCACAAAATGGTTGCATTATCGGAAGATTTGAATGGGAAGATTCAAATATTGAACAATTAAATAGAGTGATTGAGTATGGATATAGAAGATGTTAGTGCTATTCAGTTACAAAGTGGAAAACAGCTAAATCTAGTGCTTCAAAGCAAGCTTTCTACATCCAAAATCATCATTTTGGAAGACAATGAAAATGTAGTTTTTGTAGACCAGATACGAGTGTCGACCGACACTATTGAGTGTCCATCAACACCAGCCAACGCAGACACTATAGAAATCGACAGCGTCGACCGACACCAACAGTGTGTCCATCAACACCAACCCAGTCTAGACTTGCGAATTCTCCAAAACCCGATTTCAGTAGGCAGCCAAACCCAAGGTTTCTTCTCCAAACAGCGAATTCTCCAAAGTCCAAAAAAGAGCCAGATAATGCTAGATGCAAAGCTATGATGGATAAGCTGATTGTAGAGATGCCACTTATAGATGTTGTGAAGTCTTCACCTACGGTTAGACAGTATGTGAAGAGGATGGTTACTAAGGATTTGAATACTGAGCCAGGTGTGATGACGATTTCTACGCAGATTAGCGACATTATTCAGAATAAGATTCCACACAAACTTCCAGATCTAGGTAGCTTTGTTCTCAATTGTAGTATTCTTAACGAGAGTTTTGCGCGATGCTTGTGTAATCTTGGTTCGATTGTCAATTTGATGCCGCGATCAGTTGCGCTATGCCTTGGTTTGACAGATTGTGAGCCAACGCAAATCACTGTTGTTCTTGCTGATCGATCTGTCCGTATACCCGATGGTATCCTATGCGATGTCCCTGTACAAGTCGGTAATAGCATGATTCCTACAGATTTTGTGGTTTTATCTTATGAGAAAGAACCTAAAGATCCTCTAATCTTGGTAAGACCTTTCTTAGCCACAAGTGGTGCCATTTTGACGTAAGGAAGGGCATAATAGGCTTGAATGTTGGTGATCTTAAAATGTAGTTTGGCATGAATAAGGTGCTTAAGAAGCCTACCATCGATGTGCAGACTTTCTATGTTGACACTATCTCGTCTCTAGATGAAGCATTTCTCATGGAGATGACACCTGCTGATCCTTTAGAGCATGCTCTTATACCTTCAATAGACAAAGTTCCCGACGGGTATGGTAAACTGCTAAATAGAACTGAGCATGTAATACAATTGGTTGCTCAAGAGGAGTTAATTGGCACATCTACTAAAGCAGCAACAGTTGGCGATTGGAGCAAAAAATAGGCTTCTAAAGTTGATCTAAAGCCACTTCTTGTCATTGTTAATGCTTCTTCAAACATCGCAGAGCTTACTTTATTGCTAAGCAAGCTGCGTAAGTATCGCAAAGCTCTTGGCTATTCTCTTGATGATATTACAAGTATATTTCCCGACTTGTGTATGCATAGAATCCACCTCAAGAATGAGTGTAAGCTCTCAGTAGAGCATCAGAGGAGATTAAACCTGAATCTGAAGGATGTTGTTAAAAAGGAGATCATGAAATTGTTGGAAGCTCGGATCATCTATCCTATTTCATATAGTGATTTGGTTAGTCTAGTGCATGTGGTTCCTAAGAAAGGAGTTGTTACAATGGTTATGAATGACAAGAACGAGTTGATTCCTACAAGGACCGTTAGCGGCCACAAGATATGTATTGACTACAGGAAGCTGAACGCTGCAACAAGGAAGGATAATTTTCCTCTACCATTCATTGATCAAATGATGGAAAGGTTAGCTAATCACAAGTACTATTGCTTTCTTGATGGATACTCAGGATTCTTTAAGAAACTGATTCATCAAGATGACTAGGAAAAGACCACTTTCACGTGTCCGTATGGTACTTTTGCCTATCGCAGAATGCAGTTTGGTCTTTGCAATGCTCGTGCGACATTTCAGAGATGTATGATGTTGTTGAATAATGCCTATTTTGCTTTTAAACCAAATTGAAGAAGTCAAAGAGAGAACAAGTAGTTACATGTGAAAGAAGTTGGTTTGAATCTAGTTGCTTTTGGAAACCTAAGCTATAATCTAGAGTAAGCATGCTTGTAGTGGGAGCGGCCTACAATAGTGTATTCGTGTAGGTGTTAGAAGCTAGTGTCTTGTGTTTTACTTTATGTTTTGCGATAAGAATGTATGTGTGTTTGAAAGAATTATGGAAAATTCTAAGAAAAAACAGAGTTTATGCATTTCTCTCTCAACTTCTAATTCGTTTTAATTCACAAAACATGAGTGAAAGTGAGAATCACAACAGATGTTGATCTTCATAGACATGATTGAGGATTTCATGGAAGTCTTTATGGATGACTTTCCTGCTTATTGGTCTTCAATTGAAGCATGCTTGGAGAACCTGTGCAAGGTTCTAGCTAGATGTGAAGAGAAGAATTTGGGTCTTGATTGGGAGAAGGGTCATTTCATGGTTTAGGAAGGTATCGTTCTTGGTCACAAAATTTCAGGTGCTGGTATTGAGGTTGATAAAGCCAAGATAGAGGTTATGACAAGATTACATGCACTAGTTAGCGTGAAATCAATAAAGAGTTTTCTTGGACATGCTTGATTTTTTATAGAAGATTCGTTAAGGATTTCGGTAAGATTGCAAGGCCACTAATAACTTTGCTTTGTAAGGATGTGAAGTTTGACTTCAATTCTGACTGCCATGCTGCTTTGAATCAAATTAAGAAAGCTTTAGTGAGTGCTCCAATAGTTCAAACTCCGGACTAGAATTTACATTTTAAGATAATGTGTGATGGAAGTGATTTTACAGTTGGAGCTGTTTTGGGACAGAGCGAGAACAATATACTACAAGAAAACAGGCGAATTGCGAGGGAAATTTACGATGGAAAATAGCCAACGTAACGTGTAAGAAATCATAACTCAAATCACAATATTTACTTACAAACAAAAAAATCTTTTTTAAAAAAAAAACTTCTTACAAAAATTATAAAATTCCTCGACTTAGTCCTAGTCCTGGGCAGGGGTATTACAATACCTATCCAATGAAGCGAGTACTCCTTTGTCTAATCTCCAAAAAAATAAGTCTTGGGAGAGAAAGAATACAAAAGAATTATTGAATGGTTGATTTATCATGGTATAGTACATGAATGAGTCTAGAAGGTTCTTGAATATTAGCTTGATTGATGAGACCTTGTGATGAAAGCCTGTTGGATATAGTTGTGGAACTCAGGTATAGAATTTAGAATGTTGTGTAGGCCTATGGAGAATTACATGGTGGTTAGGATTTGATTAGACCTGCTAGGCATATGGATTTGGTTAGAATGATCAAGGCAATAGGGTAGAGAATGTTAGGAGTTCCTGCGTTTTCAAACCTCTTCTACAGGTTTGGCTTTTGTGTTTTGCTTGAGGGCAGGCAAAAGCTAAGTCTGGGGAAGTTGTTATACCTCGATTTTAACTTCTTTTAGCTGTGATCTAGGTATATTTTTAGAATCTTTTTGTTATTTCAAGAGTCTTCTATAGTCTTTTCAGGTCTTTACATATTTGGGATGGAGATTATGGAGCATTTTGGAACAAAACAGACAACTTATGCTGTAGAAGCAATCCGCAGACCAAAATCCGCGTAGGTGTCAAGCGACACCAATATCTGACGGAAATTCAATTTCGCTACAGAATGTTTCCTTATTTTCGAAGAAGATCTACACGTTTTTAAAAACTTATATATAGATTTTTAAGGTCATCGTTTAGACCTAACCCTGAATAACTTTTGATAACTTTTCTCTACCCTTTATGTTACTTTGTTTTTTGAGAGCCAAAACCATGTGGAGCTCCTTCTAGAGAATATATTTATAAACTCTAGTCTCTTATTGTTTCTTCCAATGATTTCTATTTTAAACATTGAATAAATATGTTTGAGTAGTTCTCTTGTTGGGTTTAGAGATTCTCATTAGGGATTTAGATAAATTAGTAGATCAAAAACCCTGTAATGATAATATATTTGGAATTTTTCATCTTTGATTGTTCTTAATGCTAGTTGTAGAGTAATTAACTTGAACTTAATTTTAATACTTAGTATCAAACCTGATTATAATGTTTTCTTAGTTCTAGGGATTTACAAGAGAGTTGGGATCAATAATATTAAGCATAGTGAGTAATGCGGCGAACCACCAGTTACACTGTAATAGTGATTTGAGTTCTAGAATGGTTCGATAATATTCATAATTTACTGCTAGATCTACTATTCAAATATTTTCTGAGAAGTTCTCTAAACCCGACGTTTTAATCATCTGAATCTCCAATCTCTTTTATTGCTTTCTTGTCTTTTATTTTCTTAATATTTTGTGTTTCGCTTAATTCGTAACTATTACTCTATTGTGTGATCTGAGAAATTTGTGGAATTCGATCCCTAAGTGCTATAACAACCTCTTTATTTGATAGAGTAGTCATTAGGATAATTTGACTCATATCAAGTCACCTCTGAGACTAATGAAATGAAGAATAGTGATGTACATGTCCTACATAATTGTTCAATTAAAGAGTTGGCGAGCCTACTACCAAGGCGTCTTCAACTAATATTTCAAGAAGTTACTTCATCATAATTGGATCACGGCATCTCGAAGATTTCAAGTGATGTACTCATGAGGAGGAGTAGAGACCCGCTGCACTCTTTTTCTTTTAACCAAAGTTTTTTCCATTGTTTTTTTCTGGTAAAGTTTTTAACGAGGCAGCATCGTCTCCAATGCGCTTTTGAGATCACAGTTTTATAATAGTCATCCAAGAGAGAGTGTTATGAATAATATTGTAAAATATGTGGATGCCAATTATATGGCCCATTACTATATTCTAGATCTAAAAGGTTATAGATGACTTGATATATCAACTTAAACCCTAATGTTGTATCTTATATATATATAGGTTGTATCTTATGAATAGATCTTATGCTTTTTTTTTGTATATTTCATGTTTATACTCATTAAACTGATTGATGTTGTTTAGTATTATCATTTGAGTGATTATAACATTATACATACACTTTGTTTGCTTCTTAAGCTGCATATTCATATGAATAGTGTTGTAACTCATTAAAATTTGTTACAAAAGAGTAGCATATTGTAACCATTTAGAGAAGAAGTTACAAAGTATTTACTAAATAATACCCACATATATGTAATTTATTTGTGACTAACATCAGCAATTTGTGACGCTTTTGTAACCATTTAGCAACTCTCAAAATTTTATTAAGATATTTACTAATATTAATTTATTAAGTTTAAATAAATTTATAATCCTAACACTCTAAAAAACAGAATTTTCATAATATACTTTATAAATCTTAAACTACCAATATCCAATTTATGACATAAAAAGCATAGCAAATAACCAAAATTTAGCAGAAATAAAATTAAAATAAGGAAACCCTCTCATTGGTTGATCCTAATTCATAAGGATTATCAAAAGGTCTATCATCAACCGTTGATAGAGTCCATCTATGGGACAAAATTATCCACTTTTTTTTTCCTTCTAGTTTTCTTCCTCACGTTACTTCCTCACTTTTTCCTCACTTTTCTATTTGTCACCTTCTTCTCTTCATCAACAGTTAATCAATGAGTCATAGAAGTTAGTTCTATGAATTAAGATTTCTAGTTTTTCCAACACATATGTACATGTGTTTTTATTTCTCAACAAATCGATCTCAATGGAATGCATATTTTTCCAGGTTTAAAAGATATTGTAGTTGATCGATATCGGGTCTTGTACCAGACTTTGGAGATGAAAGATAATCAAACCTTAACTCAATCTGTTGTCTCTACTCCTACCTCAACGCTATAGTGTAAATCTCCATTTGTCTGCCTCAGGTTTGTCTAAGTCCACCAATTGCTACTAGGTTTGTTTTATGTGTTTCGAAATTAAATTACCTATAATGCTTTTTTGCCCATATTGGAAGAAGATTGCAGCTCTGATCTATACTAAATTAGATACCAAGGACTACGACGGAATCTCACCGGTTCCATTATTTCTTTTTTCCTTGATTCCACTTTGGTTCCAGAATCTGAGGCACATCTCAAAGCTTCCGCCAGTTTACAACCAAAACACCAACACATCTCTAATCCTCCGCAGCTAAAACATTTTCTTTGAATAACAGAAAACAAAACAAAGTACATCTTGACGAGCTTGAAAATTGCTTATACTAACAAGAAAAGGAAGAGATATTCGAAGAAAAAATATGAAGCATGTGAAAATTTTAGAAAGTTTGACACATATTGCTTAGACAAATCATAAGAGGATGGAAAGAGACACTGTAAGAAAAAATGAAACAAATAAAACGAGTGCTTGCAAAAAGATAGGAAGAGTGATAACTCTCTGTAAAAAATTGTGAAGACAGAAATTCATATCCATATTGAAAAGACAGTCAGAAAAGTATGAGTTGTTAAAAGAAAGTGTAGATGAGGTTATGAATGTACTTCTAGATAATATCTTATTTTTAGAAGAGCTATACTAACTAATGGAGCGAAGATAAACGAAAAACAATAGTAAATTTGCGGGTACCAAGATGAGAAAGTCGTCAAAATTATTTTCCATACAACAATTTATTTCATACGTAAAAAACGTCGTTATCCTAAACATCTAAAGATAAAGAGAGAGTCATGAACCAAAAAAATGTTCATTTGATAAATGTTGTAAACGTAAAAGTTGTATTAAAGTTATTTTTAGTTATGTATTTAAATTGTAACTATTTGTCATGGTAATTTTAAAATTCAAAGAGTTTATAATATTAACAACAAGTAGACATATAAAAACATATCTTTCAAAACTTTCAATAAAAAATCTAATCACACAAAAAATTATTAAAAGTTATACAAATAAACCCATGCGTAGCGTGGGTTCATAACCTAGTAATAGTTAAAAAGCTATGTCTTCTCAGGATTTGATCTTTATATATATATGGTAAGCTATGTTTCCTTAACGATCAAATAAAAGGTTAAGCTTTTTCCGGATTGATCATTATATAGGGTAGGCTTTACCTAATTCTATACGAGTAAGCAAAAGCTAGACCTATTGAATTCTTATATGGAAGACTATGCCTCCTGATGTAGGTCAAATAGCCCTAAGTTTACTCCCTCAAATAAGAGATCGTCGTTAGTACTTAAGGGTCAAATTCCATAAAGCTCTTTTGTTCACACAATAGGCTAAAATATCGAAATAGATGATAGTAGATCTAGAAATAGTTAGGGGTTGTAAGACTAGATAATAACTAAATAAAAAGAAAGCAAGTAAGCAAATAACAGATTACGGTGTTGTAAGACAAGATACTAAAAACGTTAGGTTTCGGATATTCTTAGGAAATAGATGATAGTAGATCTAGAAATAGTTAGGATGTGATGGAACAGTTCTTAAACTCAAACCCTAATTATTGAATAACCGGTGATGTGTCGTGTTACTCCCTATGCCTAGGGCTAAAGATCCCCATCGTTGGCTTGGTGAATCTCTATATTAAGAGATGCATGCTAAACGAGTTTGATAAGTTCACCTAGGTAGATAGGCCGATTCTTATTGCACACCTATAAACCTGGTGGGTATACCTATTATTTAAGATCAAGTTCTAGTTAGCTACTCTAGAACTAGCATTAAGAACAACTAAAGATGAAGAATCATACAGATATCCTAGCACTAAATTATCTAAATCCCTAATGAGAAACCCTAACCCTAAAAAGCAGACTACTCAAACATGGTGGATGAAACAAACAACATGTATAAATAAGAAAGCGTAAACAAAATCGAGAGAGAAAGAGTTAGAAAATATCTCTTCATTGTTATTGAAAATCTCTGATGAAACTCTGGAAACAGGGATATGAATAGCTTTATGAAAGTGCACTAGAACAAGTAAGGTGGCTTAGAACTTCTTAGATAATCCTTAGGTCTAAACAATGACCTTAAACCTATATATATATAACCTAAAAACCTGTAGGGACTAATAATGTAAATAGGAACGTCTTCTGGGGTAAAATTCCAAATTTTCAAACTCTGAACTGTCTGAGACTTTTTTGGGCCGCAACTGGTGTATCGATCGACACCAAGAGTATGTCAATTGACACTCTTGACTTGATCTGAAAGTGAATTCGTCCTTGGGCCTATTTTCTTTATCTTTTGCTCTAAAATGTCTCTTTATCTCCATTCTTGTCCCAATCCATAGCATACTTGAAAAAGACTCAAACTTTAGAAATAACAAAAAGACTCTAAAACCTATACCTTAAACATAACTAAAAACAGTAAAAATAGGGTTATATTAACTCCCCAAGACGTAGCTTTTACTTGCCCTCAAGCAAAATACAAAAGCTTAACCCGCGGAAGAGGTTTTAAAACCAAAAGAACTTCCAACATTCTCTAGTCTATTGCCATGATCATTCTAACTAAATCCATTTGCCTAGAAAGTCTAATCAAATCCTAACTAACATGTAGTTCTCCGTAAGCTTACACAACATTCTAGATTCCGTACCTAAGTTCCACAACTATATCCACCTGGCTTTCATCGCTGGATCTCATCAAGCAAGCTAATATTCAAAAAATTTCTAGACTTATTCATGTACTATACCATGATAACTCGACCATTCTCTTTTTGTTGTTTACTCTTTCTCTCCCCCAGACTTATTCTTATCAGAGATAAGATAAAGAAGTACTCGCTACATCGGATAGGCATCCTCCGCATATTTTTCAACTTTTTGAATTGATCATTCCTTAGAATGTAAAATAATAAGATCAAAGGAAACATTCCTAACCCTTTATACACTACAGGAAATCATCTCAATCACTTTTTTTTTTTACTAAAGAGGGGAAGAGAACTTATTCTATATGATTTCATATATCAGGTATGAACAAGGAGTCAAGTTCTATGAATACTAACCGTTTTGATGAGGTAAAAGGAAGAGCAGTGAGATTAGCTACAGCCTTAATGGATTGTGTTGGAAACAAGGATATCCTCAAGTCTGTCAGTTTTCCATTTGGATTTTCCAATAGTCGGATTGAATCAAACCTGCAGCAATAATCAACCAGGCATTAATCTAAAAAATACAGATCATAATTCCTAACTAGACTAAATAAAAATGTTTTTTTTCTTTTGCTTTTTTTTTTATTTTTTTTTGTTAGAAAAAGAAAATTACTCAATAACATAAAAACAAAAAATAATAAGAATCAAAAAATAAAAGCATAGTTAGTAGGCACTTCCCCAGACTTAAACACCACTGTCCCCACTGGCATTCAAATCCGTAAAGAACTGGAAAAATCAATCAAAAATTCAAAAATTAAAGAAAAGGAAAAGAAAAATCATACCAGTGTGTGGTTGCCTCCCACTAAGCGATTTTTTAGAGTTAATAGCTTGACTTGGTGGAGTTCAGGACGTGGATGGAGTGACAAGGGACTTATGCTGCTTAGCGGATTGCAATCTCGCCTTCCAAGGTAGTGTGTAAATAGATCGACTATGTGCAGTAGCATGTTTCGATCGACACTGGTGTTGGTATCGATCGATACTCACTCCTGCAAGATAATGAGGAAACAAGCGCTCGAGAGTCTCGATGCTTGGTTACCTGTGAACACTTTTAAAAAATTCTAAAGAAATAATCGAAGGAACAGTAGGAGAAGAGATAGAGGAGTACATATCACTGGGAACTGAAGCAGTTGTGGGCTGTGGAGGAGGTGGAGAAGCATCTGAATGTGAAACGCGATGGTGTCGATCAACAGGGGGTATGGTGTCGATCGACACTGCTTCTCTACATCTCTCATCTATGACTGAGTTGTAACAAGCTTTTTAGTCGGCTCTGGAGTTGAAATCGGAGCAGCCTTAGGAGGTTTGTCCTTGTTTATTGCAATGTTACTAATAGGCAATGTAGATTCCGAACCATCCATGCCAAACTCCATCTCCACATCGCATATGTTGAGAGATATCATTCCCTTCTTCACATCAATCCTACCTCCAAGTTTAGGTAGGAAAGCTCTATCAAGGATAAGAGGATCCTTGGGTTCTTCCTTATATGCCAAGACCACAACATCCTCAAGGATACCTTCATGGACTCATTTGGAACGATCTGCGTAGAGGAGAGTGATCCGTGTCGAGATGTAGCTAGTCATGCCTTGCCTCTCAGCAATAGATTTGGGCATGAGGTGGATGCTTGATCCCAGATCACACAAGGAGTGACTGAATCTGCTAGTAGAGATTGAACAATCAAGAACGACGCTACTTAGATCGGGGAGCTTCTCAGTGCTTTGACCTTTGGCAATGGAGCTAACATGTTCAGAACTCACTACTCTCTTGGACATGTCCTTCTTGACCTTCGCTAACAGTATGGAACTGATATCCCTGGTGAGCAAATTTGCTTCCTAAGAGTTTATTCCATTGTTGACCAATTATATAAAGAATGGTCCATTTATCATGGTATAGTACAAGAATGAGTCTAGAAGGATCTTGAATGTTGGCTTATTTGATGAGACCCAACGATGACAGCCTAGTGGATATAGTTGTGGAACTTAGGTATGGAATCTAGAATGTTGTGTAAGCTTGCAGAGAAGTACATGTTGGTTAGGATTTGATTAGACTTGTTAGGCATATGGACTTAGTTTGGATGATCATGGCAATAGGCTAGAGAATGTTGGGAGTTCCTTTGTTTTCAAAACCTCTTCCACGGGTTTTGCTTTTGTGTTTTGTTTGAGGGGAAGCAAAAGCTAAGTCTCGGGGAGTTGATATAACCCGATTTTTACTGATTGTATCCATGTTTTAGGTATAGGATTTTGAGTCGTTATGTTATCTCTCGAGTCTTTTTGGTGTCTTTTCAGGTATTTTATGCAATGGGACAACAATGGAGATAAGGAGACATTTTGGAGCAAAAGCTAAGGACGATTTTGGTTCAGGAATCAGCGAGGAGTGTCGATTGACACACTCTTGGTGTTGATCGACACTAGTTTCGGCCCAGCAGAAGTCCATGATGCTTTCAAGTTTACAGAAGAGGAAATTTACCCCAGAAGACTTCCCTATTTGTATTATTAGTCCCTGGACGTTTTTAGGGTTTTATATACTATTTTTAGACCTAAGTTTCTTTTATCAATTCTTTTATCAAGTTCTTTGCAAACCCTATTGTGAGAGACATAAGCTATTCATCGATTGTTTTCAGAGTTTTATTAAGATCTTAATACAGTGAAAAGATCCATTCTTTCCCCTTCTCTATTACTGTGTTTATGCTTTCATACTCAATTATGTTGTTTGCTCCATCCAATATGTCTGAGTAATCTGCTTGTTAGGAATAGGGTTTTTCATTAGGGATTCATATGGTTTAGTAGATTGCCCCCTCTGCTAGGTTATCTGTAGAGTTCTTCATCTATGCTTAATGCTAGATCTAGAGTAATTAACTAGATCTTGAATCCAGACACTAGATATGCCCATCATAGGTATCTGTAATTGGATCTATTATTTGATGAGTCTGGTTTATAGGTGTGTAATAAGAATCGGCCTATCTAGTAAGATGAACAATTGAACTCGTTAAGAATGCATATTTAGGTTGATAGTTTCTCGGCTTCTCCGGTTATTATTAGCTATAGATATAGGGAGTTTCGCGGCACGCCTACCTGTTGTTCCATAATTAGAGTTTGAGTTTAAGAATAGTTTGATCACAACCTAGCTTTCATTAGATCTACTAACCAATAGTTTCGTGAGAATACCCTGTTCCTAGCTCTTTATTAAATCGTTTACAACAAAATCAATCTGCTGTTTTCTTACTTTGTTCTCTTTTATTTTCAATCATATCCTGCTAGCTTAATCTCGACATTTAACTCACTGTTTGAACAAAAGAACTCCGTGAATTCGATCCTAAAAAACTGCAATTGATCTCTTATTTGAGAGAGTAGTTATAGGTAATTTGAACCATATCACATAGTCACCCAATCCTCGTTCCTCTTGACTCACCCATCCGGTTCTCTGACCACTTGCTCATGACTATCTCCTAAACTGCCAGACCGTTGGTTTGACGAAACAATACTTGTCCCGTAAAGACTTCTTTCGATCGTTCCGATTGTACGGCTTGCTAAATCGTCGACTACAATTCCTCGGCTTAGTCCTAGTCCTGGGCAGGGGTATTACATTCTCCTACCTTTAAAAGAATTCATCCTCCAATTCTAAGGACTAAGAGACAACTCTGGTAACCACTAAAAGACTAAAAGGGTTCTAACCTAAATAGCTAGGGTTTCCCTAATACACTCAGTGAGTTCCTCAACAATCAACATGCAAGCAATATAAAACATAAATCAAGCAAACATTTGCACAAGAACAAGAGAAGTTAGAACCCATACGTACCTCAATGGGATCTTACGATCATGAAAATTTCAGGATAACCTATTCCTAACCTTATAAAAATACTTAGGAAGGTTTGCCGCTCCACTAGCTCCTGAAAAACTAGACAAGCCGGAATGCAAGACCACTGAAGCCTACTTACTTAAATATGATATGACCACCACGCATCCGCTACACATAAGTTAATATCGTAGGGTATTGTGTCCGGCGATCATAATCATCATCCTCTTCACTCCTCAGCTTAATGGTCTCCACGACCGTCTCTCCTTCATAAATCTGCAACCACCATCCAAAGGTAATCCTAACTAAACTACCTAAACCTATCACATGAAACCGTTTTCCTAAATGCTTTTGCGACTCTTTTGACTAAATGAAACATCTGAAAAATCATCCCACGTCCTCAAAGCATCATGAACCATGCTCTGATACCAACCTTGTAACAACCCCGAACCGTCCTAGAACTAAGAATAAATTCGAAAGCATCACGTATTGTTGGCGACCGCCCGCAGACAAATCTGACAAAAGATCACCGAAGGCCAAGCCCGACCACAAAAGACCGTCCCTCACGACCACATGACTTAAAGGCTTTGCAACCCGTACTACGACCGCAAGTTGGGATTAGTACGGGCTAGACTAATGAGAGGATACACGAGAGTTTTAACAAAAGCCGATTTCTTATTCATATATTATGTATTGAAATAAATTACCAAATACATGTATAGGTTTTCGGTACGAAAGCCGAAGCTCAATCGAGTCATATATACATACTAGTTTACAAAAATACGATTTTACAAAGTCAACGCAAAAACTAAACCGGCTTCCCTAACATCCATGCTTAAAATAAAGTTTACAACTAAGGTTACCTGCAAAAGAGAGTGGGGGATGAGCGCTACTCGCCTAATGAGTCCTAGCTCCCTCTAATAGGCAATAAATCCCCAACCCAAAACCCAAAATAACAAGCAGCATGCAGAAGTATAACAAGATTGAAAGCATAACCTCAAGCAATCAAGAAAATAAACAATCAAGAAAATAAACAATCAAGCTGGTTATCATGAGTATGTCGACTACATGTAACCACATGACCGCAATCCTGCATAAATAGAAACTTACCTTGATTCGGCTGAACGGTTTAGACTCGATCTACTCCTAATCCAAACTCAGCCTCCAATCGCCTAACTAATCTACTCGACAGATCCTCGACATTACCTGGAAGCTCCTCTGGACAAACTAGTCGTATCTGACTCTCAACACTCGCTCACATACTTTTTAGAGAGATTCTAGGCCACTCATTCTACCTAGCTACTAACACAACTGCAACACTCTCGATCATACGCTCGGTCCGAGCAATTAAAATCCCCGATCATCAAGCACGATGTACATGATCCAAATGCTTGACAAATACATAGCAGCTTGTTTGGAAAATAGTACATAAGCAGCGCCTAGTAAGGGATGAAACACATCCCACGCACTCGGGGACATTACCGTTACCAACTGTGATCATCTCGTAGAACCGTAACAACGACGGGTTTACGCGTTCCGTCAACACATCAACACATTAATCACAGTCACCCAAATCCTCGGTCCTCTTGACTCACCCATCCGGTTCCCCGACCACTTGCTCATGACTATCTCCAAAACAGCCAGATAGTTGGTCCGACGAAACAATACTTGTCCCGTAAGAACTTCTTTCGATTGTTCCGATTTTGCGGCTTGCTAAATCGTCGACTAAAATTCCTCGGCCTAGTCCTAGTCCTGGGTAGGGGTATTATAATACCTATCTAATGAAGCGAGTATTCCGATGTCTAATCTCCAAAAAGAATAAGTCTGGGGAGAGAAAGAATACAAAGGAATGATTGCGTGGTTGATTTATCATGGTATAGTACAGGAATGAGTCTAGAAGGTTCTTGAATATTAGCTTGATTGATGAGTCTCAACGATGAAAGCCTGTTGGATATAGTTGTGGAACTTAGGTATGGAATTTAGAATGTTATGTATGCCTGTAGAGAATTAAATGGTGGTTAGGATTTGATTAGACGTGCTAGGCATATGGATTTGGTTAGAATGATCAAGGCAATAGGCTAGAGAATGTTGGGAGTTCCAGCGTTTTCAAACCTCTTCCACGGATTTGGCTTTTGTGTTTTGCTTGAGGGCAAGCAAAAGCTAAGTCTGGGGAGTTGATATATCTCGATTTTCACTGCTTTTAGTTGTGATATAGGTATGGTGTTTACAGTCTTTTTGTTATTTCTAGAGTGTTCTATAGACTTATTCTGGTCTTTAAATATTTGGGATACATTTGGAGATTATGGATCATTTTAGAGCAAAACAGACAACTTATGCTGTAGAAGCAATCTGCACACCAAAACCGCGTAGATGTCGATCGACACCACCCCTGGTGTGGAGCGACACCAATATCTAACGGGAATTCAATCTCGCCACTTACTGAAGTTTTGAAGATTTCCAAATTCGCCGTAGAATGTTTCCTTATTTTCAAAGAAGTTCTTGCATGTTTTTAGGAACTTATATATAGATTTTTAAGTTCATTGTTTAGACCTAACCCTGAATAACTTTTGATAACTTTTCTTTACCCTTTATTTTACTTTGTTCTTGAGAGCCAAAACCCTGTGGAGCTCCTTCTAGAGAAGATCTTTCTAAACTCTATTCTCTTATTGTTTCTTATATTGATTTCTACTTTAATCATGTTTTGTTCTTTGATAATCATGTATGAATAGTTCTCTTGTTGGGTTTAGGGATTCCCATTAGGGGTTTATATGAATTAGTGAATCAAAAACCCTGTCAAGATTATATATTTAGAATTTTTGAATTTTGATTGTTTTTAATGCTAGTTCTAGATTAATTATTTAGAACTTGATTTTAGGTTAATAGGTAGTACTTAAAAAGGCATATATGAGCAGAACTACCTTAGATGAGCCTAGTATTTAGATGCAGACTAGCGTCGATTTAGATACTTAGGTAAAACTTATCAAACCGGATTATAATGCTTGCTTAGTTTTAGGGAATTACAAGAGAGTTGGGATCAATACTATTAAGCATAGTGAGTAATGCGGCGAACCACCGGTTACTCTATAATAGTGATTTGAAATCTAGAATGGTTTGATAATAATCTTAATTTTCTACTAGATATACTATTCAGATATTTCCTGAGAATTTTTCTAAACCCAACGTTTTCATCATCTGAATCTACAATCTCTATTATTGTTTTCTTGTCTTAAATTTTCTTAATATTTTGTGTTTAGCTTAACTCGAAACTGTTAGTCTATTGTGTGATCCGAGAACTTTGTGGAATTCGATCCCTAAGTTGTATAACAACCTCTTTATTTGAGAAAGTAGTCATTAGGGTAATTTGACTCATATCAAGTCACCTCTGAGACCAAGGAACTGAATAATAGTGATGTACGTGTCTATAAAATTGTTTAAGTAAAGATTTGGCGAGCCTACTACCAAGGCGTTTCCAACTACTATCTCAAGAAGTTACTTAATCATAATTGGATCGTGGCATCTCGAAGATTTCAAGTGATGTACTCATGATGGGTAGTAGAGACGCGCTGCACTCTTTTTCTTTTACCCATGGTTTTTTTCATTGGGTTTTTCTGGTAAAGTTTTTAACGAGGCATCATCGTCTCACATGCACATTTGAGACCACATTTTCATAATAGTCATCCAAGGCAGAGTGTTATGAATAATATTGTAAAATATGTGGATGCCTATTATATGGCCCATTAGTTATAAATGACTTGATATATAAACCTAACCCTAATGTTGTATCTTATATATATATAGGTTGTATCTTATGAATAGATCAATAACAGAGAAAAACAGTTCTCTAAACCCTCTTTTTCACAACAAGTCTCAAGTTTTCTATATTGATTTGGACTACTATGGATACTAAATCATTATAATGTATACCAAAAAAACTTTATATTTCTTATAATATTAACTAGTGGTTTTGAAATTTCTTAAGTTCTTTATATTAACTAGTGGTTTTGAAATTTCTTAAGTTTCTTTGTAATTCATCTTTATACCCATTAAGTTGATTGATCTTGTTTAATATTGTACTTTGAGTGATGAAAACATTAAACATCCACTTTATTTAGTTCTTAAAATTTAATTCACATGAATAAAGATGTGACTCATAAAATATGGGCACAAAAGAGTAGCCCTTTGCAAATATTTAGAGAAAAAGATACAAAGTAGTGACTAAATACCCACATATATGTGACTTATTAGCAACTAATATTGGAAAATTGTGACGCTTATATTACTATTTAGCAACTTTCGCGATTTTATTAAGATATTTATCAATAGATAATTGTTAATATGTTAAGTCTCAAGTGTTCTACATTGATTTGAACTTCTAAAGATACTAAATCATTATAATACCAAAATATACTTAGTTTTCAATGTATTATGCAAAATTTCTAAACTTAATTAAGTGTTATATGTGTAATATTAAGTCATGGTTTTGAAATTTTCTTAAGTTTCTCTATATATTTCATGTTTATACTCATTAAGTTGACTATTTTTTTTCGTATTGTAGTTTGAGTGATTACAAAATTAGACATACACTTTTTGCTTTTTGCTTCTTAAGCATTACATTTATATGACTATGGTTGTGACGCATAAAATATTGTCACAAAAGAGTAGCACTTTAGAACTATTTGGAAAAAAGTTACAAAGTAGTCACTAAATACTCTTATATATGTGACTTATTTGCGACGCTTTTTGCAGTTTGTGAGGTTTTGCTACCGGTTAGCAACCTTACGATTTTATTAAGATATTTACCAATAGATAATTGTTAATATGTTAAGTCTCAAATTTTCTACATTGATTTAGATACTAATTAAAGATACTAAATCATAATAATACAAAAGAAAACTTAAAGTTTTCAATGTATGAAACAAAATTTCTGAGTACTTACATAAGGTTTATATAGTATTAACTAATGGTTTTGAAATATCTTATGTTTTTTTTGTATATTTCATGTTTATACTCATTAAACAGATTGATGTTGTTTAGTATTATCATTTGAGTGATTATAACATTATACATACACTTTGTTCGCTCCTTAAGCTGTATCTGTAATTTATTTGTGACTAACATCAGCAATTTGTGACGCTTTTGTTACCATTTAGCAACTCTCACAATTTTATTAAGATATTTGCTAATATGAATATATTAAGTTTAAAAAAATATAATCCCAACACTGTAAAAACCAAAATTTCATAAAATACTTTATAAATATTAACCTCCAAATATCCAAATTATGACATAAAATAAAATATATAGAAATCTTCTCATTGCAAGGGACAAAATTGGTTGATCATAATTCACAAGGATTATCAAAAGGATTATCATCAGCCTTGATAGAACCCATCCATGGGACAAAATTATCCCTTTTTTTCCTTCCAGTTCTCTTCCTTACGTCTTTCCTTCCTCACTTCTTCCTCACTTTTCTATTTGTCACCTTCTTCGCTTCGTCAAGTTAAAGATTAAATCACCGTCAATTAATCAATGAGTCATAGAAGTTAGTTCTACGAATTTAGATTTCTAGTTTTCCCAACTCATATGTACATGTGTTTTAATTATTTCTCAACAAATCAAATCTCAATAGAATGCATATTTTCCCAGATTTAAAAGATATTGTAGCTGATAGATATCGGGTCTTGTACCAGACTTTGGAGATGAAAGATAATCAAACCTTAACTCAATCTATCGTCTCTACTCCTACCTCAACGCTATAGGGTAAATTTCCATTTGCATGGCTTAGTTTTGTCTAAGTCTACAAATTGCTACTATGTTTATTTTATGTGTTTCGAAATTAAATTACTTAGAATGCTTTCTTGCCCAGATTTGAAGGAGATTGCAGCTCTGATCGATACTGAAACTTATACCAAGGACTATGACGGAAGCTCACTGCTTCCATTATCTCTTCTTTCCTTGATTCCGCTTTGGTTCTTGAATCTCAAAGCTTCCGACAGGTTACAACCAAAACACCAACACATCTCTAATCCTCCGCCGGCGCCATGGTGTTGTTCTCCGCCTACCATCGCTGCTTTGTCCACCAAGTGTTTCCAATCTATAGATATAGATGTGTATTGAGTATATATATGTGATAAATAAAGTTATTTGTTATTGTAAATTAATTTTTGATTGATTTAAAAAAATAATTTGTTTTTTTTGAGTAATTTGTTTTTGTTGTTTGTCGCTAAAACGTCGGTACTACATATAAGTTGCTATATTGTGACGATTTGATAATAGTTTCGAATGTGAGACTATTATAGTCGTCTCAAGTTAGTCTCTAATTTAAGACTGCAAATAGTCACAATAGAGTTACTAAGACTATCTACAATGGTTTACTTATTCAACACCCAATTTTTTACTCCACATCAGCTTCTCTCTCTTCCACCTAATCATCCAAGACCTATTTCAATTTTAACCTTTACAATAGTTTTGTTTAATAAAATTAAACACTCTACCCCACTTTTATTTTATTTTATTTATATTCCTTTTCTTATTTATGTTTTTTACTTTTATAATTATATATTAATAACAATTAACGATTAAAATTAAATAAAACATAATTAAGAGTTAACAATTTTTTTTCATTTAAATTTTAGATTCTTAATTTTTTCCCAATAATATATAAAGAAAATATATATATTCATTATGAAGACAAATAAAATTACAGAAAACATAAATTGCAATACAATATATTAATAAACAAACGCTACAATTTAATAAAACAGACACCATATTTAAATAAAACACACATAACTTAATTAAAACAAGAAACAGACACAATTTTAAATCAAACATAAAGACTTTAAAATCTTTTTATTTACCGAATTTTGTCCATATGTGTTTCACTTAATTTGCTTGCAATTCATGATGTACATATTGAATCACGTAACTTAGATCTAGCATGCACATGATTTGCAAATGCATGTAGAACCTCGGTCGAGAATGGTTGCGGTGTACTAGATCCACTTTCCTTAGATTGATCATAGTCGGTCCAGTGTTGAGCATATGTATCTCGTTCATTCTCAACAATCATATTATGCAATATGATACATGACCTCATGATGATAGCTAAATCAGCTATGTTCCAAATTATTTTAAATCGAGCATGTAATACTCCAAATGCACGTTCGATATCTTTCCGACATCCCTCCTGAAGTTGTACGAATAACTTGTCTGGTTCACTCTGAGGAAGTCTAATGGACTTCACAAAAGTTGGATAAGACGGATAGATACCGTCAGCTAGATAATATGCCATATTGTATTGACGTTGGTACACGAAGAAGTTCACTCTTGGAGTATTTCCTTGTTCAATGTCATCAAACACTGGTGAACGATCTAAAAAATTTATATCGTTCAATGTGCTCGCACACCCGAAAAAGGTATGCCAAATCCATAAATCATGAGATGCAACTGCTTCAAAACTAATAGTGCTAGTTCCCTTATCTCCCCGAGTAAATTGTCCTTCCCAAGCTATAGGACAATTTTTCCGTGGAATAGAGGAATATAGAGGTGCTTGAGATAGATATGACATTATTGATCCATAATATGGCTGATAGTTTGGAACAGTTGACGGCATGAAAATTTTTGGTGAAAACCCATAATTTGGTATATTTTGGGGTTGGTTGGAAAACAAATTTTGAAATTGATAATTGTTGGGATTTGGGTAGTTAAAAGGGTTATTAGAAGAATTTTGGGTGTTTAAAGGGTTATTGTTAGAATCCGTTTTATAATAAGAGGATTTTTTTTTATGTGTCCAAATCATATGAAACAAGTAATTATTTATAAATCTTAAAAATGATGAATTTTTGTATAAAAATTTTGAAGTAACAAAATTTATATTATAATAAAATAATTGAGTGTAAATAATTGGGATATAAAAAATACGAAAATCTGAGTAACCAATAAGAAAATAATACTTATATCACTACCAAAAAACAGACATCTTCGCTCATCAATTTCTCCAATTACGGTTCACCATGTAGCAACATAGGTCCCATTTTTTTTCTTAAACATGTTGAATTCATTCAACACAATTTAATCCACATATACTTTTCATATTATTCAACACCTTCACTGCATTCATTAAGCAGTTGATTTTTTTTGAAACAGGCTCATTGTAAACAGTCTAATATACGACTACCAAATAATGTCTCATTTAAGTCGCTAATATCCTGTTAGAAATGTCCTGAAATCAGTTTACTCTAATTAAATTTGTAATGTCAAGGTTTTACATTCGTATAATATTAGGTGGTTATAATGTTTTGGTAGAGACCACTTATAATTTATGAGTCAGAAACTCATTGTTAATATTATACGAACCTACAGGGTCACACACCTAAGCAAATTGGATCAAACTATATATAGGTTTAATTTGGATTAAACTAATATTGGAGTTTTAAGGTTTTATTTATTTATTAGATAAATTAAATAATATGTATTTTAAATACACATACATTCATATATTGATATGTCATAGATGTGTAATCCAAATTAGATTTGGAGTAGTTGTCAAAAGCCCATATGCCTTCCTAATTCGATTATGTTAATATGATCTCATATAAAGGCAACGTGATACATATATAGAGATAGATTTTAGAGAAAGTTTTTCTCTAGAGAAAACCAACAAAACCTAAAACCCTAAAAAGAAAAAGACAAATAGTTTATCTAAGTTTTGAGATTAGATCTTAAAGGAACTAACATTCTAGATCTGATCCAGTTTGTGTGCGTGTAGATATCGGTAGAGGCACAACATTTGGGGTGCTAAAACAACCTTGATATAATATGGTTTATCTTTCCGCTGCAAAATATCCAGGTATAATCAAACCCTAAGATCTAGATTTAATTCTTTGTTTATTTCCGCTACAGAATATCCTTGATAAAATATGGTTCATCTTTACACGGTTTCTGGCAATTGAATTCGCTATTAGTATTTATAAATCATTATAAACTTGTACGAATTGCTTCATATCCGACCACAAATAGTTGTCAAAAAGTGTCACAAATTTGAGACAATTTTGTGAGTACTTTATTTTGCAACCAAAAAAGCGACCATATTTTTAGTCTTAATGTAGTCGCAAATTATTGTTTTGGGACTGATTCAGGATGTTTTCCAGAATCACAAACTGCTTGTTTTCTTATAGTGCGAAAGAACATTTCTCGATATCTTATTCACTTTCATCATCGAAACAACCATAACTACTTTCTCATACTAGTAAGTAGCTTCATAAAGCTTCATCATTTCGTTAAATGGGTGTGGAGTCACAAGAAACCCCCAATCAATTCAACTTCTTATTTAGAGCTTCTGCTTCTTTAACCATTTTCTTCTTCACATTAGCACGAAGAAGCGGAAGATAAGCAGATTTTGCTACTCTCGACGAGGCAGAACTATGTACTAGCTACTCAAAATACTCCTCTGCTTGTTTCAAGCCATGAGTTTTGATGATCAAATCCAATCTAAGAGCAATGTCATAAACACGAAATTGAATATCTTTTTGATTCTCCATCCACTTCAACATCTGTATATACACAATATTGGCAAAACCAAAATCTGAAACTTCCATAAAAAGGTTAAACTCTCAGTTTAATTAAGCGAGAATTTCCAAACCTCTAGAGCGAGATCGTAACGATTAGAACAAATGAGACGCTTGGAGATCAATCAGAGCTCCAATAACGAGATGTCGTGACCAAGTTGATCCGTTTCTGAAGCAGAGAGGTAACGTTGCCTCGTGGACAGTTCTTTCTAAATTGTAGCGCCTCGGTTTCGAAAATATGGTAATGCATGTAGAGAGGTTTAAAAGAATTTAGTGTTTTGTTAAAGCTAAATTTGGATGCTTGCTAAGTTAAATTTCTTATTCATTTGGCTTTGGATTCATTTTGGCCTATTGGGAAGTTGAACACACATATTTTCATCAATTGGGTAATATATATATCCCTTTTCAAAATTTTAAATCACAATATATGCAAAACAAAAAAAATTATGATTATTTTTTTAATTTGAGATATTATGTGATGTTTCAAAACATTTAAAAAATGTTTAATAATAGGAGAATTGTAATTTTAAATCTTAAGCAAATCTTCTAAATATTTATATTTTTATATATGGTATAACCGCTTCACAATTTATAATTTTGTATATATCTTACCCGATCCAAAGAAAAATATGGATATCCGATGTGAGATTTTGAAGTACATTCGATATTAAGTCGGGTACCAAATTTGTTGTATCACAATTTAACCCATCCAATGACAAATGTACTTCGAAAATACTATAATTAACTATAAAGATTATGTCTCTCTCTTATTTCTCTCGAATTCTTTAGAGAGAGAACCACCCCTTGATTCCGATTGAATTCCTTTAGAGAGAGAAAGGTCCCTTGATTCCGTCTTGATCTGAAAGTGAATTCGTCCTTTGGCCTATTTTCTTCTGCTTTTACTCCAAAATGCCTCCTTATATCCATTCTTGTCCCAATCCATAGCATACCTGAAAAGACTCAAAAACATATACCTAAAACATAGCTAAAAACAGTGAAAATAGGGTTATATCAACTCCCCTAAACTTAGTTTATTCTTTGCCTTCAAGCAAAACACAAAAGCCGAACTCGTGGAAGAAGAACAAAGGAACTCCCAACATTCTCTAGTCTATTGCCATGATCATTCTAACTAAATCCATTTGCCTAGCAAGTCTAATCAAATCCTAACCAACATGTAATTCTTCGTAAGCTTACACAACATTCTAGATTCCACACCTAAGTTCCACAACTATATCCACCAGGCTTTCATTCTTGGGTCTCATCAAGCAATCTAATATTCAAGAACTTTCTAGACTCATTCTTGTACTATACCATGATAACTCGACTATTCTCTTTCTTTCTTTTTTTAATTATTTTTATCCTCCAAACTTGTTCTTTTCAGAGATAGGATAAAGGAGTACTCGCTTCATCGGATAGATATCCTCCGTATATTTTTCAACATTTGCAATTGATCATTCCTTAGAATGTAAGATAAAAGGATCAAAGGAAAAATTCCTAACCCTTTACACTACAAGAAATCATCTCAATCACACTTTTTTTTTATATTACATAGGGGAAGATAACTTATTCTATATCATCTCATATATTACCAGGTATAAAGAAGGAGTAAAGTTCTATGAATACTAACCGTTTTGATGAGGTAAAAGGAAGAGGAATGAGATTAGCTCCAACCTTAATGGATTGTGTTGGAAACCAAGATATCCTCAAGTCTCTCGGTTTGCCATATGGATTATCCAATAGTTGGATTGAGTCGAACTTTCAGCAATAATCAACCAGGCAATAATCTAAAGAAATACATATCATAATTCCTAACTAGACTATACAAAAACGTTTTTTTTTTCTTTTTGTTTTCTTACCTTTTTGTTAGAAAAAAAGAAAAGGGAAATTAGCAAAACTAACCAACAAAAACTTTATATTTGAAAAACTAACACCTCAAACTATATGTGATGTAATTTATATAATAATTCCAAACATAACATGTGCGTGGTTTACACGCTCTCTTTCTTCTTCATTCTGCTTCTTTCATCTCGAACTTATATTGTTGCCGCTGTGAAAATTCAAATTGAGGGTGAATTGCAGAGAATTTACAATACCCAAAATAAAGCGTGGATACATAAAACGAGCAACTTGGGAAAGTTTCGAAGAGTGATATAGATCGACACCGTTAGAGTGGCGATGCAAGGGTATCCGGTTTTTCGATTTGGGGGTTTCGCATAACGGCGACAGGGCTGGTGACGGTGAAGTCGAGTAAGCAACTTCCGGGTGTGCAATTTGTGGCGGGGACTATATAATCGTCGAATTTGAGTTGCGACTAGGGTTTGTGCATTTTGCATTTGGGGGTTTCTAATTAGTTAGAGATTAACTCTGTTTGGGTTGATAGAAGTGAGAACAGTTGGTTCTATTTGTGACGGCACCTATACGAACATCGAATTTCAGGAAACATTGGTGGATTCGAAGTGCTCCATCGACAAACGTGATTGTCTTATCAAAGTTTAGAAAGTCGGAGGTATGAGTTGAAATATTTAGTCTTTGTCACAAATCATTGATGAACTGTATTCAATAATTTCCTAATTGATTTGTGTGTTTAATTATGTGGTTTTTTCGCTTTAGCATTTGCTGTCATTTGTTGTTAAGGTCGGATTGTAGTGTTAAGTTAAGCGTGTATGTAATCCTGAAACTAATGGAAAGATGGCTACATATTGCATGTGTGGTTTAACCACCTATATGGTGAGTTATTGAACATTTAGTGCCAGTTTAGATTACATGATTTGTATACATCTGTTTTGGGTATCTCGTAAGCGAAAAGAAGTGATAATGGTACCTTTGAATTTCAGGGTATCTGTTAAATGGGGGATGATGAGTTGACAAAGCGTTTCTTTCGGCTTTGTTCTGAACCCGAAGGTCGAAAGAGGATAAACAATTACTTTACACTTAGGTGGATTGAGATTATAAAGGCTGCACTAGATGAAGAGCATTTTGCAGAATTTGGATGGTTCCAAATTTCGAAGTATCTTGCAAATGGGAACCCATCGATTTTCTGTAATGTTCTTGCATTACATTCTATCTAGACAGTTGGTGACAAATAAGAAGTATGAGATGCGGTGGTTGTTTGTTGGGACACCAATTCACTTTTGCATTGATGATTTTGAGCTGGTAACTGGTCTTAACTTCAGCAAAGCTGACTTCAACAAGAAGGATGCAAGAACTAGAGGGAATGTGAAAGCGGTTCAGAATCCTACAAGCTTCTACAAGTCACTATTTGGTAAAGAGAGAAAGTCAACTTCAAAATGGATTGTAGGAAAGCTTTCTATGGGGAAGAAATACAAAGACCCGCTAACCCGGTTTCGCCTAGCCTTGCTTCTAATAGTTGATGGAATTCTTTGCCTGACATGTGCGGGAACAATCTTAATCCTGAACATGTAGAGATGGTTAAAGATGTTGTTGCATTTCTTAAATATCCATGGGCAGAACCTCGTTTCTTTCTACAATTAGAAGCGCAAAACAAAGAACAACCAAGGAACTTCCCCAAGATACAAGAGCCATACAAGGGTTCCCGCATGCGTTAGTTCTTGTGACTGTTACCGCATGTCCAGCTATCATATACACGTTGGACTCGGTTATTAACATACTAGACCCAACAATTTCAGTTGAGAAGCTGGTTCAGTCTGTTCTGGGAAGGAGCTTGAATATCAATGTGCATGACGTTTGCACTATAGACCAAAAATGGCATGGTAAGTTCTTAATTATGTAGACTGCTACTTGATTTTGGTATTAAAATTGTATGTTCATGCCTTAACTATCCAATTTCAACTTTATATTGTATGTCAGCTACTTGATTTTGGTATTAAAATTGTATGTGCATGCCTTAACTATCCAATTCAACTTTATATTGTAGGACTGGGTCACATCACTGCTGAATGAAAAACTACTTGCAAAAGATATCGACTTATCTTTATCTGATGAGGAGGAGGATGAAGAAGTATCACACCTGCTATCTTTAATAATAGAGGAGCACCCATACGAGCATAACAGTTGGAGTGGTGGCATGGACGCTTGTGATATTGTACAACCATCTGATGATGAGTTCTTGCAGATGATGGTGTGAATTCGTCTAAGATTGATGGTGAAGATGAGATGGAGGCTGATGTCCATGGTGGTGCTGCAGAAGAGAGACAAGAGGGTGCAACCGGTGTATGTGAAGACGGCATGGGTGTTGATGTTCCTGTTGATGATGGACAACCACAAAAAAATGATGACAGTTTTTAGGCTAGAGAAGATTTGCAGCATGATGTCCCGATTGCTGGGGAAAGGCAACATAGTAGTAGTGCATTGATCAAAGAGGCAGCTGATGAATTTGAAAAACGTTTTCTCAAGATTCAACAGGCGAACACAGTTGACTTGAAGGCATACTTTGATGCTCAACTAGATAAGCATAAGAAAGAATTGGTGGCAATGATTGCTGAATCTGTTAGGGAACTGGTAAGTGGGCAAAATATACAACATGCTCAAAAAGGGGAATGCAACAAATGTGTAGCAGAGTCATGCTCTACAAAGGTTAAGTTACCTTGATTTGTTGTATATGTCTTAGAAAACTGAACATTTATGTTCCATTCCATTTTAAGTGACATAATATACTTATGTTACAATTGCAATTCATGAAATAGGAACATAGAAGCTCTGACCAGCCAAGGCATACGCATGTTGGTTCCCAGCCGGATGAACTTGATATTTGGCTACCTGGAGGAAGTGACAGTGTAGCGGGTGTTTGTGGCATAACTGATGGATTAAGTGTGTCAGATGGCAGCAAGAGTATCTCTTAAGGAGGTTAGCATACGGTAAAGACTGTTACTCATTTGTTTTAATGAGTAAATATGACATAGAAATGTGATGTACTACTAGGTCTGAGGTGACGCTGCTTCTCAAAAAGGACGGAGAAAAAAATCCATTTCTGATATGGACGCCCAATCTACCCGGCCACCTAAAAGAGCTAAAGAGAAGGAGCAGGTGTCAAGCAGTAAGGTATTACTATATCCGTCTGTATATTTAATCCACTAGCACTTATATTTTTTGAATGAAACCCACTTACTTTCTCTAATTGAATATTACAGATTAGAAACAAAGAAGAATTGCATGCAACCAACCCGGTAAGCCATGACAAAGATGTTAAACTATAGGTAAATGATGTATATATGCTAAACTATGTACATGGGTATATGTATGCAGGATATTGATGCAGAAAAGAACTTGGAAGATGATTGTGATGTTATTGCCCCAAACGTTTTGTTGGCCTAACGCAAGAAATTGTTGCTGACATCAGCAGGTTACCTCCAAAAGGTAAGAAGAAGACATTCCCCACAAAAGTCATAGTGTTGCGGTCGAGCGACCGGATTAGGGACAGTCCTGTCATGTACAACAGAAGAGAGAGTCGGCCTACCATTCCGGTACAGCAGCGACAAACACCTGTTAGAGGGTCGACTAAAGTTCATGTTGTTAGGCCAGGAAAAGGGGAGAAGATACCTCCAAATCCACCACCATTGGTCCATATGACCGATTCGCTGTTCCAAGTGCAGAGAGAGTGAAATGTTTTCTTAAACAAATAGAACGGAGAGTGTAAGTATTTATAGCCCCTATATTTTCAGAAGAACTTATTTGCTTTCGCAACTAACTTGCTGGTATATGGTACCATGTAGATCTTATTTTCAGGCTGATGGCGTTGTAATGGAGAATACTGAATTTCTAACTATTTACGAGGCGCAAACACTTCTAGATGAAGTAGTAAGTTATACATGCAATCTGTGTTGTTTCAAATAAAACTGTGTGCTCACTGCTTTTTTAGTAGAAAACTAAGTATTAAAGGTGTGTGCTAATAAAAAAAGTGACTTCCACAAGGACCAGATCTTTTAGTGAGGTTCATTCAGATGCGGCGGGATAAAAAGAAGCCGCTGCATTTTGATTTTCTACCATCAAGTTTCTTGTCAGAGCTACGACGCCAATACAACAAATTTTGTGCAGCTTCAGGTAAGAGAGTTTTTTACTTCACCACGCTTACAAGAGTCCCATCCATGGTGCGACCAAAATGGTTTGATGAGGTTGATGTCATCTACTGCCCAATGCAGGTTGAGAGGCAGCATTGGGTTGGGCTTGTCATCGATTTGATGAAATAGAAAATCATTGTATTAGACTGCAAGAGTGAAGTGTTGAAAGACGAGCAGTTGGCGAAGTACATAGAACACATAAAATCATGCTCTTGTACCTTATTCAAAAGCATGGTGTAAACGGAAGAATGCTAACATAGAGGCTCGATCTTATGACAATGAGTAGACCCAACTTACAGTTTAATTGTTCGTCGTTAGGTATGGTTGTCTTTCATTATCTTGTTTCGATAAGTATTTCATATTTGACTGTGTGACATATATATTTCACGTGTGATTTTCAAGCCTTGTTGGAATTGCTTGTGTGATCTTACTTGAGCTACATTCAGTTAACGCTATGGACTATTGTGCTAAACTAGACGAAGAGAGGATGCGAGGGGCAGCTAAAGAGTACGCTATCGAAACGTTCAATGCCTTTTCTCCAGAAGAACGTACTACTTGAGTCTTACAAGTGCGAAAGCTGCCATCCAACCCCGAATGTTCTTATGTAATCAGTGACTCTTTGTTTTTTAAATTCACCAATTAATAGCGATGTTTGCTATTTAGCCATGTTCTTAAGAAGATTGCAGAAAGTTTGTATTATAAGATACATGAGATAATATTTTCATGTTATGTGAATTCTAGATTAAGGATTTTGTAACCAAAATGATACTTATTTTCCCCACATTATGGTTACTCAACTTCTTTAAATCTTTGGTAAGTGCATTATCTGAATAATACATAACACAAAAGGGAACCAAATCACTACAACATGCGTATCAATACAAAACAAACACAACTACAATTACTACAACACAAACACATAGACAAGAGTCATCAACACTTTACACACAAGAATCTTCTTCAACCCACGCAATTCAATCTTGCAACCTTGAATCTCCTTCTCTAAACCTAGCAGCTCCTTCTCATAGCCGCAAACCACAGCTTCACATGTACGAGTCTCCATTGCCAGAGTTTCCATCTCAAATTCTAAAGCTTGTAACCCTTTTTGTAAGGTCAATGAAGCCCCTTCAAGTTCATCAATCTTTGGAAGTATGTCTTCCATCTCTTCCACCATTACTTCATCTGTCAACCTAAACAAGTGACCACTACCATTCTGATACATACCAAAAACACAATTCAGACATGTTCCATAATTTAACAGTACTTACACTACAATATCATTACCTCCTCTCCACATCGACAAGCATAAAAGAGTCTCCTTGGATTTTTCACAGTTTTTGATGTCCTCAAAACCACATCCTCTCCACATCTACATCGACTTGGAATCCCTCTCCCTCTATCACCCATTTTTGTTTCACTCTCTCGTCTCAATTTCTCTCTCGCAAAACCTCTGTTTTGTTATCGATAATTGAAGAGATAAACCCTAAATACAGATTACCCCCACATTAAAACGACGACGTTCTATCTTGTATTGTAGCCTCCATTAGTAGAAGTAAACACTCTCGCTTCCGCAGAGTAGGCGAGAACAACCATTATTTTGCCAAAACCAGAAAGTTACTTCATAACACCTTATAGCACCCCATAGCAGTAGTTGGCGACTTACATAGCATTACGGCAGGAGGCTTTGTTGTGGCCAACACCACAACAACGTGAACACCTCCTCTGGGAACTGGATTTGTTGCACTGCAAATTAGAAGTATAGAAGCTGTTAGCTTTTAAAAAATAGAATGGACTATGTACTGTTTTAATATTCTGAACTTGCCTTGAATTCACCACGAGACAATATTCTTATCTTCCTTGGTCTCCCAGGTGGCCGCCAAACAAATGGTGGATGCACCTCCCCTATCGTTCCTGAAGCTATTCCGGGTGCGACCTCCCCACCAACAGACTAAATTGGATAGCTTTTCTCCTCGTAACTTAGCTTCACTAACTCATTAAAATATTCGTTTGCTGCCAAAAAATCTGTAGGAACTCCAAGCCGAGCAGCAACTTCTATTGCGTGAGCACAATGTATCCTTAAACCCTGAAATTCCAAGCAAGAACAAGTAGACTCGTCCAATTTGACAATAAAACATTCACCAGTCCGAACTTGGACCTGAAACTCGAAGTTGCAAATTGGCTTAATAGACATTGACATGGCGTCTTGATAGTTTTCCTTAACTCTTTCCTGCACTCTCGGAGCTAAAGTGGTAGTCTTCAGCTTCAGCCCTTCTAGTAGCAAACCAATCCATCAAAGTTGTTATTATGTACTCCAGGATGTAAATAAGTGGGTACTCGCGTGCCTCTTTAATAACGTTGTTCCATGACTCACATGTGTTACTATTCATAATATTGAAACGCTAGCCTTTTGAATGCACTCTGGTCCATTCTGTAAACCCTATACACATTATAATATACATGGTTATGTAAGCTACAATCCTGTCAACCAATTTACTATAACTATATGGAAGCTGACCAATATAATAACAGAGAGTCAAACAAACGTACCCAAATCAACTAAATATGCAGCACATCCTGGGTTTAATTTTTGTATCTTCAGAAAAATCCGATTGAAATCAGTGACATGAAACGCTTGTGCTGCTTCAAACATTAGTCGGCAGAGGCTTTTTGGCTTGTAGAGATTTTTGACATTCCACCAAAGGTGAACCGTACAAGCAGCGTGGTTGGCTTGCGTATAGACCTGATGCCAAACTGTACTTGTCAATTGTGAACCAGATTCTATATGTAAAATAAGTACATCTCTATCGGTATACTATTTGCCCCAATGCTTCAAAGCAATGTTGTTTCTCACCTTACTCAACCCCGTGTATATGCTACCATGTCTGTCAGATATAAAAAATAAATCAGGATTGTCAGGAGCTATAATGCTGAGCCGCTGAACAAACCATTCAAAAGCGCTAACATTCTCACTGTTAACGATACCAAAAGCAATTGGGAAGATCTGAAAATTCCCATCTTGGCAACATGCTGATATAAAACAACCACCGTCTCTACCGTTCATAGATGTTCCATCAACTACAATGACCTTCCGCATGTATGCATAGCCTTTAATAGAAGCAGCGAAGGCGATGAATTGGTATTTGAAACGGCGTGGACCATTTGGCTCATCATCAGATTCTGTAAAGCACAGACTCCCTAGGTTTGCTTGCTGAAGTAGCCTAGCGTAAGCGGGGATTAGTACGTAGCTGCCGACCATAAATCCTAATGACTTCTCCATTGCCACCTCTCTAGCACGCCAAGCTTTCCAGTAAGATATATTAACATGATAGTCGTCAAGAAAGAACTTCTTTATCACTGCAGCATTTGGCCCGCGTTTAATACCAAGAAAGCGAGATTGCATAATTTCCCTTATTACTTGAGTTGTTGCTAAATGGTGGTGGTGGTCTCTACACCTTTGATCAATAGTGCATGTGTGTTTCTGATTTGCCTGTCGCACTTGAAAGCTGTCTGAAGAATCAACCTTAGAAGCATACACCCGCCATGGACAAGTCCTCGAGATGCATTTCAACACCATAAACTTTGGAGTAGAACGCGCACTTCGAAAGTGAAACTTGCGGTTGATGGCGTGTATAACAATCTTAATCTTGCAATCAGACTTGGACTTAAATACTATGCCAACAAACAGCTTCTCTCTTTCGTATTTTACATCAAAGAAAGCAGAGCCCACACCTGAAACAAAATGAACATCTTTCAGCAAATGTATGTATTATGCTACTTAAATAGAACCAGTATGTCTAAATAAAATGGTATACAAGACATAAACTATTTTAACGAACTAGCAAATTCAAGTTCTTAAAACAAATCAACAAAACAATTATATATGTATAGCCAGATTACAAGTTATACCTTCACCTTTTCCATCATTAAAGACTAGTGGGGCGTCTCGACCGAATAGGATAGGCTCATCACTGAAATCGGAGAGGATTGTGTTTAAAGCGTCTTTTGCCCGCCCCCAAAACATAATGATCTGCCTTTGAATTTCAGTTTCTTCCACATCATTTGTAATAGGAGAAACATGATTGCCAGGAGGCCTGCCAACATCAGCCCTATATGAATCAACGCCTTCTAAATCATCATTTTCTGGAATGTGGTCAGATTAGGTTGCATGGTGAATGGAACGATGAGAAAATCCTCTTCATTCTCGTTGTCTTATGTCCCACTTGCTCTACTAGGACCAGCCTTCGTTGACTTAGCACTTTTGTCCATGATTCCTTTCCCTTTGTTAGTAGGTCCACATTCAGGGCTTTTAAGCCGGATGCAGTCTTCAGGCTCTCTAATACTGATGCCTCTTGCGGGAAAAACTTCCCGCCTGGTAATACTTCTTGACTCTTGCTTTGTCTCAGGAGGCGTTGGGTCTTGCGTTGCACCCACCAAGGCACTATCAAAGGAAAATTGGTGCAGTTCTTCCTCAGAGTCATAATATGTTTCCTCACTGTCCTCTCAATTGAAGTCCTTGCATGCTACATCAACAGGAGAAATTGGAATAGTATGTTGGACTATAGTAACACAGAGATTGACCTCTTCTATGTGACGTCTCATTTGAGTGAACATTGTAAAATCACTATCTTCACTGATGTATTGAAGAGGCGACCCGTTTCCTTCATCTATAGCCATCCACTCTGGATATTGGTAAGCAATTTTGATTGTGATGTCTCTTGCACGAAAAGAAAATTTCTCTTTCACCTTCTGAGCTAGCTCTTTGTACGTCATGTTGGTCCGGAGGCGGATGTACGACGATCCTTCCACAGTCTTAGGTTCAAACTGCCAGGCCAAATTATCAACCCTCACCGACTCGCCAATAACAAACAAGACTTCATCTTGTGTTGCCGTCTACATGGCGTATGTAAAGAGGTCATTAGGATTTAGAAAGAGAGAAAAAACAAGTAAATATAAATCTCAACAAGTATGCACAATTTTCCCATTTAACTAAGCGTGGTCATTAATTTATCAGTAAAACCGAAAGCACGTATCAAGGTCGAATTGTAAAAAATCCTAACAACTTGTTTATCAGATCTACAATCATGGTAAGTAGTTTATTTGAAAGGGAAAGTAAGTACTTTGACATGGAAAGTGTTGAATATAAAATTAAATCGGCAGAAAGTAAAAACAAAAACTGGAAACCGATGGTTTTGTACATTTCCAGTTTGATTCTCATATTAACTGCCGAACTATTTTCACCACCATCAATACTGTTCTGTTTACAGGTTGAGATCTGTGCGTAAAAAGTATAGCATTTACTGTCAATAATTAGAGCATATTTTTTTCTGATATTTTTGGGGAGAGTATTTTATTCAAATTAAACTTAGTGCAGGCTATGTTATTGATGGGACAATTCTGAAGCGTTGCTATGGAAAATTTTTTCTAGCTTCAACAACGTCAGCATAAATCAGTCCTAATTCTCTCTGCCTCATGCACGTCCAAGAAACTGCAAATAGTTGTGTTAAGAATTGGGTTGTAAATACAAACTCCAGTTGCGTTACTCACTACATTTTGCCGATTATAGTGTTACTTATTTAATAACATTACAAAATTTGGTTATTGAGCTAACTCACCCAAAAGAAAATGACTCAATAACATAAAAACAAAAAAATAATAAGAAAAAAAAATAAAAGCATAGTTAATAAACGTCTCCCTAGACTTAAACGTTACTTTCCTCGGTGGCATTCAAATTCGCAAAGAACTGGAAAAAAATCAAAAATTCAAAAATAAAAGAAAAAGAAAAGAACAATCCTACCAGTGGGTGATTGCCGCCCACTACGCGCTTCTTTAGAGTCAATAGATTGACTTGGCGGAGTTCAGGACTTGGATGGAGTGACAAGGGACTTGTGCTGCTTAGCAGATTGCAATCTCGCCTTCGAAAGTAATGTGTAAACAAATGGGCTCTATGAAGTATCAGGTGTCGATCGACACTAGTGTGGGTGTCGATCGATAGTCACTCCTGCAAGATAAGTAGAGACAACAATCTCTCGAGAATCTCGATGCTTGTTTACCGTTGAAGCACACTTCAAAGATTCTAAAGAAATAATCGAAGGAATAGTAAGAGAAGAGATAGAGGAGTACCTATCACTGGGAATTGAAGCAGTTGTGGACTGTGGATGAGGTGCCAAAACATCTGAATGTGAAAGGCGATGGTGTCAATCGACAAGAAGTGTGGTGTCGATCGACACTGCTTCTTTGCATCTCTCATTTGTGAGCTGAGCTGTAACAGCCTCTTTAGTCGGCTTTGGAGTTGAAATCAGAGCAGCCTTAGGAGGTTTGTCCTTGTTTGTTGCAATGCTACTGATAGGCAATGTAGATTCCGAACCATCCACGCAAAACTCCATCTCCACATAACATATGTTGAGAGATATCCTTCCATTCTTCACATCAATCTTAGCACCAGCTGTAGCTACGAAAGCTCTACCAAGGATAAGAGGATCCTTGAGTTCTTTATCATATGCCAGAACCACGAAATCAGAAGAAAAGAGGCAATTACCAACTCTCACATGAACATCTTGAAGGATACCTTCAAGGACTCGTTTGGAACGATCCGCGAAGAGGAGAGTGATCCATGTCAGTCTATAGCTAGTCATGTATAGTCTCTCAGCAAAAGACTTGAACATGAGGTTGATGCTTGATCCTAAATCACACATGGAGTGACTAAATCTGCTAGTAGGTATTAAGCAATCAAGAACGAAGCTACCTGGATCGGGGAGCTTCTCAATCCTTTTTATGGCAGTCCAATGTCTGGTAATTTTCCTTACAACAGTCCATACTTTAGTGGTAATTCATGGGGTCAAACTTCAGGTGGCCACTAGGGTACACCACCAAATGCTCCACAATGGGGATAGCCCACAAATGCTCCACAATGTAGTACACCACCAAATGCTCCTCAATAGAGTTCATCAACAAGTGTTCAACAATGGGGTACACCACCAAATGCTCATAAATGGGGTTCATCACCAAATGATCGACAGTAGTGTAATTCACCAAATGCTTCAGAATAGAGAACACAACAACCTACGCCAAATTGGGGTACACCTTTCAAATAGGCCACAATGGGGTTCTTCGTCAAATAGTCCAAATTGGAGTACTTATCAACAATGGGGTTCATCCTCAAATGTTTCAAATTGGGCCTCTTCACCGAATTCTTCACAAATGGGCTTCTCCAGCAAATGTTCAATGTGGATTTTCAATTGGATTTGAAGATGAAATCACACCAAATATTCAACACATAGATTGTGAAAGAATACCAGCTCATACTTCTTCAGCAGAGCAAATACCACGAACACGTAGAGCATGGAGATTATTCAATATTTGGGGAAGAAAACGAGGACATAGTCCCTGTTTGTTTCTCCATCCAAATGATCCATCCAAATGAAGATGAAAAATGATGTTTGTTTTTGACAATTTAACAAACATTTGGATGGATCATCTGGATGATACATTTGAATGAGTTTATAAATTTAGGCAAATTTATGAAACTCATTTGGATGAATTTGATTGAACCATTTGGATGGAGATGGTTCATTCAAAATAACAAAAGATAGATTTACCCTCATTTCTAATCATAATTTAGATAATGTTATTTTCTATAAATTTCTTATTTAATATTTTTAAAATTACATATTGAAACAAAAAAACTCTAAAAATCATGAAATCACGGATTATTATTTTATGTAAAAATCGTAAAATCGTGGAATTGAGTTTTTTTGGCAAAAACCGCAAAATCATAACATCATGTTTTTCGCCAAAACCGCAAAATCATGTTTTTCCGCCAAAACCGCAAAATCATGTTTTCCGCCAAAACGTAAAATCATGTTTTCCCGCCAAAATCGCAAAATCATGTTTTCCCGCAAAAACAAAAAATCATGTTTTCCCGCCAAAACCGCAAAATCATGTTTTCCCACCCAACCGCAAAATTATGTTTTCCCCGCCAAAACTGTAAGATCATGTTTCCCCGCCAAAACCATAACATCATGTTTTCACAAATCCGTAAAATTATGTTTTCCCGCCAAAACCGCAAACTCATGTTTTCCCGCCAAAATCGCAAAATCTTATTTCACCGTCAAAACCGTAAAATCGTGTATTCTCGGCGAAACCGCAAGATCATGTTTCCTGCCAAAACCGTAAAATCATGTTTTCCCGCCAAAACCGCAAAATCATGTTTTCCCGCCAAAATCGCAAAATCTTATTTTACCGCAGAAACCGTAAAATCGTGTATTCTCGGCGAAACCGGAAAATCATGTTTCCTGCCAAAATCGCAAAATTATGTTTTTCCCGCTAAAACCGCAAAATCATATTTTCCCGCCAAAACCATAACATCATGTTTTCGCAAATCCGTAAAATCATGTTTTCCCGCCAAAACCGAAAACTCATGTTTTCCCGCCAAAACCGCAAAATCTTAATTTACCGCCAAACCCGTAAAATCGTGTATTCTTTGCGAAACCACAAAATCATATTTTCCCGCTAAAACCGTAAAACTGTATTTTCCCGCCAATATGTTTGGTATTGATAATGTGTAATGATGTTGAATATTTGTCATTTGTCAAAATGAAAGCATGAAGATTTTGGTCATTTTTATCTAAATAAGAATGTGGATGAATTACAAAATTATCAAACAAATAAATATCTATTTAAATGCATCATTTAAATTAAATTACAAATAATAAAACAAACATCATTCAAATGTATCATTCAAATGAATCATGTAAGTGGATCATCCGAATGGAAATGATAAATGATGAAACAAACAGGGTAATTTAAATGAAACTCATCCAAATGATTCAGGAGAAGAAGATTAATTTAATAGGCATGTGTTTTGTTATTAGTCAGGATGTCATGTTTTGTTTTATGTTTTATGATGATTTTTACGTATTGTATTAATGATTAATGGTTTTAAACTTTTATACTGATCTAAAAAATTTTTATCTTATGTTTACAAAATCTTAGGTTTTTCGTATATGCTAGCTGAGATCACGAGGAATCCAATTTCTAAGTTACGAGGATAGAATTGAGTTGTGGAATTTGGAAAACGAGCAATTTGAAGATTTGATAATTTAGCTAGCATTGAGTTACTACAATCAGTATTTTCAACGAGGACCATTTCCAACAGGTGGCGGTTTGGGATGGCAAAACATTTGGCGTCGTCTACAAGAAGATGATGCTGCTTGTCTATAGTTATTACGAATGTCTCTTAGTTGTTTTAGAACATTAAGTGAAACATTACAACTGAATTATGGTTCACAACCAACATCGAAGAGAGGGTGACAATGTTTCTATGGATTTGTGGTCACAATGAAGTTTAAAGAGATATTAGATTGCGATTTGGACAAAATCAATAGACAGTAAAAAGGAAATTTTTTGAGGTCCTAACAGCTACATAGTTACTTGCTTGTAATTATATAAAGACTCCAAGAAGGCAAGAACTACGCCGAATTCCTGAACGATTGTAACTAGACCAAAGATATTGGTCATATTTTAGTGGATTTGTTGGAGCAATGGATGGAGTTCATGTTTGTGTTAAGGTGAAACGTGAAT
Organism: Arabidopsis thaliana; assembly: GCF_000001735.4. Lineage (NCBI taxonomy): Eukaryota > Viridiplantae > Streptophyta > Magnoliopsida > Brassicales > Brassicaceae > Arabidopsis > Arabidopsis thaliana. The sequence goes on along the minus strand of NC_003071.7, from coordinate 3,117,498 downwards.
TACAAAGAATGTATTGGGATCGACATGGGAGAACATTATTCAATGTTATGGCAATATGTGGTTTGAACATGTATGGATTGGAGCACCAAGATTTTGTCACGATACAACAGACAACTATTATGTAGTTGATTCACAATGGAGCAAGACAATGATTCTGAATTTTCTTTGCCTCCAACAGACAACTATTATGTAGTTGATTCCGGCTATCCACAAAACAAAATTTTCCTGCTCCGTATAAATTTTCACGAAATAGGAATATTCAGTATCATACGTCACAATTTGAAAATGGTCCTCCTCCTAGAAATAGGCATGAATTGTTTAATCGATTTCATGCATCTTTACGTTCTGTGATTGAGAGAACATTTGGAATTTGGAAGAAAAAATGGAGGATTCTTTGTGAATTTTCAGGATATAATACTCATGGAGAAATGATCTCATAACTGCCTTTTTGTCAACAGTAAACCTCTTATATCCTGTTTTAATCTCCATATCCCCTACTGAATAAGTGATATGTGTGTTGACGATTTTACCCTATCTTCCTCTTTCTTATTATTTGCGCTTTTTTTTGTGCTATCATTATTTCATTTATTACATCGCTTTTAACTGTTACAATATTTAATTATTTAATAGTGACTAGTTTTTGTTATAAATAACTATTATATATAGCATATTTAGTTTGTTACATATAATTAAACAATAGTATTTAGTTAATTGCAATATTAATAAATTAAAGCATTTTTAATTATGCAATATTTCTCTATTTAATTCCAGTTCATAAATTATTTTTAATCAAATAAATATTTATTCAAATATTATATCATAAATTTAAAATTCAAAAGGAAATTTATATTAGATAAAATCAAAGATCCGAAATTACATTTAAATGTCAAAGTCAAACATGATTTTATCAGTACTTAACAAAAAAAAACACATAATATTTACACGAACATGACTTTATCAGTAGGTCAAGCCACAATGCTACCTACTGTATCAGCTATGGTTTGAATTTCAGGTTTGGTCTCCACCCAGCAACATCTCCAATCTTTGAAACATCTACCCATATCTTGCTCGCATTTGGACCTAGGGGTATATGATGGACTGTGTCTGAAGGATTAGAGGAACATACTCTTCCTTGTGCTACTCTTTCTCTCCCGTTCTTGTAATCTAACAAGATGCATTTCTTCTTGGCAGATTTGCTGGTGCTAGCAGTACTGTTACTTAAGCTGTACAAGAATCAAAAATAATACCAAGCATTCAGGCGATTGTCTTTTATAGGCTGTAAGTTAAAGTGGAGAAATTTACCAGTGGAGGTGATGGTTTTTTATCTGCTGATGCTGTTTCATACAGTGGAGGAGATAAATTCACATATTGTATACTATGAAGTGGCCATGCAATGTTCTCATTTAGTACATCTCCCATTACAAACATTCTTGGACTTGGTCTCCATAAATACGCGGCTTTGTTAAACATCTTCTCAACCTTAACAATTGCAGCAGAAAGACCAAGAGGCATATTGTTCACAAGTTCTTGTCGGTATGTTGAACTCAATTGACCCTCACAAACAACAGAATCAACCATATTCCAATCAATTATGATGATTTTAACGGTTTATGAATCTTTAGCCTAAGGCATGATGCATAAATATTAAGTGAGTAGGTATAGTGTTTAGGTTCAGCTAGATAATTGACAAGTGATGGGAAAAAGACATTACCGAAGATCCTGGAGTCTGATTCTCAAAAAAAGAAGATACATCATCACTGTCTAGAATGCCAGACAATCTTGTTCCCTAAAGCTTCACCAAGTGTGAAAACTGATGGTGTAGGCCTCGACAAAGAAGTTGTGGCGTCTGACACTGACTTAACAATAACAGCGGCATCATTACGTCCAAGTGGAATACGACCAATCTTGTACTCCCTCCGTTCCAGCAAAATTGATGTTTAACTTTTGCACACAAATTAAGACACAAAACTTTTCTCATTATTTAATTAAAAACCCAATTCAAGGTAACATGTTTTCCTTAGACATGCAACGAAAATGAGAATTACGGATAACGTGTTTTACTTGCACATGCAACGAAAATGAGAATTACACATGCATGCAGCAAGTTCTCTCTCTCTCTGAAAATCGTAACCCTTTCATATTCCTCCTTCACTTTCTTCTTCCGTTTCATTTTTTCACTTTCCAAATAAAACTTGTTTACTCAAAATAATTGAAAATTTTAATTTGGAGCCACAATTATGTTAAGTCAAATACAAAAAAAAATAGATTGGAGCCTATAACCTTAACTACATTCAACTAATCTTCTATATAAATCAACGTGAATTTATACTATGGAGTCAAATTCAACAATGGCTTTTCATGGCTTTAATCTAAATATACCACTTCAAAATAATGAACAAGAGTTTTTGTTTGATTTGAACAAAAGTCCAACAAGAGAGACTTCTCTAGAGAATTGTTTGGGTGTTTCACTCAACCAATAACAAGAAGGTTTGGGTGTTCCACTCAACCAAAAATAAGAAGATTTTTCTTTCATAAATTCAGGTATTTTTATTTATAAATTTATAGTTTATTATACTGTCTTTTATCATAGTGATTCACTAGTGAAACTTTCAGATTATTTGTTAAAAGAACTGCATATATATCTAATTTTTTTAAAAATAAAATCATGTAATGACTTATTTATTTATCATGAGTTTATAAATTTAATTTGTACTTAATGACTTATTTATTTATCATGAGGTTATAAATTTATAAAGAATTAAAAATGAATCATGTTATTTAGCTTGTTCTTAGTTAAGTTTGCTTTAATATTTTATTGTTTTCAAAATATTTGTAGGAGGAAGTGTTGAGATATCACAAAGTCTTCATGGTCGTAATAAAAGAATGACAGATAGAGAAAGACAAGAGGTTTATCTTGCTCTTTTGGAAAGAAGCAACAACGGCAAATTGAAGAAAATTCATACGACGGAAGTTGCTAATTTATTTTCCTTGCTTTTACAAACGGTACAAAATTTTGGAGGCGGGCTAAAAATACTCCTAGTAATGAAGTTATTGATGTATCACATCAGAGAAAAGGTAGATGTGGTGGGAAAAATATTGAAATTGATCTTGGTCGGATTGTTGATATTCCACTCCATCGTCGTAAGACGTTACGGTCATTGACGGCTTCTTTGGACATGAGCTGTACTACATTGTTTCGATGTCTAAAAAATGAGCTCATTAGATGACATCCAAATGCCATCAAGCCATGTTTGAGAGAAGGTAATATGAGAGCTCGACTTGAATTTTGTCTCTCTATACTTGATAATAGTTCTTTGCCCAATAACCCAAAATTTGTTGATATGTACAATGTTGTGCATATCGATGAAAAATGGTTTTATATGACAAGAAAAAAAGAAAAATATTATTTGCTTCCGATTGAAGAAGAGCCGTATCGTACATGTCAAGGTAAAAATTACATTGGGAAGGGAATGTTTTTAGCGGCCATGACTCGTCCAAGATTTGATGGAGAAGGAAATGAAATATTTTCTGGAAAAATAGGAGTGTTCCCATTTGTTACTATGCAACCGGCTCAAAGAAGAAGTGGAAATCTTGAGGCGGGTACTTTGGAGTTAAAGCCGATGACATAGAGAGAAAATATAAAAGAGGTTTTAATTGGAAAACTTATACCGAGAATTCGTGAAATATGGCCACAAGAGGATATTGGAAAACCAATATTTATTCAACAAGATAATGTAAGAACTCACGTTGACTTGAGAGATGAGGAATTTCGAGTAGTTGCTTCTCATCATGGCTTTGACATTCATTTGATGTGTCAACCACCGAATTTGCCCGATTTGAATATTTTAGATCTTGGATTTTTTAGTGCCATTCAAACACTACAACACAAGGTGTGTCCAAAGACGATAGAAGAACTTGTTTCCGCGGTAGAAAATTCATGTGATGAATATCCCACAAAACAAGTGAACCGGATTTTTTTACTTTGCAATCATGCATGCAAGAAAATCTGAAAGTTCGAGGCTCTAACAAGTATAAAATCCCACATTTGAAGAAATCTATTTTGAAGAAAGAAGGTAATCTACCTTCACAAATGGCTTGTGATCCTATTTTAGTACAAGATGTAGTAAATTACTTAACTATCTAAGTTTTTATTATTATCACTGTATGTTTGTTTTTTATTTTGATAATCAACATTTTGTAAGATTTTTTAATTTTTGAAAAACTTTTTAAATTTATATTCGATGGTTTATATTTGCAAAATACAAAATTCCAAATTTAAAAGAACAAACTTGGTGACTTTCTTACTAACAAAATAAATTTATAAAAGTTTGGTTTTCTCACGTTCACACATTAACACAGTTTAAAAAGATTTCACACATTCATAACAAAATGAATAAAACTAGGAAACATAAAAAGGAAAAAGTAAATTAAGAAACAAAAAGAATTTTTATAGCTTAAATTTTTTTATATATTTTGTATTTGTCGAATTATATTTTGTTTTTCCTTTCAAATTTATAACAAAAATAAAGAAATTAGGAAACAAAGCCTAGAAAATAGGAAAAAGAAGAGACAAATTTAGAAACTACGAATTACATTTTTTTCCTTTCAAGTTCATAACAAAAATGAAAGAAATTAGGAAACAAAAAATAAAGATAATCTAAACAAAGCCTAGAAAATAGGAAACAAAAGTAAAAATTTTAGAAACTACCAAAATAATAAAAATTAGGAAAATATATCCTTAACATTGTCAATATAGTATCTTCAGTTTTCTTGTGAGGATGTAGCTCCCCTACTTCTTTATAAAATCTTTTGTTCAAATCAAATTCTCGGGTGAATGTAGAGTTGATGTCATAAATCTGATAAACATCTCTTGATTGGTCTTCTTCATCGTCATATGGCTTGTTCAAATCAAATTTCGGAACAATATTCGTTATGCTTGGAATCGGTTGAACCAGTTCGTCGTCTTCTTCTTCGGGTTATCTCTCCATGGTGTTAGATTTGTTTTGAGTATGTTGAACATCAATCAAATCTCCTTCTTCTTTCTTCATTTCGTTTTTAGTTTCTTCTTCTTTCATTGAAAAAGAGAAAAAAAATTCATAAGAAGAAGCAAAAAAAGGAAATAATGAAATAGCTTCTTCACTGGTTCGTAAAAAGCAACGAGAGTAAATGACAACTGGTTTGTAGAAGGCAATGAGAGTAAATGACAAACAATTAATACTGATATTTAATGAGTGTAAATAAAAGAGTGAACCTTTTGGACGTTTAAGCTTCTTAACCAAAATGACACTCCATTTTTTATTTTATTTTAATTATTAATTAAACAGATATACTAAATAAACAGTAGAAAATCAAACTTTTTGGAACAAAGAAAATAACTAAAACATTAAATTTGCTGGAATAAAGGGATTACATTTGTTCAGCAGAGCAGAATTCTCCTTCACCTACAATAACATCATCATCTGAACATCAATCAAGTAGTTGATTTCTGGGTTGATGCTGAGAAACTAAAAGTCATAGAGCTAAACACATTCCGCTGGAATACAATGTCCGAAGAGATGAAGAAAACAAATATTTGATCAACTTGCAGTTGCAAGGTGTTCGATATCCAAAAGTATCCTTGTGTTCAAGCATTAGCCGCTTTCATTGCCTTCGAGAGATATACAACAAGAACTCGAAGTATTGAATTACATTAATTGGTTTTAAAGTATTATTGGGCGGAGTGGTAGTCATTGGCGTATTATAAGACTATTTATTTAGTCCCGGATAGATCACAGTAGGATATCCCGGAAGACATCAAAGCGTTGAAAGTATTACCTCTACCTCGGAAAAAGAAGAAGGGTAGAACAAAGGTTCTTAGGTTTTCATCCACTAGAAAAAGACGTCCAAAACTTCAAAAGACTCAGAACAAAAGGAGGCCGAGGCAGTCGCTGCAATGGTTGTTATTTGGCACTCGTAGTATTTGATTCATTGGCATAAGGGTCATACTAGTATAACTAATTAAGAAATTATGCAATAATGGTAATACTAGTATAACAATTGAAGAAATAATGCAATACTGGTACAACAAGTATAACTATTGATGATATTGAAATTCGAATTTATGTTTTTTTCCAACACCATATATTACATAGACTATCAAGAGATAATGAACTCTTACAAATGATTTAAAACAAATTAAATTAGGGAAAAAAAATATTTGGTAAAAATAAATGTTAATAGACTCTATCCTACATATTCCTTATACTTTTAAACTCATTTTTGATATAAACTCCAATTAGGATTGAAATTTAACAATTTTATATATTGTTAATATGTGATTACATTAAACTTTTAAAATTCAATAGTGATAGAGTTCCTTCAAGTGAACAAGTAGATAAATCATTTTGAAATATATGTAATACTGATTAAACTCGAAAACACCAAAAGTAAAACTATGTACACATTTTGTAGAACCAAAAACTAGAGTAAAACAACGTTTAATAAATGGCGCATATGTCAAAATTACTACGCACACATGGAAATCACTTTTTCCCCCAAAAATTAACTTTCCCCAAAATTCAATTTCCCCCCACCCCAAAACCAAACAAAACTCTCACTCTCTCTCTCTCTCTCTCTCTCTCTCTCTCTCTCTCTCTCTCTCTCTCTCTCTCTCTCTCTCTCTCTCTCTCTCTCTCTCTCTCTCTCTCTCTCTCTCTCTCTCTCTCTCTCTCTCTCTCTCTCTCTCTCTCTCTCTCTCTCTCTCTCTCTCTCTCTCTCTCTCTCTCTCTCTCTCTCTAATCTAGAAGGGATCTATAAATCCAACTCAACCATCTAGTATATTGAGGATTCTAAACTACTCTAACCCATCCTCATAAACCTAGTCACTACTCAAACATCATTGCAGAAAACATAAACGATGACAATAATGAAAACATGATAGCAACAAAGTAATTGCAAGATGATAACAGGATGATCACAACTTAGTAAACGCAATGAAAAGCAAATACTCAATAGATTAAGAGAAATCCGGATTCCAAAATGTCAAGAACTTAAACTGTCTGCGGAATAAAAACTTGTTCTCGGAAATGTAAAGTACATGCTACTTATAGCGAAATATTCCGAAACCCTAATACTCAAAACGACATCGTACTGGGACGGATTAAGAACGGTACTCGACCCAGGTGGTCGAGTAGTGGGTCGAGTGACAAGTCGGAGTCTTCTTCTCTTCCTCATGCTCGAGTGTCTGGTTGAGTGCGGAATCGAGAAGACTCTAAAGCGATGATGCTTTCTACTCGACCAGGGGGTCGAGTAGTGAACCAGAGTGTTGCGGTCGAGGGACTAGCTGCGGAGGTCGTGACCGAGTACTTCAAGAAGGCTAGGATGACGGTACTCGAGCTCGTGGTCGAGTATGGTGATTTGATCAGGTACACTTCTTCCAATCAGCTCATCAGCAGCTCCAAATCACCTGAAAACAACACAACTATGCAATATGCATGCAAAACTATCCTAAACATGCAAAGTGATGAGAAATGATGAGAAATGATATAAAGCAGTGGTGATAATATGCTAAAGTGATGACAAAGGGATATTCAAAACGAGTAAAATCATCATCTAAAATTTTGAAATCCTTATAAAATTTTGTAGTCCCATTGAAGCCATTACCACTCTCTTTTGCATATGAGTATTGAAAAAATGTCTCGGGCGTCCCGTTCTGCCAAACAGTAATCCCATATCTCTCCTAACAAAACAGAAGTGAATTTTGATTTAATTTTAATTCGAAAACTATGTATTTTACTTGTATACCCCAACCGAAATCTAATTTCTATTCGATCCACACCCGACCCATCTCTCCCAAACGGATATTTCTCTAGATATTCCAAGTTTCAACATTTTTCTCTTCAATTTTTGAAACTTTTCGATTTCTCAAACTCTCTCTCCTTTCACACCTCTCTCTCTCTCTCTCTCTCTCTCTCTCTCTCTCTCTCTCTCTCTCTCTCTCTCTCTCTCTCTCTCCAATCAGTTATGGATCGATTGTGTGAGAGGGACCTGTGGTATGATGAGATGAAGAACGTTAAGAGGATAATGGAGAAAGAAGTGTTAATGATGGAAGGAGTTCCGGAGATATGTCATTGTGGTGGACGCATCGTTGACTTAATATTTGAGAACGATCATTCTCGTGGTCCTTCCTTCTCTTCTTGATTCTGCAATTGAACAAAATTATATCAGTATTACTCTATTATACTCTAGTTAACACAGTGTTACTCAATAATAATACAGTGTTACTCAATATTACAAAACGTAACTTTCTCTTCTATACATTCTGCTCATCCTTGAATGCTTCCAACGATTCAACTCTTTTATCCAAATCTGAAATCAATGTTATAATTTCATTCAGCTGGTCTACCATCTTCTTATTCATGTTTTCAATCATCTCCACCACAGCAACCAAACTCGGGAGTTCTTGTCCACATACTGTGGGAATATCCTCCTCACCCTTAATCGCTGGTCATGCGGTGATTCTTCGGGCTTGAATATCCTGCTGGTAGAGCTCTTCAAATCTGATTAGACGGTCATCTTTATGACGCTTCAACCAACTTTCCACCACCACATCAAAGATGTCAACGTCCTCTTCTTCCGTGATTTCTTTGATAAGTGCTTGCTCTTCAATTCTAGGTGTGACGAGAGAATCAATTACCTTTGAATATAAACAAATATGAGATCTTTATAACTAAATAGAATAGTAAATCTGTAACATCCCTGATCCCCCAAAAACAGTATATCTAGGACAACTAACCTGAGGTACCCAATTCTTCATAAATGGTATCAAGAGGAAATCCTTTCAAATGGTTCTTCTTGAACTCCACCTTGCACATCCTAGGACATCACTGATCTGCTCCTACAATGTCCTCAATAAATTTTTCCCTCAACTGTGGGATTGCCTCGAATGCAAGAAGCTACAGAGATCCAAAACAATTTTTAATAACAAATAGTATTCCACATTATTACCAGTATTCCCAACATTCACCAATTAATATAAGTTATAACTAACCTCCATCGGAACACAGAAACCCGGAAGCGGTCATATGTACTTCTTGTTGTTGACGACTAAACCATTAAAATGAGAAATCGTGTGTGGGATGGTTCCTAACATGTAATCAAAAGAATACCTCCCCCACTGAAAATTCATACAAAACGTGAGATCACTCATAGCCTTGAGGCAAAATTCATCAACTTGAGGTGTCTTTTCCCCAGTCTTGATAGGCGCTATAATAATGCTGCTTAAGAAATAGAGGACCATCATCCTCAACCTTTCTTTGGATCTTTCACCCGACGGTACCATTTTTAAGAGCTTCTCTCTCACGTCTTCGCGTTTCACAACAATCTTCTTGAAATGCTTCGTCTTGAACTCCAAATTTCCCGTATTTTTATACCAAAGTGCATAGTTCTAGCAATTGAAGCCCGATATCAATGCATGTTCCAATATCCCATATCGGTTTGGAACGCAATTCACAATGAACCACATTTCTTTCTTCCTTTCAATTCGCGCCATGCAAAGAAGAAGCATCCACATCCCCATAAGTCGATGGTTTGGGTCTCTTGGCATGTAGAAGTTGTGTTGGAAACTCGGATGGTTCTAAAATCATGCCCTCTCAAACATGCTCATTAGAGGCTCCAACTTATCGAATGTAGTCAACACTTCGTGAATATAGCACCGAGTTGATAGCTTGATTTTTTCGCATATTCCAAGGGCGGGAAATACATACTCAGCGGTGGTATTGCTTCTGTTTCCTCGTCGATATCCTGCAACAGACATTCATTCATATTACTACAAATGTTACCCAGAATCATACACATAGTTATATTTTAGTAATGACTACCCAAAAATCATACACTTAGTTGTATCCTAATAATGATAATATTATCCAAAAACACATAGTTATATCCTATTAATGACAGTATTACCTAGAAATCATACACCTAGTTGTATCATAGTAATGACAATATTACCGAGAAACACATAGTTATATATCCTAGTAATGATAGAATTAACCAGAATTCATACACATAGTTTTATCTTAGTGCTACCAATGTTACCGAGAATTCATACACATAGTTATATCCTAGTAATGATAGTATTATCCAGAAATCATAGTATTATCCGATTCTACCAGTTTCACACCATTCAAATACTTACCATATCATTTTCTGCCGGATTTTCCACTAAATTCACTTCTACAATCTCATCCTCCATATTCTCATCGGAGGAGGACTCTTCGCTGATACAAGGGTTTTCGGTGTGTCAATTCCCTAAATGCATCTTACGTCATTGCATCATTTAAGGTGTCAATCCAAATGGGTGTAATTGCTATCAATCAGGATGTGATCAGAGAATACTAAGTCAAGCCAAGAGTGAATAGGTTTGGTGTGTTTTTACTAAACCTAAGCAATCGGTTAACATGCAAATCAAATTCAGAAACAGAACTATACTAAGCAGAAAATAAAGAACTCAAATAGCAAGAGCAGAAAGTAAATCAAGCACTAAGTCAAGCACTCGGTCGAGCAAACAACTAAACAGGTCGAGTACAATATTAAGAACACCAATTTTGCACGAGACGAACATAGTACTAAAAACACGAGTTTTGCACAATAAAACGAAACAGAGCTCTTAAGAATGGGGTAATTGGTCTTAGTGGACTCCTCAATCCATTAGCTAAGTAACAAACTCAATCAAGCTATCCCTAGACAATAGATTCAAAAACAAATCAATCCACTTTCGTGACAATGACTCTCATAACTTTATCACTTCCTAATCTCAATTTTCATTGATGAAACTTAACAAAGCAGGCTTTAAACCCCAATCTATTAAAGTCAATAAGCAGTCTAAACATCCAAGGTCTTGGGCTAGAATCTACAAATCTCTGAAATTAGTTGGTTCAGACATTTTATCAAGCACTTGTTAGGTGGAGAAAGTCTGAAATCAATTTTCAATTGATCAGAAAGAAAATAGCATTAAGAACTCCTAAAATATAAGGGAATTATGCATTTATAAACTTAGCTAGCTAAAGAATAGAGGAATCCACCTAAACCTAACTCATCCTCAAGAACTCTAAAGAAGACTACTCAAGAACAATGAAGAACATCATAGAACAAAACCCAGAAAATTCATAAAACTCAGAAATCATTATAAACTTAGCAAATGATAGATCTCAATAAGGTAAACAAGTTTACAGAAGAAATCAAATCTAAATTCTCAACACAACAACCAGAAAATGCAAAAGAAATCTAAGAACCCTAATATTCAACAGACAAAAGCAAAGATATTTTGGGCAAAAACATAAGAGGTCTATTTATAGGCAATCCTAGGATGCCCTAATTGGGAAAAAGACAAAATGGGAAAGTCGGCGCTGCATCACTCGGGTCTTGGCCGAGTAGAAAAGTCGAGTGGCTTCCTCTTGGTCACATCATTCGGGTCTAGGCCGAGTGGCTTGGTCGAGAAGCTTCCCTTCTTCCTCAAGTGCATCACTCGGGTCTAAGCCGAGTGTCTTGGCCGAGTAACGTCTTTGCTTCTCCCTTGTGTGCTCCACTCGATCTCTAGCCGAGTAAGGAAGCCGAGTATACTCCAAGTCCTTCCTTTGATCCCACGAACTCGAGTTTGTCCATCCCTTGTGCTAGAAACCTCCAAGTCGAGTCCAAAAGTACCTTATTCACCTGTAAAACACTCCAAATGCAAGTATGCTATGGAGTGCAATGCAATGCAATGCAAAATATGCAAAGGAAGGAAAAAAGACTAAGAATGCATGAAAAGAGACATGAAACTAAGCTAAATGCATGAAAAATAAGGTCTTAAAAAGGTTAAAATCTAGTGTTATCAACATCCCCAAACTTAGCTTTTTGCTTGTCCTCAAGCAACAAATAGAACTAGGCTAGGAAAGGTTTGAAGGTGGGGATTCATAACCAAAATATGCATGTAGAATAAATAGTCTCAATGTCCGTGTTGCTAGTTCTAGAGTGCTTGGTTGAATGATCTCTACTTAAAAACTTTAGCCATCTTCTTCACAACACAACCTAATCTTTCACTTAGTCTATTCAAGCATTCAAATCAACATATTCCCTTTAATGTTCGTTAAGCAAGAGCCATGGATCATACTACACAATGCATATTTAACTCATTTGGCTAAAGGTAAAGGCTAAAGAGACAAAAATGTTCCCTTAAAGAATATGCTTTAGTAACAAGGGATCTCTCAAGAATGACTAAGCTTTAAGAGAATGCTAAAGGTAAGTCCCAAGTTATGCATACAAAGATAAGATCCCATCTACCCATAGTATAATCAATGAAGATCTAATGGAAATCCAATCTCTCATCCCAATTAAGAACTTAACTCTACCCTTTTGCATTCATAATCTTTTGAACTCTTTCTTAACCCATTCTTTTCTTTTTATCTTGACTGTAGGAGAAGCTTTTTTTTTTTTTTTTTTGATACTTCTAGCGGGTTTGACTTTCTTTAGTACTAAGGTTCTGTTTTTAATCTCTATTAAGCTTAGGGCTTTTTACCCTTCTTCATTAGCTAACAATAACCCAATTTCTTTCTTTAACAATCTCAAACTCTTTACTAGACTTTTTCTAACTTCTTTAGCTTACTTCTCCTAGAATTCTTTTCCCTTTTCTTGTAAACAATGAACTCAACCCTTTTTCTCTTTTAAACTCTTCCCAACCCATAGAATAAGTACCCACCTAGTCCTATCTAGTACGGATAACGCGAACTAGAACTACATGAGATACTATCTTTGCCGTTACAAACCTAACACTTTCTACCGAGCTTAATCGAAATAAGACCTCACAAACACTCACAAGTGATATATGGCTTGAAAGAAGCTTAGGTTAGGGTGTGGGAAAACTGCTCTAAATGTGAGGGTCAGCTATTTGGATCAACAAGAGTGGTGAAATGAATAAGAAGATCCAAATATTTTAAGGGTAATCATGACTTTAACAAGCAATGCATAATATGATAATTAAAAGTCAAATTATGGTTCAAATTGATAGGGAATAGCTTCAAATCACAGCGAGTTTCGACTAAGGAAGATCAAATATATGAATTCAAAAGATGGTGCGGTTTTACTTCAAGTTCAATCGGTTAAGCACTAGACAGCTAACAACAAGGGCAATGAAACTATCTAGTGAACATTGCAAATTTAGAAGGCTATGATCATCATTAACCCCTATGCAAGTGCAAAATACAACAACTTATATGATAACATTCTAAAAACAGCCCTATAATGCAAATGCAAACTACATGACACTCTATTTTTTTTGGAATCATTTTCGAAAATGTTTCAAATTTTTATGGGGTTTTCTATGCCTTAGATGATGCAAAAATTTGAATAAGAAAACATGAAACAATGTTAGATACATCCTGAACTCTCCCCCAAACTTAAATTACACAGTTCCTTGTGTAATAAAAATTCAAAGGAGAATTCAAGAGAAATAACCACACAAAGCAAAAATAAAAGAAATGCAATGGTATTAACAGTGAAATGGAGTGATACCTCAACATTTACACGAAGAGGTTCTGGACAAACTCGTCCAGGCGGTCTTGTGTGTACTCAGGATCATGGGTGGAGGTGTTGGGGTTATACTCGGTTGACCCGTCGAGCATGTAGCCCGAGTAATACTACTCTCGGCTCGGGTCAGCATTCAGAACCAACTGGTTCACTGGACCGGGTGGGAGCGTGTTGAAACGGCGATCTGAGAAGTTGGACCTCCTCCCGAGCTCGTAATTTGAGGCTCTTGGCGGGTCGAAACGAACGTTCCTTTGCGGCGCCACACTCGTCGAGTTGCATCTCCTGAACTCAGCTGGAGGTGGTGGCGATCTTTGCCTTCTTTGCAGCTCCTGAATCTGAACCGCCATGCCGTTCATTGCCCTCTTCATCTTTCTCACCTTCTTCTTCAAACCACTGATCAACTTTCTCTGAAACTTGCCTAGACCCTTGAGCATTCCCAGCTTCTTGTGAACTTGACCGGGATCTCGCTCTTGATCGGACTTAGCATAATCTTCAAAGAAATACTGCTCCGCTGCAGCTTCACACGAGTCCTCTTGCTCATCAAACTGTTCAGCTCGACTGAACTCAGCTTGTTCATACTCGGCCTGACCGTACTCGGCCTGCTGAAAGTTACTCGGCCGAGTATGGTCTTCCTGCTCAGCTTCAGCTTGGTTGAGCTCATCTCCTTCTTCTTGTGACTCACTCCCCATGCTCGGCTCCTCTTGGAAAGGCGCAAGGACATTGACTAAGATTGATAGAGGAGGATCAAAGTCAATGTTGTTCCCAATTCTAATTGTGGTGTACTCCTTGCAAGGATGTGCTAGCCTAGAGAGACCTAGCGTGAAGTGCTTGAACTTGAACTAAAATTGATCAGCTGGGGCTGACCTATCCAGAAAGCCTTTCTTCCTCAAATGCTCCATATCAATGTAGTTGACTGTGACATTGGGAGTATGAAGAGGGACTCCAGCAGCTATGAGTATGGGTGTGATTACTCCTCCAGCACACAAGCTTCCTCCATAACCGGATTGGTGGATGCCGGTTGCATATTCCCTGAAGCTTATCAAATGATCAATCAACACCACTGAAAGAGATGTATCAGCCCTATCCCCTTCCATCTCTATCCCCTTCCTTGTGTGCCCCAAAATGAAACATAGGGTAAGATCAAGCATCTTCAGTTCTCCCTCATTAACATGGCCGGTTGTCTTCTTCGGGAAGAAGGCATTCGCAATGCAAAGGTGGAGATACCTAAGTACCGGACTCCTTATCGCTGAACTTTTGGCCCTAGATGACTTGTAGGGAAGTGAACCAGCTATTATTAACCATAGATCATGGAGCTCGTCCTTGCTGAAGTTTTGGCGGATCCCATACTTGGTGGGGAACTTGAATACAGCATCCAACTACCTAATCAGAAGAGAGTAATGAGTTCCATACACCATGAATGTGATATAGCCAACTCCTTTATGTAGCTCCTTCTCTCTCTCATCGGCATAAAAATGGAGCTTCAAGGTGGCTAGGAACTGGCAGCTCTCTTCCTTGAATCCCTCACACTTGTAAGTAAAGAATGTCTCCAGCTTGGCCATCTCCATGAGATATTCAACATCTTTACATATCCCCAAAGCTTGCATGGTAGGTCTATGGGGATATCTTGTCCCTTCAAAACTCATCTCCATGAGGTACTGGTAGTGCTCTTCAATGGTAGGCTCTTTCTTTCTCCTTGGGTTGTTCCTTCTCCTTGGTGCAGGAACTGGTAAGACCTTCTCAACGAACACTACATCTTCTTCAGATGCTTCCCTCTCTATCTCAGGTACTTCTTCTTCTGCAACTGGCTCAGCTTCCCAAACCCTCTTGCCTCTTGCAATTTCTTCTCTAGCAGCCGTAGAACGACCCATAGAAGACTCCGGGGTCATACTCGGCCACTGTACTCGGCCTGTCAACCGAGTAAAGCCAGGACTCACAGCTTCCTTGTTCCAAACCGGACCCTTCTCATTTATCATAGCAAACCCTCTAGCCACAGCTCGAGCAGAGGCTCTCCTTCTTGATTCTTTAGGATCCATGATCTTGTATTGAGCTACTGCAGATAGTCACCACAAAATAACCCAAAGTAGGTCAAATTAGAAGAGAATTTGATGTTTAAAACTGATCAAAGGCTTTAAGAGAGGTTTTGAAAAGGTTTGTATGGAGAGAAACCAAGAAATTATGGTTCAATTCTGCGAATTATAGAGAGAAGTGAGAGTAAAATCTTGAAATGTTTGGAGAGAAGAAGTAAAATTCGAAATTATTGAGCAAAGAGAGAGTGTAAGTGACTTAGCTTGTTGAGTGTGGTTTTATAGACAAGAATATTGAATCCTAGCCCTTCAAACACCTTAAATCTTCACCCTTCATTTGGTCAAGGGCACATGCTTTCACTATTTGCAGAAGAATCTCTGATGGGCTTTGGGGAGCAGGATTTGATGTGTGGGGCCAAGTGAATTCGAATTCAAATTTAAATATGAATTGTCTTGACCTCGCACGTGTAAACTCGGCCGACATACTCGACGCGCGTGTCGAGTACAGTGTTGGGCCTGATGGGCTTCTTCTTACTCGGCTTCAGGCCGAGTGGTGCATCTTCTTGGGCCTTTTAACAGTGAGGCCCATACTCGACCATGGGCCGAGTTTTTTGGGTCGAGTATGGTTCAGTCTTGGGCCTTTGATCAATTGAAGCCTACACTCGGTTTGTAGCCGAGTGGTACGGTCGAGTGTGGCCTGAAAATTTTCAGAAGTCTTTTTACTAAAACACTTAAACAAAAATATTAAAAATAACAAGAAAGCAATATATACAAGGATAGTCATGGGACTTCCTCCCAAGTGAGCTTGTTTAAAGTCACTAAGCTTGACTCTCACAATGTTTATGTAGAGAAGATATTGAGAAGAGGAACTGAGAAGTCCTCATCCTCACTTGCTGAATCCTCAAAGTCTGAATCATACTCCGCATTCTCTCTAGATAGCTGGAGTGTAGGGTATTCATTGGATCTTTCCTCAAAGTAAGCCTCCTTTTCATCAGTGGTATAATCCTCTTCTCCCAAATCAGGTTCCTCAAAATATTTCTCAATCTCAGGACCGGGGTAACCCTTAATCATCTCCTTAAGCTTCAAGATAGCATAATTCAATTCTTCCATCTTGAGGTCCAACTTTTCAATGGTTACCCCTTGAGCTCCATACTGTTTTCTGAGTTCCATAAGCTCTCTAGCAATAGGACCAACATCAAAATAGTTCCTCTCAGTCTCAACCTCTGAGCTAGGTTCCCCTTCTATCATAAGAGGCTCTTGGTCTCTCCTAGGTGGCGAGTCGAAATGGAGTTTGGAATATAATTTTCCAACCCACTCAACAACTCAACTTCTAAATTTTCTTCTTCATTGAAGAAAAGCTGCCCTTCTATGGTGGGCTTCTTCATCTTCTTAGCAATATCAAAATTCATATGGAGATTCTTACCAAGGTTCAAATCGATCTTACCCATTTGTACGTCGATAAGAGCGCACGCAGTTGCTAGAAATGGTCTCCCAAGGATGAGAGGGTCTTTTGGTTCCTCATCCATCTTTAGAACCACAAAGTCGGTTGGAATCTCGACTGATCCAATCTTTACCGGTAAGTCTTATAGCATCCCATGAGGCACTCTCACTGATCTATCAGCTAGAATAAGATGAATGCTGGTAGGCTTGAACTTATTAAATCCCAATCTCTTTGCAAAAGACAAAGACATCAAACTAACCGAAGCTCCCAAATCACAAAGACTATTGTTGAACACTAAGGGTGCTAGTGAACAAGGTAGAGTGAAGGAACCTGGATCACCTAGCTTCTTTGGTATCACCTTCTTTTGTATGATAGCACTGCACTCAAAACTCAATTCAACTATTTGCTGAGCTTCTTGGGGTCTTTCCATAATCATTTCCTTGGGAGTATCAACCAAGGGTACTTTCTCTTCTAACTCTTTGATACACTTGATGAACATCATCTTGTGTTTCTGGAAGATCATTTCATCAATCTGTGCAATCCTTTCTGGAAATGCTGGTTTAGGTACATAGGGAGATGGAATATGGATTGGGTTGCTAGGGTCATGTGCTCGTTCGACAAGCCGAGCAAAGAAGTCGAGTTCAATTTCCTGTCTTGATCTTGGTCTCAAAACCTCCCCTTCTTGAATCCCACTGTCCTCAGTGGCAGAAGTATTAACTGTGGAGATAGCATGGGCATACTCCTTTGGATTTTGAACAGCTTTTCCAGGAAGTTGTCCAAGGTGCTTAGGAGCTGAAGTAGAAGCAATGTGTCCCTCCATGCTCTTGACTCTAGTGTTAAGTGCATCAATCTTTATGTTCAAGTCGTTATAAGAGCAATCAATCCTAGTGGTGAGCTCAGCTAGCTTCTTATCCATGGTCATGGAACATGAAGCATGTCCTTGCACAAGTTGTTGAGGTAGAGTCTTCATCTCTGAGTCTTGTGCTGAAGGTTGTTGTGGTTGCTGGGTGAAGCCTGGAGGTCCAAAGTTCTGCTTTTGGTTGTAGCCTTGGTTGTAGGGTACAAAGGGTTTAGCTTGAGTCGGTTGGTTCTGTGGGGGGTAGACTTGATCTTGTGGGTTTGCCACATTGTTACTTCTGTAAGAGAGATTAGGATGAGGTGGTTTGTAGTTGTTGAATCCCTTGTTGTAGCCACCTTGATTCTGTAGGTAGCTCACCTCCTCAATAGTAAGATTTTCCCCATCTTGGAGTTGTGTAAGCTCTTCTTCTGTAATGTAGTAGACATTTCTCTGTTGAGCAAGCACCAATTTGTCAATCCTATCATTAAGAGTTTTGATCTCCTTCTTGTGCTTGTCCTCAGAATCGCTACTGCCTCTGTTAGTGCGATCATAGTCCTCATTGTAATTCCGATGAGATTGTGCTAGGTTTTCAACAAGTTCCCAACCTTCAGCTACATCCTTGTTGAGGATGTTACCATTGGAAGCTGTATCCAAGAGCATCCGAATCTTGGGCAAGCACCTCAGTATAGAGTACTGAGGAGGGAGGCTTTCTTGAAACCGTGGTGCGGGCATTGGGTGGTGTAGCCCTTGAAGCGCTCCCATGCTTCAGAGAATGATTCTGAATTCTTCTGATTGAATCCTGAAATCTCACTCCTTAATCTAGCCTTTCTTGAGTTAGAGAAGAACTTGGCTAGGAAAGCCTTCTTGCAATCATCCCAAGTGTCTATAGATTTAACAGGCAAAGTCTTTTCCCAAAGATGAGCTTTATCTCCAAGTGAGAAAGGGAATAACCTGAGCTTGAAGCTTTCCTCACTAACTCCATTAATCTTGGTGAGACTACAGAGTCTATCAAAGTTATCAAGATGATCCAATGGGTCCTCCATTGGTAGTCCATGAAACTTGTTGCCTTGAATCATGGAGATAAGATCACTCTTGATCTTGAAGTTGTTGTTCTGAATAGGAGGTGGGACAATACCAGCTCTCTGATGGTGGTTTCTAGGTGCATCACCAGCACCAATGTTGCTCTGGCAACTCATTAGCATTTGTCTCATTAGCCATTACTACCGGGTTTGAAGTGGCTTGTTGTTCTCTAAGTTCACGCTGAACCCTGTTGATGTCGTCTCTATACCACAGGAGATTGCTAGAACCTTGAGAACGAGTTTGCATACGTTTTGATCTTACTCGGTTGATGTACTCGATGTGCTAGTCGAGTATGAGTACCTGCAAGACAAAAACAAGCAAATGAAGAACCAAGTGAGTAACCAGAAAGAAAGAAATAGAACTTGATCTTAATAACTCAGAAATCCTAAATGTAACAAGAAAAACACCCAAATGGCAACGGTACCAAATTGATACAAGGGTTTTTCGGTGTGTCAATTCCCTAAATGCATCTTATGTCATTGCAGCATTTAAGGTGTCAATCCAAATGGGTGTAATTGCTATCAATCAGGATGTGATCAGAGAATACTAATTCAAACCAAAAAGATGCCACGCGAAGAAATGAAGCTATGCTCGAGATCTACGCACGGGATAAGGTCGAGTGGTGCATCAGAAGTTTCGGCACTGCAACAATTACAACAGAATGTGCAGGAGGAGCCATTTTTGAAGATTTGTGTTGTACTCGGCCTTTATACTCGACCTGCGTGTCGAGTAAGTGAAGAAAATATGAATATTGAAGATTTGCACCAGCTCGACCAAACCACTCGACCTTAGGTCGAGTGGGACCAAACCGCCTCTCTATTTTGTCGTCTAGCGAATTAGAACAACCTAGTATTTGCTATAAATAGACCCCTTCCCTTTACCTAATGGATATTCCTCTTTTATTCCTTTTGTTCTAGCCTCTTTTGTGAAAACCCTAAATATGTTCCTTTAATTTCCTGTTGAATCTTTAAGTTTTTACAATAATTTTTTTCTACAAAGTTGTTTATCTTGCTTAGATCTATTGCATACTAAGTTTATAATGATTTTTGGGTTTTATGATTTTCTGGGTTTTGTATGATGTTCTTCACTATTCATGAGTAGTGTTCTTCCGAGTTCTTGAGGATGGGTTAGGTTTAGGTGGATTCCTCT
This sequence comes from Arabidopsis thaliana, assembly GCF_000001735.4. Classification (NCBI taxonomy): domain Eukaryota; kingdom Viridiplantae; phylum Streptophyta; class Magnoliopsida; order Brassicales; family Brassicaceae; genus Arabidopsis; species Arabidopsis thaliana. The sequence continues at coordinate 3,097,427 of NC_003071.7, read as the reverse complement.
GTTCTTTAGCTAGCTAAGTTTATAAATACATGATTCCCTTCTGTTTTAGGAGTTCTTAATGCTATTTTCTTTCTGATCAATTGAAAATTGATTTCAGACTTTCTCCACCTAATAAGTGTTTGATGAAATGTCTGAACCAACTAATTTCAGAGATTTGTAGATTCTAACCCAAGACATTGGATGTTTAGACTGCTTATTGACTTTAATAGATTGGTGTTTAAAGCCAGCTTTACTATGTTTCATCAATGAAAATTGAGATTAGGAAGTGGTAGAGTTATGAGAATCATTGTCACGAAAGTGGATTGATTTGGTTCAGAATCTATTATCTAGGGATAGCTTGATTGAGTTTGTTAGTTAGCTAAATGGATTGAGGAGTCTATTAGAACCAATTACCCCATTCTTAAGAGCTCTGTTGCGCTTAGATTTATTGAGTTTCGTGTTATTTACTCTTCTGCTCGTTCAGTTTAGTTTATCTGATCGCTCTGCTTTGTTATTCTGCTCGACTTTGTTACTCGACCTGTTTACTCTCTGCATGTTCATACTCGGTCGAGCATCTTTACTTTCCTCTACTTAGTTCATTTTTTAAGTTTATGCATTGAGAGTTCTTGGTGTGTAGTTTACTTCTTGCTTTTATCACTCATGTTCTTTAATTTCTGCTTAGTATAGTTAGTTTCTTTCATGATCACTTAGGTTGTTAGATAACTCACCTCATCTAGACTTGGCTTGACTTAGTACATGCTGATTGCATCTTGATTGATAGCAAACTCACCTAATTGGATTAACACCCTAAATACTACAATGACATGATAGTGTTAGGGAATTGATCATCTGGATTTAAACACATGTGAAAAATCCTACTATCAATCCCCGACAACGTCGCCAAATTGATACAAGGGTTTTCGGTGTGTTAATTCCCTAAATGCATCTTATGTCATTGCATCATTTAAGGTGTCAATCCAAATGGGTGTAATTGCTATCAATCAAGATGTGATCAGAGAATACTAAGTTAAGCCAAGAGTGAATAGGTTTGGTGTGTTTCTACTAAACCTAAGCAACAGGTTAACATGCAAATCAAATTCAGAAACAGAACTATACTAAGCAGAAAATAAAGAACTCAAATAGCAAGAGCAGAAAGTAAACTAATCACTAAGTCAAGCACTCGGTCGAGCAAACAACTAAACAGGTCGAGTACAATACTAAAAACACCAATTTTGCACGAGACGAACAGAGTACTAAAAACACGAGTTTTGCACAATAAAACGAAACAGAGCTCTTAAGAATGGGGTAATTGGTCTTAGTGGACTCCTCAATCCATTAGCTAACTAACAAACTCAATCAAGCTATCCCTAGACAATAGATTCAAAACCAAATCAATCCACTTTCGTGACAATGACTCTCATAACTTTATCACTTCCTAATCTCAATTTTCATTGATGAAACTTAACAAAGCAGGCTTTAAACCCCAATCTATTAAAGTCAATAAGCAGTCTAAACATCCAAGGTCTTGGGCTAGAATCTACAAATCTCTGAAATTAGTTGGTTCAGACATTTCATCAAGCACTGGTTAGGTGGAGAAAGTTTGAAATCAATTTTCAATTGATCAGAAAGAAAATAGCATTAAGAACTCCTAAAACAGTAGGGAATTATGCATTTATAAACTTATCTAGCTAAAGAACAGAGGAATCCACCTAAACCTAACTCATCCTCAAGAAATCTGAAAAGACTACTCAAGAACAATGAAGAACATCATAGAACAAAACCCAGAAAATTCATAAAACTCATAAATCATTATAAACTTAGAAAATGATAGATCTTAATAAGATAAACAAGTTTGCAGAAGAAATCAAATCCAAATTCTCAACACAACAACCAGAAAATGCAAAAGAAATATAAGAACCCTAATATCCAGTAGATAAAAGCAAAGATATTTTGGGCAAAAACATAAGAGGTCTGTTTATAGGCAATCCTAGGATACCCTAATTGGAAAAGACAAAATGGGAATGTCGGCGCTGCATCACTCGGGTCTTGGCCGAGTAGAAAAGTCGAGTGGCTTCCTCTTGGTCACATCACTCGGGTCTAGGCCGAGTGGCTTGGTCGAGAAGCTTCCCTTCTTCCTCAAGTGCATCACTCGGGTCTAAGCCGAGTGTCTTGGCCGAGTAACGTCTTTGCTTCTCCCTTGTGTGCTCCACTCGATCTCCAGCCGAGTAAGAAAGCCGAGTATACTCCAAGTCCTTCCTTTGATCCCACGAAATCGAGTTTGTCTATCCCTTGTGCTAGAAACCTCCAAGTCGAGTCCAAAAGTACCTGATTCACCTGTAAAACACTCCAAATGCAAGTATGCAATGCAATGCAATGCAAAATGTGCAAAGGAAAGAAAAGAGACTAAGAATGCATGAAAAGAGACATGAAACTAAGCTAAATGCATGAAAAACAAGGGCTTAAAAAGGTTAAAATCTAGTGTTATCATTGGAGGACTCTCCTCCGTCGCGATTCCCTTCTTCTTCTTTCTCTTCTTCTTCACTCTCTTCTTATTCACTCTCTTCTTCGTCATCCTTCTCAGAAATTTCTTCCTCATTCTTGTTAGACTTCTCTTGTTCCACTGACTCTAAAACCGGACTTATGGTCAGGATTGGTTCTTCAACTCCTCCTCTCTCAATTGCTGGATTTTGCTTCGTCGATGATGGCTAGGGATGTCAAATGGGCTGTCCATTACAACCCCATTTTTTGGACATTGTTGGTCTAAGCCCAAATAGGACCAGACCCAAATTACACCAAATTCAAAAAGAACCATAGTAAATTGGGCTGTCCATGAGTCCAAAATAATACATGGATATCATGAATACATTTATTCAAAACTTCATACTTAAGTTTTAATTGTTTAACACAATGACACGTGACATAATTTCAATACTTCATAAGTTCAATATTAAGAACTTTTTAAAAACATAAGTTGAATACTTCATAAGTTCAATATTAAAAATCATGGACTGTCGATGTCCATTTTATTATGGTCAGCTTTTGGACAAGCCCAACATAAACCCTTCAGTTTTATTTTCTTCTGATTAATTTACATGATTGTTGTGTATAGGAATCAGCAGCATTTAGAAGTATACATGTAGTTATAATGTCATCTGAGAACGTTCCTACAAGAATCTCCAGGTAAGAGCTCTGTTTATTTAACATTAATATGAGTCTTATTGATTTTTTAATTGGCAAGTGGGTATTATTTGATTCTTTGGTTTGAATAAGTCTTTGAACTATGCACAAACTTGTGGTGGTTTCTTCCAACAGATGTTTGGAAAAAGGAGCTGAAGAGTTTTTCTTGAAACCAGTAAAGTTAGTTGATCATACCAAGTTGAAACCTCATATGATGAAAACAAAGTTAAAGAAAGAAAGTGAGAAACCAGTTGCCATAGAAGAGATTGTGGTTTCTAAACCGGAGATAGAAGAAGAGTCATTAGTGATTGACATTTTGCCTCTCCACCAAGAAGTTGAATCGGAACAACTTGAACCAATGTTGAGTAGTAATAAGAGAAAAGCAATGGAAGAAGTGATATCTACGGATCGACCACGTCCTAAATACAATGATATCACAACCTCGGTCTGACCTTTTACTTTCATTTTTGATTCTCTACACAAGTTTTTATAGGTTCTTTGTAGGAATGCTTCTTCTGATAAATGCAGGGTTGCTATAGAGAATTAAGATGGGGAGATATATGTAGATGATGATGGTAATGTTTTTTACTTGCTATTGGTTCATTATGTGAAAAGTAAATTCCCAATTTTGTTTATGTTTCTTTTTCAAGAGTAAATAAAACAATCTACTGAGTTTTCTTATGGTTTGTTTGAGTTCTTGATTTGTGTTTATGAGATATTGGCTTGAGAGTAGTACCGTCAACAAACATATTGATCCAGATAAAACCGGATAGAAAACCACAAATAACCATCTAAAACATGTGAATTGAGTGACCCAAACGTACCGGTTTATCCCGATTTAAAAAAGACATCAGGGCTTATATCTAGCATTTGTGACCCATTAAGAATGAACATCACCTAGTTTACATGGTTCAACTCGAAAACCAAAAATTAGGTTTGATTCTTTTTTTTTTCTTTCACAAAAGCTGAGATTATTTCTCGGAAAATCATCATCTCATTAATCAGCAGGTGGAGTCAACACGATTATTAAAAAGCACATGGTTTTAAGACCTCAATGACAACCCTAATGGTGGCTCCTTCGTCATTGTCAGCTCCTCCGTCGTTGCATTTGTTCCTCCATCGATTGCTTCGTTGCCAGCTCCTCTGTCGTTGCTTTTGTTCCTCCATCAATTGGATTCGTTACTACTCATCTCTTCCTCTTTAACCAAGTTTTCTTCTTTAAAGGTGGCATGGGGGTCAGTTGCAGTTAGGGTTGGAAGTAGGAGAACAATAAGATTCTGAGAAAAGAGATTAGGGTTATTGGATGTTGAGAAGGAGAAGAGAACGCACGGGGAGAGAGAGAGAGAGAGAGAGAGAGAGAGAGAGAGAGAGAGAGAGAGAGAGAGAGAGAGAGAGAGAGAGAGAGAGAGAGAGAGAGAGAGAGAGAGAGAGAGAGAGAGAGAGAGAGAGAGAGAGAGAGAGAGAGAGAGAGAGAGAGAGAGAGAGAGAGAGAGAGAGAGAGAGAGAGAGAGTTTGAGAAATCGAAAAGATTCAAAAATTGAAGAGAAAAATGTTGAAACTTGGAATATCTAAAGAAATATCCGTTTGGGAGAGATGGGTCGGGTGTGGATCGAATAGAAATTAGATTTCGGTTGGGGTATACAAGTAAAATATATAGTTTTCGAATTAAGGATTTCAAATACTCATGTGCAAAAGAGAGTGGTAATGGCTACAATGGGACTACAAAATTTTATAAGGATTTCAAAATTTTAGATGATGATTTTGCAGAAGTAATGGAAGGGACAGAGGTTATTGATAAGTGTGCATTTTACTCGTTTTGAATATCCCTTTGTCATCACTTTATCATATTATCACCACTGCTTTATACCATTTCTCATCATTTGTCATCACTTTGCATGTTTAGGACAGTTTTGCATGCATATTGCATAGTTGTGTTGTTTTCAGGTGATTTGGAGCTGCTGATGAGCTAATTGGAAGAAGTGTACCTGATCAAATCACCATACTCGACCACGAGCTCGAGTACCGTCATCCTAGCATTCTTGAAGTACTCGGTCATGACCTCCGTAGCTAGTCCCTCGACCGCAACACTCTGGTTCACCACTCGACCCCCTGGTCGAGTAGAAAGCATCATCGCTTTAGATTCTTCTCGATTCCGCACTCAACCAGACATTCGAGCATGAGAAAGAGAAGAAGACTCCGACTTGTCACTCGACCCACTACTCGACCACCTGGGTCGAGTACCGTTCTTAATCCGTCCCAATACGATGTCGTTTTGAGTATTAGGATTTCGGAATATTTCGCTATAAGTAGCATGTACTTTACATTTCCGAGAACAAGTTTTTATTCCGTAGACAGTTTAAGTTCTTGACATTTTGGAATCCGGATTTCTCTTAATCTATTGAGTATTTGCTTTTCATTGCGTTTACTAAGTTGTGATCATCCTGTTATCATCTTGCAATTACTTTGTTGCTATCATGTTTTCATTATTGTCATCGTTTATGTTTTCTGCAATGATGTTTGAGTAGTGACTAGGTTTCTAAGGACGGGTTAGAGTAGTTTAGAATCCCCAGTATACTAGATGGTTGAGTTGGATTTATAGATCCCTTCTGGATTAGTTGTTCTTAATGCCTATTGCTTTCAGATAAACTGGAATTTGAGCCTAGACATTTCCGTACCCAAAAGGTGTTCGATGAAATATATGAACCACTAATTCCAGAGATTTGTGGCTTTGTACCAAGGTATTGGTTACAGGGAGCGTTTTGGCTTTAACTTGTTGATTTGTAATGCCTGTTAGGTTAGTTCTCGTCAATGGTGATTGAGTCTTAGACTAGCTTAACTTGAGGATCTCTGTTGCGGTGGCACTTAGATTTGGTTATCGAACTTGTTGTCTAGGATAGTTTATTGAGCATGTCAATCACCTGTAAACTGAGGAAACGAAACTACTCAATTACCCCATCCTCGGGAATTCCTCATCTAATTGATTTCATTGTTTACTCTACTATTGTTTACTACATCTTGTTGGCTATTGTTTGGGTTTTGCATTTTTCGCCTGTTATCACTGTGATACTCGACCACGCAGTTGTCTGGCAACAGACTGTGCAGTCGAGTATCTTTACCACTGTCTTTACTGTTTACTCGACCTGTCACTCGTCCACACCATGTAGTTGATAACAAGCTGTGTTGGTCGAGTGTTTACTGTTTTTCTTGAATTTCTGTTTCCTGCATGTTCACCTAGAACTGTTTGAAACTAAAAACCTGCTATTGCTTGGCTTGACTCTATGAACTCTGATTGCATCTAGATTGTTAGCATCACACCCATTTGGATTGAAAACCTTCATTACTACAATGACATGATAGTGATTTAGGATAATTGACTAAAAACCTATTATCAATTTGGCGCCGTTGCCAATTGAGTGTTTGTTTGTTACATTTAAGATTTCAGATTTGCGTAGATCAAATTCTTTTTCAATTTTCATTTCCCGGTACTAACTGTGTGTTTTTCTTGTTGTCTTCATGATCCAGGTACCACTCTGCTGCTGTATGCAAACTCGATCAACCGGCAACCAGAACCTCCTTTACAACGATAACATCGACCACATAGCTCTCGAACTAAGAAAAAGGAGAAACATGGTCAACCTTGTACCCCAACAACCACTAAAAATGGCTGATGAACAAAATCAACAAAATGGCCCTACAAACATTGGTGCCAGAGATACACCACGAGATCACCGTCAGAGGAAAGGAATTGCACCTCCTGCAATCCAGAATAACAACTTCGAGATTAAGAGTTGTCTCATCTCGATGTTTCAGAGGAACAAGTTCCATGGTCTGCCTATGGAAGACCCACTCGACCACTTAGAGGAATTTGATAGACTCAAAAATGAGATCTCTGGTTTTTCACAGAAGACTGGTGAAAGCTTCTGTGAAGCATTGGAGCGTTTCATGGGTTACATTAACCAATGTCCTCATCATGACTTCAAGAAAGCCTCTCTGCTCAGCACTCTATACAGAGGTGTTCTACCACGGATAAAAATGCTTCTAGATACCGCCAGCAATGGAAATTTCCAGAATAAAGATGTTGAAGAAGGCTGGAAATTGGTTGAGAACCTAGCTCAGTCAGATGAAAATTACAACGAGAACTAAGACAGGACCATCAGAAGAACAGCTGACTCGGATGACATACATAAGAAGGAGATTAAAGCGCTGAATGACAAGCTGGACAAGATTCTTCTTAGCCAGTAGAAGCATGTGCACTTCCTTGTTGATGACGAGCAGTATCAAGTCCAAGATGGGGAGGGGAACCAGTTAGAAGAAGTTAAATACATCAACAATCAAGGTGGCTACAAAGGGTACAACAACTTCAAGACTAATAACCCAAACCTCTCCTACCGCAGCACCAATGTTGCTAATCTACAGGATCAGGTGTATCCTCCACATCATCAACAACAAGGTCAGAACAAACCTTTTGTTCCCTACAACCAAGGTTTCGATCCAATGCAGCAATTTCGGGGGAACTACCAGCAGCAAACACCACCTGGGTTTGCACCTCAGCAACACAAAGGTCCTGCTGCTCCCAACGCTGATATGAAACAAATGCTACAACATCTACTCCAAGGACAAGCATCTGGCTCCATGGAAGGTGGACTGTAGCTACAATGATCTAAATGTCAAGGTGGAGACACTGAATTCCAAAGTCACATACCTGGAGGGAGTTTTTGCATCTACTTCCGCTCAGAAACAGTCAAGCCAACTTCCAGGAAAATCAATTTAGAATCCAAAAGAATATGCACATGCTCATCCTATTATTGAACCTAATGAAGGAAACCCCTTCCGCAAGTTAACCTAGACGACCGTACGGACGAAGAGAAGCCCATCCGTACAACATCACAATGAGAGAAGCCCACATAAACTCTTCTTCACCTTAAGCTCTTCTAGAAGACCTAGAAGACTCCTCATGTAGCCGTTGAAGCTTAAGCGCCCACGTCAAAAGAAGATCACATGTGTTTAAAGCAAACCAAACGTTAGGTCATGTCTCTTTCTTTAGTACGATAGTGATTTGTCTACACGATGTGGTCTTGTATAGAGTGCGACGTGTTTAGCATATTCTTAGGAGATCTTTACTTACCTAATGTCCATATATAGCTTGTATCGTATGTATGTTTTTAATCAAGAAATAGAGAAAATCTCTTTTCTCACAATCTCTCTTCTATTTCCGCAATACTATCTCTTCCTTATGTTCATTTCTCACTCTCAACCCTCTTAATCAAGAGTCCCATTCTCGCAACCTAAAGCTCCATATTCTTACATGGTATCAGAGCCATAAAGCTCCATATACTCATTCTACTCTACATCATTCTTATTCTTCTTCCTCTTCAATAAAACGAGTCCTTTTACTCTTCGGTTAAAAGCTTTATCCTCCGGTCCGTTCAGATCTAAACCATGGAGAACACTAAAGCTTTGTTTGTTCCGGTTACACTCAAAGGAGTGAACTACCTTCTGTGGGCAAGAACCACGAAGACAACCTTGTGCAGCCGAGGACTTTGGGCTCACATCTTAACGAGTGAAGCACCATCCGAGGCGACCATAAGAGAAGGCATGGAGATAGTTCATGTCGGTGAAGAAAAATGGTTCCAAGAGGACCAATCAGTCTTAGCTCTACTCCAAAACTCGCTTGAGGCTTCCCTTCTTGAAGCTTACTCATATTGTGAGACCGCCAAGGAGCTATGGGAAACTCTCTTCAATGTGTTTGGAAACCAGTCCAACTTAAGTCGAGTGTTCGAAGTAAAGAAAGCCATCAACGATCTTTCTCAAGGAGACATGGAGTTCACTCAACACTTTGGAAAGTTTAGGTCTCTTTGGGCTGAACTTGAGATGTTGAGACCTAACACTCTAGATCCAAAGGTCCTAATCGAAAGGAGAGAACAAGATAAAGTGTTTGGTCTTCTCCTTACTTTGAGCTCTACCTACAATGATCTCATCAAACACCTCCTTCGAGCTGACAAGCTCCCAAATCTTGAGGAAGTATGCTCTCAAATCCAAAAGGAACAAGGTTCACTCGGGTTATTTGGGAACAAAGGAGAGCTAGCTTGAGTCAATCTAAGTGATCTCGCTACAGCTAACCGAGGGAATTACAAGTATGACAACAACAAAAAGGCTCTATGGTGTGAACATTGCAAGAGAAGCGGTCACACAAAGGAGAAATGTTGGACACTTCACCCTCACCTAAGACCCGGAAGGAGAGAACCAAGAGCGAATCAAGTAACCGGAGAGAACTTTGGAACTCAAGAGCAATCCGGAACATCAAACCAACACTTGGGAGGTAATGGGGCAGCAATGGCAGCTTCCTCTGACCTAGTGAGGCGTTCCGACCTCAAAGCTCTCATTAAGGCTCTAAAGGAGTCCTCCGGTAAATCTTATCATGCCCTTAGCTCTTTAAAGCCTCTTATTATTGACTCGGGAGCTTCTCATCATATGATTAGTGATTCGAAGTTAATAAGTAATATTGAACCGGCTTTAGGAAATGTAGTAATCGCTAATGGTGATAGAATTCCGGTTAAAGGAGTAGGTGATCTAGATTTGTTTGATAAAAGCTCTAAAGCTTTCTATATGCCTACATTCACCTCTAACTTACTATCCGTTAAGAAAGCTACAACCGATTTAAATTGTTATGCTATCTTTGGTCCTAATGAGGTTCATTTTCAGGATATTGAGACTAGTAGAGTGCTTGGTCAAGGAGTTACAAAGGATGGACTTTATGTTCTTGAAGACACAAAGCCATCCGTTCCCTTATCTTCTCATTTTAGTTCCATTCTTGGTAATGCGAATAGTGAAAGTTGGCATGCTAGACTAGGTCATCCTCACTCTCGCGCTTTAAAACTTTTGTTGCCAAGTACTTCTTTTAAAAATGATGAATGTGAAGCATGTATTCTTGGTAAACATTGCAAATCCGTGTTTCCCAAATCTAGCACTATCTATGAGAAATGTTTTGATCTTATTCACTCGGATGTGTGGACATCACCTTGCTTATCTAGAGAAAATCATAAGTATTTTGTAACCTTCATTGATGAAAAATCGAAGTTCACTTGGTTTACGTTATTACCTTCTAAAGATAGAGTCCTAGAAGCTTTTACTAACTTTCAAACTTATGTGACTAATCATTATGATGCTAAGATAAAAATCTTAAGGTCAGATAACAGAGGGGAATACACAAGTCATGCCTTTAAACAACATCTAAACAAACATGGAATAATCCATCAAACAAGCTGCCCATACACACCACAACAAAATGGAGTAGCTGAAAGAAAGAATAGGCACCTTATGGAGGTCAGACGAGTCATGATGTTCCATACAAATGTTCCAAAACATTTTTGGATTGATGGGGTGGTCTCAGCGTGTTACTTAATCAACCAAACACCAACTAAGATCTTACTAGACTCTTCTCCCTTTGAAGTGCTTAATAAAGTTAAACCGTTTATCAATCACTTACGAGTATTTGGGTGTGTGTGCTTTGTTCTTATTTCAGGAGAACAAAGGAACAAGCTACAACCAAAAAGTACAAAAGGCATGTTCATTGGTTACTCTATTAATCAAAAGGGGTATAAATGTTATGTACTAGAAACAAGAAAAGTTCTTATCTCTAGAGATGTGAAGTTTCTCGAGTCTAAAAGCTACTATGATAAGAAGAATTGGGAAGATATTCAAGATCTTACTGACTCTCCCTCGGATAGAGCTACAAATCTCCGGATCATCCTTGAAAGACTTGGTGTAAGTAATATTCAGACTCAAACAACACCAAGAACCTCAAATCCGGAGACTATCACACAACCAGAGAACATGGAAGAAGAAGAAGAAGAAGAAGAAGAAGAAGAAGAAAAACAAGGAAAAGAACAAGAACTAATTACTCTTGAAGAAACGGAGAGTTCTAAGGTTCAAGAGAAGGATACAAGCTTACTTAACGATGACAATGGTCATACTAATAACCAAGAAGAAGACTCTAACTCTCGAGAAGAACCGAGAATACCAAGAAGAAGTGAACATCTTAAAGACAAGAGAGTCTACTACAACAACCAAGTCTACTTTGACAATGTCGTGGAACACCCAATTCAAGTTGTGTGCACCCTAGCTCATCTACCCGAAGAACATCAAGTCTTTTTTGGAAAAGTAGACCAACATTGGATCCCTCAAACTTATGAAGAAGCTATAACTCATCAAGTATGGAGGGACGCTATTGCAGCCGAGAAACAAGCAATGGAGAACAACCATACATGGGATGAAGATGAGCTTCCTAGAGGTAAGAAAGTTGTCACCTCGAAGTGGGTCTTCGCCATTAAATATAAGAGTGACGGGGAGATTGAAAGATACAAGGCAAGACTTGTGGCAAGAGGATTTACTCAAACGTATGGGGAGGACTATCTAGATACGTTTGCTCCGGTCGCAAAGTTACATACAGTCCGAGTAGTACTCTCCTTGACGACCAATCTCGAGTGGGATCTTTGGCAAATGGATGTTAAAAATGCGTTTCTTCAAGGAGAACTCGAAGAAAAAGTGTACATGAAGCCACCACCGGGTCTAGAAGACATTAATGCTCCCAATAAAGTCTTTAAGCTTAAGAAAGCCATCTACGGTTTAAAGCAATCTCCGAGAGCGTGGTACCACAAACTCAGCACCACATTGATGGGAAGAGGGTTCAAAAGGTCTGAAGCCGATAACACTCTCTTCACTTTACCAAGCCAAAAAGGTATAGTAGTCATTCTCGTATATGTAGATGATATTATCATCTCCGGGAATGACAAGGTAGGTATTCAAGATACAAAAACTTTTCTTAAAAGTGTTTTTGATATTAAAGACCTTGGTGAGTTAAAATATTTCCTTGGGATAGAAGTTTGTAGATCAAAGGAAGGTCTCTTCTTATCCCAAAGGAAATATACACTTGATCTTCTTGCCCAAGTAGGTAAACTCGGGGTAAAACCGGCCAAGACTCCACTAGAGGACGATTACAAGGCCAAACGAAAGGGGGAGCATGATAACAAACCATTTGAAGATGCTACGAGATATAGAAGACTTGTTGGTAAACTTATCTACTTAACCATAACCTGACCTGGCATTTGTTTTGTTGTTAATGTAGTAACTCAACACATGCAAGCTCCCACAATACATCATTGGAACATGGTGAATCGCATTCTCAAATATCTCAAAGGAGCTCCGGGTCAAGGCATTTGGATGGGATGCAATAGAAACACGGAGATTGTTGGATATTGTGATGCGGATTATGCCTGACATCAACAAGATAGGCGATCTACAACGGGCTATTGCACCTTCATTGGAGGAAACCTAGTAACATGAAGAAGCAAGAAACAAAAAGTAGTGTCTCTCTCAAGTGTTGAAGCCGAATATAGAGCCATGAGAAAGCTCACTACTGAACTCATGTGGTTGAAAGCTCTCCTTAAAGACTTTGGCACTGATACACCAAACCCCATTCCAATGCATTGCGACAATCAAGCTGCGATTCACATTGCCTCCAACTCGGTGTTTCACGAGAGAACAAAGCACATTGAAGTAGATTGCCACAAAGTACGAGAACAAGTACAACTCGGAGTGATCCTACCACATTACACTGAGGGTGAGGAACAATTAGCCGACGTCTTCACCAAAGGAGCGAGCACCAAGGTGTGTGAATATATTCACAACAAACTTGGCCTAGTTGATCTAACCCGGCCATGATCCTCTTATCAAATATCCCATACTCTTTTTCCCTTGTGTGTAGTTTTATCCCAAGAGGTTTTTCTACACTAAGGTTTTTAATGAGGTGGTTGAATTTGGTTCCAAGCTTAATCTCGACTCATCTCCGGTTAAGCTTGAGGGGGAGTATTGAACCTAATGAAGGAAACCCCTTCCGCAAGTTAACCTAGACGACCGTACGGACGAAGAGAAGCCCATCCGTACAACATGACAATGAGAGAAGCCCATATAAACTCTTCTTCACCTTAAGCTCTTCTAGAAGACCTAGAAGACTCCTCATGTAGCCGTTGAAGCTTAAGCGCCCAAGTCAAAAGAAGATCACATGTGTTTAAAGCAAACCGAATGTTAGGTCATGTCTCTTTCTTTAGTACGATAGTGACTTGTCTACACGATGTGGACTTGTATAGAGTGCGACGTGTTTAGCATATTCTTAGGAGATCTTTACTTACCTAATGTCCATATATAGCTTGTATCGTATGTATGTTTTTAATCAAGAAATAGAGAAAATATCTTTTCTCACAATCTCTCTTCTATTTCCGCAATACTATCTCTTCCTTATGTTCATTTCTCACTCTCAACCCTCTTAATCAAGAGTCCCATTCTCGCAACCTAAAGCTCCATATTCTTACAGCTATCACCATGCGCAGTAGAAAAGCACTTCCAACAAAAGAGGAACCTAAGACAGTCACTTAGGATAGTGTATATCAAGATAGGGAGGAATTCATTCTCAGTAAAGATCAAGCTGACAAACAACTTGAGCAGCCACTCGACCATGTTACTCGACCACCATTCCTAGTAACATCACCAACAGCTCCGAAACCAGTTGATGTCAGGAACAAAGAAAAGTCTTTGTTCCTCCCCCTTACAAACCCCAGCTTCCATTTCCTGGCTGTCATAAGAAAGCATTGGCAAATAAGTATAGAGCTATGTTTGCCAAGAACATCAAGGAGGTTGAGTTGCAGATACCTCCTGTTGACGGTCTAGCACTAATCCCGGATTCCCACAAGTTTCTGAAAGACTTGATCGTGGAGAGAACTCAAGAAGTGCAAGGAATGGTAGTATTGAGTTACGAATGAAGTGCTATTATACAGAAGAAGATCATTCCCAACAAGCTTAGTGATCCTGGTTCATTCACTTTACCATGCTCTTTAAGTCCATTGGCTTTCAACAGATGCCTATGTGATTTATGAGCATCACTCAGTCCCATGCCACTCTCCGTTGCCAAAAGATTGGGGTTCACTAAATACAAATCTTGCCACATATCCCTTATCATAGCTGACATGTCAGTAAGGATCCCTCAAGGTTTACTTGAAAACCTACCAATCAGGATTGGAGCTGTAGAGATACCAACTAACTTTGTAGTCCTGGAGATGGATGAAGAGCCCAAAGACCCTTTGATTTTGGGAAGACCTTTCTTAGCAATTACAGGAGCTATGATTGATGTCAAGATAGGGAAGATTGATCTAAACCTTGGCAAAGATTTTGGGATAACCTTTGACGTCAAAGATGCAATGAAGAAGCCTACCATAGAAGGGAAACTCTTTTGGATCGAAGAAATGGATCAGTTAGCTGACGAGTTACTAGAAGAGCTTAAGATCACCTTAATAGTGCTTTGACCAAAAATGGTGAACACGGTTTCTGCATCTGGAGACTTTGTGCTACTAGAAGTTGTTAGACTCACATAAAGCGATGGAAGAGTTAGAACCCTTTGAGGAATTGAATGGGGCAACAACAGAGGTGATGACGATGAGTGAAGAAAGGTCAACACAGGTTCAACCTGCTCACTCGAGGACATACTCGACCAATCACTCGATCGCAACCGTCAGCGACACTGTGGAGCTGATCATTCCAGCTTCAAATGACTGGTCTGAACTCAAGGCACCCAAGGTTAATCTCAAACCACTTCCTAAAGGTCTGAGGTACACATTCCTTGGTTCAAACTCTACTTACCATGTGATCATTAATACTGAGTTAAATGATGATGAAGTTAACCTGCTATTGTCTGAACTTAGAAAGTATAGTAGAGCAATTGGTTATTCATTATCTGACATTAAGGGAATTTTACCTAATTTATGTAATCATAGGATCCATGTTGGAAACGTATCATATTCTAGCATTGAACCACAGAGGAGGTTAAATCCTAACTTGAAAGAAGTAGTGAAAAAAGAAATTTTGAAACTGGTTGATGCTGGTGTCAAATACCCTATCTCTGAAAGTACTTGGATTTCTCTAGTGCATTGCGTCCCTAAAAAAGGTGGAATGACTGTTGTTAAAAATGAAAAGAATGAATTGATCTAGACTAGAACTATAACTTGGCATAGGATGTGTATTGATTATAGAAAGCTAAATGTTGCATCTAGGAAAGATCATTTTCCTTTACCATTCATTGATCAAATGCTTGAACGCTTAGCTAATCACCCATATTATTGCTTTTTTGATGAATATAGTGGTTTCTTCCAAATACCAATTCACCCTAATGATCAAGAGAAAACCACTTTCACATGTCCTTATGGAACTTTTGCCTATAAGAGATGGCATTTGGTTTATGCAATGCTCCTGCAACGTTTCAGAGGTGTATGACCTCTATATTTTCGGATTTAATCGAGGAGATAGTGGAGGTCTTCATGGACGATTTCTCGGCTATAGCCCTTCCTTCTCCTCATGTTTGTTGAATCTTGGCAGAGTATTGACCAGGTGCAAAGAGACTAATCTTGTTCTCAATTGGGAAAAGTGTCATTTCATGGTGAAGGAAGGCATAGTGTTGGGTCACAAGATATCAAAGAAGGGTATAGAGGTTGACAAGGGAAAAATCAAAGTGATTATGCAATTGCAGCCACCAAAAACTGTCAAAGACATTAGAAGTTTCCTTGGTCATGCTGGGTTCTACAGGAGGTTTATTAAGGATTTCTCTAAGATAGCCAGACCATTAACTAGACTATTATGCAAGGAGACCGAGTTCGAATTCGATGAGGACTGCCTCAAATCCTTTCACACCATCAAGGAAGCTTTGGTATCTGCTCCTGTTGTTCGAGCTCCTAATTGGGACTATCCATTCGAGATTATGTGCGATGCATCGGATTATGCCGTAGGAGCTATACTAGGCCAGAGAATAGGCAAGAAGCTTCACGTCATATATTACGCCAGCCGACGTTGGATGAAGCTCAATGAAGATATGCAATAACTAAGAAGGAGCTTCTAGCTGTTATATTCGCATTTGAGAAGTTCAGAAGGTATTTGGTTGGATCCAAGGTCACGGTCTATACAGACCATGCAGCTTTGAGGCATCTATATGCAAAGATGGTGCATCTTACCATCTTTCAAGGATGAGAATTGAAGAACCTTTTCCGATAGACGACTCAATGCGAGAAGAGCAACTCATGGTTGTAGAATTCTTTGGTGGGAGTTACAGCGGGAAAAAGTTCCACCAACTGAATGTTGTTGAGGAAAAATCTCCATGGTATGTTGATCACGTCAATTATTTGGCATGCGGAGTAGAGTCTCCAACTTGACCAGTTATGAAAGGAAGAAGTTTTTCAAGGATATACACCATTACTACTGGGATGAGCCTTACCTTTACATTATCTGTAAAGATAAGATCTATAGGAGATGCGTCTCAGAAGATGAAGTAGAAGGTATCATGCTACATTGCCACGGCTCCGCATATGGTGGCCACTTCGGGACATTCAAGACAGTGTCAAAGATTCTGCAAACAGGCTTTTGGTGGTCAACAATGTTTAAGGACGCTCAAAAGTTTGTCTTAAAATGTGATTCATGCCAGAGGAAGGGCAACATCAGTAGGAGGAATGAGATGCCTCAAAAACCAATCTTGTAAGTGGAGATCTTTAATGTATGGGGAATCAATAATATGGGTTCATTCCCATCTTCATACGGTAACAAGTATATACTGGTCGCCGTAGATTATGTATCAAAGTGGGTCGAAGCTATTGTCAGTCCTACTAACGATGCAAAAGTTGTGTTGAAGCTGTTCAAGACCATAATCTTCACGAGATTTGGAGTTCACATGGTAGTAATCAGTGATGGTAGAAAACATTTCATCAACAAAGCTTTTGAGAACCTCTTGAAGAAGCATGGAGTAAAGCACAAGGTCGCCACTTCTTATCATCCACAGACAAGTGGGCAGGTTGAGATCTCCAACAGGGAGATAAAAGCAATTCTGGAAAAAACTGTTGGGGTTACAAGAAAAGACTTGTCTGCAAAGCTCGATGACGCATTGTGGGCTTACAAGACCGCCTTCAAGACCGCCTTCAAGACCCCCATTGGTACAACACCATTCAATCTTCTCTATGCAAAATCAGGTCACCTGCCTATTGAGCTCGAGTTCAAAGCTATGTGGGCGGTTAAACTCATGAACTTCGACATAAAAACCGCTGAGGAGGAGCGGTTGATCCAACTCAATGACCTTGATGAGATTCGTTTAGAAGCTTATGAGAGCTCTAAAAACTACAAGGGGAAAAGTAAACTTTTCCATTACAAGAAGATCATCACCAAGGATTTCTAGGTTGGTGATCAGGTGCTGCTATTCAACTCTCGCTTGAAACTCTTTACAGGAAAGCTTAAGTCTAGATTGTTTGGTCCCTTCTGTGTCACTGAAATCCGTCCTTATGGAGCAGTCACTCTAGCTGTTAAGAGTGGAGATTTCACAGTAAATGGTCAAAGGCTCAAGAAATACTTAGAAGATCAAATCCTTCCAAAGGTGACTTCTGTTCATCTCCAGGAACCTCTTGATGATTAAAGGAGTAAGGTAGTCAAACTAACGACTTAAAACAAGCTCACTTGGGAAGAAGTCCCATGCCTTTCTCTGTATATATTTTTGTTTTCCTTGTTATTTTTGATGCATTTTACTAGTGTTTTCAGGAGATAACTGCAAATGTTTAAGTGTAATGGATTCAACCTCAAAGAGTCACTCGACCACATGCTGTAGAGATCGAGTGTTTCAGTTGGAGCTTCAACATGTCACTCGATCACACTAACCACATGCTGATGAGGAAATGTGGTCGAGTAAGTTTGATAACTGAGCCTTCATACTCGACCAAGTACTCGACCAACATAAGAAATGTGGAGACCACCGGTGGAAATCGAGTATAATGTTGTTTCGATCAAACGATTAAACATTATACTCGACCAAAAGAAATTTACAAAGGATTTTAGGATTACTGAGGTTTATCCAGTCAACAGGGAACAGAGCTTAAAGACAAGTCAACAGAGGGTGGACCACACGCGTTTTCTCCTTGAGGATAAGATGGAGAGAGAATTACAAATTCATTCTCCACCACACCTTTTGAAATTGCTTTCCTCATCTCCAAACACTAAAAGTTACCTCCCATCTCTCTTCATCTTCCACCACCGACACTCCAATCTCTCTCCTTCACCACAAAACGCCATCTCTCTCTCATCCAAAGATACTCGACCTTGACGTCCAAAGATACTCGACCACTGCTACGCCTCCGCAATCGAGTTCACCGTCTCATTCACCATTAAGTAGAATAAGTTTAGCCGCCGAAACCTCAAGAATCACTCGATTTCATCCAGTAGACTCGACCGCCTCACCACTTTTAGCAAGTTCACCATCTCCGTTATTCGGTTTCAACCACTGTACTCGACCTCTGCACCGTCGTCGAGCTCTCCGTCGAGTAACTGCAGTCTAACTCTATCTGCAAGTCCGTTCATCACCTCGAAGCCGACGAAACCTCAAGAACACACTCGACCATCAATTCAAGGTTTCAGGTCTGTTAATTCCGGTTCACTGAAGAGATACTCGATCCTCGGTGCTTTCGTCGAGAAAAACCACTCGATCTCACAAGGTTTACTCGACCACTGCTCTCTGCTACTCGATTCACATCGTGAAAGATATCTTAAGTAACAAGAGTTACCATACTCGACTGAGTACCAGGTTTACTCGACCACACTGGTCCATTTCGTTGCCTTTTAAGAACAATTCCAGTTTTGTGGTTTTCTCTAAGACTAACCTATTAACGTTTGAAATTTGAATTCTAAATATTTTTCAGGACTATCATGAGCAATTACAATGATGGTTCGTCAATGGATCTTGACTATCACATGGATGAGGCTGAGTCTTCGTCTTCAAGATCGGAAAGAATATAAAGAGAATATGAAAATTTCAGGAGAAGAGTTGAGATAGCTCGAGGGAAGAGAGGAGTGATAGAGAGGTATGAGCTGATAGACGAAGAGTTGGAGGTCGAGTATATGCCTGAACATTCTCACAGAGCCACAAAACTTCTGCACAAGCCTGATGTATTCCCAGCTGAGGAGTATATCAGGCTCTTCAAGCTGAATGAGTCCTGCAGCACAAGATATCCATGCTCGACTACGCTGGCACAGCTTGGATTACTGGAGGATGTTCAGCACATGTACCAGAGTTGTCACCTGGACACTCTGATGGTTTACCCATATGTAGCCTATGAGGAATAAACGATTCAGTTCCTCTCCACACTACAAGTGGAGCTTTACCAAGTTATGACCTCTGATGATTTGGAAAGTGAAGGATTGAGATTCTTGAGATTCTTTGTGTAAGGTCAGGATTGTATGATATCAATCAAGCGCTTGGAATGATTGTTTGGTTTCGCCAGTGGAACGGAAACTAAGTCCAAGTTTGACAGAGAATAATTGAAGGATTTATGGATCACCATTGGCAGCTCTGTACCGCTGAATTCTACTAGATCTAAGAGCAATCAGAAACGCAATCCTATCATCAGGTACTTCCAGCGTTCTGTAGCCAATGTCCTCTACTCCCGAGAGATAACATGAACTGTCACCAATTCTGATATGGAGATGATCGCTATGGCTCTCAAAGGCACTCTCCGCCAAACCAAGAAAAATATGTCTCTCCAAGGAGAAACCAATGACACACCTCTCTCTATACTTCTTCTGATCTACCTGTGTGGATACAATAGCTGGGGTGTCACCAATAACCACAAGAGAGCACGAGACACTCTTTGCATAGGAGGGGTTGTGACATCGATTCTGATCGCTTATGGAGTCCCAATCACATCTGATGGACTTGAGCCACGAGCAATGGATCTCGAGCATCTGCGCCACTGCGAAATCCTTGAATTTGAAATGATCGGCAACATGCATTGTTTCAAGTTTGAGCACTCTACAGACAAGAAAGCTAACATCCTTCTCCCCAGTCCTGAGGTCACACGCATAATTGAGGGAGATAACCGTGGTGCTGGCCGCAGCAGAAGAAGGGAGATTGAGTATACTCATGGCGGTGTTGGCCGCCATAGAGGCAATGAGGTTGAGTACCCACATGCTGGAGCTTAGATAGAACATGTCGACTCTTCAATGGCCTGGGAGCAATCACATGCAGCCATTGACGACCAACTCGTTCATTCTTCGACTGAGGTAAGCGTCTCGCTTCACCATTGTACTATACCATCTCTTGTTTATACTTTGTTTTTGTGATGTGTTTTTTCCTGAGTACTCTCTTCCAAATTTGGTCACACAGAGGATTGTGTGATTTAAGTTTGGGGGAGGGCTCAGGAAGTGTGTGTTGCATTGTATATACTCTTGAATCTGCATTCATCTAAGGCGTAGAAAAACCAAAATGTTTTTGAAAAAATTCAGAAAAAGATTTCACAAAAACAGAGTGTTCATGTAGTTGCATTACATTTAGGATCGAGTCTAGAGTGTTTCATTTAGGCTTGTTGTATATGCATAGGGGATAATGAGGAGGTAACCTTGTAAGCATGATGATTCACTAAATGAGTTATTAGTTCTCTGATGCATTTGAATGACTTTGAAGTAAAACCGCACCATGTTCTATAGAAACCACTCGTTGCATGTCATGACACCTTTTCCTGTCAATTTGAACTTGAATCTGACTTATAATTATCATGTTTGCATCGGTTTTGAACTCATGGATAGAATACATATTTGGATTTTTTTTCATTTATTCACAACTCTTGCTTATCCAAGTAGCTGCTTCTTTTATTGGAGTAGTTCCTCCACCATTAATCAACCCTTCTTTCAAGCCATGTTATTGGTGAGAGCATGTGAGACCTATTTTCAGGATTGAGCTTGGTATAACGTGTTAGGTTTGAGCCGAAAAGAGTAGTACCCCGTGTAGTTCTAATCCGCGTTTTCGGACTTGGTAGGACTAGATGGGAACTTATTTGGGGATTGAGATTGAGTATGAAAAGAAAAAGAAAGAAAACGGGTTAAAATCTTTAGGAGAAGGAAGCTGAAAATCATATTGAGGTCTAGTGAATGTTTGGGAAGCATAGAATTGATAAGATATACTCTAGAAAAAATGGCAGCAAAAACAGAAAAAAAAAAGAAAAAAAATCATAGAGCCATTAGAGTTTAAGAAAAACTCAATTCACTAGACTAGACTCATAGAGTTTACGAAAAGCTTCTCCTTAAGATCAAGGGGCAAAGAAATGAAAGAAAATGAGTTGATCCAAGAAAAAAAATTGAAATATGCCTTTAGTGGAAAATGGTAGACTTAGGATCATCATTGGGTTTAGAGATAGGACCATCCACTTGTTATTCATGGTTTATGTCATTGGGTAGATGAGGTGCTATTCTTGTATTAATAGGTTGGCACTTACCTTTAGCATTCTTCTAAAGCTCAGTCTTTTTTATTGATAGTCTCTTGTTATTAAAGTCTGAACCACCTTAAAGGGACCATCTTTGTCTCATAACCCGTCTTTAGCCAAGTGAGTTCACTAGCGATGCATATCTTGATTCATGTTCCTGAACTTAATGAATGTTAAAGGGATTGGTTGATCTTGACGTATTGTGCAACTGAGAGTAATGATTTACCTGAAGAGTTTAAATCACTAGGTTGTAGATGAATCTTCAAAACAAAAACAAAAACCGATAGCTCTGTTGATAAGTACAAGGCTAGATTTGTGGTACAAAGATTCCGGCAAAAAGAAGGTCTGGATTTCTTTGACACCTATTCTCCTGTTTCGAGGATAACGTCAATCAGAATGCTAATCGGAATAGCAGCGTTAAGAGACCTGGAAATCCATCAAATGGATGTAAAATAGCTTTTCTATATGGAGATTTAGAAGAATAAATTTACAGTAAAACCTCTATAAATTAATAATGTTGGGACTGTAAAATTTTATTAATTTAGAGAGGTATTAATTTATCGATAAATTAATATTTATTAATTTATAGAGAAATTTTCCTAATATAGTAACTTTTGAAAAATTTCTATAAGATTTCTTTCATTATAGAAAAATGTTTTCTAGAACGAGTTACAAGTAAAACATAATAATAATGTTTAGAAAACAACACCAAAATTTTTGATACAGTAAAATATAAAAAATATAGTCAAACAAAGAACAAATATGAATTTAAGCAAATTATTATAAATATATTTAAAGAATGTTTTACATATATATAATAAATAAAATTATACAATTATTAATTTATGATATTGATGGGACCATATATTTACATAGGACTTTCAGAAAAATTATAATCTTATTAATTTATCGATTTGTATTACTTTTTACACTGATCCTAACTCGGGACATTTATTAATTTATAGAGGTTATTAATTTATAGAGTAATAATTTATAGAGGTTCTATTGTATATGAAACAACCCGAAAGGTTTGTAGTCCCAGGACAAGAACACAATGTCTATAAACTTGTGAAGTCACTATATGAACTAAAACAACCTCCTAAACAGTGGCATGAAAAATTTGACAGTGTAATGATGTCAAATGGTTTCAGCATTAATGAATGCGACAAGTGCATTGACGTTAAAAGTACTCGTAATGCATATGTTTTATTATGTCTATATGTAGATGACATGCTCATCCTCGGTAGCACTGAAGATATAATTCAACAAACCAAAAATATGCTTCATAGTCAATTTGACATGAAAGATATGGGTTTAGCAGATGTTATTCTAGGGATTAAAATCACAAGAACTACTGAAGGAATAACTCTGTCTTAAGCACATTATGCTGAAAAGATATTAAAGCGGTTTAAAAACTACTCAAAAGGAACTGCAAAAACTCCTGTAGATTGTCAACTTCACTTGAGAAATAGTTCGGATGAAGCTGTATCACAGATTGAGTATGCAAGGGTTATCGGAAGTCTTATGTACCTAACAAATTGTACAAGACCCGATTTAGCGCATGCAGTAAATGTATTAAGTCGCTACACCAGTAATCCAGGTCATACATACTGGAAAGGCATAACAAGAGTGTTAAATTATTTAGAAATAATTCTTAAGATAGAACACACTTGTATGTTTATTCCTAGAATAGAACAGATCTTTTTTTTATTACTCAGATGTTTTCAGTAATTGTGTAATTACAATTAACACCCCTAATTAGTTTTAATTAATTATTATAATTTAATTCGTTTTTAACTAAAACTTAAATGAAAAAACAGTGATTATACATGTCATCATTCCATGTCATTAACATAATCCACGTCATTAATCATCACAAAACGCACAAACGTTTCAGTTTCTTACTGTTCATCGGCGAAAAAAAAAAAAACTGTCTCTTTCTTTCTCTCTCGACGGGGAACGAACTCTTACGCCGGAGTCTAATTTCTGGTTTCGCGAAGTCACTTCCGACATCTGGAGTCGCATTTCTTGTTTCTGGCTAAGTTCCGGTAAGTATGATTCCAAACTTTATTTCGAATTTTCCGACAAGACTCTGACATCTAAGTTCAATCGCAAGTGATTCCCGTCACTGAAATCGTTATTTGATGCTTAACGATGGTTTTTAAAGCTCGGTTTTAACGTCGTCGTTGATTGACATATGGTGGCCGATTTCTTAGATCTATTTGATTTGACGGCTGAGTTACTGTTTGTTTGCCGACTGATTTATGATTTATCAATTCATCTGTGTCTGAGTTTGTTTTATGCTGTGACTGAGTTATGGTTTAACCTTACATTGATGACTGAGTTTCTGTTATATGACGGCTGAGTTTGTTTATGTTATGGCTGAGTTTCTGTTTTGATATAGCTGAGTCTGGTTTATGTTTTAACTAAGCTGTTGTTATGTTATGGTTTGACTAAGTTTTTGTTAAGATATGGCTGAGTTAGATTTATCTTATGGCTGAGTTATGTTATGTGTGGCTGAGATAGGTTTATGTTATGACGGAGTTATGTTATCTATGGCTGAGTTAGATTTATGTTTTAGCCTGAGTTATGGTATATGTGGATGAGTTTGTTTTATGTTATGGCTGAGTTATGGAATGCTTACGGCTGATTTATCGTTATACAGATGTTTGAAGACCAAGCAAGGGAGTACCCTCCAAGACTTTACCAAGAGGGGGATTCTAATCTGGAGGGTAAAGGCATTAATCACAACATAAAGCTGGGAGAGTTCCCTGCAATTAGAGAATCAATAGGAAAAGATATATGGGAAGAACTGAAAGAGACACAGCTTGGATTAATTGCTAAGTTTGTTGATAGTCATTTTCTATGGTCTGGTAAGACTGTACATTATCTACTATGCAGACAACTGAGAATACTGAAGAAGGAGCTTTGGTGTATCGTGGCTGGTCAACCCAACCGGTTTGGATTGAACGAATTTCATCATATCACGGGTTTAAATATAGATCAACTGCCTACAGAAAAGTTTGAGCCTGAAGCTGACTACAAAGCGTTCTTCAGGGAATTGCGTGTGCCAACCGGTGAAGGTCCTAATCTAGATGAACTTAGGCATGGCTTAGTAATGTGCAGAGCTTGGCTTTCTGAAAAGCGTAGATGGTTTGGGTTATTGACTCTTCTATCCATTGGACTTTATGGCTTGCATACAAACTCTAGGATACCATTTGAGAGTGCCAAAAGAGTTTTCGATGACGAAGCCATGAAGACTTATCCATGGGGTCGGGCAGCATTTGAAGCCCTTGTCGTTTCTATAAAGTTGTTGAGGCCTATTGGCAAGACGTACACCGTCAGTGGTCTGGTTTTTGTGTTGCAGGCTTGGGCGTATGATTCAATCATCACCATCGCCGAGCGTTTTGGGAACGTTGTTAAAGCGGATGAGATTCCGTTGCTTAGATGGGGTGGCAACCGTACCCGTGCAACTATAGAATCGGCCATTACTGAAGATATCAAAGGGAATGGTGGTGAGGTACGGTTTCGGCTCTGTTATGTTCTGTTTTTTATCAAATATTTATGTTACGGCTTAGTTAATGTTTTGTTTTTTTGTCAAGTATGTTATGTGAAGGCTGAGTTATTTTCTGTGAAGGCTGAGTTATGTTCTCTTTTTTTTGGCAAATATGTTATGTGACGACCGAGTTATGTTCTATAATGGCTGAGTTATATTAAGTGACGACTGAGATATGTTCTGTAATGGCTGAGTTAGCTTAAGTGACGACTGAGTTATCTTAAGTGATGGGTGAGTTAAACATACTCATGGGTTTTATTATCTCTTGTGTTGTAGCTGTGTGTTCGTACAATGGTTCAAAAGGCTGAGTTAAGCGAGCTGTTTCATTTTTGGCCAGACCAATTAGAAGACCCAGCACTGGATAACTTGATCCAAGACTTACACGAGCTTAAGCTTGTTAAAGGTTATTGGGATGTGAAGACGAGTGAGAAGAAGAAGAAACTCGTAAAAGATAAAGAAGCGGAGGTGTCTGAATCTCCCGCAAAGAAGCAGAAGGTCTCTCACAGTGAGGATGTTCATTCTCGTGAGAAAGATGTAGAAAAGAAGAAGAAGAAGAAGAATAAGAAGAAGGAAGTAGCTGTCGAATCTGATGAGGACGAGGATGTTCATTCTCGTAAGCAGGATGGTAAGGGAGAACAGCAGTCGCTCGTGGATGTGGGGTCCAACTTGATCTCTCCCTTAAACTCAAGGTTTGACACCGTTGATACTAGCATCAAAGAAATGTCCTCCCGTCTGGATGTGATTGGAGGTCAAATCGAATCGAGGGTTGAAGCAAAGTTTGAAGGAAGGTTTGGATCGATTGAGAACGATGTCAAACAGATTAAAGAGCAGCTGAAGGCCATAGCTGACTCAAAATCAAGCAGTTATATTAGAGATATGTATTTAGCCAAAACACAGCCCCAAACGCAGCAAGACAATCCTAAGGTCCAAACTCAACAGACACCAGACGTTCCAAAGAAACCTACAAATAACCAATTTGCTACTCCTAGTCCTCCTCCGGTAAACTTTTAGTTAGTTATGACCTAGTTATCTGAATATTATTCGGTTGCGTTATAACTTTTAGTTAGTTATGGCTGAGTTATCTGAATTATACGGCTGAGTTATCTGAATATTTTACGGCTGAGTTATAAACGCTTGTTAGTTATGGCTGAGTTGTTTTCATATTATACGGCTGAGTTATAAATTTAGTTAGTTATGGCTGAGTTATATGAATACTATACGGCTGAGTTTTAAATTTAATTAGTTATGGCTGAGTTATATGAATATGATACGGCTGAGTTTAGTTAGTTATGGCTGAGTTATATGAATATGATACGGCTGAGTTTAGTTAGTTATAGCTGAGTTATCTTCATATTATACGACTGAGTTATATTTATACATAGGTATGAGTTTTCGTTATTTAACGCCTGAGTTTTCGTTACGTTTATGCAGTCGAAACAAGCTGATGTTGGGGTAAGTAGGAATCTTGAATGAGAATTTGCTAAGGTATCCATTGTGTCTGATTTTGATTTCGTTGAGACTGCTTCTCCTCTCAACCGCCGTTTACGCTCTAGGAAGCCACCAGCCCCAAATGTGCCAAAGTAGAAAAAGGAGAAAACATTAAATGAGCTAATCCAGAAACCGCCAGGGAGAAGAGGAAGAAAGCCTTCGCAGCAGCCTAAAAAGGTGTCTCCTACTATGCCAAAGATTACAATAAAGAAACTAAAACCATCTCAGGAAGCTAAGGAAAAAGCTGAGGAAGATTCGGATGTAGTTGATGTCACGGATAAGGTTGTATCCGAGTATAATGAAATGCTTCCTGAGTCTGATGAAGATGAGGAGGAAACCGAGAGGCTAAAGAGTGTAAAAGAAATTCGGCTCAAAACTGTTAAGCTGGCCCCGGATGGGAGGTCATTGATTAACCCCGAAGCTATGCCCACTCACACTTCTCCAGTTATTGGAGACAACGGGCTGAGCTGCATGAGAAAGGGTTGTCTGCCTTCACGAGCAATCTATGATCCTCTGGCACCGGTTGATCCGGCCAAACTGCAGAAGCTTAAGGCTTATTTGACAAGTCCCGAATGGTATGGCCCTTTATACCTTACTAAGTTGATAAATACGACATGCTTACACTATTTGTTTATATTAACTTTCTTTACTATTTGTTAGCAAACAATATTTGGAATATGGGATGGACGAGGTGCTGTTCTACTCTGTTATCATGGCCGAAAGAAAGGACTGGCCAGACGAGAAACATGGATGGCTGGGTGATGATGTAAGTTATTGTTATATTCTGTCTGAGTTTGGCTAATGTTATGGCTGAGTTATCGTGTCGTTCTGTCTGAGTTAAAGTAGATAATGGCTGACTTATGATGTAAGTTATTGTTATATTCTGTCTGAGTTTGTCTAAGGTTATGGCTGAGTTATTGTGTCGTTCTATCTGAGTTAATTTAGCTAATGGCAGATTTATTTAGGTGTTAAGGCTGAGTTTTACTTGGTTACGGCTGAGTTAATGTTGTGTTTTGTCTTGGTTTTATTTTTGTACAGCACATTGCTGCGTATGTGAAAATCCTCACCAAGAGGCTCCTGTCCCACCCCATACTACAGCGAACGCGTCATGATTCTAGACATGTGGTTCACGTCAATGTGGGTTAGGGATTACACACAGTGGACGATGAAGCCGAAGAGGGTTTCTTTCAAAGGAACCGCGTATGAAGGTTGGATCAACGGTACGACTGGAGAAGACCCGACAAACAAGAAGTGGATAACAGATGTGGATCACTTGTATACTATCCTCCAAACCGGAGGTAATCATTGGGTGGCCCTTCACGTGGACTTGCCTAAGTGTCACGTGGACTGCTATGATTGCATCATCGGATGTCATACAAAGAAAAGCGATGGAAAAATCCTGGAACACTATAGGCCGTTCACGAGGATGATACCACAGATCATGAGCGAACTTATCCCTCCCGAAGTCCGTGCCCCGCAATATGACCAATTTTCATTCCAGCGGAGGAACATTACAAAGGTCCCGCAGAATATTATCACCGGGGACTGCAGCGTTTACAGGTTAAAGATTTTTGAATGTTTATTGATTGGTGTTTCTTTTGATGGCATTACTGATTTAAATATCCAGGGGCTACGGGTTAGAATGGCAACAGAGATCTACGATGAACTACCTCATAGAATGCCCATTCAGTTTTTTGAGACATGATTTGCTTTTTCGAACATGTCTGTGTCTTTTGGGATTTTAGCATGTGATTGTACTAAATATTGACACTATGATTGATAACAAGAATTATGTCTGTATGAATCTATTATTATGTTAATTATAACAAAAACCAATGTAATGGCTGACTTATCATCGCTCGATTCGTTTTACGGCTGATATATGCTAACGTGAAGGCTGAGTTATCATTGCTCAAATTGTGCTACACGGCTGAGTTATTGTTGTTTAATTCGATGTTTAGCTGAGTTATTATAACGCGGTGGCTGACTTGTCATCACACAAATCGTTTGATGGCTGAGTTTGTATAACGTGGTGGTTGACTTGTCAAACCCAAACTTCCCTCCCATCAAATAAACTAGACGTCACTTTAGGACTATACATACACCGCTTTACGACACCAGAATAGTCAAGAACCCAAACGTCGTTAGAGGACCAAACGTCTTTACGTTAGAGGACCAAACGTCGTTAGAGGACTATATATACACTGGTTTCCTCTTGTCTTTTCACTTGTCGATTCTTAGCAACTACAACTCTTCATTCTTCTCTTGTCCTTTCTCTGAGAAACAAAACCATTCCGAGATCATGGATGCATCAGGTTCAGGTTCAAACAAGCGGCGGTGTGTGGATGACGGTCCCAACAAGTGGCCGTCTGTGGATGACATTTCCACCCTAAAGCTGTATGAACAGGAAAAGCGTTTCAAATCCGTCATCTCTTACATCAGGAGCAACATAAGGGAGACGGCGGAAGCACACTTGCTCGATCTCAAACTGCGTGAGAAGGAAGCGGAACTTAAGCTCTTAAGGAGAGTGCAGAGGATGGGGGACGGATTTAACGTGGAGGAGGAGATCGAGAAAGTGCTGGAGCAGGTTGGCAAGGCCTACAGAGAGCAGCGTGAACGCCCGGTGAATAGTATTGATTGGGAGAAACTGGGGTATGGATCGACCGGGCGTCCAATTTCGGAGTCCGATGAAGAATGAAGATGGCGATTGATGTGATTGTATCTTCATTTTTTATTTTCAATTATATTATATGTATGTTATTGGATTCCAGTACTCCTTATCCTATGTTATCATAAAC
This sequence comes from Arabidopsis thaliana, assembly GCF_000001735.4. Taxonomy (NCBI): domain Eukaryota; kingdom Viridiplantae; phylum Streptophyta; class Magnoliopsida; order Brassicales; family Brassicaceae; genus Arabidopsis; species Arabidopsis thaliana. The sequence continues at coordinate 3,068,109 of NC_003071.7, read as the reverse complement.
TCTGTCTTTTCAATTTTCAAACTTCACTTTTTATTTTATACTCGCGTGTGTGATTCAAAAACTTTGTCTTTCAGATTATCGTAGATTAACTTGATGTTTAGCTGAGTTAAACATGTGACGTGGCTATGTTATTCTAACGTTAAGGCGGACTTATCGTAGATTAACTTGATGTATGGTTGAGTGAATCTAACGTTACGGCTGGGTTAATATATTTTAATTCAACGTTGGTTGAGATAGTATTGAGTTGTGGATGAGTTAGTCTAATGTAACGGCCGAGTTATTATAAATTTAATCCGATAGTACGTTGTGACTTAATGATAATTGACAGTACAAAGAAGTTCAAATTGAGAAAAACAGATTAAGCTAACATCACAGATACTTGTTCAAGCTCTCATACATCTTCTCTAGCGTTTCAAACTTCTTTTCCATAAGAAAGATCTTTTCTGCCTGAGACTCGACGCGCTTATTGGTTGCTTCCACATCCTTCTTCATCTCAGTCGTCTCCTCTTTTATCATGTCAAACTCGTCACACAATGCAACAGTCTACCATCTCTTGAAACCGCATCCTTGACCGGGACCCTTATAAAAAAAACAGGAGGTTGATTCATAGGGATACAAAATGAAAGAAATAAAATAAAGAACATTAACTCAAGAAAAGATGCTTACATCTGATATTTCGTACGGACAACTGGAAAAAAAAAATCTGGTTGTAACAGGATCAAGAGAAGTGGCAACGACAACCTTAGCATTGCAATCACACTCGATCGGAACGCCCTTATCGCCCCTCCTGTTTTTGCCGTACCTCGTTCGTATCCTTATTTCAGCAAGTGTCGAGCTTCTACATTAATACAAACATGATATACTCAACGTTAGATGGGTAACGATTTGTACTATTCAAATGTGGAGATAAATACCTCATCAACACTAGATTCACCTTGGAAAAGAGACCTCTGAGCCATCATCTTCACTGCAATTAGTATGGTACTAAAGCACTGGTTCTATATAGTCGTGTCTGCCACAAAATGTACTAATTAAACGACGGCGTCTTGTATTGGCTGAATAAATTTAGAAGTGGCTGACTTGTCATAGCATTGCGGCTGGGTTTTCACTGATTTGTGGCTGAGTTATGTCGTCATACAGTATGTTACTACTTAGCGTGTTGCTTTAGGTTGGGTTTATCAAGATTATTTATTATATCATTATCGAGATAACAAACAACATCTTTATGGGGAACCGCCAATAATGATTTGATCCACATACACAGGTATACACGCCCGCAGTTAATATTCAAAATAATTCAAACGAGGTCGAAATTATTCCTTAACTAAACCCTCCAATAATCAAATAACGTTACGGCTGAGTTATGCAATAAGATTTCATGATTTGGCTGAGTTATGAGATACCATATGTTATTATGATATATCAAACCAGCCACCAAATTGTTGGTTATATTAGTAGCGTGAAGATGTGTAATTTGAAAACAGAAAATAACTTTTATTTTCAGCAAGTGTCGATTGACAAAACATAGTCTGTCAAAACCTCTAGGAAGTATGTTGTTGGATAGAGTATGATGTTGGACAAAGTAGGCTGTTGGATAAAGTTTATAGGATATGATCTAGTTTCACGATTCCACTAGTTGAAATTTGGTTATGATGTGTTAATTACTTGATTTTCACAACTATTGGCTCAAGAAAAACACTTTCAGGGTTTGGCCGAGTTATAACAAAGTGATGGCTGAGTTATGCATGTGATGTGGCTGAGTTATGTTAGAAGATTTCGATTGTTCGAACTACATACGAGAAAACCAAATGTTATTATGAGATTTGAATACAAGCATTATTGTTGGTTCGATTGATGTCCTCAAATCAGTCAGAATATTGCTGTGTTTTGCTTTTGCTGAGTTTATCGAGAAACAATTATTATGTTATTCTCGAGATTAAAAAAAAAAGTCTTAATAGGGACCGCGAATAATGATTGGTTTCATATTCACACGAACACGTCAATAGATGATAATTCAAACGAGTTCGAAATTATTCCTTAACTAAACCCTCCAATAATCAAATTTTCTGTTTCGACGTGGAATATTAAAACGTTACGGCTGAGTTATGCAATAAAATTTCGTGATTTGGCCGAGTTATGAGATACCATATGTTATTATGATATATCAAAACAGCCACCAAATTGTTGGTTATATTAGTAGCGTGAAGATGTGCAATTTGAAAACAAAAAATAACTTTTATTTTCAGCAAGTGTCGATTGACAAAACATGGTTTGTCAAAACTTCTATGAAGTATGATGTTGGACAAAGTATGATGTTGGACAAAGTATGATGTTGGATAAGGAATAATAGGATGAGCTAGTTTCACGGTTCCACTAGTTGGAATGTGGTTATGATATGTTAATTACTTGATTTTCACCACTGTTGGCTCAAGAAAAGCACTTTCAGGGTTTGGCCGAGTTATAACAAAGTGATGGCTGAGTTATTCCTATATTGTGGCTGAGTTATGTCAGAATGCAGAGAAAAATATTCTCCGCTATTGACCAGATACGACGTAGGTTTGTTACAGAGTCTCCGTTATTGACCAGATACATCGTCGTTGTGACAAAAACCAAATGAACATGGACACACTTATAAATCCCCAAAACGAAACCCTAAGTTATAAAATTCCAATTTCTGATTTCAGATCCGGAGCTCCTTCTTGTTTTTCGTCTCTGAATTTCCCAGCTAAAAATTAAAGAAATGAGTAGCAATTCCGAGAAATCGATTGCGAGTACGCAATCCATCAGCCGTTGGGGACGTGGGTTACCATCAAAGTGTCATTGCGGATTAGACGTGGTCATCTATACATCGACGTCAGCAAAGAACCCTGGAAGACCATACTTCTGTTGTCCTACGTGTAAAGATGTAAGTATATAATTGATTTGAGGGTTTTATTGGTTTCGTTGTTAATTGCGGATGTGATTGAATATGCAGGACCATTTGTTTAAATGGGTCGAAGATGGTACATACGAAGTGGTTGTAGACAGTTGGCCGAAATTGTCCGCCATGTTGTGGATGAGTTAATTATACGCTATGACTGAGTTAATCATACGCTATGACTGAGTTATGATAAAATTTAACAAGTAACCTCAAGCGATAACAACTGACTTTACTGAGAAGGCGATCGTAGATAATATGAGATATAAAGCCATCACCAAAAAAAAAAAAAAAGTAACATACTGAGTTCATAGGAATGAGATAAAGGGACGATAAGTAAGAGACACAAAAGCATTCAAGACATGAAACCGACATCATCTGGGCCAAATTCAGTAAACATGTCCACCAAATCATTCCAAACTAATGTCGTCATCCACCACAGCTTATCTAAACCATGCGCCCATCCCCGTTTCAGTGTCCGCATGTTGTCCCGGTACAATGTTCTAGCCACCAAATTAAACTGCGTCCACACCGTCAGCGTGTGCCTTGAATCCCAGGTGTGCATATGCTACAAAGAGAGCAAATAGTAAGAATTTGGTCTACGGTTTACAGGAAGTGCTTTATATAAAAACTCGATGCTTACCGTGAGGAGGAAAACCCATCTTGCCTTGAAAACAACGGGAATCAACCGGTACGTCGGCCACGCATGGTGAAAGTTGCGCTGGAGTATATCACCAATCGCGAGAGCTAGTTGGTGATTGAATTTGAACCACGTAACATGTACCCAATCCAGGGTTTAGAACTGGGAGATCTGCACGATCAGGAGCGGTGAGCACGGCTTCGACATCTCTTAGAAACTGTCCGTCGATGTGAGGCACCATGTCGTTAAGATGTGAGGATGAGACGTCTAAATGATGAGTTCAAGTAACTGATATATAGAAAAGAAAAGACAGGTAGAGGAATGCGAAAGGTTCCGTGTCTGTTCGTTTGGCGGGAAAATTTTCCGTACTACGGCTGAGTTTGGCGGCAAAATATATTGTTACGACTGAGTTATACCCAAGACATGTAACTATTATACGGCTGAGTTGTGAAGAATTATTAAAAAGGACAGGTAAAGGAATGTGAAAGGTTCCGTGTTAGGCGGGAAAATATTCCGTGCTACGGCTGTGTTTGGCGGCAAAATATATTCGTTACGGCTGAGTTACACTCAAGACATGTAACAATGTTACGGCTGAGTTGTCAGGAATTATTAAAAAAGACAAGGCAAGGAATACGAAAGGTTGCATGTTACAGCTGAGTTTGGCGACAAATCGTCCTTGTTATGGCTGATTTAAAACATATTACGGCTGAGTTGTCCATAAAAACATGAAGTTCAATTCGATTTACTGACTAACCGAGTTACGGTTATATCCAGCCCAATTACCAGCGGTATAATACGCCTATAAAAACGGCTTCTCCCATATTACCAGCGGTACCGTCGACAACAACAACTCTGCGCATGTAATGAAACCCAACGATACTGGCACCAAATGCAATGAACATATAGTTGAAGGCAGTTCTTCAAAACTACTATCAGGGGTTCCCAGAGTGAACTCCCTTGCAAACCTGAGCGTCTTGTATGACTTCGAATAACTCATCTGTTAACACAAACATATTAATCGATAAGTCAACCATAATATATTTACAACGCAGTCACACTATTCCACAACTCAGCCACTAAGTGATCTTAAGTCAGCCTTTAAAGTCATAACTCAACCGGAATGTAATTATATGTCAGCCATACTATATCAATAAGTCAACCGTAAAATATTTATAAGTCAGCCAACAGATAAATACTAAGTCAGTCGAAACATTGTAATTACCTTTACTCGAAAATGCTTAGTGATGATTATTCCGACTGTTTTTGGTTTAACATCCGGACCAACGTCACCAAGATAGTCCCTGTAAAGAACTCCCAGAATATCAGGTGTTGCTTGTCGGGATCGACCAGAACGTTCCGTCACAGAACATGTGTGTTCCGAATCGTATATATAAACATGAAAATTAGGATCATTTCCTTGTCTAGATGCACGAACCCTCCAAAGACATCTATCCACCCAGCACTCGTAAGGTACTGTAGTCTTATTAGAAGTTGGTACATCAAAATCAAATCCATCCCTTATCGCAAGAAGTTTGAGTCGATACTCCAACTCGAATTTGCTACGTATTGTTGCCGTACCGCGAGTGTTAGCATAGACAGCTCCAACTTTAAATCAGTCAGGCTCCCAGCAGATCCGATCATTTCCATGGTCTGAGTTCTCTTCGAAGGAGAAGGTTTCGGTGAATCTTCGTCTTTATTCTTAGGCTTGCCGTATACAGCAAAGTCTTCATCATCAGATGAGGCACCATCGGAGTTGTCGAAAAAATCAAACCGGCTAGAAAATTCATGATCTTCTTCTTCGTCACTTGCTTCTTTGTCAGATGCTTCATCGACACCTGATTCATCTTCCCCTGCTTCATCGTCCCCTGCTTCATCCTCTTGATAATCGTAACAGACACCTTCAAACCCCCAACCCGGAACTTCGAATCTAGATTCTACTCTTGAGTTAGATTCAATAGGGCGTTTCGAACCCCTTCCTCTTGATCTGGCCTTCTGACTAATATCACTTGAATCTTTCGCCGTAAACTCCACACAGGGACGTAGCTGCTCGAATTTCGTCAAACCTAGATAACATTGCAACTATCGATCATTGGAGATATAAACTGGTGGAGTATCGAAGGGCATATTTTTAAGAGTCTTGTTGGAGAACATGTAACTCAGCCGTAACTGATGGGTCGACTGATTCAATCTGTAATCATCGACCTCCATCTTCAAAAGACTATCGTAAACTGGTCTTTCCGCTTCTAACTGCACAACTCTACACCTTCTTTCGTCGGGGTTAAATACGAATCTCTATTTCTTTACCCACGAACCGGAAACAACTATGACCGTAACGGGACCAACCATATCAAGAGAAAGATGAAAGAAATTGAAGATGTATGAGAAGATGAATGAAGAAAAGAAAGTTCCGGTGATGTTGTAACGTTCAGGCGGTGAACACAGTCTGGGAAAACAAGTTAAAGAAGCAAGGGACGTTTTGTATTTCCGTCGAGGATGCTGACATGGAATGATGACATGGATTATTACAGCCAACGTCGTTTTGAAGTGATGACGTGGCAAGTCAGCCACCAAACGAACAGTTCATAACACAGCCATGAAGCAAATCTTTAAGTCAGCCGCAACATGAATACTATTACAGTAATTAAAACAGGAAAAAAAACAAAGTTAATTCAGCCGTGGTATGTCGTAACTCAACTAACTCAACCGTAACGTTCAACAACACGACCATAACTGCATGATATTATAGTAATTAATCTCTTGAAAATAAGTCAGCCATAACAAGGCTGAGTTATATCGTAATCGAGCTATTAGCGGCTGATTTATAACACTCGACCATAAATCAGCCGTCACATCGTTCCATAACTAAGCCGTTCAAAACTATAACTCGGCCGTGTCGAGGTAATAAGTCAGCCTTTTTCTCATAACTCAGCCATAGTGTTGGCTGGGTTATCGTATAACTTCTTATAACTCGGCCGACCATCCTTAACTCAACCATACCGTTGCCTGAGTTATACTATAACTCAGGTAACATTTTACAACTCAGCCGTAACGTCTGGCTGAGTTATACTCATACTTCGCCGTTTTGTTATGAATCATATATTTTGTCGTAAGTCAGCCGCAACATACCGTAACTCAACCGTAACTGCCGTTATATTGAGTTAAGGCTGAGTTCATTTAATCCACGTCAGTAAATTCTGACGTGGCAGTGGCATTACCTGTAATTACGTTTTTTCCGGTAACGTTTAGTAGAGGCACGTTGGGTAATAAAAAAAAGTCGAAAATATAACAGTAATTAAAAAAAGTTCTGTCGTGTTCTAGTAATAATTGAATAACACCACCTAAGCTTTAGACTTGTTTTCTGATATTGCTTTTAAGAATATGTTTGTATGAATTTCAAAATCTCTGCAATATGTCTTGGATTTTGATTCTAGTGATTTACTCATGAAACTCTAAAGAGGTTTCATTTCAAATGAATTAATATACAAATATTTTACAAGTCTTTTAGTTTTTAATAACGCTGGATTTTAATGAAATATTTAAAATCTTAATTGAATAACATCAAACTTTAAAATCTATTAAACATGATTTACAAAGATGAGTTCCAATAACACTAAATTTTAAAGTTGGATATAGAATCATTAGTTGAATAACAGTGGATTCGGCTTGGATTTCAATTCTATTAAAATCCATTAACGAATAACACCCCCCTAATTTCTTACCCATCACAGTTAATCTCCCAACTATTAAAGATACAAAAAGTTATGGCTTGCACTACGGTAAAGAACCAGCAGTTTTGGAAGGATATAGCGATGCCAATTGGATAGATGATTCCAGAAACTCGAAATCCACAAGTGGATATGTCTTTACTCTAGGTGGTGCAACAGTTTCTTGGAAATCACAGAAACAAACTTTAATGGCACGCTCAACGATGGAGTCTGAGTTTATAGCTCTAGGCAAAGCTGCCGAAGAAGCTGATTGGCTTCAAAACTTTTTGGAAGATATTCCAATGTGGGGGAAACCCGTGCCAGCTTTACGTGTACACTGTGAAAGTTAATCGACTATTGCCCGAGCACAGAATACCCACTATAATGGAAAGTCTCGTCATATTAGAAGACGAAATAAAACCATTAGACACTTGATTTTAGCGGTGTAATGACGATCGATTACATTAAGTCGGTCGACAACCTAGCGGATCTATTTACCAAGGGTTTGACACGAGATCAAGTGATTCAATCATCAAGAGGAATGGGTTTAAAGCCTATGAATTAAAGATGTCACTTTGATGGATACCCCACCTATATGACTGGAGATCCCAAGAACTAGGTTCAAAAGGGAAAACTAAATCAAACGAAATATATTTGGAGAATTATAAGATTACTAGTCGCAGCCTAGTTTCCAGGATGATAAACAGTGCTTCTTGTACATATAAAGGATAAGCAATGCTTTTAATGATTGAGTCCAAAGCTTTGATATATAAGTGGAGTTTTACAAGAGACTTCTTAAAACAAATGCTAGTGACAAATCACCTAGTGAGTGTGGAATGTGGCCGTTTCTAGGAGAATGAGAGGCTATATTCTCTAAGTTCACTCATGAAATCCAGGATTGTTCAAAGCCAAAATGAACACAATCTAGAGAACTTGTTTTTACGAGAAAAAGTAGTTGGGTTTTACCTGTTGTCTAGGTTTACATAAAAATCTGGGTGGTTAAAGACATCATGTTCACCTCCTGGCCAAGTAAATTCGACAAATATTAACAGTGAATAGTTTAAGGCTGAAAAATACTACTATCTCATACACATCTATTTTTTGCATATACTCTTGAAAGTTGAGTCTGTAAAGTCTAAGTCAGTTTAGGTTATCGAGTCAGTCAAAAGTCTCAAATGTTTAGAGTCAATTTTATTCATGTGGGGGATTGTTGGAACTCAATTTTACACAAGTGGCTCCGGCTAACTCTTCGGTGATTTTTCCGGTGATGGCCATCACCGGAATGACCGGATTATGGAGTCTTTGAATTCCTTGTAATGAGCACTATAAGATAGTGTAGTTACATATAAAAATTGAAGTTATTATGAATGAGTAATTGAGGTCCAAAGTGGTGAGCTTGAAAGCTTATAATAACAAATATTGACAATTGTCCCATATTAGAAGTTTTAAGATCTCTCCTCTAGCATATATGGTGCTACCCATTTAACATGGTTCACTAGCTATTGGGAAGGGACACTATGGTGTAGGAGATGCAAGTCCTTTATGCAAAACAACACACACACACGCTCCGCCGCCGTCGTGCCGTGCCGAGCCGGGCTTGGGCCTTGGGCTCTTGGGAAATGGGGCCTTTGGCCCACAAACAATGTTCTTTTTGGGGAAAATACTTATGAGGCTTTGTTGCATTATTTGTAATATTTGCAACATAGTTTTTGGCCCAAAACGAAAGCCCATATCGTTTCCATAACTAAGGTATATTCGGAATATTAAAAGCATATCCGAATATTCCTTATTCGAATCTTAATTCCTTAAACGGTTGTGATAATGGCTCCGCTAATCATGCCCACGTCTTTGACTTGCGCATCACTCCGAATCCCACGATCTTTGATTTGCGGATTGCATTTCCTCACCTCTCTCCTATAAAAGGAACACATCTTCCTCTCATTGTACTCACTCGTTTTTTTTGCTAAAAGCTAAAACGAAACTCTCTCCCTTTCTCCCTTTCTTCTCAAAGTAAGTCAAGAGTATATCGTTTATTTCATGTTCGCAGATTCCGCTATCGAGTGCTGCGATACCGGTTTTATAGTGATTGTATTCTGCGATCCACTGCTCATAAAACCGTCACACTGCGGGAGCTAGTTTGAATTATGGAAAGAGATCAAATCTCGTCTTCACTCGTTTTCGAAAAACGTCTTTCCTAATCGTTTTATAAAGATTTTTGATTTATTGCAAATCAGGATTTCGCGGTCCTACAATCCATTCAATCATAATAGGAAGGATAAAAAGGGGAAAAATGTCAAAAAAATCGCGAACTTTCAAATTTGGGACAAAAAAGCATGAATTTTCGAAATATCAATTAAATACCAAAGTTATTGTTGACTTTAGAATTAATTAGATAACTTTTATCGATTTTGCCAATTTGGGCACGATGTTAAGTCAATTGACGGAAAAATTAACAGAGTTAAGTCTTCTGTTATAAATTCCGTTAACTTATGAAACAACGTTGTTTTGAATCTAATTTTTTATTACAAGTTCAGGAATTGAACTCGCAACCTTTAAGATAAAACAACATTCCTTTATGGGAAAAACGTCGAAAAAATCACCAACTTTCAAATTTGGGACGATTTAATCTTGAACTTCACGAAAGACAAATAAATCGTAAAGTTTTTGTTGATTTTCGAAATTAATAACAAAGTTATTGTTGACTTGCCATTTCAGTCATGTCGTTAAGTAGGTTAACAAAACGACGTCGTCTACTTCAACTTCCTTCTTCCGTTTTCTCTTCTTTCGATTTGATTTGGGCTGAGGAACATTGTTCGTCTCCTCACCAGATGGGATTCGAATCGATTCGGCCTCTATAGGATTTGAGATAATGAAATCGATTTGGGGATTTAGGGTTTAAATTTGTTTCAACAGAAGAAACGATGTTGTTTGTCTCTACAATAAACGACATTGTTTTGTCCTAACAGAGCAGATAAACGGAACATGAACGTCGTAAAAAAATTCTGTTAACCTATGTAACGACATGACTCAAATGGGAAGTCAACAAAAACTTTGTCATTTATTTAGAATGTCAACACAAACTTTACGATTTATTTGTCTTCTGTGAAGTTCAAGATTAAATCGTCCCAAATTTGAAAGTTGGGGATTTTTTTGACATTTTTTCCATTCCTTTACCGACTAAGCTGAATCATTTATTTGTTTGTTTCTCAGAAACATACATATTTATATAGGTTATAACAAAATGCCCAAATTAATAAAAGTTAGGTTTCGATCCCTTTGTCACAGTCACCAAATAGGCGAGTATCTTGCCGTCGTCAACTCATCGCATCCTACACAACACGAACTCAATTAAGTAGAAGAATATCTCTAGAACAAGAAACCTTAATTTCAGCACAATTTTCAGAACATGATCAATCTTTCCCTAACCAATTTCAAAAGTTTTTTCCAAGAGAAAACTTGATCAAAAAATGCAAAGATGATGAATTCTTTTTAATCGTTGAGGTTTACATCTTAATTTTTCGTCCCAAATTTGAAAATTTACCTTTATTTTTGACATTTTTCCAAAAAATACCAAAACAAAACTTTGGATGACAAATAAAAGATTCACGTGCATCTCACGTGCTTCGTGATAATTTAACAAAAGTGTAGAATTTTGATAATTTTGTAAAATTGTAAAGTTGCGTTTGTCTTGTTGAATCGCCCGTCACTAAAATCCTCTCCGAGAATCCTCCTCCGATCTGCCACTAGCTATGGCGGTAAGCATCGTCGGATCCTCACCGTATTTCACCGGCCAAGAATCGAATCCAAGTTTACCTTTCTTCCATTTTCCTCTTTACAGGAATCGTCTGGTACCACGCTAATGGATCTGATCTCGGCGGATCCAACCCCGGTTCCTGCACAATCTACTTCTTCGTCCGCATCTTCCACGGCGTCTCAGCCGACTTCTGCTTCCGCATCGTCTTCTTCCCATCTGCACCATCCAATGTCGACGAAGACGACTCTAGGAGAGAAGAAATCGAAGAGAGCCACTTTGATGCAGATCCAAAACGACACTATATCTGTTGCTAAAGCTGCACTGAATCCTGTTAAGGCCAATATCATGCCACAAAGGCAGAGACAGAAAAAGAAGGTTCGATCTACTAATTGAATTTTGTTTGGCACATTTATCTGTGTTTGAACTAAACCCTGGATCATTGGAGCTAAGAAAACTAGATTGTGGTTGTAGATTTGAATTGTTAATAGGAGGTATCAGTGTATATAGAGTCTCTGTTGTAAATAGAGTCTTAGTGAGTCAATATACCTATGTCTTGTTCTTCGATGTAGTTAACACGACTTTATGTTGCAAATGACTTCCCAGCCGGTTTCCTATTCGCAACTTGCAAGGAGCATTCATGAATTAGCTGCCACTTTGGATCAGGTTTAAGTTTGTGTTCTTATGCTCTGCCTTTATACCTCTCTTCTTCTGCTGAAAATAGTATCTGACTGTTTCTTCTGTTTTTCGCGAGTGAGCAGAAAAGTTCTCAGAAACAACTAGTGAATCACGTGTTCCCTAAGCTTGCTGTGTACAACTCAGTTGATCCTTCTCTGGCCCCATCTCTTCTTATGGTATGTGTCACTGGTTACTCATTTGACGACCAGATAGTGTCAGATCAAGTACAGTTTCTTGTATCGTTTTTTATAACTTTATGATGGAGCATCTAAAATGATTTGTTCTATTAGAGTTTTTTTTTTCTCTACCCATTAAATTATCATGGATCTTCACAAATTCGCATTTTCAAAAACAATATCCGTCAAAGAGAGGCATCAGGTTTTTAGCATTCTTTTTCTCTTGTGATTGATACAGCTTAATCAGCAATGTGAAGACAGGAATGTGCTACGATATGTTTATTATTACCTAGCTAGAATTTTGTCCGATACGGGCATGACTCCAGGGGGTGGTATCCCCACTCCTAACTGGGATGCTCTAGCAGATATTGATGCTGGTGGAGGAGTCACAAGAGCTGATGTTGTTCCTCGGATAGTGAATCAACTTACAAACGAAGCTACAAATTCTGAATTTGAATGTGAGTTTCACTCGCATTTTTCAGGCTTTAGTGTTTTATTTTATACATTTCTGCCTTGGACTGTCTTAATCTTATTTATCTTTATAATGGTATTAGTTGTTAATGTTTTTTAAGAAATATCCCAGTACCTTTATAATTTTCTTTTGATAGACCCAAATGCTGAGAGGAGTGACGTCAAAAGGTAGTTATGTTTAGATGTGGTGTCAGTTTTGGTATGGATTTAAATAATTTGGGGGTTATGGAAGTGAGAACCAACATCTAAGATAGATTTCCAACTTTCCATCTGTAATGTGACTGGAGATGAATTTCTAACCTTATCATATGTTTTTCTTCAGTTCATGCTCGACGACTGCAAGCTTTGAAAGCTCTGACATATTCACCATCAGGCAATTCTGAGCTTTTGTCAAAATTGTATGAGATTGTATTTGGCATTCTTGAAAAGGTTTGTCTGACTGCCAATGCTCTATGATTTTTAACAAGATGCTTTGTTTATTTTTAATAAACCCTGGCGTAGTTCATTGTCTGCACTCTGCGTGATTTAACCGTAGTCCCACCTTTTCTTATTTATATACAATTATACTATTTTATTCTTATTGCTTTTCATATGAGTGTGGTTTAATTTACGGGGGTTTTCCCAGTGACATGCAGAGGCCCTGATTTATCTTTCTTGTCGCTTTCAGGTTGGTGATGTTCCGCATAAACGAAAGAAAGGTGTATTTGGGACAAAAGGGGGTGATAAAGAGGTATCTTTCTAAACTCTTAGGTTCCTCCAGGAAAAGACTTAAGGCTTATATACTAGTCATGTTCCTGCACTTTATAATTTTCTTTTTTACAATGCTCTGCATGTTCTTTGCCTGCTGTAGGGTAGAAATTTCTCAAAATTCTTGTTGATGACTGCATGCATTAGGCAGTGTATCATAGTTGCTCTATAATGATATGAGTTTGCACATCTGGAGACTCTGGCTATTAGCTATCAGATTTTTAAGGCCCGAGTTAAATGTTATTTGAATTAATAAAACCATTTTTTTAAAACATTACAATTCTATTCGTATATCAGATTATCAATAAGCCAAAGGAACAACTTTGATAACTTAGCTTCTAGATATGTAGGCAGACGAATAGAATTCTTCCTCACTTGAGTATACAGCTTCTGGATTGCAGAAGGTCAACACTAAACTTTGTTATTAACTTGAGCGTTTTATCTCGTTTTTGTTAGTCGATTATGCGAAGTAACTTGCAATACGCTGCTATGAGTGCACTGAGAAGACTCCCTCTTGATCCAGGAAATCCACTTTTTCTGCACCGTGCAGCTCAGGGGTAAGACTTTTTTTTTGGTTCTTTCTACTATCTTTTTAAGTATAGAGTATTGGATTTAAGTATAGTGATGTAGGTTTCACAAGAGCAATTGAATTTTTGGTCTATTCCTAATTATGCAGTATATTGGACAGTTATTCTCGTATTCACACTTTTATGTTGCAGTGTTTTCTTTGCTGATCCTGTTGCGGTGAGGCATTCACTGGAAATTCTATCTGAGTTAGCCACAAGAGACCCCTATACAGTAGCAATGACATTAGGTAAATAATTTGTTCTATTCCCCCTTATATTGTTTTTTTCATTCTATTTCTGTGTGTAGAGACATAACTGTTTTTCATTCAAAACTTGATATGTGTCTCTTGATCTTTTTGCTGCAGAAAAGCTTGCGTCTCCAACAGGTATGCTCACCAGGCCTTTTATCTCTTGACGTTAATCTTTTTGCTGGTTATTTCGTGTTTATTTGTGCTAATTATAAAGAAGTGTTTGGAACACGATCTGGGTTAGCTGATATACCTTTCTTCTGTACACCAAATTAGGGGCTTTGCAAGATATCCTGCATATGAATGATGTTCTTGCTAGAGTTTCTCTGGCTAGGTTGTGCCACTCAATATCTAGAGCTCGGGCATTAGATGGTAAGTACTATCAACCTCTTTCTGCTGCCCGTTCTCGCTCTGTTTTTTTTTCTTCTTATCTGGCTATATGGGAGAGATCTTTTGAGAACTTACATGTTGCTAGTTTCCTTTCAATCTTCCTACAGAGAGGCCTGATATTAGGTCTCAGTTCAACTCAATTCTCTATCAGCTACTCCTAGATCCAAGCGAAAGGGTATGCTATGAGGCGATTTTGTGCATTCTGGGAAAACACGATAACACTGAGAGGCATGAGTTCTATGACTTTGATTTCTCTTAGTTCATTCTTTGTAAGGTATTGAATAACCAAAATGTACTGCATCATTTAGGATGGATGAGCGTGCTGCTGGGTGGTATCGCTTGACGAGAGAGATCCTGAAGCTGCCAGAAGCACCATCCTTGTCCTCCAAGGATAAATCTAATAAAACCAAGCGTCCACAGCCCCTTATTAAGCTTGTAATGAGGAGGTACTCCTAGCTTGGTGGAAGACTGTGTTTAGAATTGCAGATCTTATGGATTCCCTTTCCTCACTAGAATGTTGCTTTGGATTGTAATGATCGTTATGGTTGTGTTTCTTGTTAAAGAACTTTCGCAAATTGATCCTGTTCTTTCAGGTTAGAGAGCTCATTTCGCAGTTTCTCAAGACCAGTACTTCATGCAGCAGCAAGGGTTGTGCAAGAGATGGGAAAGAGTAGAGCAGCAGCGTTTGCTATGGGATTACAGGACATTGATGAATCCGTTCATGTAAATGCATTTTCTGATGCTCTAGATGATGCTGAGACCAATGAAAGTTCTCATCCAGAAGGTACATTGTCAGTATCCTCTTAATATGAATTACAATCTTTTTTTTTTATTTTGTTAGATGTCTGACAGATGCACAAATATATTTCTAATTTCGTATGGAGCATAAAATTGTATGCAAGCTTTTGGTCTATAAGAGTTTTGTTCAATTTTGTTGTATTATTATTTATTATACGTTGAAAGGTCACCAACTACAAATGTGAGTTAAGTCATTGCATCTATGCTCTGATGGCGCATCAATATGCTAGAATCGTTACAAAACTACAAATGTGAGTAAACTCAATGCTCTGATGTCCTTACAAAAATAGTATAATATCAGTCTTCTCTTCAGACGTAAACAAAGGAACATGTTTTTCTGTCCTATTGCTTTGATTTTCTTTACCGAATTATCTAAATATGTAGGGTATCCTTATATCTTTCGAGTTTTAACATGTTCCAAATCACTTTTTACCTTCTTTCCCACTCTTTGGTTACTTGTTTACCCTTATTTTTAGCAGGAATTCTATATATGTTCTAACATGTTCCTACTTTGTATATGTTCGACTTTTGCAGGAATTCGGAGAACATCATCCATATCTGCAGGGCCTGGTCGCAGTGATACAATTGCAAGTTTGCTAGCTGCATTAATGGAGGTGGTTCGGACAACAGTAGCATGCGAGTGCGTGTATGTCCGGGCAATGGTTATCAAAGCATTGATATGGATGCAAAGTCCAGATGAATCATTGGATGAGTTAAAATCAATCATTGCCTCGGAGCTTTCAGATCCTGGTTGGCCTGCAGCTCTAGTCAATGATGTTTTGCTTACTTTGCATGCCCGCTTTAAGGTAAGTATGATGTTTTCTTGGCTTTTTTGATTTTCCAGTGTAGTTGCGAACAGTTTCAAAGTTAAGCAGCTCTGTTGTTTGTCCACAATCCTATAAGTATTTAGTAGTTCTCTGATGTACGGAATCTCTTTAATTTCTTAGATTTTGTAACAAGAGTTATCTGGCAGAAACATGTTACACCATGGACTCTATCAATTTTCTTATCCATTGCGTTGAAACTGAAGAAAAACTTGTTATTGAGGAGTAATGTTAACTGTTTTCTTCTGACTAGTTAACTCTTTTTAATTTTTCTTTCACAGGCAACTCCAGATATGGCTGTTATTCTTCTCGAAATTGCCAGAATATTTGCCACCAAAGTTCCAGGGAAAATTGACGCTGATGTCTTACAGCTGCTATGGAAGGTATTCTCTTCTTACGGATATAATTCTAAAGCTATTATAATTTACTTACATAGGTTGTATATTTCGTCCTTTGATCAAAAAAAAAAAAAAAAAAAAAGGTTGTATATTTCGTCCTGTTTCAAATTTTTATTGTGTTTAGGACATTTTTAGATCTTTAAGTTTGTACGCTTGTTTATTTAATCTTTTAAAGCTATATAATTGGATAAAAATCATATTTGTACTGTATATTTGCAAGGCTTAAATTATTGTGGGATATTTTACTGAATTTTTGCTACCTCAGATAGTATTTTTTAACACAATTTATCATCTGATTGACTTCTAGACATGTCTTGTTGGAGCTGGTCCTGACGGGAAACACACAGCTCTGGAAGCAGTCACGATAGTACTCGATCTACCACCTCCACAACCGGGGTCCATGGCTGGACTGACATCAATTGATAGGGTCTCTGCATCAGATCCTAAGTCAGCTCTGGCGCTGCAGAAATTGGTGCAAGCAGCAGTAAGACTTCCTCATAAGGTTTTACATGAATTTGGTAATGTTTTCAACACATGATCTTAAAAGGAATACTGTGGCAGGTATGGTTCCTTGGAGAAAATGCAAACTACGCCGCATCAGAATATGCATGGGAATCTGCAACTCCACCAGGCACAGCACTTATGATGTTGGATGCAGATAAAATGGTTGCTGCTGCTAGTTCTCGCAATCCTACTCTAGCTGGTGCATTAACTCGCCTCCAGAGGTGTGCATTTAGTGGAAGCTGGGAGGTATACCACTATATTTCGCTGGTCGTATATTTTGATTTGGTTTTTTAATTGGACAATTTGTGATAGAAGTAGGGCACAAAGCAATCCCACAAAGTAGGTAGAACTCACTATAAAGCTAGCTTAAAGGTCTTAGTGCCCTTTGGTCTGTCTTATAAGGCTTTGATTTATTCCCCTCCTGTACAATGTATGTAGGACATTTTCATACCCATATTCTTATCAATTTGTAGATGGCTTGCCTTGCAATGGTCACTGATCCTAACCCATGTCTAGGAACATTTTGGTTTGTAGCTGATTTGATTCATCATTTGAGTACTCTAGATTGAAGACCATGTTTGAGACCCTTTTTTATAAGTGAGAACGAATAGGATGTCTAGTTAGGTAGCTTTTAATGATTTTTTTTTTAACCATGAAACAGAATGTGAAACCTGTAGTAATTGTGCCTGACCAGAAACTATAAGAACAAAGTAGTGCAAGTTGACTATAGTAATCATGTTTGGTCTCTCTTTATTACTATCTGTTTAGATATCTTAATATAGAAAATAGCTGACTATAATTTGTGATGCTTAATTACATCATGTATATGATTTTCTTCCTAGCGCTTTAGTTGGATTCTTGTGAAGCATAGACACAATAATGCCAGAATAGTCTACTAAGATGAGTGTTACTTCTAGTTTTTCCCGCCTAAATGTTTATGTTTTGTGGATACACAGGTCAGAATTGTTGCAATTCAAGCTCTTACTACAATAGCCATTAGATCTGGTGAACCTTTCAGGCTGCAGATATACGAGTTTTTGTACACCTTAGCAGAGGGTGGTGTACAGTCTCAACTTTCTGAAATGCACCTGAGTAATGGGGAAGACCAAGGAGCTAGTGGTACAGGTCTTGGAGTTTTAATAACACCGATGTTAAAAGTTCTTGATGAAATGTATGTTGGACAAGACGAATTAATCAAGTAAGAAAGATATTTATGTCTTCTTTTCTTTTTTTTCATGTGATGCGTGCATGTAACCTCTATCTGATATTATGGTTGACATATGAATTTTTCCTTGATAACAAGGGATATACGCCATCACGATAATGCAAACAAAGAATGGAAGGACGAGGAGCTGAAAAAACTCTACGAAAACCATGAGAGGCTGCTGGATTTTGTTTCAATGTTTTGCTTTATTCCTAGAGCCAAGTATTTACCACTGGGCCCGATAAGGTAGTATTCTGAACTTATTATATCAGTCAAAGACAGCCTAACTTCTAATACATAATACTTACTTACAATACTAATCTTGTATAGGGAAGATGGGATTTATAGTTTCCAAAACACTTTCTGCTTTTTTTGTGAATGCTTATCTAGGTCAACAGAGTTTATTGTGTTGCATGTAATTATCCTTATTCATTAGGACAAATAAAAGTATAAATTTTATCCCAGATTCTGACAAAACCCAAGAACGATTATACACTATAGTTAACTATATATGAAACATTTTAATCAAAAGAAGTCCAGAATGTACAGTTCATCTTTGGTGATCTTGCTGCTGACCTTTGTTGTGTAAATTGCATGCTTACTTCCCCGTTTTCTTTATTTTATTAGGTGCTATTGTCTATATTTAGGTTTCATATGATAATAATTATTTTGTTTCCTCGTAACTTATGAAGCGCGAAGCTCATTGACACATACCGTACAAAGCACAATATCACTGCATCTACTGGGTCCACCGATCCAGCTGTTGTTGCTACTGGGATCTCGGACTTAATCTATGAGTCCACTCAGCCTGCCCCCGCTGCCTCAAACTCCAGTGGTCTGGATGATGATTTGGTGAATGCTTGGGCTGCAAACCTTGGTGATGATGGTCTTCTTGGAAACAATGCCCCAGCAATGAGTAGGGTCAGTTGCTATTTTTATCTGACCTTTTAAGATAAACGGATTAGTATGTGTGCAGTTTAGTGCTTGTGTGTCTATTTAGATATTCTTCTTATTAAGATCAAGGAAATGGCATAATTAAATATTTCTGATAAGGAATCAGAAAGTAAGAGTAGTTGTGTGGATTGCCCGTTAGAGTACCTTGTTTTCAAAATAGACATAGTAAACGTTCGACTAGTCTGAATGGGGTCAAGAATGAATGCTTTGGGACTACACTTGTGATGAGAAGTTTGGGTATTACCGTTTCTGATTATAAGTAGGTGCCAATCTAATAAGGCATAATTAAATTTTCTGATCAGGTTTCAGTAGTAGTTAAACCATTCATCTGATCTACTGTATTTATTCGTACATGATTTGATTATAAATGCTACCAATTGTTTTATGTCTAGAAATGGAACTCAGACCTATATAATACTTGTCAGGTCAATGAATTCATTGCTGGAGTCGGAACAGATGCACCGGATGTTGAGGAGGAGAATGTCTTCTCTAGACCTTCGGTTGGGTATGATGACATGTGGGCTAAAACTCTTTTAGAAACTTCAGAATTGGAGGTATACTGCTAGCTTAATCTGTCTTCAGGGCTGTCATCAAAATAACTTAATTCTAGGGGTGTTAGAAAATGACTTTTGTTGTATTTACAGGAAGAAGATGCGAGATCAGGTTCATCGTCTCCAGATTCTGCTGGATCAGTGGAAAGCTCAATATCCTCTCACTTTGGTGGAATGAACTACCCATCATTGTTCAGTTCAAAGCCTTCCTCACAAGCAACGGTAGGGTACACACAATTCAGTTAAGAAGAACTTATGAATTATTTTCGTGCCAGCTAATTTTAACTATATGAATGTGGGTAACTCATATAGGCAAAATCAGGTGGAAGTAAATACCAGTCCACATATGAAGGCTATGGTTCCCCAGTAAGCGGATATAATTTTGTGTGTTTTTGTCGTGTAAATTGGGCTGGTTCTCTGTTTTCATGGCCATCTCTTATTCTTCTTTCTCCTCTCCCTTTCAGATTAGAGAAGAGCCTCCTCCGCCTTATTCGTATTCTGAGCCACAAAGTCGTGAATCGTTTGAGAACCCTGTAGCAGGGTCTGGTTCTCGAAGTTATGAATCAGATGATGAAGAACCTAGGAAATCTACTGGTACAAGATTTGGAACAGCGCTCTATGACTTCACAGCAGGAGGAGATGATGAGGTAAGCTTGCTTTTGTCTTTTATTCATTTAGTTTTGTATACGGTTGAAAAATATGATATTATGCAAACGTTAAAACACGTATGGGTATGTTGCAGCTAAACTTGACGGCAGAAGAGGAATTGGAGATAGAGTATGAAGTTGATGGCTGGTTTTACGTAAGTAGTAATTGGTTACTAAAATCTTGTGAGGAGTAGAGCTTTTTAAAACCGTAAACTAACCGGGATCAACTGATAAACTACGACAGGTAAAGAAGAAGCGGCCTGGAAGAGATGGGAAGATGGCGGGACTTGTTCCTGTTCTATACGTCAATCAATCTTGAATTTTTGGGGAACGGCTTTAGACGTAGAAGCCAACACACTATGGATATGTTAAGTGGACTTGCTTAGATGCCAATAGACATTATGATCCATGATTTCCTTGAAGAGGTAGTGTAAAATCAGTGTACATGAAGGAATGTATTTGTTGGGGTTTGATGTGTATGTGTATCTCTTTTGACACTTATTGCTCACATGCTATTGATGATTGATCAACTTGAGTTTTAACTATTGTTTCACTGAATTCATAATATATATTACATCTACTTGTGTTTAGATTGTGAGGTTAAATTTATATATATTCACAATGTTAGATGCAATCTCGAGTTGTAGTCTTTTTTTTTTTTTTTTTTTGTCAAAAGTGTGTTTTATTTAGTATAGAAAGCCAAAGTAACATGCCAATATTTTACAAACACTAAACCAAGGAAGCCAAACAAAAGAAAACAAAGTCCAATAAGAAAGCTGAAGGAAAAGCTTAAATGCATTATATTAGACATGTGGCAAGCAGGAAGCAGGTTAGAAGACACATGCAAAGTTGAAGATGTGAGAGTCTCCGTTGATCAGAAAGCTTCAATTCCGGCCAAGATCGCCGGAAAATTATTCAATCGACTTATCCTAATCTTCCCTCAAGAAACAAAGCGAATTCCATTTTAGCAACAAATACCCGAAATATGAGCCGAATCACACCGAAAACAGAGCCAGACCACACCGGAAACAAAGTCTTCTCATCCGGACAACGAAAGCCGGTAAGCATACCGAACGGTGGAACAAGGATTGAGTTTTCTCTCCGAAGAATCATAGAGAGACCTCATCCTTGTTAAAATTTTTGTTTTCGAGTTAGATAGATCATGCATTTGTTGTCGCATAAGAAATCTCAGTTTTTTGCAATATCATAGACCAGAGGCTTTAAAACAATACTGATCGAACAAAAACTTTTGAATGTTACAACTTTTAACTAGAACATGTTATGGTTTCAATCCCAAAAGCTCTCCAAACTCAAAGGTTTGGGATAATACAAAAGTTACATAGACATGGACATAATCTGTTGAGCAATGCCCGGTTCTTGCTGCAACAGCTCCCTCAAGTTGTTCTCAACCTCTGCTACCTGCTTCTCCAAGTATTCCTTGGATGTCTAAAAATCATCCCGAAAACAAAACATGTTTGATAACCAGCATCTCAATGATCTCCTAATAACCCAATAAGATGTTGAAAGAGGGAATGATTGTTACCTGTAGAGAAGCAACGGCAGCTTCACTGTCCTTGAGTTTTTGCTCTTGTTCACCCTCCAGCACTGTCTTGGGCTCTAGAACAAACCTGTTCACCATACAAACTATAATCAGCCTTCAAAATTCTCTAAAGGCCTCTAGTTGGACTGACTAATAACCACCACTCACGTTCTTCCTGAAAACAAGAATAAAACACAAATTAGACCAAAACTTTACTAGTCCTTGTCTCAAAACCAGAGAATTGAATCACTTGCCTATTGACTTGTAGGTGTTTGTCTCTTCAGGCAATGGCCTCAGCTCCTCCAAGGTTAAGAAAGCTCGCTTTCTATCTCCCTCTTTGTTGCGCATCTGATTCTGCACCTATATATAAAACCCATCCACATTCACATTTCAGTTTTTCAGCACCACATGACAATAACCTAGGAAAGCCAATTTTGTCATTACACAACATGAAAGAAGGGATTATAAAACCAAACACAGTTCAAGAACTAACAAATTACAAGTAAACCCTTATACAATGTGTCACGTTTGATTCTAAAACTTGATAAATACAAAGAAAGTGAGGATTCACCTGTTTGAGCTTCCCAGTGAGTTCAATCATGCTAGCTTGAATCTCCATAAAAGCCTGTTGTAACTATACACATTACAATTCCATTTTCTGCAACATCTTACTGGGGAAAGAAGAATATTCCACTAGAAAATTGAGCTGATTTAAGAGAGAGAGAGGTACTCACAGCTCTGGTTGCTTCGTCCGCCATGTCTGCAGATCTTGATCTTTGAACGAACCCCGACGTGCTAGAGAAGGGTCTTTCGTTTTAGGGTCAAAAAGTTAGAACTACCCGGGTCGGGTTTCAGACGGCTTAGCCCGGTTTATCAAGGCTTTATTGGGTCAAATCGGCCCATTTATAATTAACGATGATTTTATACTTTTAAAAAAATATGTGTTTGCATTGGAACAAACAATTCTACCCAATAACACAATTTAATTTACCCATTTGGTTTTAGATTGTACCATGATTTTGTAAATCAAAGACTCAAAGTCATTGTCTTTTTTTTCTTGTATAATCAACCACCCAAACCATTGTTTGTATCGTAACCAATTCAGCTAACACCACCAAATTATTTTACCATATTATATTTTAAGGGTGATTTGCATTATCATACACTTTCGAAAACATGTTGAGCAAAAGTTTTGCCGACAGGCACACTTCTGATCAATTATAAGGGTGATCAATTATAAGGGGGAAAAAGACTTAATTGACCCTATTAATTAAATCAAGTAAAATCGGTTATTTAGGGTAAGAGTTTGGGGAAACCGGTTTATTTTGTTTTTGCAAACCGGAGAAAGCATGGAACGAATAACTATGTCATCGAAGTTTGAATGACGATGAACAAAAGAAAGAGAAGCTCTGAAGTTTGAAGCAACTAACAAAGATATCATAACGATGGTAAGAAAAAATGGATTGGTAACAATAGTAGAAAATATTCGCTGATATATTATTGACTGTCTAAGATAAAAAATTTATATATTGCAGGGAACTGAGGATGGCTTCTGTTATGTAATATGCGGGGATTGGAATTGCGAGGAGGATGAGAAGTGGTATGTTGAGGTTAATAAGGTAATGAAATCTCGAATTGTGCCTGTATATAAAGGTATTAAGCTATCAGAATTCGTGGAAGCCATTAGAGTAGAATTTGGAATTTCAACGAGTACGAAGGTTGATTTAAGCTTCTGTACCCCAAATATAAGAGATTTTACCACCGGAGATAAAACACCACCGGTCGTCGTGACGACTGATGTGGGGCTAAGTTATTTTATGAAGATATTGGAAGCAAATGTTGGAACCAACATGTTTGTAAAGTTTGGAACATCTTGTAAAAGAGTTTTAAACAATTCTGAGGTTGACGGTGGGCTAGTGAAGACCAGTTCAGTTAAGGAAGATGACGGAAGAGGGAATAAGTCGAAACGTTTATGTGGATCAGAAGATAGTATATCGAAGGTCGGGTTGAAAGAATTTTTGCTGTCCTCCGAAGATGAAGAATTTGTTGCAGAACTTGAAACTATAGAAAGAGTTATAGGTTGTGAACGAGGTCCTCTTGTTAGTGAAATTTTATCTGAAGATCTTGATGATGAAGATCTAGTGGATGAAGGAAGCGAAGATCTTACTTGGGATGAGATTATAGAAGTAAAACCCCAATCTTATGATGTGGAGTTTTGGAGCCCATTCTTGGATGAGGACATGGGTGGCTCAAATGCATTGGATATAATATGTGTCGGGGAAGAAGATGCTGATGTTAGAATGGGATTTGCGTCACCAACAGTAGACACAGAATTGGTGGCCAGTGTGGAAGGTGCAGGTTCGAACATGGAAATTGATGATTTGATAACGTCTTCGATTAAGCATCCAACTGATTTACTTGCAAACAGCAGTGGAACGGGAAAAGTTGTTAACAATAGAACAGGTGATTGTAATACAAATGAAACTGCAAGAGAAAATAGGAAGCTGTCGGATGTGGACGATGAAGAGTTTGATATTCCTCCTCTGTTTGATGACACGGAGTATGAAGCTGCCATAATGCCGGATATAGATAGGGCTGACGGTGAAGATGTATATAAAGGAAAAGTTTATGCTAGCAAGTCGGATTGCCAAATTGGATTAGCTATATATGCTATTAGGCATATGTTTCACTTCAAACAAACACGCACAAAACTTGATTCATTTGTTTTAAACTGTGCCGATGAGAAATGTGATTGGCGGGTAACAGCTCATGAAATGCCTGAGAGTGGATATTATGAGATACGCAAAGCTAAACTAGACCATACTTGTTCTGTGGAAACTCGGAAAATGTACAAGAAGAAGGCAACTTCAAGGGTGATAGCAGCTGTGTATAAAGCACAATATAGTGAGCCTGTTAAAGGACCTGTCCCGATGGATTTGCAAAAGCTGATTCTTGAAGATTTAAGAGTGTCTGCATCATATAGCAAGTGTTATAGGGCTAGGGAAAAGGCAGTAGTTGATGTGTTAGGGGAGGATGATGATAGCTTCACCAAATTAGCTGAATATATGGAGCTTATAAAGATGACAAACCTAGGTAATATGACAAACCTAGGTAGTATGACAGACCTTGTGACAGATATTGAGGAAAATGGTGATGAACGTTTTCTTTATATGTTTCTGGCATTTGGTGCCTCAATCCAGGGCTTCAGATATTTGAGACGGGTTTTGGTTGTGGACGGGACTCATCTGACCGGGAAATATAAGGGGTCTTATTGACTCCTAGCGGACAAGACGCAAATTATCAAGTTTTCCCACTGGCTTTTGCTGTAGTGGATAGTGAAATGGACGAGGCTTGGACTTGGTTTATGTAGAAGGTAGAGAGAATTATTGATGACAGTGCAACACTAACAATAATTTCTAATAGACATCCAAGCCTATACGTTGCAAAAAGCAGAGTTTTTCCACTAGCACACCAGGGAGCATGTATAGTCCATCTCCAACGAAATGTTACATCAAGATATAAGAGCAAAGGATTAGCAAAGATGGTGTTGAATGTTGGATGTGTGTACAAGATGAGTGTCTTTAGGAATCTATACAAAGAAATAAAATCAAGAAATTATGAATGTGACAAATATTTGGAGAAGATTGGACCAGCCCGTTGGAGTAGGGTGTATTTCCAAGGTGAGAGGTATAATTTGATGACGAGCAATATTGCAGAAACTCTAAACAATGCAATACGGTTAGGGAGATGTGCACCTATTTTGGAGTTGGTGAAGTTTATTAGGGCTATGTTAACCAGATGGTGTTCAGCCCGAAGGAAAAAGTCTATCAAACATACAGGAATGGTGCAACCTTACGTTGACAAGGTGATGGCCCAGACTATGATGAAAATGGAAGGGAGCAAAATCCAAAATGTCACAAACTGGACATATGAGATTGTTGGGCGTTTCGGAGGGAATCACATGGTTTCTTTTGATGATATGAAATGTAGCTGCAAAGTTTTTGATAAACTAAAAATTCCTTGCGGTCATGCCATGCTTGCAGCTAACAGTATAGGGCTTGATTTTGGAACTTTGGTTGGGGAATGTTTCAAAACCAAAACATGGGTTTTAACTTACAAAGGCATTGTTAACCCTGAGGCTAATGCCTTAGAGTTAGATCAAAGTGAAGAAGTTAAGGAACGTGTGATTCTTCCACCAAGGACAAGGAGGCCGTCGGGTAGGCGAAAGGCAAAAAGAATAGCTTCCATAGGAGAGTTCCCTGTAAGTGTGGTAATTAATTTAAATTTACGCTTGAACATATATTCACGAATTTAACACTTGTCTATGAATGACCAGAGAAAAGTGAAGGTTGCCAAGGTAAAACCAAATAAGATGTTCGCGTTGCAAAGGGGTTGGACACAACAGAGCACGTTGCAGCAACCCTATATAATCTTCCATGTTATAATGAAGAACCTTTAAATGGTTTAAAATTTTTTTGAACAACCATTGGGTAGGTTTGGTTATGTACTCGGCGTACCGGATGTTTTATTGATGCTCCATTGTGAGGATCATGATACAGTATGAATTCTTATTTCAAGACAATTTAAATTGTTTTTAATGCCTATTTAGCCTTTTTATAGTATCAGTTGCTAATTTCATAATAGATAATGAAAAAAGGTAAAAATTGTGGAACACTAAGAAAACAGGGTCGACCATATGGTTTAAGGTCGACCATATGGTTAAAGCCTCGAAATATAAAGTTCTAAATATAAAGTCCGTATGGAACCCCAAAGAATGAATTTTCGGGGTTTATTGTTGGTTTACTGTCCCAGAGAGCAAACCAATAACCAATATAATAAACCAAAGTTAAACCAAATTCAAACCCGATATAAGTGACCCCAATAGAAATAAATACCACTTCAAGAATCCCCAAAATCATAGAACCCTAATTTCTAGTATTCTTAACCATTTCCCAAATTGAGCTAAAAAATGAGTAATTCATTAGCAGCTACAAGTGGAACTTCAAATGTCTGTTAGAGAAGAAGAGTTGAGAGTGTGCCGAAATTGTGTTGGTGTGGAGCTAGTATCTCGGCCTTAATATCCAAGTCAGCTACGAATCCATACAGACGTTACTATCGTTGTGCTTATGCTGCAGGACATAAGGTAATGTGAATGAAAATTTGTTTGATTATAACAAATTCATATGCTAATTAATTGATTTTCAAGCTGATCGATGATAACCACACTTTCAAATAGGTTGACGAAGCAATGATTGATGAGATCAAAAGATTGGCTAGAAGAACGAATGCTCTTAAACAAACAATGTCCCAGTTTATTGCTGTAAGTATAAATCAGGAGAAAGTTGTTTTTGATAAGATGCAAATTAAGCTAGATAATGAAATTGTGAAGAGGCTAGATGACAAACTGTTGGAATCGAAAGCCAGCATGAAAAAGATGTCAATTGCTGTCATTGTATGTTGCATACTTATCATTGGTTTGAACAAAGTGAAAGGATGAATCGAGTGAGTGATCGGCTGTGTAAGTTATTGTTGTTTGATATTATGTTTGTTGGAAATAACTTATTTTGGCGATGTGGATACACTATAAAACCTATAAATAAAACCAAAAATAAAGCGCGGAACATATATCTAGTGGAAAAAATTCGATAAAAGATTTTTATATGTTGTACTTTAATAAATTGATATAGTAGAACATAATAGATATTTAAAAACTGAATATTCTGTACGTTGAAAATATGTAATGTTGATCATGTGGATAACCAAAATACGTTCAAAGAAAACAAGCCATCAAACTACGAGCCTCTAAGTAAGTGAGAAATATAAATGTAAAATACTCTTTTAATTTAATATATTAATCAAAAATTAGCCTTTAATATAGTTTAAGTTTCGAATTTCATAAGTGATCAACATAGTTGTTAAAAAAATAAAATAAAAATGAACTAAATATAGTTGTTAAAAAATGTGAATTAAATTGTTAAAAATGTGACAAAATGTGAATTTCATAAGGGCAACATAGTTGTTAAAAACATAATAAAAAAAAATGTGAATTAAATTGGTAATATGCTTTTAAGAAAACTAAATATCCTGACCATGTGGATAAATAATCCAAAAATGAACATAAACTTGTAAAATATGCTCTGATGATTAAATATAATCGGATAAATAAATATTAATGTTGATTGGTATATTATACGGTAAACCGGTAATACTTATATCTATTTGTATATATATCCTTGTTTAGTATATAACTAACGAAATCCTAATACTTATTTGTAACCTTGAAAAAAGAAGTAAATGTTGAAATACCATCTCTTACACGAAATCTCCCCTAACTCAGTGGATGGACAGTAAGAGTTACCGTCATGAGGAAATACAAAAAGTACGAAAGGGACGATTCTTTCGAACTAAGGGTAATCGTTGCGGATGAAACGGTATGTGATTTTTCCAACATAAAATTTATTCAAAACTTCAACGTTGGAGTAAATTTCTAATATGGAGTAAATTTTAAATAGGGAAAGCGCATGGAAGTTGTAATTCACCGTAGGTTTTCAGCTTACTATTTCGAAAAACTTGAAAAGAACAACTGACATCAGCTGATACAAGACCTACTGTTCAATTCAACAATTTAACTCGATTCGACTATATCCTGGAGGAAACTTATGATACTGAAGTGTTAGTTGGTAAGTTTCTTTCCGTATTTGTTTTTGACTATTTGGTTTTAACAATCATAATCAGTATTGTTTTAAATTTTTTACAACAGACCTGCTTGGAGCCATTGTTGAAGTTGGTGTGCTGACTCACACAGGGAATGTAGATGAGGGTGGTGAGGAGGTGATACTTCCTTTCAAGATCATGGATAAGTAGTACGTTTTTTCACTGCCCATGTTTTTTTTACATTCAATATATACTCTCGTAATGATATCACTCTAACAACATTCAGCAAAAAAACTCTAAATTGTGATACTGTGGGGAAAACTGCTATTACATTTGAGAAATGTTACCGACAGTTCGGAAGACCTAACATCGTTGTGGCGCTGGGGTGGTGGAGGGTGGTTAAGTTATCAGCAGTCGAAGGAAATGTTAAGATCGTGAGTTATGGAGGCGTATCAACTGTTTACCCCGGAACCATCCATTGAAGAAGTGGATGAGATTAGAATGGTAAGTAAATTTTTATAACATCAATACTTTTGAGTTATGTTAAAAATAAAGAAATACCTCATACACTTAAATCAATTTCATAGGTTGTGGAGTGAAGATTAAGGAGTGAAGATTGGGAAAGTTTTTTGAAGTCTTACAATGAACTACTTAAGACTATGAAGTGAATGTTTGTGATTCGGCTATTTTAATTTTTTTGTTATGTATCTCTTAGTACAGACTTGATCCACAACTTTAACTATGCTGGTTTTACGAATTTGGAAAAAGAAATGGTTTCGATGGATCAATTTATGTCCCCTTCATCTAAAATAATTAACATGATCCATATGGATACGTATGTTAAACTACAATTTGATTATATTATATAACTTTCCATATCTCGCCAAAAAATTTAATGTGGTGATAATTAGCCAGCAAAATTAAATTACTATATCGTCAAGTGGTGGTTCCATTGTACGTCAAGGTTGCGTATAACACAACCAGTAGACAACAGCAGTAGATATCAAATGATAAACCTATGTTTAGGGGTAATTATACTTCGTTTTTATTATTACTGTATGACCGCTTCTTCTTAAAATTCAAAATGATGTGAAAGGGAGTATATATTCCCAAGTGAAATGATTAACTCTCTTCCCAAGAGGTACGCTTGAATAATATTATATTGTAGCAACGAGTACTAACAAAATGACACTTATACAGACGATCCATGATAGCGAACATGTGGTTAAAATATATATTAATTATGAACGCATATCATGATGGACAAGAATTATCAACAACACTTTAACGGAATTATGATTTATAAATCAGTATAAGTAGTTTTGACTAGTTCGGTTAAGGGAACAAAAGAGTAAGAAAAATGTCTGACAGTAGTTCTTCTAGATCTGTGGATAGGCCAAACTTCGGCCGTAATAACAGTGAGTATGGAATTCCAAAAAAAAATGCTACTGTGGAGCACCAACGATTATCAAACATTCATCTGGAAGAAATTACTCAGGAAGAAGGTATTATGCATGCGAGTTGGTGGAGGTAAAGAATATTAAAGAGCTAGTTGTATAAAAATATTTAGCAAAATTGTATATATGTATATAGAAACCAAACTTTTAAAGTAAGATGGAGAGGTACACATCGGAAAATGATGGGATGAGGCAATGATGGAGGAGGCAACAGTGTTAAGGTGTGAAATGGAGGACGAGACAGAGAGGATGCGAAGAAGTAAGATGGAAAAAATGCGTGAAAGAATAGAGGCTCACAAGGAAGAGATAGAGCAACTTTTTGAACTTCACACACAACATCAAACTACTGTCGCTTTATTAAAAAAGGAAATCGGGGGGAAGAAAGCAGGGATTTCAAAAGAGTTTGGAAATATTATAGTTGCTGGTTTGGTCGTCATTTTATTAATTTCTTACATTACAAAATGGAACAAATATATGTATGCATAATGTATTTGGCAAGACGGGAAGTAAACTAAACATTGAAGGTTGGTTATTAGTTGCTTACTCAAACTACAACAACGATAACTAACAAAGCATTCTGACCTCAAATACATACATAACTGAGAAACACAAAGGACAAACACCAGTGTAATGCTGAAGCCTACACTCTGGGATATCTATTGCACCCCTGAAACCCATGTAGTAACCGCAACCTGGAGTCCCCATGTCTCGAATTTGGGTAATCACCTGATCCACGATATATTCTGCCTCCTCGAAAATAGGAACCCTTTGATGAAATGTTTGTAGTACCATATTACCCTCGGTATGAGAACCGCAACATTTTAGAAATATACCGAATGCAAATCGGGCATAATTACTATGAAGAGCGGCTTCCCTGACCATATCGAGAGATGATATGGAAGGGCCTTCTTGAGCCAAACGTCTTAACCGTTCAACGTATTTCGCGGTGTAGTTTTGAGCAGCCAAACACCTAAGTAGGAATGGGCGACAAGGAGATCCAACATTCGCGAGGGAGCAGACGAATATAAACTTGTCCAGACAAACATCGACTAAAACTTCATTACTATAAACAATATCCAGCCAAACGGTACCAGCGGCGATGAAAGGAGCAAGCTCCCGGAAACCCTGACGGCCGATCCGCCTAATGATGTCAGAGAGCAGCGGAATTGGAATGAAGGGGTTCATTAGAAGGACTTAAAAAAAAAATTGTAGGTATCCTTCACTGAACCTAAGGATATCCCTGATCTATTAAATTAAATAATAATATATATAGTGGAAATGAATATCCGAGGATGCGTACAAATGTTCAGATCTTATATATTTGAGCTTATACTTCGTTCTCTATCAACATGTTCAAATAATATTTGTAGAATTATATAATAGACTGAGGTGAACTGAATGAGCATAATTGGGGAGTATGTGTAGTTTACTCTGATAAGAGATAACGATAGAAATGAATAATAGAAATAAAATTTATAATAACTAGAAAAGGAAAATTATGCACTCAAACCACATGGATATCACACATACCCGGATAATAGTTGTCCATATAATAAACCTTATTAAATATAAATTTATAGTATAATTCCCTATATCAGTGAATATATATAACATGTAGGAAAATAAAGTAAATTATCCATGTGGTCAAACAGCCTGAAATAATATAAAAATATAGCACGGTTAAAAAATACTTATAAATTGTTTCGTCCTAACTTTTTGCCATTAGTAAGCAGAAGTTTCAAGATTTTCTTCATCGGCGGAAAATGGAGAACAGGAAAATGGAACGAACCAGAAGTGGGTGAATGGTAAGCTGACATCGTGAATTATTTAATAAGCAAGTTTATTATCCTTATGTTGACGATGGAATATTACTGTGTAGTTACAAAGAAAGCAGGAGTTCCACATGCCAGCGGAATTATTGGCTAAAATCGTTAGTTTAGTTTCGGAAAACGGTGTAGAAGACTTGAAAAGTTGGATTCGAAGTGGTCATGCAGGCAAGGATGTTGTCTTGTCGAAAGAGACACTAAAGCGTGTGGGACTTGACAAATCGTAACATTTTATTTGGTGGTTCATGCCTCACTCAACGTACCATAAATTTTACAAAAAATGCCTAACCGAAGGTAACCCTGCCGCCGTCTTTACCGAAATGAGTAAGGGATAGGCTTACGAGGAATTGATGACACAATGCTTCCGACTAGGGAGATGGGTTTCCTTCAACAGAGATTTATCAGCGTATATGGAGTTCATAGATGGTCGACTTTGTATGGAAGATCCATTTATTGGCGAGCTAGTTACAAACCCACCATTGAAGAGAGCTGGCAGGCCAAAATGTCCTATTTGCAAGAAAAACGGACATATGTGTCCAGTGAGGTTTGGTTAGGTGTTTGTGTTAGACATCGTCTAAAACTAGATTATTCAATTTAAGTTGGTTTTATTAAAAACGTTGTACAATGGCTAAGACATCATCGAATGTTTGAATCTGTTACAATCTAAAAGGCAAAGTCATTGACGACTGTTTTTACAAATATTTCATTGACAACAAAGTAAACCATACTGTTAACATATTTTAATCTTGACCATATAGTAAGCTGGGTTTTATAAAAATAACATCCATAGTAACCACCTAATATAACTAAAATGAAACAGAATAATTACAAAAACAAGGAGTCATGGTTATTATCCATAAAACAGTAATATTAATTACAGTTATCAATAAGTTACATATATAAATATAAGTGAGAAAACCATCATTGTGCAAAAGGGAGAGTACAAGGAAGAAAGAAAATATAGTGATAGACGTTCTATACGTTCTAACAGGAAACGAGTGTACGGCCAAGAGTTGTTACAATGGGAAAGAAGGTTGGTTCAAAACATAACTCAAACCTTGATTTATTAATAATGCGATAATTGCTTCATGCTAGGTTTAAACTCTTACATATTTGCACTGCAGAAACGGATGGGGAATATTGTAGATATAAACCAAGATGTTTTGGATAAAATCGTAAGCATTATTGCTAGAGACAGAGTTGATGTATTGAAAAGTTGGATGAACACAAGAAGGGCCGGTAAAAAAGCGGTTTACTCTCCGGCGACTCTAAGCTCCGTACGCCTAGACCTGAACGAAAATTTTGTCCAATGGTCAGAAAGTTCTAGTACTTACTACGCCTTTTATTCTGCCTGCCTAAAACAAAAACAAAAATCTTTTTGCTCTATACGTTGTAAGCCTGAAATTAGGATTCCGTAACTTAGATCTTGATGGAGCTATTTCGGTACTGAACAAAGTACAACATACCTACCTAGTCGCGGCTCTATTACTAATTATGCTACAAAGTTGTGCATGCACGCTTGTGGAAAAGAACTACTGGAAATTCCGAGATAAGTTCAATGTCAGACGAATTAATGTTTCATATAAACACAATCGGTCCCAAACGATTCGGAAACTACTGTTACACATGGCATTTCGTGGATTTTCCACACTGTTGGTTTTCCCATAATCAGCGTAAAGAATACAATGGGGAGCGATGTATGCAATGTATCTACTATTATCTGTCTAGAGACATCATACTACTCTCATAATGTCTAACTTAGAAACTTTAGTTACTAAAAATGTTTTATGAAATTGAAGATGGACATATTGTAATATTTACTCTCATCCAGATATCACATTATTCATTATAAATCACAACACATGGTTAATGGTATCGAGTATTATCCACAAAAACAGGTTTGTAAGTAAATCTGGGCAATACTACCTAATATATACTGAAGATATGGATAACCACGTTTAGGATTTATCCACAAAAACAAAGTAATAATAAAACATGGTAAATGCTTAAATCCATATAGTGAAAATTCTGGAGAGCCAAATTATAAAAATGTATAATACACATATTAAAAGATAAAGTAGCATATTAATAAGAAATAATAGAATAATCAACAATATGAGTAATTATAAAATGAACAGTACGACAAATACAAAAGCCAGAATGGCAAACATTAAACATTTGAGATCATGAGCACTAAAATTGTTCTGAACGCTCTCCCTTATAGAATTGTTACGCCTCCGGGACGAATTGAAAGAGGAAGACAACGACATTTGCTATCACATAATATCGAGATGTGTATATATAGGCGTAAATAATAAATTAACTATTCAATTAAATAAAAACATAAGAAAGTGTCATTAACCATAAAATCCCTTACATGAGTTCGTTTCAAGTATGTTGAAAAATAACAAAATGCCAAATTAATAAATATGTACAATTCGGTAACAGGTCAATATGGGTATTTATAAGTCTACTGCACTTAAAATATGTGGACGCAAATTTGTGGATAGGAAATTCAATGTGAAAATATGAGATTCCTTTAAATAACTAAGACATTCTGTATACTGAAGAATATGGACAACCATTTTTTGGATTTATCCACACAAACAAATAATAATAAAACATGGTAAAGCCTAAATCCATATAGTGAATATTTTGGAGGCCAAATTATAAGAATGTTTAATACACATATAATAATATAATTATTTTACTAAGGTTAAAAAAAAAAATAAAAATAAACAGAAATAGTCGTTAACCAAAAAACCGCGAACATGATACCATATCGTCGAGGTTATCAGAGTAGCAAAAATTGCAAAATTAATAAAATACATGTGTACAATTCGTGCTAATGTGACCTGGCCGACAACAACGGCCGCACCTAGGTCGAACCATTCTACGTTGTTTAGTAGGAGGAAGACATAAAATTTGACATCCGTTAATCTCTCGTGAGTGAGGCGTCCATCAACAAACTCGTTGTAAGCTGCAATTCCACCATTGTATGATTCTCAACGCCCAAAACGGTAGTGAGCATTAACCAACGTTTGATAAGCCCAAGATTTACTCATATAAGCGAACATGGCTAATGGATTATTCTGAGAAAGGCATTTCAAGAAAAACTTGTGGTAAGAAGAATGGGGCACGGTCCACCATATGGAATGTTCAGATTTATCAAGCCTGACTCGACTCAACGTTTCATTCGACATCACAGCTTCAGTGCCTTCCCGACCGGCTTGAATCCAGGCCTTCAAATCATCAACACTGTTTTCAGACACGAGACTAACAATCTTTGCAAGAATGGTGACCGGAATGTGAAATTCCCGAAACACAGCCATCTGCAAGTAAATAATGATGCATAAATAAAGTAAGCCAACTAAATAAGGAAGAAAACATATAGACAAGATCCCTACAGATTGCGTTGGATTCCAATCGACTTCCATCCGAAGAAAAAATAAGAATTTAAAGATATTTTGGTAAAGCTGATATATTAGTATAGAAGGGAAAAAGTAATATAAGTATTCCTTTATAGGGGGATGGCCCTAAAGTAATGAAGACGAAATTGAAAAATATGGCGACGGGACAGTAACCATATGTACGTGGAAAACGAGTTAACATATAGACAGAAGACCAACATTATTGACAGAGAAATGTATCAGAAATCCATAGCAGCTGAACATATCTCGTTGACCATATACTATTGGAAATGCTATTAAGTATGAAGAATAAATGTTTTAAAAAAAGGAAGTTCATTTGATGTGGGTATAAGACTTACTGTTGGAGGGAGATCAATCTCGAATAAAATCGTAAGAAGTTTGCTAGAGACAGAGTTGTAGCAATGAAAAGACAAAAGACCAACATTATTGCCAGAAAATTATATCATAAACAAATTTTATAGCAGCTGAACATAAAACAATGACCAAAAACTTTTGGAAACAACAACAAGTATGAAGAATAAATGTTTAAAGAGAGGAAGATCATTTGGTGATCATAGAAGACTAACTGTTGGAAAGGAGAGCAAGCTCAAAGAACATATTCACGATGTGTGTGAATCGATTGTATTGAATCGACGTTGTTGTTGGGTTTTTGTTTATGTTATGCAAAACATAATTTGGATGATTTAAAGACAAATAATTATTCATGACTGTCATAACATAAAGGAACTAATATTCTTCCCAAATATATTTAAAGGACATCCGAAAACATTGATGAGAAATTAACATAAGATCATTCGAAATAATTGTGTTCGCTAACATGTGGACAACAATGAAGAAAAAATAAGACATACTCCATAAAACGGTGGCTAGGCTCGATATATCCTGATTTACTCGATATTAACATTGTATTGAATCGACGTGGTTTATGGTTCTGTTGATGTAGTACTTTTGATTATATTATGTAAAACATAATTTGGAAGATATAAGGTCGAACCATTATTCACGACTTTCATAATATTAAGGAACTTAGGCAGTTATATTAAAATGATATCCGAATACATGGAAGATAAATTATCAAAAGGTTCGTTACACATAATTGTGTTCGGAAACATTTGGACAGCAATGAAAAAAAAAGACATTATCCATGAACGGTGGCTTCACTCGATATATCCAGATTTAATAGACAACCTAAGGGAAAATTACAGAAGCCTAACGTTACTTTTAAAACACAAGAAATGAATTTACAAAGAAACTTCGAATTAGTAAATACATACCATTTTGATTTCTTTGACTGGCTCAATATCTGGATCGGGATAAACAGTAGATATAGGCGCATGGCTGGCGATCTTCATACGGTGACCACCATCAAAGTACGTAACAATTTTCCAAAAGGCGAGGGCAATAACTACTTTGTTGTTCCGAACGGAACGAAACTTTTTCTCTAAATCAACTGCATATTCACCATGTGCCTCGCATTGCAATATATCTTGGCTGTAAATGGTGAATCTATGTGGACAGAGTTAATAAAAATAAATAGAAAACCCTATAAAAAGGTAGTGAAGAAAAGTACTTGCTATCGATGAACCTGAATTGAAGCTTGAATCCGTCCATATCGGACCCATTTGGCGCACTATTGGTCAGCCAGTCGAAATCAATGAGTGCCCCAAGCAAGTCTGAGACAAATATTAAGTGTAAGTCAATATTAAAGTAAATATTTGGAGAAATATCATGAGAAAATAGGGTAATACTTACCAACCAGAGTATCTTTCCGAACTGAGTGTTCGAGAATGTAATCAAATGGAGTAAAGTTGTTAAGTAAAACGGTTCCCTTCGGCTATGATGAAGTAACAACGGTTTGCTACAAAAAAAAAGATTCGAAACTCAAGGGGAGTGGATCTTATGCATTCTGAATTAGGCCGCACGAGGAAAGTACTGATCATTTTCCATTGATTCTCTATGAGCCTGTCATAATAGAAAGCAGAAAACCGAGTTCCAATTGTTACCTCTATCCTCTTGCCCTAATAAAACAAACACTCGTATTATATTACGCATCGAAATCAACAGAAAATGAAATCAAAGATTACAAATAAACTATTACCGCTTCATCTTGCAAGATAAGATGCAATTCAAAGGAGTGATCATTTAGCATTTTCTTGTAAATCCGAAGAATCATAACACATATCGTCCAACCAGTTATTAAGGGAGACAACTCGTACAAACGGTGGTAGTTTTCCATAATGAACAGAGGCGAATACGAGTGTGGTACAAATGATAATGGAGAAATATGTAGGTTTACGGTTAGTGGTGGGGCTGTCTTGGGTTAGGGGAAATAGCAAAAGGGATTTATAGAAAGTGAAAAGGTTTGTTTATTGGGAATCCTAAACGGTAGAAGTTGGAATGAAAGGAGGCGAACTGAGAGGGTGCATAATTCAATGATTGGTTGCCATTCAAAGTACGGGGTGGGACTGATCTGAACTACTAAGGAAAGTACACCATGGAATAAATGTATAGTGTCTTTGTATGTATTTGGGAAGATAATAAATATAAAAATGTATGACACGGTGAACATAAGCGATCATCCACATATATAGTTGAAAAGACGACAGATAAAAATCCAGTACATAGACGGTTGGTAGTACACATTTGTTTAAATGATAGCTATAAAAAGGAAAATATGCATAAAAAATACGTTTCAATCAACATAAAAATACGAACTCCATAAAATAAAAAGTTGATCGAATCCTGAAAAGGAATGGGGGAGAGGTAAAGAACAGAAAATAAAAATGAATGACAACTTGAACATAACCGATCATCCACCGTGAACAGTGTTCTGAACTACTAAGGAAAGTTCTCTGAGGAATTAATGTACAATGTCTTTGTATGTATTTGGGAAGATACTAAATATAAAAATGTATGACACTGTGAACATAAAAGATCATCCACATAGATAGTTACAGATTAATATCCAGTAGAGAAACGGTTGGTAGTACATATTTGTTTAAATGATAGCGATATGAAAGGGGGAAAAATGCATAAAACCTAAGTTTAAATCAGCATAAAATACGAACCCCATAAAATAACAAGTTGTCGAAACTATTGATTGAAAGAAACGAGGATTACATACTCTGTGATCAATCCATTTTTGAGGCAAGACAATATCCAAGATAAAAGAGTTGTTTACAAGGCCTCCATCAGGACAAAGATGCTCCCTATATAAAAGGATTAGATCCTACTATTAAGATATTTATAAAGAAAATGAAAGGGGGAAGTGAAACTTACGTGTCTGGAAATTTGGAAAGAATCTGTTGGAAGGACGGCCAGTCAGGATCATCTTTAGAGGGCAAAATTTTGAAAATGTCAATAGGAGGCCTATTAATAAAGGTAGACACCAATCCAGCCTCTTCTTGATCCAATAAGGTTAGGTCTCTCGGCCTTACAGGGGATGAGTCACTAAGGACTAGAGGCTTGAGCATTTCTTTTTCTCCATCCAATGGACTGGCCGTATCCTATAAATAAAACTTTAAAAAACAGTAACGCTCATCTGTTAGGTAATGAATAATGTAGCAACAAGCTTTGTCTCCTTGTTGTGGGCCTTATCTTCGGTGTCGAAAATAGATTCCTTGGGCTTCAATTCAGTATCATATATAGGGGGATCAACAACAAAACTAGAAGATCCAGAAAACTATCAAAGCATACAGAATCATTAGCATGACAATCTGGCCGAGATAGTGCAGTATTATAATAAGTAATAACATTAATAGAGCATCACAAACCCCAAGGTATGGTATTATAGCAAATGATGTTTCTGATGGAGGATATGAGTGAATTGAATCAAATTCCAGGTATAATCATTATGAATGCTTATATAGTATGCATAGTGGACAATCAAAAATGGATAAGAATACAAAAAAAACTGGACATATGAACATATTAATGTGGATAAGCCAAAAGAAAATGCCTTACAGTAGTTGAACAGAAGGACAGCACTTCATCCCATGTTCCATTAAGGATATTTGAAACGGGTGCTTACATTGTGGTGTATTTATAATACTTATGCAAAAACAATGTAAAAATAAAGTATATGTATTTGGAATGGTATGATGTACCTGATTATGGATTGGGGTCTTGAACACTTGTTCACCATTAGGCTGATACTGTGAAACATGATATGGAACAGGAAAGATAAATGGATCCATGACCAAATCTGACTGATACATGAAAGTAACAATTATTCATGCACATCAGGAATGTAGTGGTGAGTAGAAAAAGAAACATTAATTATTTTAAAATTAACAAATTGTAAAATTGTATTGTCTTTTATTTTTCAAATGACAAAAATGAATCCTCTTGAAAATATAGAAACACAACAGAAGCTAAAAGTGTTAAAAATAGTCTACACCGGAGGTCAATGTGTAAAATACCCTGGAAATTCAATCTCTGTGATGATTACTCAATCATTTATTTTTTTAAAGGGGATGCCTCAAATAAAAGATTAGGATGATTACTCAATCATTTATTTTCTTAAATGGTACCTCAGGAAATTCAATCTCTCGGTTTAATGTCCCATCATTCAAAAGACCCTGGAAAAGTCAATAAATTTAAAAATAGTAATATTAATGAACATCTCTAACATGAATGTAAAATAGACCAAACCGCCTGGATACAATGTTGTATTAAATAATTAACTCTCAAGCTTGGATACAATGTTTAGCAAAGACTCATTTACAACTTACGATATTGATATCCACAGAAGGGAATTCTTGAGGTTTATCCTGTTGTATGCAAAAAGATGGAAGTGGAGTTATAACTAAATACAGTTATGAAACAAGTAGTAGGATATAAGATCAAGAAGGTCAGTATTTACAACTTGAGCAGATAGAGGGGGTTCAGACGCTTCAGGAACCACATCAGGTGAAACCTAGAGAAAAATCAGAATGGAATATTCAATATCAGTTTGCATATATAGTTTGATGTACCAAAGACAATGTATATGTGATGTACTACCTTAAGAGGTTGAGAAATAACAGTTGGTACATCAAGTCCAACTTCTTCAGACTGTCATATATGAGAGAATGGAGTGAGACACATATTTGTACTTGTGAAACATTGAAAGTAAATCGAAAAGTATACAACTTTGGGGGATTGTTCCTTAAGATTTCCAAAGGAAGAACTACTATAATGAA
This sequence comes from Arabidopsis thaliana, assembly GCF_000001735.4. Lineage (NCBI taxonomy): Eukaryota > Viridiplantae > Streptophyta > Magnoliopsida > Brassicales > Brassicaceae > Arabidopsis > Arabidopsis thaliana. The sequence goes on along the minus strand of NC_003071.7, from coordinate 3,027,850 downwards.
ACTAAACAGAGTAACTAGTATTTTTACCTCTTTGTCCGTATTTTCAGATTGGTGTTCAGTGAGTGCGGTGTTGAAGGACTCTATTGTTTCTTCCATCTAAAAAAACATAGATGAAGACATTCTATGCTTAGTAAAACACACGCAACATGTAAGAGAGTGATGAGAGCAATGAACATACCTGAATATCATCAAGACGACTAGACAGCTAAACGAAAATAGCAATGTTATGAAGGAGCCTATAAAGTGCTTGACATGAGGGTGGAAATAACCAAAAAATGAGTCCAGTTCAGTACTTGTGGTTCAGAGTTACGGTCAAGACCACCTAACGGATGTTCAAAATGAGTCCAATCTTGTTCACCAGTATCCTTTCCAAAGAGCTCTCGAAGAAAGGTGGGTTTTGCTCTCCATCTAGCATGCATGAATCTTGAGGTTGTTTCTGAAGCAGAGTTACGGACGAGTTTCTTGAAGCGGAACATTGAGGGTTTTGCTCTGCGTGTAGCATGTAGGAATCTAGAGTCCCTAAACCTGTTCTGAATAAGTGTATTACGGTCGCTGACTTTCTTTAGTTGAGCTTTAAGAACACCAATTTTATTTTCAAGAGAATCAACACGAGCAGCCAAATCTTGTGAAAGAGATGGTGGTAAGTCAGGATTGAGATGGGTTGACCTTCTACGTTTGACTGAGCCTTTTGGAGAATTCAACAAAGGCTTCATCTTCTTCTTCTTGTTGGAACGAGTCTTCGAAGGGGGATGGGGGGGGGGGGTACAGATTTCTTAACCTTAACAATGTCAATAAGGTCCAAAGACATGACGCCACCAGGCCATTCATACTTTGCAAACCCATAACCCGATTGAATCTTCTCTAACATATAGGACACCTTCTTGTCCCTAACTTCATCATCCTACTCATACAAACTGGCGTTCCCCATTTCGATTAGAGACTCCTCAGTTACCTGCAATTACATAGAAATGAATGAAGAAAGTGGGAAGCTACAAAATGGGGAAAACAAAAAAAATTGAATCATACATCACGATCTTGTTCAACAGCATGAACATCAGCTAGGAGACGGGATTGACGAGGAATCCACACATTATCCCAGTCTAATATAACTATATCGTCCGAAGGGTCTGTAAGAGGAAGTGCCAGAGTTTACATTAAGGCTCATGTGTCCCTTCCATATGTTTCTTAATGAAACATAGATAATCAAACTTGGAATATACATTAAGTCGAGCGTCTGGGTAACGTATGGTTCCGTACAACCGTGGTGGCAAATCATTATCCCAAAAAACGGGATCAAGAAAAGCAGCCTTGCCTGAACAATTTAAAACGTTGTTTAGTTATAGAAGATGAAAACGACAGAGAAGAGTGACAAAACGAATCTAGGTTAAAGTTATTTACCTGTTAAGGTAGCGACTGGTGGAACTATGTTAGGATCTTCGGTAATTTCGGCCATTTTTGACAGAAATGAAGGGAGACCACGGAAGAATTGAAAGAAAATAACCGAGTATGGTGGATTATGGCTTTTACCAGAAGCGCACTAATTTGAATCGAGAAGGGTATGTTCAAGAGATGGTGGATAAGGTAAAAAAGAGTAAAGTGATGAGGACCGGTTAGGGTTGGTTTTCGGTTGGACGACTGAACTTCCGCCAAGGGTGTTACGGTAATTGTAAACGCGGAAAAGATGGGAATAAGATCAAAAAGTGTGCCAGTTTTGGGAAGTGTTATAAATGATTAAAATTTTAAATAAAGTGTCCTAACATGCAAATATTTCGTATTTTAGATTGGTTATAGACGACATGTGAATTTCGGGTATCAAATATATAACTCCCAAATAAGGCGATAAAGCAGGTGAAACCCTAAATTGAGCTTTGATTCTGCTTCTCCAGCAACGACGCTCTTTTGCTAGTTGTCGGAGAGGCCATCTCTCCTTTCCCTTTCTCTCTGTTTGTCTCCTTCTCCATCTAGCCTTTGTTGCTCCAATGGTGGCCTCTCCGAGAATTGCTCTTTGCCTCTTGTTGGTGGTGAAACTGCGTCAACCACGCTCAGTTTGGGATAGATTGCTTGCTTTCCTGGTGAACTCTGAAATTCGACGCTCATGGACGGCGCTGGTTTAAGGCTTAACCTCCGGCGAGTTGGGCATCAGATCTATCGTTGTGCGTATAGGGTTCTCCGTTTCTGGTTTTGGTTTTGATCCGGCGTTTGTAGCAGGGTCGTGGCTCTTAACGGCGAGACCATCCTCCATTTCTGTGAAACCGGTGGTGCATCGCCGGATTTCTTCACTTGTCGTCGTTCCTCGTGTTTTTGGCTCTTTTGCTACATCAGCGGGAGCCTTGGTAAGCAGACCTTCTCTTCTCGGTCTCTCTTACCTTAGTTTTTCCTCCAGCTGCGGTGGTAGTGTGTTTGAAACCGGCGAGAGTCTCTTTTGGAGGCAAGTCTCAGAACCTTTTTGGTTCTTCGGCTTGATCGTGGCGGTTAGAGGCATTGTGGGTTGGTTGTTGGTGGACAGTGTCTCTCCTCCTTTAGTGGGTTGAAGAAGGTGGCAAGTTCCTCAGCCATGGATATGGTTTCTCTGTCTCCATTTTTCTTCGTCCCCGACACATTTCTACGGTTACTTTAAGGTAGAGTTTTGTAGTTTCAGGTTTTGTTGGTGTCGGTTCTCTTTGCGATTTTGAGCTTCTAGTTGCATTGGCAAGGTTGTTGAGTGTTGAATAGAGGCGGCGAATAAGTCTAAGTGGCATCACTAATTCTTTGAGTTAGTGTAGAAGTCCGCGCTTGCCTATGCGTTTTTGCGTTAGTTCTCGGAGAAACTATAAGCTTCTATCTCGAGATTTTGTGGACATGTTTCGGATAGTTTTGCTCGTGGCAACTAAGATGAGGACTCCAATACTTCGGTCTTGTGGCAATCACGCAAATTTCCAAGCCTCGCGAGCTCGGAATCGGTGTTTCACCTCGCAGCCTATCTTTTTGCATTTAGAAGCGATCTATCGCAATTTGAGTAGTAATGTTGTATTTATCTTCTGTATATTGCTTTATTCTGTTCCTTGTAATCTTTGTAATTCTGTTAAAAAAACTAAAATGGTATAAAACTTAATCTTTTACCAAAAATATATATATATATATATATATATATATAACTTTAGAACATTAACTCTAAAATAAACCCAGCAACTATATCACACATATCTGCTCAAATTTTAATCTTGAGAAAACCATTTTTTTAACCTTATAAGTGATATTAGGTAATACTTTAAACCTTGATATTTTTATTAGTATTATAAACCTACAAACTGTTTTATTAACACTTTAAACCTTCAAATTAAGTTTTCTATTAGTTTTGTCCTAAAAGATAACCGAACCATAACTCCCGTCGACAAAAAATTTAAACGTATTTTTTTTAATGAAATAATTCAACATTAAAAATAATTTAATTTTACTTTTTGACATTAAATAGTTTTTTTGTTTCGTCAATCAAAATAAATTTACTTTTTGAGGTTAAAAAGAAAAAAAAATAACACATTTTACTCAGAGGAAATCAATTTCCACTACTACATGCAGAGGTGGAAGCTCTTCTTTGTACGATGAAGTGTATGAATGGTGCCGACAACCAAGATGTAGTTGTTCTTACAGACTGTTCAAATCTGGTGTAGATGGTGTCTTTTCCAACCGAATGAACAACTTTCTTAGTGTATTTGGAGGAGTTACAGAGCGACAATGATGAGTTCACAAGGTATTCTTTATCTTTAATCTTTAGTAGCTAATGTTAAAGCGGATATTTTGACACGAAAAGATCGTACCCAACCGATTTATATTATATATGTAAACAATATTCTTCACGAATGACTCGTTTATTTTTGGATGACAAAAAAAAACACGTTTTAGTTTTCTGTTGACATGACTCTATTATCTTTTAGAAAGATCCAAACAGAAAATTTACTTTGAGGTTTGAGTGTTAGTAAAATAAGTTTGAAGGTTTATAGTAAAACTTGTTTTTCGCTTTTTTAACGTCAAAAGTAAAATTATATCATTTTTTGTCATCCATTTTAAAAAAAAAAAAATTATATCATTTTTAACATCAAAAATTAAAATTATATCATTTTCTAAATCAAAAGTAAAAATATTATGATTAAGGAGATACACAAATACTATTTTACGTCAAAAGATAAAACTATTTCGTAAAAAAAAGTTCTTTTTTTTGCCGTCTAAACTTACTATTTATTACAAATTTTGAAAACTGTTACATAGACGATTCTACCACGGACAATTCTTTCTGACCCTTATTAGATCCATGACAAACGACACATTCTTCTCCTTCTCCATGCGCTTGATGGACATCTTCAATTATCTGCGTAGAATCTTGGCGAACGACTATAATTGTACTTCGTTGTAGATCTTCTACACACTTGTCTCCATTAATCTGCAAATCTGCTAATAAATCGCAGTAGCAAGACTCGAACTCAAACCTCTTATTGTAGAAGCATTAATGAACAACTGGTTAACTAACCACTAGGTCAAGAGGGCTTCCAAAAAAAAAAAAAGTTCGTTTTACTTTTCAGTTAATTTTGGTTTTTGTTAACGGAAGTTAATGTTCCGTTATTTTTAAGACCACATAAACAGAAAATTTTTATTTAGAGATTTAAAATATTAATAAAATTAATTTAGAAATTTATATTACTAATAAAAATATGTTAAAGTTTAGAGAAATTCCCACAAATAGCACACTTTTAAGTTTTTTGGACAAAAATAGCATTAAAAAGTTTTTTAGACATAAATAGCACTCAAATAATTATTTGAGAAATTCCTAAAAGTAAGATTAAACAAGTTTTATGGACAATAATAATAGGGATATTTGCAAAACTGCCCTTATTCTAATAACCTTTTGTAAAAATGCCCTTTCCTGAAGGCCATTTTTAAAACTACCCCTTCTAATATGGCAAATGACTGTCTTACTCTTACTGAATGATTAGGTTTCACATTCGTTTCACAAACTTCTTCGTTTTGGCACAAACTTCTTCGTTTTGGCACAAACTTCTTCGTTTTGGCCGGCGAATTTCCTCTCCGATTTCACTCAAAATCGCCGGCGAATTTCCTCTCCGATTTCACTCAAAATCGCCAACGAATTTCCTCTCCGATTTCACTGAAAATCGCCGACGAAATTTCTCTCTGAGAAACCCCAAAATCGCCGACGAATTTCCTCTCCGATAAACTTGTTCTTCGCTGAAGGATTCAGATCATTTCTCTACGACGCAAACAATCCCCAGAGATATCGATAGATCCGACGGTAACCGTTTTTATAATCGATTTTATAGTCGATTTTATAGTAGATCTGACGATGTTTCATAACATGTTTTGCAGATGGATTCAGAGAGTGAAATCCTTACATTGCCTGAACAGATATACAGAGAAGGTGAAGAATCTATTACACTGGGAACCGTTCAACAATACTCGGATTGGAATTTAGTTAGTAAAGTAGAGGAAGCTTTAGGCGAGTGTTTCTTGGTCCTCTAGTTGAATTGGGACCAAAAATGAAGGCTAAGAAGGGAATCAGATTTTCTGGAAAATCTTTCACTATCTCATGAAGCAGAGAGTAAAAACAAAAGGATCAACTCTTTGGTTTAGAGTTGATTCTCAACCTATCCGTTTCTCCTTGAGAGAGTTCTATCTCACAACAGGTAATAAAGTTTTACAATCGTTTTTAAAGCTTAATTAACTGTCGTAGAATGATTTACAAGGCATTTGCAAGGCATTTGCATAACTGTTTGCGTAGTTTACAATCGTTTTTAAAACATAAGTGTCACAGATAATTTACAAGAGATTTTAAAAGCTTTTAAAAGGGGTTTACTTCATTAACAATCGTTTAAGAAGCATAAGTTAGTGGCAGATAATGATTTACAAGGGATTTTAAAAAGGGTATGCATGGTTTACAACCGTTTTTAGGCATAAGTAACTAGCATAGAATAATTTACAAGGGATTTTAAAAGCTTAAAGAAGTGTTAAACACGTTTACAAGGGATTTTAAAAGCATAAGTAAGTGTCGTAAAACGATTTACAAGGGATTTTAGAAGTGTTTGCATAGTTTACAATCGATTTTAAAACATAAGTAAGTGGCATAGAATATTTACAAGAGATTTTAAAACCTTTTCTAAGGGTTAAACATGATTTACAATCATTTTTTAAGCATAAGTAAGTTGAATAGAATGATTTACAAGGGATTTTAAAAGCTTTTAGAAGGGTTAAACATGATTTACAATCGTTTTTAAAGCATAAGTAAGTGTCATATAATGATTTACAAGGGATTTTAAAAGTGTCTGCATGGTTTACAATCGTTTTTAAAGCATAAGTAAGTGGCATTGAATGATTTATAAGGGATTTTAAAAGCTTTTAAAAGTGTTAAACATGATTTACAATCGTTTTTAAAGTATTTACTATAAAACCTGTAATAATAGTCTCGACACTGTCTTTTGTTCATACAGGAATTCAATGTGAACCTGTTCATAGGGAACTTCGACGAAAGGGGAAAGATCCTGTAAAAGAACCATACTTTTGGGCTAGTAAAGAATCCTATACCCTTGGTGATCTCGAAGATCGATTGTTTTTAAAACCTAAGGAAGGTGAATAAATCGTGTTTGAAAGATTTTTAGCCGTTTTTAAAAGATAGGCAGTGTTAGATATGTATTTACAAGGGATTTTAAAGACTTCTTAATGGGGTTTTAAAAGATTGAAATTCGTTTTTAAAGGATAGGCAGTGTTCGATAAGATTTTACAACGGATTTTAAAAGCTTTTTAAAAGTGATTTACATGACTAATAACTGTGTCCTGGCTTGTATTTGGGAACTTGTAATTATTTATACAGGTTGAATACAGAGATCATCATTCTACTTGCAATGTTGAAGAAACAGAAAAACAAGAGAATCCCAAACAAGGCGATGAAGAAATGGAAAGAGAAGAAGGAAAAGAAGAAAAAGTAGAAGAACATGATGAATATAATGATGCTGCAGATCAAGAAGCGTATATAAATTTGTCAGATGATGAAGATAATGATACTGCACCCACAGAGAAAGAATCACAACAAAAAAAAAGAAGAAACAAATGTCTGCTTTCCTTAACTTTTTAAAAAGACATGATAAAATTGTCAAAAAATAAAAATTTTGTTTTGATGTTTTGGTTTACAGGTTCCAAAAGAAGAAAACGTAGAAGAACATGATGAACATGATGAGACTGAAGATCAAGAAGCATATGTAATTTTGTCAGATGATGAAGATAATGGGACTGCACCCACAGAGAAAGAATCACAACCTCAAAAAGAAGAAACAACAGAGGTCTGCATTCCTTAATTGTTTAAAAAGACATGATAAAATTGTCAAAAAATAAAAATTTGTTTTGATGTTTTGGTTTACAGGTTCCAAAAGAAGAAAACGTAGAAGAACATGATGAATATGATGAGACTGAAGATCAAGAAGCATATGTAATTTTGTCAGATGATGAAGGTAATGGGACTGCACCCACAGAGAAAGAATCACAACCTCAAAAAGAAGAAACAACAAAGGTCTGCATTCCTTAGTTGTTTTAAAAGGCATGATAAAATTGTCAAAAAATAAAAATTTGTTTGGATGTTTTTGTTTACAGGTTCCAAAAGAGACCAAGAAAGATGATGAAGATGTTAATCAAACACCACTCTCTACGCAAGAAGAAGAAATCACCCAGGGACAGAGCAGTCGTAAGTTCTTTTTACATTCACAGATGATTGCCTTGATAAACAACTTCTAAATATATTTTTTTTGTTTTTGTATCAGTTCAAACTCCTTTGACGCCGGTCATGTTGAGTCAGGAAGTAATGGAAGAAATTGACCTAAAAGTTAAAAAATGGGCGAAAAACAAATTAATAAGAGATCTACTATCGTCACTTGAAGAAGTAAGTTAAATTACATCATTGTTTTGCTGCAAAAGGTTTTAATTCTTATCATTTTGGAATTTTTACATTTCAGATTCTTTGGCCCGACAGTAAATGGCAAAAAGTCGAAATTTGGGAAATGTAGGACGAGAAGAAATACAAATTAGCATTAAAGAAAGCAACGTTACTCATTCATCGTGACAAACTGCCTCGAGCTCATCCAGAAGTGAAATACCTAGCTGAACAAATCTACAAGATAATAATTGTTAGTGTTAAACTCTTCCTTTGTATAACGATATATCTTTAAAAACTTGAATATTATTGTTATGCAAAAAATAACTTACAGCTTAAATTTTATTTGCAGGTAGAGAAAGACAGAGCTACTAAGGCAAAAATGGATTTAGTTCTTTAGACTGACTTATTTCAAACATGTTTATTTTACTTTTGTTATTTGGAATCTATGATTGTACTTGTATTTTAATTATGACTGTCAAATCTAATCAAAATGCTTTACTATTTTCAACTGCTTATGGTTTTATAAGAATTATCATGATTTACAAGTGATTTTAAAGGCATAAACAGCTTATATGCATAACGAAAGATTTATATGACATTTTAAAGGATTTGTAAAGCCTTGCAAACGAATTAACAAGAGTTTACATGGTTTGCTATCGGTTTTTAAGGATAGTAAAGTGGTAAAGCATGATTTACAAGGGATTTTAAAAGCTTTTAAAAGGGGTTTACTTGATTAACAATCGTTTTAAGAAGAATAAGTTAATGTCAGAAAATGATTTATAAGGGATTTTAAAAGCTTGTAAAAGTGTTTAACTTGATTCACAATTGTTAAAAGTATATGTAAGTGGCATAACAAAATATTTACAAGGTATTTTAAAAGGATTTTCAAAGACGTTTTAAACAGGCTTTTACAAAATATTTAAAAAGGTAAATTATTGGAATTACTATTAAAATTACTTGTAAAGTTTGATAGTAATTTTAGTAAACGACTTACAAGACATTTTAAAAGATTCAAGTTAAAAGCTTGTAAAAGTGTTTAACTTGATTTACAATCGTTTAAAGTATATGTAAGTGGCATAACGAAAGATTTACAAGGTATTTTAAAAGGATTTAAACAGACATTTTAAATAGGATTTTACAAGAGATTTTAAAAGGTAAAATATTGGAATAACCTTCAAAATTACTTGTAAAAGTTTGATAGTAATTTTAACAAACGAGAGTAATAACACGACACAATGAAGAAAATATTAAAAACCCCAACAATATTCAATTCTCTGGAGATAAAGATATATCTAAATTGCAGCAACACAAGTTGATTTGTTGTGACCCGACTGACCACACCTACTGCATTTGTGTAATTTTGGTTTTGGCTGAGACCTTCCATGCTCCCAAACAGAAGGTATCCTCTTTTTCTTCCGTCTGCCACTAGGTACACGAGTAGAAGGTGGTAGACAAATAACTTCACTAATAGTTTCTGGAATCTCCCAATATTCCATATCACCATTTGGGTGAATGCTCTCTGAATATGCTTGACGCCACCTATAAATTACAGCGATGTAAACTGAGATTAAAACCACATAAACACAGATAAAACCATAAAAAGAGATATTAAAACATTTAAAAACGCTTGTAAAGTTGTGAAGAATAAAGATAAAACCTGTAAGTAGAATGAAACTCATCAACAAACATGTTTTCGTTCAGATTGATATGTTTAGCAGAAGTAATTCCATGTGCGCAAGGAAATTTATCAATATCAAACATACAGCATGTGCAAGTCCTTTTGTCCAGATTAACCAAATGCGTTTTGGTATCTCCTTTTACCTCAAACTCTTCTTGATTAACTTGACAAACCTCAAGCCATCGTGTTGAAGTATCATATGACGCTTTCAATTTCTTCCCTACATTTCTAGTAACAGCAGACGGATGTTGACTACTCTCTTCACGTCGCTCATTAAACCACCATGTCATAATAGATCTGATTGACTCAAATAGGCAAACAATCGGATACTCGCGGTTCTGTTTCAACAAGGCATTAACAGATTCAGCTAGATTAGATGTCATGATGTTATACCGATTTGAAGGAGAATAAGCTCGAGACCATTTCCTAACGTCTACCTCCCAAAGATATTGTGCTAACTTTTTATCACTATTAGTGATTTCCCAGAACAAAGAATCAAATTCTGTCTTCGTGTAAACTCTAGAAACCGCATAGTAAACTGGAATAAGTGAAGAACCTCTGAAATGGGTTTCCAAGTTTTTTTGCAAATGAAAAGTGCAAAGTCCATGATGAGCAAGTGGATAATTCCCTGAAAGTCCGCTTGCAATAGAAGCAGCTCGGTCAGACACAAAAACTAAATCATTCTCATCAGGGATTATATTCAGCAAACACTTCAAAAACCAGTCCCATGACGCGTCATTTTCAGAGTCAACTATTGCAAAAGCAATAGGATACAAATTAAAATTCCCATCCTGAGCTGAGGCACCAAGCAAAGTCCCTTTAAACTTTGATGTCAGATGGGCACCATCAATAGATATGACTTTTCTCATCAACTTATAACCTCTAATTGATGCACCAAAAGCCAGAAACGCATACTTAAACTTATTAGCAGAATCTTTTTTGAAAAAAGTGATAGAACCTGGATTCGTCACTTGTACCCTGTGGAACCACCTCGGTAAAACCTCAAAACTATCATCAGGTAAACACCTCGCAAGTTCTGCTGCATGTTCTTGAACTCTCCAAGCCTTCGAATAATTGATTCCAACTCCATGATCTTTTCTAAATATTTCTATCAGCTATTTAGGTCTGAGGGGAAGCTTTCCTCCTTCAAAATGGTTACTTATCAATCTTCCTAATGTCCTTGCAGATGCTTGACGATGACTAACATTCCTTAATAAGAGTCACAACAGTGATGACTAACATACTTCCGAATAACATACCTCTCGGATCCACCAGCCCTAGTTGCACGTAGTCTCCAAATACAGTTTTCATCAATACAATGAAGAACATACCTCGTGAGATCTGATTTCACTGTATGAAACTCAAAGTTGTGCTTCACTGCAAACATCCGCAACGTGAATACCATTTTATCTTTGTCTTTGAAAATTTTTCCAATAAACAAAGAATCAGCATCACTTAGACCAGTTGAAAACGCAGAACTAGAATACTGTTGATCAAGAATACTAGATGTTTCAGATACACAGACCTCAATAATCCTAGAGGTTAACCTCGGCTGCCAAAATAAAAAGTTTACCTCAAACATCAATCTATCTTAAATAATGATTTTACAAGGATTTTTAAAAGGGGTTTAAAAACGTTAATAATGATTTTACAAGGGATTATTACCTGAGTAGTAGATGCAGAATGAGAAGCAAAAGGATTTGAAGTCGTCTCAGCCTGTAATAAACACAATCACTGACTTAATAATGATTTTACAAGGATTTTTAAAAGGGGTTTAAAAACGTTAATAATGATTTTTAAAAGGGATTATTACCTGAGTAGTAAATGCAGAATGAGAAGCAAAAGGATTTGAAGTCGTCTCAGCCTGTAATAAACACAATCACTGACTTAATAATGATTTTACAAGGATTTTTAAAAGGGGTTTAAAAACGTTAATAATGATTTTACAAGGATTTTTAAAAGGGGTTTAAAAACGTTAATAATGATTTTACAAGGATTTTTAAAACGATTAGTACCTGAGCAGTAGGGACAAAATGAGAAACAAAAGGATTTGAAGTAGTCTCAGCCTGTAATAAGCACAATCACTGACTTAATAATGATTTTACAAGGATTTTTAAAATTATTACACAAGAAGGTTATTGAAAAACCTGCTCAACTGTCACAGAAATTTGCTCTACAGTCAAACATAACTGAAGCAATCCTCCACTCTGTGAGAATTTGTGCATAAAAGTTGCAAGCTGTCTATCGTTCCTAAAATAAAGAGGATGAGATTGTATGGTTGTAGACGTGGAGACTAACTTGTAACTAAGCTTCAAAGAATTGGTTGAACTATCTATTTGAAAATCCTCTACAAGAATATCAACCAACGCGTGATAGGTAATGTGCTCATCAATGAGCACTAAAGAAGCTCCCAATTCAATGTCTAATTCAAATTCCCAAGTCATATTGTTTGTCAACTTCCACAAGCCACAAACAGAATACAATTCTAGCATTATAACCTGATAAGATAATTAACAACAAAATCAACACCCACAAAAACACTGTCACTACAGAGAAAAGCAAGGTTTACAAATCGTTTTAAAGCGTAAGTAAGTAGCATAGAATAATTTACAAGAGATTTTAAAAGCTTTGAAAAGTGGTTAACATGGTTTACAAATCGTTTTAAAGCGTAAGTAAGTAGCATAGAACAATTTACAAGGGATTTTAAAAGCTTTGAAAAGTGGTTAACATGGTTTACAAATCGTTTTAAAGCGTAAGTAAGTAGCATAGAATAATTTACAAGGGATTTTAAAAGCTTTGAAAAGTGGTTAACATGGTTTACAAATCGTTTTAAAGCGTAAGTAAGTAGCATAGAATAATTTACAAGGGATTTTAAAAGCTTTGAAAAGTGGTTAACATGGTTTACAAATCGGTTTAAAGCGTAAGTAAGTAACATAGAATAATTTACAAGGGATTTTAAAAGCTTTGAAAAGTGGTTAACATGGTTTACAAATCGTTTTAAAGCGTAAGTAAGTAGCATAAAATAATTTACAAGGGATTTTAAAAGCTTTGAAAAGTAGTTAACATGGTTTACAAATCGTTTTAAAGCGTAAGTGGCATAGATCTATCACGAAAGCATATGCAAAAGAGGTAAACACTAAATCAGAACCAAAATCTATTACGAAATAGTATAACGAATTCACATAAGCAAATCTATCACGAAACAGTCTAACGAATTCAAAAGGATTTTAGAACAGTATAACGAATTTACAAGGATTTTAGAAACAAATTCAATCATCAAATCTCAAACAAAATTCAAATTCGAAGCTGAAGCAAATGTCAAACTGTCGATTGAATCAGAATTTAAAATAACGAATTCACATAATCAACAACAAAAATCGAATAAACCAATTCGAAAACGAAGATTTAAGCTAACATTATAAAATCAAACCTGGGAAACGCAAGAGATTCGACGACGACACACAGCTCTACTTACGACGGCGAAGATGGGTTTTCACGGCGAGTAAACTCACTATTTCCGACGGCATGGGATTCAACGACATTCACAATTTCCGATGGAGGAAGAAGAGAGAGAGTGAAGAAATGAATTAGGTCTGTGGGTAGCTCATTAAGGGTAATTTGGGGAGAAAAGTATTAGAAAGGGTAGAAATGAAAATGGGAAAAAAAGGGTAGAGTTGCAAAAGGGCATTGAGAAAAGGGCATTAGAGTGAATTATTCATAATAATACCACAGTTTTATATAAAATCTATTCAACCAAAATAAATTAGAAATAAATTAAAAATATTATATTTGGGTTATCTATTTCTAATTTAGGGTATACATTTTAACTATTTAAAATAAATTTTGATTCATTTTAATATGGGAGATTTGCAAAACTACCCTTTTTTTACTACCCTTTTCCAACAATACCCTTTTATGTTGTTCATTTTTAAAAATATCTCTTCTCTTGAACAAAATGACCAAATTACCCTCATCTAATTGGAACATGTAATTGGAAACTGAAAATTTTTCGCCAAATTTTTGGCGACAAAATTTATTTTTCACGCCAAAAAAAAAATTCCGCCAAATTTTTTTTCGTAACAATTTTTTTTTCAGCCAAAACAATGCTGTTAAAAATTCTTGTAAATTTTTTTTGGCGGGAAATAGATTTACAAGGGATTTTAAAAGGGTTATAAAAGATTTACAAGGGATTTTAAAATAGTTTTAAAAGACTTACAAGGGATTTTAAAAGGTTTTAAAAAGATTTACAAGAGTTTTTAAAGGGTCTTTTGTTAATTTTTCAAAAATCTTTTTAAAATCCTTGTACATCCTTTAAACTCCAATTAAACCCTTTAAAAAAATCTTGTAAATCTTTTAAAACTCTTTTAAAATCTCTTTTAAATCTTTCAAAACACTTTTAAAATCCCTTGTAAATCTTTTAAAACCATTTTAAAATCCCTTGTAAATCTTTTATAACCCTTTTAAAATCTCTTGTAAATCTTTTAAAAACCTTTTAAAATCACTTGTTAATCTTCCTTTTAAAATTCCTTGTAATGTTTTTTGCGAGAATTCTTTTTTTGAAAAATTAATTTTGGCGGGAAACTTTTGGCGGGATTGTTTTGGAATATTTTAGGCGAAAAAACATTAATATTTCATTTTGTTAACCTAAAATAATTTCTAAATATGGGTAAAATGGTCATTAAAAAATTAAAGAGGGTAGAAATGAAAATGGATAAAACAAAAGGGTAGAGTTGAAAAAGGACATCATGAAAAGGGCATTAGAAAGAATTTTTCTTTTAATATTAGTTTATGGTATTATATTTGAGTTTCCTATTTCCAATTTAAGGTATATATTTTTCTACCAAAAAAAATTTAAGGTATATATTTTCACCATTTAAAAGAGATTTTTTATTTTAAAATTTGTTTGTAATATTACATTTTTTATTTCTAATTTAGGGTATATATTTTTACTATTTAAAAGTTTTTGATTCAATTTAATATTAGATTAGTGTTTGCTCGCATTTTTATTTGGGAGATTGATACAAATGGTAATAAAAAAACTTTATTATTTAATAAATTTATAGAGAATTAAAAATTTTATATGCTATTTTTGGAAGTTTGAAAAGAAATTATTATTTTTAAAATAATAAAATTTTTTAGTGTCATTCATGTCAATCCCCCAAAAATTTAGAGTGTTATCCACTTAAAATCGTCTCTATTATTTATTTTGTTCGAGGGACCAATAAAACGATCCTCGAAGAAGGATAAACCGCGTTGACCAAAATTTTATATTATTAAATTCTGAAATTCGACACATCACTTTAGTTGTTTTTTACTCAAGTCAATTCTTTGTTTCGTAGCCAAACAAACTCAAAATATCAAAAATTAATTATAGTAGAATATTGGACACTTGGAAAATTATTACTATGAATCGAACAACTAAAAATAGAAATAAAAGTAATATTTTGAGAGGGTAACTCGTAGTCACTTTTCCTAAATAAAAACTAGTTACGAAGATGTACTTCAAAGCTATTAGACAAAAAAATGGCATTTGTTGAACTTTTGACACATTTACAACTCCACCACATCACAAACATCTAATGTCATAGACATTATTAGAATGGTATTACCATTATATGTACATGGAAGACTCGGTAATTAGGTCGTCCATTTTTCAACTGTTCCCAATGATTGTTGATGTGTATAATGACCCCTATACCCCTATAAATCATTTCGAAAATGAACATTACCGCTAGACTAGTATTGTGTCAGACGGCAACGTAATCTTTCGAGAGATTTTGTTTGTTGAACACTGTTCATTTAATAAAGGCTTGCGAGGAACTTTATCTGCTAAAAATGAAGAGTCGCGTCTCAATGGATCTTATATTTACTAGTGTTTTTATTCTCCCAAAAATCTGAGAGTCACCACAACTCTTGAGAGCGTTCGTTTAAAGTCTCATTGAGTTGCATCTTTTTTGGTCCGATATCCAAACATCATCCTCGGCGGAGCCCGTGATAATTAGTCTTCTCCGGAGTAAACTCTTCGGCGCTGCGTTTCTATTTCTAAGGTAATGTTTGAATTCTAATTCGGCTCCGGTTAGGGTTCTTTCACATGGCGGTTCTAGTTTAATCAATTTTTTTTTTGTTCTAGATGGAGTCTGTCGAATTACCCAACCGGTTGATTGCATTTGGGGAGGAGCCGCTTGGCGAAAGGGTAAACGTGTACCACAAAATAAAAACACTGTCTGGGATTATTAACGCTATCGACGAACAAGAGTAATCCTTCATCCTCAACAATTCATTGGGTGGGCTTTTAGATTTTCCGAATAAACCGGCGTTCTCGGCGAGTTTCAGACTCTTATTACTGAGTAGGCAATTGGAAATTTCAACCCCCACGAGATTTGGGTAGTGTTCGCTGGGACTCCGGTAAGATTTTCGTTAAGGGAGTTTAAGATTGTTACCGGGCTTCCGTGTGGCAAATATCCTAAAGTTCAGAAGAAGAAGAAGAGAGGGACGGGGGAAGCAAATCCCCTATTACAGTACCCTGTTCGGTCTAGAAGAAGATGTCACAGTTGAAAGGGTTATTGCGATGCTTAAGAAAAGGGTTGTTACCGATCGCGAAATAAGGCTGCGTTATGCTTGTTTGGCTCTTGTTGATGGGTTTTTGTTGCCCACATCGCATTACCCTAAAATAATTAAAGATCACGCGGAAATGTCCGAGGATCTGCAGGGTTTTTTGTCTTACCCTTGGGGTCGATTGTCTTTCGAGATGATGATGACCTCAATAAAAGAGAGGGAAGTTGAACAGCTCGCCACAACGTGTGTTGCGGTACAAGGTCTTCTATACGCTTTGCAGCTTGTTGTTTTGGAAGCAGTCCCAGCCATACAGGAGGGTCCACAAATTGATGAGGTTGTTTTGTCTGATTCTGATGCGGAAGCAGCCGCTGATGTGGCTACTCGGCCAGGCGTTGCCCTCAAGCTTGGGAATGCAAAAAATGTCGATTCTAATTGCGAGGTAATGTTTTCTCCCAATACATATACGATAAGATGTTTGTTACACATTAACTTCTTTGTTAGTGTCTTAAGTGGCGAATTTCTTGATTTCTTTACTCCAATTTTTTAGTTATCAACTAGTAAATTTTCTTCGAAAATAACTCTGTTACCATGATAATGTTACCATTATTGTTGTCTATCAAACTTTTTGTTTACGTGCTAATGATACATATACGATAACATGTTTGATACACATTAACTTCTTTGTTAGTGTCTTAAGTGGCGAATTTCTTGATTTCTTTACTCCAATTTTTTCGTTATCAACTAGTAATTTTTCATTGAAAATAACTCTGTTACCATGATAACGTTACCATCATTATTGTCTATCAAACTCTTTGTTTTACATGCTAACGATACTGTTAAGGACCCTACTATTAATTGGATAGATGGATGGGTTTTTTTAATTCAATCTCTTTTATCCCATAATAATTTTGTTTCTTCGATAACTCTTTTACTGTTATAAATATACTATTACGGTGCTATATAATACGTTACTTAATTTTCCTGCAGGCTCATGTAGAACCAATCATCTTCCCCAATGCTCGATTGAATCCCGTTGAAGATCTAACATGGTCAGATGATGAAGACGGTGAAAGGGTTGACAACATGGTGAAGATGGCAAAGGAAGGCAAGTCGTTTTCTAATGAAATGTTTTGTGGCGGTTGTATTCCGACCGATATAGTTGTTGCGTCAAAAAAATAAAAGACAGGTGGGAAAACCAAGGTAGTTCGTGGAATGAAAGCCCAATCCAATGCGAGACCAGCCACTGGCATGAGGAGAAAGAATCATGGTCCCATCGGGGAGAAAGGCGAAAGCTCTAGCGGGGTATATTTTGATGCTTTGTCTCGTATGATTGATGAAAAATTGAAGGCGCAATCTGAGAAGATTCTCAAAGGCGTGATTCACTGGTTTACTGAAAATTTGGTTGTTGATCCCGATAATCCGAAAGGTCCTCCTTCTGGGGAACCCGGTTCTTAAGCTGACAAAGAAGCCGCAGACGGAGATCACGGTCCTCATACTGACAAGGAAGTTGCGTTGGGGGATAACGGTCTTCAAGCTGACAAGGAAACTGGCGGAGAAGAGCAAAACTCCAATCCTGTTTCATCTCCGGAGTCTGCCAACGAATACGAGGAGTCGGATTTTAACCCCATCCCTCCGCCGAGGCAACCCTCATCCATGCAAACTGATTTTACCCTTCCATCTTTCCAGGGTGACCAAGCAATATCAGCAGTAGATGATGTTGTTTCTTTCTACAACTCGGTTAATGTTCCGACTGATCCGTCTGGCGGCGCCTCCAATACGAATAAGACGAACAAAGTGCAGGTTAGCGAGTAACGACCTTACCTCGTTATTATTTGTCTTAGCGAGAATAGGGGAGGTAACGAAGTTGTTTAAATTGTCCTGTTTCTCTTATTATTCACGATATCAGTCGGGCGAGGAAGAAGTTGGTGTTCAGCCGGAAAAAAATGGGAACCAACAGGTATATTTGTTATAGACTAACGTTTATAGTGCGCTAATTATTTATGTATCTGGTACTTTAGTTTATAGTTTATTAACTTTTTTATCAATTTACTGTTGCTATGTAGGCCGACGTTGATATGGTCGATGATCTTAACGCAGGCAGGGCTCACCAGGTAAATGCTTTTTTTGTACTTTAAAGTTAGTCACTAAGTCGCTTAGAACAATTGTAATAATTCTATTAACGTAAAATAAACTTTTTATCCGTTAACAATTTGTTTATTTAATTCCATTTTCGATATAATTGTTACACTATAACCTGTAGACCGCGGCAATTATAAATGTATCTGGTAATTAAGTTATTAACTACTTAACGTTTTTAACATGTTTTGGCTTTGTAGGCCGACGTTGAGATGGTCGATGATATTAATGCGGCAATGGCTGAACAAGTACATGCTTGTCGTGCACTATATAGTTATTCCCTAAGTTCGATTACATTGTTTGTAACTAAGCTGTTGTCGTATAATACAATAGGTATCCGATAACAATTTTATTTCTTTTTATGACCTTTTTTCGACATTACGCATGGCTGTTCACTAATGTATATTTTGTCCAGGATGTCAACATGCCGTCTGATGGTGTGGCCCACCCCAGTTCCTCCACAGTTAGCCCTCCGAAGTCTGTTACAACAGAGGTTAGTTTGCTAATGCTAATTGTATCCAGACTTATGTTTTTAAATATTTATAATTCATCACCAGTTATTGTGTCGTGTTTGTATTCAATTCAGAATACTGCTCTCGGACCCGATGTTGCCCCTGATCCATTAAACCCCGTCGCTCCGTTGGATCCCCTACCATCTGTCGTTGTTGTCGCTACATCAGTTGTTGCACCCAACCCTCCTGAGGTAGATGGAGGATTTTTAAATATCTTATATTTAATTGATAAATTCTTCCTTATCCACCAATTGTGTATGTATACGGTATTTTTTTAGGAATCCCAGGATTTTGCGATGTTCTCTTCACAGATTGGTTCATCTCAACCAACCCATCCCAGCGCTCTCCCGACCCAGGCATTAAAGGTTATGATTTTTTCCCCACCCCACCCATTTTTACTTATGAAGCTAATTTCAGTGTTACATACTAAAATCACTATTATGGCGTTTTACTTTAAATTGATTGTACCTATTGATGCTAATTTAGTTTCCTTTTTTCCTAGACGGCTTCATCTCCGATAACTAAACTCAATGACACCCCGAAGGTAGGCACTTTTTTATGTTAGACTTGATATTTAACATCATTATTAGCTAATAGTACAAATTCCGGGTAAGGAGATCCTTACCGTGTAAAATATCTAAGACCGTTGTGTAATTTTTTTTAATACAGGTTGATAATGTTTCTTCCGTAGGAGCTTCTTTGATTCCTAATCTGCCGGTAACTATTGTCCAACGTTACTAACTTTAATGTTATCCACTATAAACTTTATTATCTACTCACACTGTATCTCTCTTAAATCTGATGACGATTGGCAACCCTTATCAGGATTCAGATGAGGTAATCCGAAGTTTCCTCCTTTTTAATTTTTTTCTTTCCCCCCCCCCCCACTCCTTATTTTGCTTTATCTTTTCATTAGGATTTTTCAACCCCCCTCCGCCTTCCGGCGGTAAACTATTGGCTGGGAAAGATGGCGGCGGTCCCGATGGCGATGTCAATCAAGGAAGGAAGAGCAAAAGACCAAGGACGCTTTCTAGTAAGTTAGATGGGCGGTTTCACTTCGACAAGAAAACTAAGTTACTGGTGGGTCACCCATCCCCATTTCTAAGCGTCGGGGAGTTGGCATCTGATCCAGAAGTGCGTTACCAACGATCTCTCTCGAAGATAAAGGGAAAAAGGTAATGCAATTACCGGTTAACTAATTTATCATATTACACTAGAATTATAACTTCTCTCAATTGATTTTGCAGCTCGATTAGCATTGTTGGTGAAGCTTCTCTTTCCCACAAAGAGATTTTCGACATCATTGAGCGGAAGAAACACTTCTCTAGCAAAGTCATGGACGTTTTGATCAAATTCAGCAGACATCTCTTACGGACAGACGACATTGATGGCGAGAAGCTCAGGGTTGATGTGCTTGGCTCGAAATTCGTTTCACAGCTGACGAGGCTCTTTCCGAAGTTTGCTAAAACTTTGCCGCCCAAAGATTTCATTTTTCCATCTGCTTTAGTTGATCTACTAATTGGTGCTGGTGAGTCCAACCGTGTTCGTTTGTTTGCTGAGGCTGATTGTGTGTATATGCCTTTCAACTTCGACAAAAAACATTGGGTGTCGCTGTGTGTGGACCTAAAGGCACATAAGATTACCATCCTCGATTCCAACATTCAGCTACGACGTGATGCAGCGTTATATGCCGAACTCCAGCCGCTGGCTGCCATGCTCCCTTACCTTTTCCGACAGACTAGCTCTTCTAGCGGGGACATCTCGCTGCAACCCTTTCTGCTTGATCGCCCGCATGGTATCCCGCAAGTTTCCTCCCCGTTCGATTCCGGTGTTCTATCGGTTTTCCTCATCCACGCCCATGCTGTCGGAGGGGTCGAGGAATGCATGGAGTTTGACGTTGTTGCGCTGGATGTAGAAGTTAAAAAACTTGTCTCGACAATAATATTGTCGGGTGTTGCCTCCTAATATTTTTATTAGCCGACTATTGGCCTTAAAGACATTGCCTCCCTTCCTTTTGCGTGTAGTACACATGTTTGAACTTATTTATCGGCTTTGCTTTAGCTTTGACTATTTGCTTTCGCTATCGTTTTCAAAGCTTTGTTACTCTATAACTCGCTATATTTATCACCTATCTCTGCTCTTTGGACGGTAACTTTTTGGTAGCTATATTTATCAACTAACTATTATCACTTAACGGTAACTCTGTTATAACGTATATCTTATCTCCTAGGTCAATATGTTTCATCGTTATAGCGTAAAACTTCGAGTATTCGTTCTTATTCGGGTTATGGTGTAACATTATAACACTTTCACTATGTAAATAATATTTCTAAAGACACTGTTTGTGTCTAACTATGTTAGCAATGAAATTGTCAATGTAACCGGATGGATTACATCATAACTTAATAATTATCCATTCTTTTTCAAAAACTGACGTTGTGTTTATGGCTTTATAGGTTTACATTGTTTTAGTTTTCCAACCCGAACACTTGGATAATGGTATGAGCACGTAATCATCTAGTTATCACATACGGGTTATAATTATTAGACCCTATCTCTAAAATTATATCATTGTGAGCTCACGCGTTTTTAAACTTTCCTTAAACAACGCTGTACAATAGGTCTCTTCTTGTGATATAAATCTTTCTGTGTAAATTATACTTTTTAAAATTAAATATTGGGTAAGTGTTAATGTATCTCTTAACCCATATATTATTTCTAAGCTTTCTAATAACATTAGATTTATACATTCTTTAAAGTTGGTAATCTCATTACGGAACTTGAATATTATTTATTTGCTAATATTTTTGTTAGCTTATTTAGTGGTCTCATATTAGTGGGTAGTTTTTATACTTTCTTGTTAACCCATATAATTTTAACTATTCGATAATATTATTCTTACCCAATATTGTTTACATAACCAACGCTGTACAATAGTTCTCTTCTTGTGATATAAATCTTTGTCTATAAATTATCCATTCCAAAATTAAATTTTGGGTAACTGTTAATGTATCCCTTAACCTATATATTATTTCTACGCTTTCTGATAACATTAGATTTATACATTCTTTAAAGTTGGTAATCTCATTACTTAGTTGAATATTATTTAGTTGCTAATTATTTTGTTTGCTTATTTAGTGGTCTAATATTAGTGGGTAGTTTTAAACTTACCTGTTAACCCATATACTATTAAATATTCGATAATATTATTCTTACCCAATATTGTATACATAACCAACGCTGTACAATGGGTCTCTTCTTGTGATATAAATCTTTGTGTATAAATTATCCATTACAAAGTTAAATATGGGGTAAGTATTAATGTATCCCTTAACCAATATATTATTCGCAACTTGAATATTATTTAGTTGCTAATTTATTTGTTAGCTTATTTAGTGGTCTCATATTAGTGGGTAGTTTTTAAACTTACCTGTTAACCATATACTATTAACTATTCGATAATATTATTCTTACCCAATATTGTTTACATAACCAACGCTGTACTATGGGTCTCTTCTTGTGATATAAATCTTTGTGTATAAATTATCCATTACCAATTTAAATATGGGGTAAGTGTTTATGTATCTCTTAACCAATATATTATTTCTACCCATTCTGATATAACAAATTTTAACCCTTTTAGGGTTACATTATTCTCGTTTTGCATCTATTAACATTGTGTGGTAACCCGTTTTAAACTGTCCTTATTAACCCATATCATATCCAGATAACTTGTAACTTATTGTGTATCATTCTTTGACTTTCGTTCATTCAGAGTCTTATTAATTTTGAGAATTTATCGGTAACTTGTAACTTTTTTTTGTTGCCGTTAATATTAGTTTTACTTTAGTTAACTCATTATAACAATTTTAAAATGTTCCATATCAGCTATCCCACCTATTAACTGATATTGTAGATGTGTTATCGTTTTAAAATTTTATTCATAGCTGTCTCCGTAAACATTATCGTTAACAATATAGTTTTCCATTTTCCATAAAACCTAACACAGTTGTTCTATATTCTCTAACACAGTTTTAAATATTTTATATTGATACATGCTTGAACATCGTCATCAAAAGTACCAAACAACATTATAGCAGTTAACAGAAAGTTTATCATAATATATCACATGCATAGAGGAGGTTTGATGGGGATCGCCCCCGATAGTAATATTACATTCTAAGGATCAAATTCCGTATGTATATACAGGGAAAATCTCCTGATCCTTCTGCATTATTTATCACACATTCTTAGTTTCCAACTTTCATGGCACCATCCTTTCAAACCTCCTCTTTTTCAAAAAACATTTTCCTTCCCCCAAAAAACAACCCCACGCTCGCAGTTATGGATCCTGCACGTAAATGCATGAGTTGGTAACTCTAATGTTACCGTTAATTCTGTAATAATAAATAGTAAAATGATTGTTACCGAAACCGGTCCCTTGCACGTTGCCCTATTATGTCCCACTGTCCTGCATCTGGAGCAACGCTTTGAGGATTTTTTCTGCAGATAAATAACACACACATTAGCGATATATCTATCTGTTTATATATCCGTTACTAACAATGTTACCTTAAACTCTCCCCTAGAGAATAGTCTCCTCTTACGCGGCCTTCCCGGTGGCCTACGAACGTAAGGTGGCGCAAGCTTTCCGCTTCCGACATCACTAGGGAAGGTGCCAGTGTATCCATGTCCGGGACGGGCATGATCATCCCCTTGTACGCTAATTTCAGATATGGGATGGTGTGGTGGACGCCGACCATTGTTTCGACACGGATCCCTTCTTTTATTGTCGCTGCTATGGCATGGGAACAAGGAATAGTTAGCAGCTGGAATTCCCTGCATGTGCATGACCTTTCCCAAAGATTAACCGCGAACGCCGAATCTTCCTTGTCTCGCACCTCCTAAAATGCATCTCCTATTTTAAGCACAACAAACCCTGCCTCTTTTTCAAAATTTTCAATGACCATCTCATTGACCTTGGGGAGCAAAAGATTTCCCTCGTGTTGTGCAGTTTCTTGCCGTAGGGCAAACCACGTAACCAGTGTGGTTCGCAGGGTCTCTAAGAGAGAAATTACCGGATAATCCCTTGCCATGGTTAAGACATTGTTTAGCGACTCAGCTATGTTGCTTGTCATGAAAAAATACCTATCTCCCACAAAATGCGACCGCGTCCAATGCTCAAAACCAATGCCTTCGAGGTAATCAGCACAAGCTGGGTGCATAGCCCTTACCTCGGCGAAGATGCGATTGAAGTCGCTTGGACGGTAAGATCGGGCCGCACTAGCCACGAGAAAGCTCAACCCTTCCGACTTGAATATCGAGACAATGTTTCTTTTTAGATGCACCACGCATGCCGCGTGCGATGACATCGGATAAACCTAGAAATTAGAGCCAATGTATCAGTGTTATTGATAAAACATACTCCATGGATAAAACACAAACTATAAAGAAACTGACGTTCGAATATTCTGTTAGCAACTAATAGAAAACGTCTCAGCTAACACTGCTGCGTTATTTTAGCGACACTATTTACAACCGTTGTCAAAATAAAATATAAGTTATCCTGTAAGATCACACTATCAATATGACTAGGGAAATTCCACAGACTTTTAAGTATGGATAACTCCTTAGTTAACAGGTAACAGTAAAATTTATATATCATTTAACCCTATTGTTAACGATTGATAAATACTGCATAATAGTGGGGTTATATATTCCTATAAAAATAACTATATTCATATCGCTGTAATATTAATATTATCCGTTATCAGTAAATAACTTACCTTCCGCATGCTTGCATATATCGATGAGTGCCTGTCTGAAACGAACACCAAATCCGGATCATTTGGTATGGCGTCCGTGAGCCTCTCCATGAACCATGTCCACGCATCGTCATTCTCGCTGTTCACTATCCCAAAAGCAATGGGGAAGACTTGGAAATTGGCATCTTGAGCGCTTGCAGCTATTAAGCAGCCCCCGTATCTACCCCTCAGATGCGTTCCATCAATGACTATCACCTTCCTCATATAAGCATATCCTTTTACAGCTGCGTCCAGTGCAAAAAACAAGTACCTGAATCGTTCCAGTCCTTTCTTATCTTTCTCCGTATCCATGGCAACAAGAGAGTTAGGGTTTGTTTCCATAAGGAGCTTGAAATAAGGTTGGACTAAAGCGTAACTGCCCATCGCCGACCCCATTGCGTTATCCATTGATATTTCCCTTGCCCTCCATGCCTTCCAATACGAGACGTTAAGGCTAAACTCATCCCTTAACATCTTTCTTAACTCATTCGACCGTGGCCCTTTTCCAACACCAAGGTACTTTGTTCTCATGAGTTGCCCTATCACTGCTGTAGACGCTTGTTTGTGGAAATCTCCTCTAGCGTCTACGCTGCAGGTGTGTTGCTGGGTTGCACACTTTATCTCGAACCTCTCACTGTCCTCCAGTTTGGTCGCATAAACCCGCCACGGACATGTATGACTCACACACACCGCGAGTACAATGTTGGGGCAAGATTTGGCAGTAATGAAGTTAAACTTTCGCCTAATCGCATGAATAGCTAGTTTTGTTGCACAATCTTCTTTGTTCTTGAACAATCTTCCGATGAAGATATTGTCCCCTTCATAGTCTGCGTCCTTTAGAGCTCGATGCAAATAATCTGAAATTTACAGAGATAGAGATATGTTAATGTTTACCGGATAAATACCTGACTTATAGGATAATATTTTAATCCACAATTATCAGATACTCTAACATATAGATGCTAATAAATATAATATCCTAACATGTGTTACCTTCTTCTCCAGGGTCGTCGAAATATGGTGGGGCGTCCCTATCATACAAAACTGTTGGCACTGGTGTTTCTTTCAATATCTGCCAACCTCCGGCGAACATGGGTATTTAACTCATTAACTTGTGCCTCAGTTGCAACAATCTCCCCCCTAACAATGTTGTTGACTCTACTCATTTTGGGGGTGTTCATTGGTGCCATACACAGCGGTCCGTCGGGGTCTGAGTAGTAGTGCGCCACCTCGTCTTCGCCTTTGTATATGGGTAAGAAAAACTTTATCAGATCCTGCGGTTAGTTACAAGTCAACATGAATGTTATTTGGATAAGACTAACTGTATTTGCTAACATACCTATCCTTGCCAGACAATTGTTACTAGATACTTCGTCTTCGTCCATTAGATCCTCACTAGAGAAGCTTATACTCTTAGCCGGTGTCTTGAATGTCGAGTCTGTTGAAGATAGAGCCACTACGGATACCACGTCAGCAACTGGAGCCGCGTTGCCAAGTGTAAGACGAATGGCTTCCTCCGGGTTTGAACTTGTTTGCCCTCTAACATCGTTATCCGTAGCTTTAGCTGGAGTCGTGACGAGCTGTCCTACCGTAGAGCTTACCAGTCGTATTTCTCTCTCCTCCATCTCTCGCAGCATCACTTCCTGTTGGTTCTTCCTCCAAACTGCGAACTCCAAGTCATTGATGCTCTCTTCGTCCAAGACACGTTCTTTCCCTTTAGCGGTTGCAGTTGGATGGCCTTAGGTTAGCGTTCTTGGTGCGACGCTTCCAACACCAGTCTCTCCCGTGTTTTCTCTGATAGTTATACCCCCTCCCCTGACTATATGGGGTCCTGCACCGTATTTGGCTAGACCGACATCACCGGTTACACTATTACCAGAGACGATACCATACAACATTCTCGTTACTGCGGAATCCCAAGCTGCTCGTGTTTCACTGCTATTCCAATACTTATCGGATATCGTTTCCGAGGTCATATTCCCCATATCTAAGACGCTTCGGTGGGAATTTACGGTTGATGCTCCCAACATTTTCCGTATGATCTTCACCTTCAGGTGAACCTCCTCTAGATCAGATCGGATCGCCATAAACAAAGTCATATCCTCATCATCGAGAATAGGTATTGGGTTTGCCCTCTGCCAAATCTGGTCCCATCATCCACTGCAGCCATTGGTAAGACAACTCCACTTCATCCTCCGACCCGAGTGACAGTCTCTCCTTCACGACGGTAACAACTTTAGCGAACGTGTCCCTTTCCCGGAGTTTTACCGCCAAGCATAACCCATCTAGTTCTGCTACGTGTTCATAGCACCCGTACTCATCTCTTTTCCATTCTCCTCGAACCAGCCGAACAACCATCGCCATTGCACCTGTCGATAATCACCCATAATTGCAAAGTTAGCGGTCGTATGAGACAAAGTTTTAAAACCCTTACTTAGCGCTCACTTTTTACTCATATACACATGATGAACAAAGTAACTTGAGAATTAAATTCGTACCTGAGCCTTCAATTACTCTGATCTTGTTATCGTCGCCTTAGTAAATGCAGATATTTGAAGTTAGGTGTTTACAGTTCTTTTGGTGAAGCAACATAGATAGGGGCGTAATAAATACACAAACACGCAAACTGAATTATATCTCTCATCATCATTACAATTCTCTCTCTCTTTAAGTCTCGGCGGCGTATTTTCTTGCAGTTTTTGTCGTCTCATTAAATGCGGGATATGCGAAAATCTCGTAGCTTACACTACGCGTATCATTAGCTATAGGGCCAAATCTGGCATATTTATTTTGCATGTTTTCTTTCACCTAATTTTTGGTTTTACATGTACACATCCTTAAATAAATCCCCGTAGAAGTATATATATTTAACTGACCCATATTAGAACTATATTAATATACAATAAATGTTATAAAATTCAAATCTAAATAAAAACAAAGAATTAACTATATCATATAAAAGAAAAGAAACCTACCAAAAGCACGAATCTGATTTACATTTCCCGTTTGCATTTTTAAAATTTTCCAAAGCAGAAAAACTAAAGCCAACTTTTCATCAGTTTTTGCCATTTGGTAAGATGAGCAAACTTAATATTAAATGAGTTATAATTATATGTTCTAAAGCTTGGAGAGTGATGACCAGAAAATATTTTATGAACTACCATTCACCTTCTTTAATATCTCTAAACTTGTTGAAGTTGTAAAATACAGAAAAAGATAATATAAAACAAAACCAAAAAAAACAAATAACCATTGTATCCACGAGAATCATGTTTTTTTTTTGCCATCCTTCATATTGTCAAAATTGTAAAGATTGAGAATCTTCACACTTACAATCGAATATGTGAAACATCCCTACTTTTCTTACTTATGCCAAAATAAACAGTTCTTTTAAAAAGAGATTAGGTAAAAGTCTGCGTTATGCCACTGGTATTTGTTTTGAAAATGTGTTTATATCTCTAACAATTTTAAAACTGTTGATATATCATTAAAACTATTAAAACTATTGATACATCAATTTTAAAACTATTGAAAATGTGTTTAGTACATGAATGCGTGTAGAAGGTTCTTGAATCCTAACTTGATTGATGAGACCCAGCGACGAAAGCCTAATAGATATAATTGTGGAATTTGGTATGAAATTTAGGATGTTGTGTAAGCGTGCAGAGAATTACATGGTGGTTAGGACTTGATTAGAACTGTTAAGTGCATGGATTTGGTTTGAATGATCAAGGTAATATGCTAGAAAGATCAGGAGTTTCTACGTTTTCAAACCCCTCCCACAGGTTAAGTTTATTGTTTCGCTTGAGGGCAAGCAAAAGCTAAGTCTGAGAGAGTTGATATATCATGGGTTTTTACTGATTTCTAACATAGTTTTGGGATAGTTTTGAGAGTCTTTCTAGTGATTTTCGTATGTTTTGTAGTCATTAGAGGTGCATATATACTTTTGAGAGCTATGGAGCATAATAAGGAACTTTGGAAGCTTTTCAGCAAAGAAGACCAGCAAAAACGTTATTCATGCGATGGTGTCGATCGACAACCTTATTCGACAAAGAAAATCCCCACGTTTTACCAAGTCTTAAAGAAGTCCCATAAGTTTTTCTTATTTGCAAAATAGACCATGCACGTTTTTAGTAACGTATATATATATATATATATATATATATATATATTTAAGGTCATTGTTTAGACCTAAGAAAGTTTTGTGTAAGAGACATACTTTTGGAGAGAAGAATCATATCCATTTAGAGAACATTCTGAAATCCTTTTACTCTATTTCATATTATAATTCAATGCAATTTATTCAAATCAAGATTTGTGATTCTTTGATCATGTCTAAGTAGTCACTTTGTTGGGTTTAGGGTGTCTCACTAGGGATTTAGATTGATTAGTAAATCGATAACCTGTTAGGATTATTTTTAGAGTTCTTCATCTATAATTGTTCTTACTGCTAGTTCTAGATTGATCACCTAGAATTTGATCTTAGATAATAGGTATGCCCAAAAAAGTATCTGTCATCAGAACTATTATAGATGAGCCGGGTTTATAGGTGTGTAATAAGAATCGACATGTTTACTAAGTTGAAGTTATAAAACTCGTTAGCATGCATGTCTTAAATTAGGGATTTGCCAAGCCAACACAAGGAATCTTTAGCCTTGGACATAATGAGTAATATAGCGAACCACAAGTTACTCTGTAATAGTGTTTGAGTTTAAGAACAGTTTGATAACAATCCTAGTCATAGCAAGATCTACAATTTATCTATTTCCTAAGACTATCCCTAGACCTCACGCTTTAATCTCCTGAACTCACAACTCGATTTACTGTTTTCTTGTCTTTTACTTTCATCTACTTTGTCTAGCTTAATATTAATCATCATAAGTTTATTGTGTGAACAACGAGAGCTTAGTGAAATTCGATCATTCAGTGCTAACGACGATCTCTTATTTGAGGGAATAAGCTTAAGGATAATTTGAGCTATATCAAATTTGAAATTTTCGAAAATTGAATATGACCTATGAATGATACTTTGACAGAGGTATATTAATTTTTTGTTTGTTTTCAAGATTATCATGATTGGTCTTGTTTCTAAGTGATTATTTTATAATTTAAAATCTTTAGCAATCAATTGCTTTTTTTCTCAAGATCATAATGATTGTTTAAGTTTACCTTTTAAGGGATTCATAATCGAATCTTTGTTTTTTTTTTGGACAAATGCTTGTTTTCATACAACTAAGATAGAAACAAGTACAATGGAAAGAGGATTCTAAGATCCCAAAGTTTAAAAGATAACAAAAGTAGGCATTCGCCAATACCATAAGAAGAAAAGCAAACACACAAATAAAATATATCAACAAAAATTCCAAGAGAGCTATGAACCAAACACACGGAGGCAATTTGGTACTTGTAAGGTCGAGGATTGTTGACAATACTTCCACGAACAAAGCAGCGAGAGAGAAAGTGGTTACTGTCACAAGACGTAGTAACGTTAACAAGGGCGCCAAAGACAAGAGTCTCGTCGGGACGAGAAGTACTACACTAAGTAGAGCTTTGGCAAAGGTTCGGACAAGGTTTTGGTAGAGAGAGAATGATCGTCGAGGCGTAGATAGATTGATGCGATACCGTAACAAAACAGGTGGGTCCTCTCTCACAAGAAGTCCATAGCGGCCAAGGAGATTAAGGAATTCCACACAAAGCTTGTAGTCGGGAAGCTTGATCCAAACTCGGGAAGGAAAGATGGTTGGGATGTTCTTGAAGTTGGTCGATATAGATGTCGGCATGAAGTACTTTGATAGAGGGCTTTGGTGACCAGCGTCACATCTCCGACAGATTGGACGCATCAAAACTAGACCAAGAGACTTCAAAAAGCAAACATAAAGCATAGCCCTACATAAACCTAGCACCAAGGTTCTTAGAGACTGTTTGCAGGAGCATAGCAATGAGGGTGATTCGCCATTCAAATGGTGTCCATGGCCACTCAAAACAGAGAAACGACGCCTACATTGGGACAGACTCTGCAAATTGCAGAAAGAAACAAACCTGGGCTTAATTGGTAAAGGACTTGGGTCGCAAAATATGGGCTTGGGCCGCAGGGGAAATGGGCCAACAATGGTTATAGGGCCCATAAAGGCAAACCCTAGAAACCAGATTGCTGGGCAAGAAGCGTTGGAGGCGCGGCGGCTACGGTGGAGGGGTACGGACCGCGTCGTTGGAGCAGACATCTTCGATAAAGCAAGAGTCAGGGTGAGAAAACTGTATGGCGGATCCGACGCGGAGGATGAAACCACGGCTGAAAGTTTTGCAACAGATCGATGGAGAAAACCTTGGGAGCAAAGAGGGCCCGTGGATCTAGGGACGATATGGCGATGGAGACAAATCTCAAAATAGAAAAGTTGAACGCAAGTGGAGTCGAAAGATTCAGTCACTGTTGTCTTTGATTCGCAAAGTGTTGGCAGAGAGTGTAGATGGCTCAGAGGCCACTGTCTAACTATGTCGGAACGCACTGCTGCAAAGAGGGGATTCAACAGTAGAGAAAGGTTCGATAGGTTTGGATTAAAGGGATTGCAAAAGAGGAAAATTAAATCGAAGCGAAAATTTAGCTTGAAGATAAAGGAAACAACTTGAGAAATGAGAGAGAGATTCTGACGCCGGCGAGCTTCAGCTCCACCGGCGTCGGAGAGGAGATGGAATATAGCGTTCTCGATAATAGCGTCAGGGAGGTTTCTAAAAAAGTTTCATATTCGAATCTAATCTGTTAGATATTGTTTGAAAATCCATTTAACCCACACAATATATAATTGAAACTGTTATGATTTTGCACCTCTCAAGGGTTCAAGCTTTGTCTCATTTGTCATCAACACAAGAAAGCGGAAACATATCAAGTAAAATATGGAGAAGAAGAGAAATATAAAACAGAGCAAGATGAAGGAAGAAGAGGAGCTCACAAAGGATTTATTAACCCGGTTCATGGCGTTAACGAGCCACTACATCCGGTCGGGATCAACAGATCCCCAACTCCACTATGAAGAAGAAGGTGTTTACAAAACAAGAAGCTACAAGTGACCCGCTAATACCCTCCACTAGTACTTAGACTCACTCTGTAATACTTCATGTATCACTCAGAGAACAACAAAACAAGCTTATACTAATACATGTTTTCTCTCATCTCTACACCTTACTAACTCTTCTTCTTAGATCTACATTGTAATATCACTCTCTTTATGCTCCCTTGGCGTCTCTCAATGAACACAAGCACCTATATATATCCACAGCTAACTAGGGATTCCTTGTGCAAAAGCAAACCGCAAAGATTTTGAGCACAACCAGACAAAATGTCCTTATGGCTAAAATGAGGCTACTTCCAAGCAATTTCTTTCATACCCGTTTCTCCATGAGTGTGGTCCCAAAAGTAACTCAACCAAGGTTTGATTTATATCACCTTTGGTTAGTCTTCAACTTTTGTGAGTTTGACACTTAAGATTAACTTGTGCTTCAAGCTATCATCTTCAGAAAAACAAACATTGATAATTCGAAAACAATATATATATTAAAGAAACATTATAAAATATAAAAATTAAAAGAAGTATCGTAGATGTAATAAAGTTTTAGAAATATTGTAAGTTCAAATACTAAGCATAGTTCAAAATAAAACAACCCGAAATATAAAAAAGTATAAATAAAATAGAAATAAGTTCATCACGTAATTTTAAAATTCACGGATCGGCTTTACGTTCTCTAGAGCATCATTCTCACCTTTGATATTGCGGCTGGAAACACACAAAATTCAGAACTTATAGTTAGTCATTAATGTTTTGGTTACTGCAGAAAAAATACAAAATGTTTATGGATTTACATGTATTTTGGGAGATCTATCTCAGGGAAGGTTGGATCGATGTACAGATGTGAACAACAAAATTCACTTATTAAGACATTCTCACCTGTTACAAAATAATGATATAAGTTAGATAAAAAAAAAACAATGAAATATATATAATTACAATACTTTTGACAAACAATAAGAATTTACCAAGAGGTGATAGAACAGTAACCCTCAACCTCTGTGTTTCTCTAGAAGCGGACAATTGCAAGAATTGGTTTATTGCTATATGAAACTGAACAATACGTTTAGTCCACTTTATAACAAACAGTTCACAACATTTTTCCACAAGAAAGCACTTGATTTTCTGTCCCTAAACAATATGATTCAATCTGCAATACTTATTTCTTCTAAGTTTCATATTCATAAAACAGCAGAATTCTTTATACACCTATAAATACAACAACTTACATAGTGTCCACAATGTCGAAAGAGACATACATGTACTTATAGTCAGTCTCACCCTGATGACCAACAAATGGAAAATTCTTAATAGCAGAGATATTTGACACCACACCCATAGCGTCTAAGTGGAACAGAAGATGTTAATAGATTATATAAAAATTAAATGCATCACATACTAACAAATATAAGCAGATTTAAATGATAACAACTTAAATTCTCTATACACTTACCAGTGACATACTCAACTTCCTAAGACGAAGGATACTTAATGTCTATGGGAAAAATGAAATCAAAGAAATTACTTTTCTTAATTACTAGAACAGGCTAAACACTTGTTCCCCAAATAAACTTGATTTGGACATGAAACAAAGAATAATTAACTCTGTTTGTTGGATAAATGACTCGAAAATCAGAAAGATGAAAGCAGATGTCCGACTTGAGAATGGGTCAGAAAGGATATTTATAGTTTTTTTAAGGTATGGTTGCATCTATTCGAGTACCCAGGTAAAAAGAAAAGAAAAAACTCTCTTTTAAAGAAGAAAAAAGCCTCTATTTCAATCGTAACAAAGAAAATTTGATAAATGAACCAAAAAATAAAAGGATCCAAACCTTTTAATCAACCAAAATCATGGTTGTAACTTCACCATGATTCTTTGGAGGATGATTCCAGATAGATAGGATCTTCACATAAACCTTCCATTCGGTCAAGTTTACATTCAAATCAGTGAGCTTGTGGATAGGCTCCATATCTTTCAAAAGGAAGTTTTTTTTTGTTTTGAAAGATAAGCATTTAGATTAATGAATTTTTTTAGTGTAATTAGTTTTATATATAACACGGAAGATTTCTCAAAAAATACAATGATTGACAGTTGATGTCGCAAAGGAAATACGAATCGTTTCAAACCAATAGGATTTATTGTGAGTTAAAAAAAAGTGATGACGTTTTGTTATTTTCCAAAGTATAGCGTGTTAGAATATTTTCTATTGATTCAAAATATTTTCAGTTGCCAAAATCTATGGAATTATAGATATTAATGCGTGAGTCAATATCTAATTAAATTTAAACTCTATGTAATAAGATAAAGTAAATAAGACTATATTAATCTATAATAAAATATAAATATATATTAGACACTTATTTTATGCCATCTAATCAACGGCTCATAACAATGCATTTGAATGGTCAAGATCATTTTTGGCCATCTAATACTATTAGGCCATATAAACCAAAGATATATAAAATAAAAGGATTTTTTTATCATAATACAATAACACAATTGTTTGCATTTTGGTACAGGGTTATATTAAATGAAATAAAAGAATGGTAAATCTCGTAGCTCATATATGAGGAGAAATAAGTTAATTTTTATTATTCAAATGCACTGTTTCTGTTAATACAATTAGGAAGGAGATAAATACGAAATAGGCATATAACGAAGTCCAAAATTAATTGTTAGGAAAAATTTCCTAAAATTTTGGTTTCAATATTATCATGATTGGTCTTGTTTCAAAGGAATGTTTTTTATAATTTATAATCTTTAGGAAAAATTGGAAAAAGAGAAAAATAATAAAAATATTGTCCATCTATACCTTTTATATTCAAATGTCACAAATTCCTAATCTAGCCTTTGTAATTTGTTTAACCAATTTTCAAATAAAATTCAAAACAATTTGTAGCCAAATGATAAAGAAGTCATGAGGATACTTTTAATGTTGAAAATATATCATTTTTGTTGTCGTTTTAGATGAGTAAAATATGGTCTACGAAGTTTAGAATACCCCTTCTAAATTTGGAATGCATATTCTATACATTACACATGTTCTATAAAATTTAGATATCGTATTCTATAAACTGTAAAAGTTCTATAAAATTTTGATATTGTATTTTATTAACTTCACAAGTTCTATTAAATTTAGAATGCGTTTATGTTCTACAGTATTTAGAATGCTAACTTCTACAAAATTTAGAATACATATTCTATACTTTGTTCTTTCATCTAGGAAAATTAGAATTTATTTTCTAACATTTACTCATGTTCTAAAATTGTTAGCAAACACATTCTTATTTTTTTCTTTTATATTCTACAGAAAATAGAAAACAAATTCTATGTAATTTATAATGTATTTTAAAAAAAAAATAAATAAATCTTAAAATAAGGTAATCAAATATTTTAGCAATATGATATAATTATGTGTGATCAAATTAAATATAGAAGTTAAGATTGCGTCTTAATTTTTGAGAACTTGTATTCTAATTAGTCTATAATTCTCCTCTTTATACCTAAGTGAATTAGATTACACTTATATGTTCTTCTAATTGTTTTCTCCTTTTTCTTCTTCCTTCGACTCTTTTTTTTTTCTATCATTCTTCTTTCAAACATGTTGCAGATTTACGTTACTTGTGGTATATGAAGATCTTTTGCTAATAAAGAGTGGAAAGTTATTGTTGATGAAGAAAAATATGCGAGATTACTCATCTTGCAATCTACAACAACTCTTCAAGACCTAAAGATGATGGTCTTAGAAGACTACAGAACAGAACTTACTATGGTTGATGTTGAATTCACTTACTTACCTACAGATCTCGGTGTTGATTCTCCTCCTATTCTTATGACGAATGAGCGACAATTGAATTTTTTGTCGAGTATTATAAAAGGAACAGTTTAATGCGGTTGTGTGTGACCTTTAAAGTTAAAGGCGATGATCAAAGGAGTAGAGTGGATATCGAATTGGATGAATAGCCACGTGATTAAATCGAACGAGATGATGACCGTAACGTGCGTAAAAATCTGCAGTATTGGTTGATAAGGATACACCAAATGTTGGTAGAGTTTGTGATGATGTTGAATCTACGTTGGCAGATTCAATTGTAAAGAAAGGAAAATATTTTAGAAGCAAGGAAGTTGTACCGGCAACTCTAGAAATATGTGCGATGAAGTATAACTTCGACTAAAGAGTTACTAAAATGATACGACATTTTGGGGTATTCGATGTGTAGACAACGGTTGCAAATAGAGGCTTCGGGCAGAATATTTAAAGGGGTCTACATATTTCAAAATCAATAAGTATGTTGCTAAACATGATTGTGCGCCTTCAAAGAAAAAAAAAGTCTCTAGAACACCTTTAGCAAGAACAATTGGACATCTCATTATGCATAGATACGAGGGTGTAAAGAAGGGCCTAAACCCAATGATATCATCAATATTTTGCGTACAGAATATGGATGTGAGCTATCTTATTCCCAAGCTTGGGAGTCTCGGGAGTATGCAATTAACGAGGTTAGAGGGATACCTGAGAAAAGTTATGGTAAAATACCAAAATACTTGTATATGCTAGAAGAAGCTAATCCTGGTACGTATACAAATTTAGAAACTGATTGTGATGGTCGATTCAAGTATCTATTTATTTCTTTTGGTCAATCAATAAGAGGGTTCTACAAGGCACTCCGAAGGGTGATTGTAGTAGATGGAACGTTTTTGAAGAGTAAATACAAAGGAGTTCTACTAGTTTCTACAGCCGTAGATGGTAACTCTAATTTATATCCAATCGCATTCGGGATTGCTGATTCTGAGAATGATCTTTCATGGGAGTGGTTTTTCATGCAACTTAATTTTGTTACAAACGATGAGAAAGATTTAGTTTTTGTGTGAGATAGACATCTCTCGATTGGTAAAACAATTGCTACAATTTTCCCATTAGCAAAACATGATTTGCATCCACCACTTGCTGAATAATGTGATAACATACTATCACGGAAGGGGTTTGGTTGATATGGTTGCCAAAGCGTCAAAAACATATAGGGTTACTGAATTTGAGGGTTTATTGACGCAAATTAGCAACATTAGTCCAGCGATTGGAGTATACCTACAAGATGCTAATGTGAAAAAATGGGTTTGGTGTCATTTTCCCGGATATAGGTACGACATTAACACCAACAATCCTGCTGAGTCAATAAATTCAGTGTTGAGATCTCCTAGAGAGTATCCAATAATTCCTTTGTTAGACAACATTAAATGTTGACACGATGGTTTCATGAGCGTAGAGCTTTAAGTGCAAAGCATACCGACCCTTTAACTGTTGAAGTGGAGAAAAAGATTGATGGTAGGATAGAAAAAGGTAAAACACTGAAAGTTTATCCGGTTACCGAATACAGATTTCAAGTTAAAGGTGAGTCATCTAACTACGTCGTTGACTTGGAAAGAAAGATATGTTCATGTGGAAAGTTTCAGTTAGGGAAAAGTTTGTGTCGTCATGCCATAAAAGCTGTTTTTGCAATCGGTAAGGAGCTTCATGAATTTGATGATGAAGTGTATGTAACTGCAGCTTGGAGATCATTATTCAAAGAAACAATTAATCCAATAGTTATTCCTGAAAATAAGTGACGTGTCCTAAAACATGTCGAAAATGCTAAAGTCCTACCACTTGAAACACGAAGAGGCCCTGGTCGACGAAGAAAATTAACGAAGACACGAAACAGTGGAAGACAATATACGATCATCAAACAGATCACAAGGGTCTAAGAGGCATAGGTGTGGTTGTTGTGGTCAAGAAGGACACAATAGAACAACATGTAATATAGCAATATAATAATGGTTTGTTCAATAATTCTAATTCTCACATGAAGTAGTGTTAATTGGTATTTCATTATCATTAAATTCACTGTGTGATTTTTTTTTTTTTCAGGATTGTTTTGAATGTATGATCGTTGGGACAAGAAGACTATATTTTATTCTTTACTCTTTTTCTTTTATGAACTCAATTTGTCTAACTATTATATTTTATCTATGACGGGTTTTAGATACGATAATTCAGTTTTTGGATGATATATGACGTGTTTTATATGCAATTTGGTTCGAGCATGTTATCGAGTTCTAACAAGGTTTTGGAGCGAGTTATGCTCTCCGATAATGGACCTTCGAGTATGTTATCAATGAGATTCAGTTTTAACAGTTTGACGCTCAAATTCTTGTCCAACACACAAAACAATATACTGAACACACGAAAATCAAATATAAACTAAGAAAAGTACTATATTTGTGGAAATGTTTTGGCTTGTTTGTTTGAAAGTAACAAAAGTCTCATAAATTAGTGTGTATTTGTTTCTCATGCAATATCTATTATTTCAGAATTTATCTTTGGTGGTTTATACTTTGTCATTCGGTCAATGAATACAGGATCAAATGCTGCTTTCCATAGATCAACTGCAATCCTCAGACGTGCATCTTTAATGTTGACATCATCCAACATATCCAAGGACAGCCCCATAAAATGACACTCGATATATTTGAGCGCATACACTCCACAATCACAACATGTTTTGTTGAGGTCAGGCGGCACCAAAACATGGACGAGAGTGTACGGAGCCAATAGTAGATTTTTCCATTTGATTTTGTGTGAATTTCCTTGAGAATTCGTGGGACGGTGATTGCGAATGCCTCCACTTCTATGGTTGTGACCAGCACAATCAAAGATTTCAACCGTTCTTTGAATGAAGTTAATGCACAGAGAAATCCAATGATTACCATTGTCATGGAGCGGGAAGTAATACGGTCAAAATTTGATCCCCACTGTTTTCTTGTCCTCCCATGAGAAGGAGACTCGCCGTTGGCATAATCTTAGATAAATCTACTCCATTGGTGGCTTCGTTTATTGTTCACAAACTTTTTGTATTCAACATTGAGTCGCACGCCAAAAATGCAGTCCAATAAACCAACACGAGCTAAATTCAGTCGCCCTATAGATGATTTCTCTCGAAATAAATGCATTGTAGCATCCATATCCTGAAAAATATTAAATCGGTGAGTAATCAGTGCACCACAAATTCTTTATAATACTTAGTATGTACTGCAAAGTTAATGACAATTGGTAAAACGCACCTCGTTGCCAAGCCATTTGCTAGAAGGCAAGAGTCGACCGAGTAATGCTTTATTGATAACACTTGGACCAAATTTTAAGTCTTTGAAAATGTGAAAGCATGATAATTTAATTGATTGACAAAGCATAAAATTCTAATAATTTAAGAGAAAAACAATGGACTTACTCGTGCTTCATATCCCACTCCCTAAAAGCTTCCCATCTAGCCTCCGAAACAAACACCAATACAGCATCCTTGTCATTTTTGTCCACGTCAGGAATATATTTATCCAAATTTTGTGTGGAATCAAATCCGGATAGCTGTGACAGTTGAGATAAGTGTCCCATAGATTTATCTAAAAATTCTTGTGTACCCAAATTAAAGTCTAAAATATCGTCATCTAAAGACATTAGGTCCTGCTATTAAAAAAGATGAACAAAAACATTAAAACAAGAACTACAAGTACATAATTTTCAAATATCTACAAGATTTAGATTTATACGTACTACAAGTTTACTTGGCTGATCTGTTGGATTGGACGGTTGCGAAGTTGTGAATCTCGTTGTTTTTCTTGTAGTTTCAGATGTAGAGACCAAACCCTCCACTAGTGATGTATCATCCTCTTTTGATTGCAATCGCTTTTCAAACTTCTCAAAAGAAGAATCAATCAATGCTTTAAGAAAGGAATTCATTTTGTCATTTAAAGCTCCATGTGTTGTTGCTGTTGCTCGTTGACAAAGCAACTTCTTTTTGCGTGTCTCTGCACCGTGATCAGATTGTTTTTTCTTACTCCTGTTCATACCGGAGACATGGTTCTCTTCATTCCCTTCTTCAGTTACCCCACTCATATGATCGACCTCATTACCATCTTCAGTTACATCATCCTTTCCTTGGACATCATTCTCTTGCACATTCTCAATATTGTCGCCTTCTATTTGATTATGTACAACACTTTCCCAAACATGGTCTCTAAAATCTTTCCTAGATTTTATTTTTTCAATCATATTATCCACTTCACCATCTCTGATTTCATCACGCCATACAAATTCTCTGTCGTTAATGACCTCGTTTCCAAAATAAGAAATAGATGGATAAAAGACAGCCTACAGAAAAATAAAAATAAACATTTAAAAAATCATAGTAGATAATCAAACTACTAGTTAAAGTACTTCATACAATTACAAAACCCTTAGTTCTTAAAACTTTTAAACTGAAGATAAAGAACTGTAAACTTACATGTGATTTAAATGACCTGTCCACAGAGATGATGTCCTCATATGATATCTTTGCAGCACCTTTCCAATTAGAACATCGAGGACCTTCATTGAATTCAGTGCTAATCTTTTCTCCCAACAATGATCCAATTTCTGGAATTGCTTCCATCACCCATATCTGAAGTGTATATGAGAATCCATCCAGAACATAGCTTTTGGTTTTCTTCAGAGCATATATTGCTTTCATGATACAATTTAGTAGATTATCATAAGCTTTAAGACCCCAAGGATAATTACGAACGTTATGAAGATCCATTACCATCTTGATATATAAATGATCTATCTTTTTCGTTTCACTCGTAGCCATGACCAACCCAGCTATCACACAAATATACACAAAACGGATTATGTCCTTCTTCTCACTCCACTTCTTAACATCTTCAATGTCAGTCATCAATTTCCTTATGCAAATATTTCCATCTCTTTTCAGCAATCTACTCCAAAAATCCTTTATCATCTTTCCATTTCTCATAATTGCAGCTCCCATCATCAGTCTACTTGAGTCCCATCTTTTCAGTAATTATTTTTTTGGAAATGGGATAAAAATTTACCTTTTCTTAAAAAGAACCAACTCAACCAATTTTGTATCAACAAAGACTTGTGAAACATCAAATGAATTGGAAATGCTCTTATTATCTGCGTATATATAAAATGAAATATTACATATATATATGCATATTAATATAATTACCGTTATAGAGATTGATCTTCGCAAATCGTATTAAGCAAACAACAATACCATCAGTTGATTTCTCGCAAGCTTTATCAACAATCTTAACATACTTTCCCTAAAGTGCACATGCCAAGCGAGTGTCGCTTATATAGAAAGAAAAAATTGATAAATAAATAATAAACATTTAATTAGAAAATAAAAATAGAAATTTCTTTTACTGCATGTCTCTCATATTGGAAATCAATTTTTTTGGTGGGCTTGTTGTTAGCATTAAGATCTTGGATTTTAGTCTGGTCAACAACTTGACCAATAACATCTGTATAGACAAAGAAGAGAAAAAATATAAATAATTGACTTTATAATAAGGCATGTATGTTCAACTTTAAAAGTTAAACTAACCGATGACGAGATTTGTGTTAGCGGATCCAGAAAAGATCACGTCAAACTTAGCAAGAGAGACAAACTAATAATTTGAGACGTTATCCATGGAGAGACCGTGGTTTTGAAAACAAAAACAATATTGTATTTCAAGTCAGAAATACGATACTCACCACTTGTAGGATTGAGAGTGACGATCGTAATAATCTTCCAAACACCTTCGGTTAAACTCTTTTCAAACTTTTTGATCTACTCTCTTCTCACAGCAGATAAAATTTTATCACCCTATAAGTTTAAAAATATACAAATATTTATATATATATATATATATATATCAGTGAATATGATACTTGCCAGAAACAATATATATTATGGAAAATAAATACATAGAATATAATACTTACTGCTTCATCAACCAAAATCATTTTGATGGATTTACCAGCCTTACAGAGTATTGCCTCCAAACATGAAGCAATTTAACATGAATACGCCAAGCGTTCTTGTAAGGCTTTAGTGATCTCAAAGAAGCAAATGGAAGAGGATTAGCGAGCATCTGTTTTGGTGATAAGTTCGAAATGAATGTAATAGAGTATGAGGTATTGCTGAGTGAGTTATTGAAATGGGACTTACGGTATTTATAAGATATAAATTTTTATGTCAAAAAATATGGACAAAATACAAAATCGTGGAATCCATGTTTAGTGATTATGATGATCCCATAATTATAGGAGAATGTTTACCATTTACCATATAAGTAGTTATTTAATTATGAAAATCGTTAAGAAAATTTATGAAAATTCAAAATGAAGATCCAAAGTAAGTATTTGATTACCTATAATTATGGAGAAGTGATATATTCAAATTCAATATAGGAATATAAGCAATGAATATTTGAAATTAATGCAATTCGGTTGATGAAATATAGACGCGTGATTTTTTTATTCGGTTCAACTCAAAAAATCAACGGCTCATAACACTGCATTTCAATTTCCAAGATTAGATGCGATAATCTGACTTTTAAAATCCTGCTCTAAGGCTATCAACAATGGTTTTTTCATTTAACACCCTCCACATCATCTTCTCTCTCTTCCACATCCTTTCCTCTTTCTTCCACATAATAATTCAATACCCACTCAAATTTTACACTCT
The DNA here is from genome assembly GCF_000001735.4 of Arabidopsis thaliana. Lineage (NCBI taxonomy): Eukaryota > Viridiplantae > Streptophyta > Magnoliopsida > Brassicales > Brassicaceae > Arabidopsis > Arabidopsis thaliana. The sequence goes on along the minus strand of NC_003071.7, from coordinate 2,985,653 downwards.
ACAATGGTTTTTTTTAAAAATTCAACACCCTACCCCAAAACATTTTATTTCATTATTTTTCTTTTCTTTTATATTTTAAATGGATAATAAGTGGAATTTTAGTTGTTAAAGGAGTTATTGTGGGGATCCATTTCACTGAAAAAAACAGAATAAAAATATAGACACGAGTTTACCGACTAATAAAAAAATTATAGTGAAAATAAATATATTTTTTTCTGTGTCCAAATCAAATGAAACAAGTCTTTATTTATAGAGTTTGAAAAATGATGAATTTTAGTGTAAAAATAATTTAAAACAAATAAATATTTTATAAGATAATTGATTTCTAATAATTTAGAGGAAAATAAAATATCATAAATCTCAGTAGCAAATAAAAGAGCAACATATGTCCTATCTTTATTTAACTCTCCCCACAACTTCTGTCTCCAATCATTTAAGGACAAATGGCAATGAGGGGTCCATTTTTAAAGATTCAACAATGTTGAATCGGTTCAACACCATTTAATCCACATACGATTCATTTCTTTATTCAATACCCCATTGTAAGCATTCAACTATTGAATAATTTTTTTCAATAAGCCATTGTAGATAGTCTAAAGGATACACATATTTCTAAACGGATTTTTTCATGACATAAAATTTTTAACCCGATAGCAAATTTGTTATTTTTTTCAACTTTCTGTCCACTTAAATAAATGTATTTTTCAAATAATAGTATTAGATAATTATCATTAGATAGATTCATATATTCTAATAAATAAGATTGTTAATAACATAGCATTCAGGCACAATAAAAATTATTAATCTAATATATATATAATTATGATAAGATCATAAATTGATATCTTTCAATCTAAACTTATTCAATGAATTCTTTCACCATAATGATTATTTTACTAGATATTTATCCGCGGTGTACCGCGGGTGAATATGTTTATTTAAAATTATATAAATTTTTTATAAAAATTATTATTTGTATATGAATGATAAATTTTTGACACCTAATTTTTATATATGTTAAGCTTGGGTAATTCATGTTTTATCTTCTGATATTTGTTGTACATTAATTGAATATTAAAATTCAGTATTTTTTTGTTGTTAGAGTTTTTTAGAGGTAATAAAGATTTAAAAGTTGTATTATCTAGAGATTGACCCGCGGTATACCGCATGTTAATATTTTTGTTAGAAAATTAGAGATTTTTATTTTAGTTAATATTATTTATATATAAATTACATATTCAAGAGGTACATCATAAGCCTATATTTTAAATAAAAAAATTGAATTTTTTTTTTAAGATGATTTATAGATACATGCTATTTTTTTTATGTATGATACTATGATACACCTCATGACGATTTTATTAATTAATTTTCTTTTTGAAATTTTAAGTTATATTTGTTTCGTTAATATTTTTTTAGTGTTTAAAATTATATAATTGTATTTTGATTTTTAATTCTAGGATTTCATCCATAGTATACCATCCCGTATTAATATCAATCCAAACCCGTCCACCATTTAACCTCGTCCCATGAAATTAATCATCATTTTGTCATTTTTTTATTAAGTTCGAATATTTATAATATTAGAAACTTCAAAAAGTTTTAATATCGATTCAAACTTCATAATTGCATATTGATTGTTACATTTAGGATTTCACCCGTAATATATCGTCCGTATTAATATCTTTTTAATATTTATATGTTTAAACTTCTTATAAAGTTCAAATATTTACAAAATTTAAAACTTTAAAAACTTTTAAACAATGTTAAAATATGCTTTGTTTGCAAATTATCCAAAAAATAAAAAATTAGTCAACATCAAAGTTAATGCAATACAAACATTCAAAATATTGACCATTGACCAAACGTTTTGACATAGATTTGGAAACTCAATAATAGTTTTTAATAAAATTTGGTAAGTAGTAGTAGGTGTAGTTTTATGGAAATCTTAAATCTCTTAACCTATCTTAAATGTTTTTTTAACAAAACAAAACGTATATAAGCAAATTTAAAACCGATGTGAAAGGACTTTTTTTTAACATAACGTAACAGTTGAACAAGGAAAAAAAAAAGTCAAGTCGTTTCGCTTGGCCTTGCGTTTTTGGCGGCTAGTCTCAAATCCATCGATTCCAACGGATCATTCATTCTCTCTCTCTCTACAATTATCTTCTTTTCCTTTTTTTTTCTTTCTTCTTCTCTCTCTTTCTCCGACCTCCTCCGAGAAACCCATCTCTCCTCCTCCATTTTTGCCCTTGGAGTTTCATCAGCAAGTTTCTCGGAGTCTCGTCGGAGAGATCGGAGTTTTTTTTTTTTTTTTTTCCTGGATCTGTCGACTATGTGATGGGAATCCAATAACAGAGAACGCAGAGAGAGTGTTTTCGGATGGGGATTTGCTTTAGCGCTGAAGATCAGCACTACCAATTTTCTCAACAACAAAACTATCCTAAGAAAACAACTCCAGGTCTCAATCAGATTTGGATCTCTCTCTCTTTATTTTGCCGTTGTTCGTGATTCTTTTTTTCTTTCTATTGGAAAATAACAATTTGGGTTTCTTAATGATAAAAAAAATAGTACTGAACCGAAAAATTCGTACTGAACCGCTACGTATCACTTTTGTAAACAATTTTCCTCGTAATTGGCTTTTCTGAAATCTAAATAAAATCTGATGACAAAAAAAAAAAAAAAACATTTTTGAGTTTGGATGAAATTTTCTGAATGTGATGAGATGTTTATGGAAAGCAGGGAAAAAAGCAGCAGTGTATCTAATGAAGTCAGATTGTGAAGATGTAGTTGGTAAAGTGAGTGGAAGTGGAAGTGGTGGTGGTGGTTTGCCATTGGCTCCAAAAAACATTAAAGATCTTCAATCAAATCCAGGATATGAAAATGTTGATATTTTCACTTACGAAGAGATGAAGATTGCTACTAAGCAGTTCAGGCCGGATTATATTCTCGGTGAGGGAGGTTTCGGAGTGGTGTATAAAGGAGTTATAGATGAGTCTGTGAGGGTTGGTTTCAAGTCTACAAAAGTTGCTATCAAAGAACTTAATCCTGAGGGTTTCCAAGGAGATAGAGAGTGGCTGGTAATGTTGGATATATCGTTATGTACTTGGGAATGTGTGGTTTTTTTATAACTGTTGGTGTTTTTTTAGGCTGAAGTCAACTATTTAGGACAGCTGAGTCACCCGAATTTGGTGAAACTTATTGGCTACTGCTGTGAAGATGATCATAGATTGTTAGTCTATGAATACATGGCAATGGGGAGCCTTGAGAAACATCTTTTCCGAAGTAAGTTTATTTCATATTCATCGCATATACGTGACTAAAGGTGGAACGTATGGATGGTTTATACAGATTAGTTCTTAGTGTCATTATAAGTATCTTGAAGAGGAATTGATAAAGCATATGTTCCCATATTATAAAGAAGGAGTAGTGACGAAATGTGTCGTCTTTTCGAATTCACTTGACAGGAGTTGGATGCACTTTGACATGGACAAAAAGAATGAAGATTGCGCTAGACGCAGCCAAGGGTCTTGCATTTCTTCATGGTGCTGAACGCTCCATCATATACCGGGATCTGAAGACAGCAAATATATTGCTTGATGAGGTCAGCTATTGCCTCTTCTGTTTTGAGATTACATATGTTTTTAATTCTTCTTCTTCAATAGATAGTGTCTACAAAGGTAGTGAAATGACTTGGTTTTTCTATTTGTCCGCCTATGTTTCCCCTGAAAGGTGTATGTAATGCTTGTGCAGGGTTACAATGCTAAACTCTCTGACTTTGGACTGGCAAAGGATGGTCCAAGAGGAGACCAAACACATGTGTCTACACGTGTTATGGGGACTTACGGATACGCTGCTCCAGAGTATGTCATGACAGGTCTGTCTTTATTACTTTCCGTCAGCATATGTCTGAATTCAGCATGTTTAATTGACACAAGAACCTTTTAAAAGTCATGGCTGTTTTGTCAAGCAGTGTTAAAAAGGACCCTTTTTAAGCATATGCATGTTGATACGATCACATTATGTAAATGGGTCATATATGTGATTGTTGTAATAGGGCATTTGACATCCAGAAGTGATGTGTATGGATTCGGTGTACTTCTCCTTGAGATGCTCCTTGGGAAGAGGGCAATGGACAAAAGCAGAGCTTGCAGGGAGCATAACTTGGTAGAGTGGGCACGACCTCTTTTGAATCACAACAAAAAGCTTTTGAGGATCATAGACCCTCGAATGGATGGACAGTACGGCACTAAGGCGTTGATGAAAGTAGCTGGTTTGGCATACCAATGCCTAAGCCAAAACCCGAAAGGAAGGCCTCTCATGAATCATGTTGTAGAAGTTCTTGAGACTCTCAAGGACGACGGAGATGCTCAGGAGGAAGTCATGACTAATCTTCATAGTAGGGGAAAGTCTGTAACCTTATATGAAGCTTCTAGCGATTCTCAAGGCACAAGAGATGGGAATGGACAGAGGAGGAGAAGACCGGAAAGTGGTAGAAGCAAGAGCGAAGCCGCGGTCGACACTGAAAAATATGTTTCTACTCTTTCGGAACCGGATACTACCAAAATTTAAGACTCAAGACAGAATGATTCACCAGTGATTTGAGACTGTAAGATAAGAAAGTAGCAGAGTTGGCTTAAAATGTATAAATAAGTTGAGTCTTCGTTTCGGGTTCTTCTTCTTTTTGAATTACAAATATTAGTGCAATATGCAATTTGATGTTTCTTTGAAATTCAAATGAATTTTGGAGAGATTATTTGTTAGTTGTCGTCGACAAGTAACTTCAGTGAGAGTGCATGAAACTTTCAAAACATATTTAGAGCATCTCCAATGGGAGGTTGTGTTGGAAAATTTGTGAGGTTCTCAGCGTTTTCACGCCCGACTCGGACCGTCCGGTCCGACCGGTTGAACCGTGACCCGAACACTTTTCCGGTTTGGGTTTAATGCTAAAATCCCGACAAGTTCAAAACCGAAAAAACCCTCAAAAATTCACCATTAACCCGTGACCCGGTGAACCGTTTGAACCGGCCGGGTGTGGGTTTTAAAAAATTCTCTTGATGTTGGAATAAAATATGGGATTTTAAACTTTATTCAATCATTTTTAGAAAAAATTTCAGTTCTTAAACTCATTTGATGTTTTAGATTTTTGTGAAGACTTCACAATGCTGCCTTAAAAAATGAATCGAATGGTGACTGAGACACCCGATATTAGTTGCGTGAATTTACAATGTTTTATTAATTTATTTCCGTAATTGGTGATCTCCTACTATATTTGTTACGATATTAGATATTTAGTTGGATTTAAAAAATTTAATCATATATATATATATATTTTGTTTTCAGTTTTTTTGGTCTAAATAATTTTATATTTTATTAAACATAATCTGATTTTATATTTTATAAACATGATATGATTATTTTTCTTTTTAAATTTATAAGAACTCTGAAAACTCTAAAATCTCTATTAATATTACATTTAATAAATAAATTTTAATCAATTGATCCGTGGTCCAACCTGGTTGATCTGATGATCCAGTGACCCAAAAAGTAGTCCGATTCACTGTCCGTGTCGGGTTTAAAAACATTGGAGGTTCTCTTGAAATATGGGATGAAAAATTAATCAAAACTGATTAAAAATGGGAGAGTCGTCTCTGTGAAGTGAGGTTTTGAGAAAATGAGAGTGGCGACACATGTCCACATGTGATTCGATGTTTTGTTTTGAAAAAAAAAAAAAACAGTACGAGTTGCTTTGCTTTCTCCGAGAAAAACACGACTTTCTCCAACGTTTATGAAGTAACCGTTTTATGTTGTAATCGAATTTATCGAGTTGGATCTCATGGTGTTAGATTTGCTATAATCTTGTTCGTCAATTTTGTGTTACGGTTAGAAGAAATCATGTATGGGTGTCAGAGTTTACAGACTCCACCTATTTTGGGGGTTTCTAAAGTTTGGTTTTTGTATTGAAATGCAGAACATATGTTTTGTATTACTATCTCTAATTTAGTTTAGTGTTGTTCTCTTTGGTTGAATAGTTTAGTGTTTCCAAGGAGATATTTTTACACTAAGAGGCAGAAAGATGCAAATGTCGATGACCAAGTATAGGCACATTTGATTTGAATTCTTCTATGTGATGTGTTCTTCATTTGTCTAGTAACCATGGAAGATGAAGAACAAATGTTTTGTTGATGTTCTGTTTTTATCTATGTTAACATTGTTAAGTTGTTCTTTGTTGCTTTTTGGTGATTCATGAAGTTCATATCTTTAATTCTTTCTCTTGTGCAGATTGTTCTGAACAAAGTGTTAATTGTGGGCACAAAGACGCACACTTACATCGGTAAACCGGTTGTCACCAATCTACTTTACATGCTGTAGTGGAAAATCAAGTAAAGTCAATACACAACACGACATGGTTTTTCATTGGTTTTGTCGTCTTCATTTCTTTGGCTATAGATATTGGGTTTTAGACTTGAAAGATGTTCTGGAAACTTGACAGCGAGATCTTTCCATGGACATAAAGATCATCTTCTAGTTGTCTTGCTGTTTGATGGGAAATTGTTTCCAAAGTTGACTGCTTGCAGGTTTGTTACCTTCCGGCTCTGTCTTAGTAAATTGGTTATAACTTTCAAACCGTAAATCTAAACCGTGATCCGCTTTTTCCTGCAGTTTCGTATGACTGTTGTTGATATTCCCACCAAATTGTTTAATTTTCTGGGTTGATTTGCCACTCCGTTTATGGTTTGAATCAAGACAGACGGAAACTAGAGTGAAGGCGAAGGCAATGCAAAAAGAGCCGGTGTAGAGAACGATTGGCAAGAAGAGATGAAACAAGCAAGTAGAAGGAGTAGAAGTTTCCAAAATGATTTCATGTGTTACACACGTGGAAAACAAAGGAAGGAGTAGAAGTTTTCACAAGTTCCCACACTAACAAGTTTAATTCAACTACTTCAGCACACCATAATGATCAAGAGCATTTTCCTGCAGAAAAAGAGAAGGAAAACTTTTAGTAATATGAAGATTTTAAAGATTATAGTTTCAATGAATGTACACTGTTTATAAACATATATGTATAAGCAAGTTTTTTCAGTGCATGATTGTTAGACCAAGTAGGGACTAGTGCAAGGAGACGAACTTAGCTTACCCCATAGTTTGCGCAACTTCATAGCTATTTGAGTAACTGCTCTCCTCTCAGCAAGATTTGAAAAGTCCATGCCTGAAGCCTCCTGAATTGCAGACAACACTTGAGCTCTCTTTCTCGCAGATGGAATAAGATAATTAGCTCCATTTGTAGTACTCAAGTCAGCGACCTAGTGGACGAGAATAGAGTGGATTTTCAGTATCATATTCCAGTAGTAGCAATTCAAGCATGACTACAACAAACTTACCTGATGCAGCCAAGGAAGTATTGAATTCATGAATCTTCGTTCTAGGAGGTATGACAATAGAATACTGAGAATTTCATTTATGGTCTGTGATGACATACTCTCCAGCACCGGGCCTGTTCTGTCAAGAAGCTCAACAAGTGCAAGCTCATCACCGGAAGAAAGCACTTGTAGATACTCTGATTCAACCACATCTTCACAAGAAACACCTGTCACTGGTTTCCTTGTTCCACTCATCACCTCTGCATACTGTTGTCTAATGCTTTGAATTGAATCAGAAGATGTCCGGGTCTGGATCAATGTTTGTCTTCCCTGTCCAATGTTGTTCCAAATGTCCTCTCTAGTATGTAGTTGACCAGTCTTACCTAAAGGATTACTCCGTGTCTTCTCCATGCCCTGTGATTCATTTAGTCTGCTTCTTACATGTGTTTTGTTCTCCCTTGAGTACTTGGAAGTGGATAGTGTAGATTGTCGATTGCGGATATCCGTCGAAGTTCTTGACGTACAGCTAGACAGCCTCGGTGATATGGTACTACCTTGGTTGTGCTTCACAAAATTGGAGTTTGATATATCTGAATGCAAGGCAGCGTTCTGAGCTATCCCCTCCACTGCATACTCTAAGCTTGATACCTTGGATTGAAGAACCGAAAAGTTGTTCATTATTCCTGTTGAAAAGACCTATAAGTTTAACAGAAGACGAAACTTAGTTACTGAGAACACGCATCTTGAAGATACAAAGGTTGACTAAAGCATCTATAAATTTGTAAGCTGGGTAAAGACATTAGATTGTGACAGATAATCCACTAACCTGTAGCTGATCTATCAAACGTGACTGTTTATTTTCAATATCTGAGAGTTGTTTACGTACAGAAGCCATTTCATTTGCAATCTTAGCACAGCAGTCATGATTAATTTGAGAGCTCGACACTGTTACAAAAGAGTCAAGGCTTGTACGATCCTTCACTTGGGTTGAGAATGGCTGCTCTTCCAAATCAGTTTCTTCAGCTGCATAATTCTTACTCGTTATGGCTGGATTCACCATACCACTTGCCCGGAAACTGCTTGATGAAACTGTAATAGACTTGATATCATCGTTTTCATTGACTCCGCCTGTTACATAGCTATCTGCTTTATCCTTCATTGGAATGTACTCATATGTCACTTCTGGCGTGTTTGTCGTTTCTGCAAACGTCTTGGTGATGCAACTGCCCTCTGATTCTTCATTGTAAAGATCAACCTTGGAGACAAAAGAAGATTCTGGGACTGCAATTTCAATATGCCAATCATCTTGGTTACTCTTTCGAGGGTCGTCATTGTAACGTGTAGGTGGTTGCCTGGCAGAGACCGGAACCTTTTTCCTTGTCACATCCGTTACATATTTGATAGACATACCATCCTTCACTTTAAAGTCACTGGTGCTGAAAAGTTCACTACTCTCTCGAGCTCCATTATAACTTTCTGTGATTACAAAACAAATAAACAGAAAGAGCATCTATGAGTCTTATGAGTTGCAAAAAAAAAAATATTTGAAGAAAAGATTCATTTCCTAAACCCACCTTTTACAGAGGATTCAGTTTCAGATGGCTCTGGACTATCAGACCCAGGGACACCTTTCCAATATTTTAAGGCAAGGATAACTGAGTCCCTCACTGGTTTCACCTAAAATAGAAAAGCACAAAGTTAGATGTTTCATTCCAAAAGTTATCATCTGTCAGAGAGTGAATTTGAGCAAAAGAGTTCGAACTTTATCAAAGCGACATGATTCAAGAGAGCAGATGCAGGACGCCTTCAGAGGTCCAAGAAACTTTTCACCAGTAGCAGCTATCTCCATAAGTGCTACAGAAGCTGCCTTACGAGTAGTCCAGTCCTTATTTTTAAGGGCATCTTGAAAGCTAGACATTGCTGAGGACAACACACTCTTCGACGTTGCCCCACCAGCCTAGATTAAAGTCAATAACCATTTTTCATTATACAACCACATGATAATAGTAGCACCAAAGGCTCAGACTCGGAAACTAAAATGACTTATATGGTATTAGAAGTAGCTTACCAGGATGATACTTCTATTAAGCTCAATAACCGCTGGCTTTGCGATAAAATGCGAGTTATTAAGCAGCTTTACTGTCCTCATCAACATGCGTTGTATAATCGCAACTGGAGCTTCAGGACTACTATCAATAACTCTCGCCAAGCATAAGGCAGCACCAGACTGCACATACTTATTCTGATCACCAATAGCTTCAAAAAGAGGTTTCACCAAGGAAACAAAAACACCAAAGTTCTGGTCTTCATAACAACTCATCTTGGAAGCCAAAACACCCATTGTCTCAATACACGCATCTCTCACAACAGAATCAGGATCCTTAAGCCGCTTAACAATACTAGAAACCATCTTACCAAGATATGGACCAACAAGTCCCTCATGAAACCTAGCTAAAGTCCCCATCAACCTAATACACTCTTTCCTCACAGCACTCTTCTGCTCAGAATCAGTATCCAAAATACAAGAGAGAAAACATGAAACCTTATCCGGTGCCAAATGCTCAACAGTTTTCTCAAGCTCATCAACTCCTCTCTGATATGTATCTCTATCTGCTAACTTGTTTAATGCAATAACAACCTTCTTCTTCAGCTCAAAAATCACTTGTTGTGTATTAGTATTAGCCTTCATGTTTCCTCCTCTTCCTTTTACTTGCATGTTCGTCTTCATAATCCTTCCTCAAATCCAATAACTGCAACAAGGAATTAGAATTGAGTCTGAGACATGTAGCTCAAGGATCTGGTGAATCGAAGAAGCAAATTCAAATCTCTCCCTAATTCGCTCTATAATTGGAAAGAAGAAGATGATAATAACCAAAAAACAACAGCGAATTCGAAATTTTCTCTACTCTAAACAAAATCGAATCTCTACTTAATTCGCTCTAAAATTGGATAGAAGACGATGATAATAACCAAAAAACAACAGCGAATTACTCTAAAGTAACGATTCAACCATTTTCTTCATCGCGCATTACTCTAATTCCAAAGAACAACACAGAAAAATGCAGAGAAAGTGAAAAATTAAGGGGAAGAGAGAGTAGCGAAACATACTCTGAAGCATCAGTGGGATAGTGGTGAGTGAGAAGCCATGAAGATAATCGCTGCTTTTTCCGGGAAAGTGATGGGAAAATCTCAGGTGGTGGAGAGAAAAAAGAGAGATTCAAAAGCAGAGAGCGAGAAGAGAGATGATTTTTGTTTTAGCAGAGAAAAGAGACGGAGTTCGAGGAGAGAGGCGCGTGTGAGTCAGTTTCTTTTGATTCGCGTGTTGTTGATTTTGATTTTTGAATCTCGCGCTCGTTGCGAGGTTTTTCGAATTTTGTTTTGTGGGGTACACTGAGATTTGGAAATTTAAACACAGAAGAGGAAAAAAAGTTTGACCGTAATAACTATTTTTTTTTTTTATCTATCTGACATGAAGCATGTTTTCAGAGATCACTGGGCCTTTTATGGGCCGGATATTTTGTAGTAACCGTACGTTTTGTTTTATCCATTTAATTTTGTTAACTATAGCTAATCCTGGGTTTCCGGGTATTCGGTTCGGTTATCGGATATTTCGGTTACTAAGTTTACTTTCTTTTTTTTTCATCAACATCAATCTTATTATTGAACTGCAGAGACAAAGTCTCGATGGAGTATGTCTGTAATTACATGAGGAGTAAAACTAGAAAAATGATAAGAAGTATGTGAAGGTAGTGCATGTTTAGCTAATGTGTCTGCTGCCATGTTGGAATTTCGTCGAACCCATGTGAAGCGACAATCCTCAAATCTTGTTTTCCAAGCCACAACCTCTCTTAGCCAATTAAAAACCGCAAAGTTTGGATTCCTGTCATTGATTGTATCGGCTACCTCTTTGTTATCTCCCTCAAAATAAACCTTCTTATGGCCTTTGCTCCAACAATTTTGCATTGCCATGACCAGAGCTTGTAACTCGCTCTCAAGAGAGTTTGTTGTTGTTATCCCCACCGCTTGTCCTGCTCCTAAGAACGTTCCTCTGTCATTTCTGATAATCCAAGCAGCTTTACTTGGCAAGTCTCTGTTGAAAGTACCATCATAGTTGCATTTTGTCCAGCCGCTAGGTGGGAGTGTCCAATTTTTTTGAATATTAACCGTTGAGGGTAGAATCTGAGTCCCGCTTGAGCTTTTTTGAACATAATCTTCTGCATCTTGCCATTCGCATGCATCTTGCTTCGCTAATCTTAGACTTTTCCGCCAGTGTATACTTTGTTGTTGGAACATAAGTGTGTTTCGACTTTTCCATAATCGCCACATGATCCATAAGGGCAACTGTCTCATATGAGATGTTCGTGCTGAGGTGTTGATATTAAAGATGGCGCGAATTTTATCGTCCCATGGAGCAGTTTGGTCGAGAAAGATGGGATTTGGGATTCTCGAGCCTCTTCATATGACTTGAGCGTAATGGCAGCGGAAGAAGAGATGATTGACCGTTTCGTCCTCTCTGCAACATCTCACACGTTTAGCATCATTAGTAATATGTCGATACCTCAAAGTTGCACCAGTAGGAAGAGAAGTAGATAGAAGCCGCCAGAAGAAGTGTTTGATTTTCGGAGCAGTTCTTAATTTCCATAGTCTTTGTTTCAAGAGAACGTTTCTAGGTGGTGGAGTCACTTGGTCTAGGGGGATGCATTGGTAACCATGGGTCCAGCCAAGCGTCGACGATTGTGCCATCACCTATACAGAATCGAAGCCCTTTCCTGACTAAATCTCTACCATGTAGGATGGATTTCCAAATAAAAGAGGCCTTCTTCCCTTGGACTGCATTTAGGATATTTGAATCATGGAAATATCGCCCTTTAAGAAGTTTTGCCATTAGACTCTCTGGATATTGAAGCATTCGCCACGTTTGCTTGCCAAGTAATGCTAAATTAAAACTTTCAAGATCCCTAAAACCAAGACCACCCTCCTGTTTTGGCAAAGCAAGACGATCCCAAGCAAACCAGTGCATACCGTGATTTTCAGCGTCTGAACCGCACCAGAATTTTGCTAGTACTCCACTAATCTCATTGCAAATCTCTTTTGTTCGCTTGTACACATTCATGGAGTAGATTGGCATAGCTAAAGCACTGCTTTGAGTAGTACCTCTTTTCCAGCTTGTGACAGATATTTCTTGCTCCAACCTTGAGTTTTTTCTTTAACTTTCTCAACAATATACCGAAACATCTCAGATTTCTTCTTATCAAACTGTTCCGGTAGCCCCAAGTATTTTCCGCCACCTCCCTCATTGTGTATTCCGAGGAGATTTCTCATTCTTCGCTTTATGTCATTGCTAACATTTTTGCCAAAGGTAATAGTTGATTTTCGCAAATTGACTGCTTGACCCGAAGCTTCCTCGTAAGTACGTAGAACCGTTTTAATGGCATGGCATGACCTATGATTTGCCATAGTAAAAAATAGAGAATCATCAGCAAAGAGAAGATGAGAGATAGATGGACCTCTTGTGGATAGTTTTATCCCTTTAAGCTGCTTGTTGATCTCGGCTTGGTTCATCATGTGAGAGAGAACTTCAGCACAAAGTATGAATATATAGGGAGATAATGGATCGCCTTGTCGGATTCCACGAGTGGGGTTGATGTGACCATGTGGAGAACCATTGATTAGAACCGAAAAGCTGACTGTAGAGATACACTTCATTATCCAAGCGATCCATGTTGAGTTGAAACCCATATGTGTCATAGTTTTTTCGATAAAACTCCACTCCAAACGGTCGTAGGCTTTTGTGATGTCTGTTTTTAGAGCCATGTAAGAATTTGCTTGACGTTTCCTTGATTTTAGGGAGTAGAACACTTCATGGGCAATGATAATATTGACTGTGATCATGCGACCTGGAATGAAAGCAGCCTGATTTTCTGATATGATTCCTGAAAGGTGTTTCTTCAGCCGGTTGACAAGTATCTTTGAAATGATTTTGTAGCTGACATTACAGAGGGCGATTGGTCGAAAGTCAGACATCTTTGTTGGGGGAACCACTTTGGGGATAAGACAGAGATTTGTATGATTATGAGCTGGATCGAATTAGTTAGTGGTGAAAAACATCTGCACTTCATCGACGATTGCCGGATTGATATCATTCCAAAATTGTTGGTAAAAATCTCCCGTAAAACCGTCAGGGCCTGGGGCCTTTGTAGGACCAATAGATAACACGGCTTCTCTTATTTCTTCTATTGTGACTCCTTTTGTTAGGTCTTCATTCATCTCATCAGTTATCTTGCTTTGAAATCCTTGAAACACAGCCTCATACGTCTCCTCAGAAGTTGGTGTGGCCGTAAAAAGCTCTGCAAAATAGTTGGTCGCGACCTCTGCAATTTCTTTGTCCCCTTTCTTAAGAATACCATCATCGTTCTGGACCGAAAGTAATCTGTTCTTATTACGCCTTGCCTTTGTAGTGTGGTGAAAGTAACACGTGTTCCGGTCTCCTGTATGTAGCCAGTGATTTCGACTTTTTAATTTCCAATAAGTCTCCTCCTCCAAGTACGCTTCATTCAGGTTTCTCCGTAAGGTTGCGATATCATGGGTAGATGTATTTCCGGTTGCAATAGCCCAATCCAGTTGAGCCTTGATAGATTTGATTCTAGTCTCGGAGTTGGTTTTGTTGCTTCGCTTCCAGGCTGAAATACTCTTACGACAGTGAACAATTTTGGAGAGTAAAATACCCTCATCATGACGTCTTGTGCCTCTCCAAGCTCGAGTAACCATCTCCTTGAAACCGTCTTTGTGAAGTAATCTACTATCATAGCGGAAGCAGCCTCGGCGTTCCTCTATCTGGTCTGAAATATATGTAACTAGAGGGCGGTGATCTGATTCGCCGAACTCCAAAAACTCTGTCTCTGAGGCAGGGAACCGGTTGTGCCATTCAGCATTCGCCATTGTGCGGTCAAGACAACATGTGACATAGTGATCTCCCCTTTGTCCAGCCCAAGAGAACCTATCTCCAGTTGATTTCAAATCTGTAAAGTTACAGCATCGAACATTCTTCTCATATCCTGAAAGGAAGCTTCAGTTCTCACTCTACCCCCCCCCCCCCCCTTCTTCTCACTATTACTCATAATCTCATTGAAGTCTCCCATTATAATCCAAGGGTAGTCTTTTCTCACAGTATATGTTCTTTCTAATCTTTCCCAAAGGTGATTTCTATAATTAGGATTGGGATTCCCATAGACAAAAGATAAATAGAAATCACCTTCATTACTTTTAATGAAAAGATCTACAAGATTAGGAGAACTGAAGCAAATTGACATATCTACATGATCACGCCAAAACACAACTAAACCCCCACTTAAACCGATAGGCGGGACTGTTACAAACTTACTAAAACCCATTTCCAAACCCTTTTCTTGAATAAAACCATCGGGCTGTTTTGTTTCTAAAAGAGCACTGATGTCCAGGAGATGCAATCTGTTGATCTCCTTTAGGCGTCGAACTGTGGAGTCATTGCCTAAACCCCGACAGTTCCAGCAGGCTGTCTTCATGGTGGAAGTGGTGGATTCGGGCCCACCGCACCTCCGCCTTGGTTGTGTTCACCGGAGCTTCCACTCCCCTCTCCCCTTTCACACACCGTGAACTTGGTGTTTCCCTGTTCCTTAGAAAAATCCAGCACGTCCTCCCGCTTGCGCTTCCCACACTCATTTGCAACTTCAGTTGAAGGATTGATGACGATTGCTGAATCCATAAGCGCCAGTGGGTGAATTTGAGAATAAATGTTGTGGCTAGGATTACCAGGAATATCACCACAAGAGTTCTCAAAACACGGGATGGGATTTAAGAGTTCACTATCGTTTCGTTCTTCACTGAACATATCAGTATGTTCGTAGTCAATCAGTGCATCGTGATGTGGATCAATATCTGAGAGCCTGGCCTCATTTGAATCAGCGGGTGAAGGAGTGTTAACCGCATCGCCTCCGTTCTCTCTATCTTCTGATTCATTTACCACCACATTGATGTCCTGATTGTTTGCCAACTCCATTGCATCCTCATCATTGATCTCCCTAATGATGACACCATGATTCTGAACGCGATCCTGATCCTCCTCATCATCATTGTCGTGCTGATCTTCTCCACCATTCTGTATAAGACACGCCCCGGAATCGTGTGTGAGCATCCCACAGACTTCACAGAAACCTCGAAGACGCTCATATCTGAAGCGGAGCAGAGTATTGGTGCCAAGCGCGAATTGGAAATTCCTTTGGAAGTGAAGTGGGTGAGTGATGTTCCAGTGAATGAGAATGCGAACAAAGTCCATTCTAGCCACGACTTCAACGTCAAAATCCACATCGAGAACCTGACCGAGTGAACGACCAATGTGTTCGACGACGCCACGGTTGAGGAATTGATAGGGGATGCCACGAACTTGGATCCAGAAAGGGATGAAGTCGAGGAGAGGCAGTTGTGGAGTCCATCTTTGGATGATGAGCATTCTGTCGTTGAAGGCCCAAGGACCACGCCTCAGAACCGTCTCCATGGATTCCTTTGTCGGGAAAATGAACTGAAACTAGCCCTGCTTGTCCCCATATTCGCGGTAAAGAAGCAACTATGGAGCGGATGTTCTGACGTCTAGGTATCACCGGTCTGCCAATCAGGATGAAACGATTGTCGGCAATTGCTTGATTCACAATTTCTTTTGGGATCGCTATGGGCTCTTCGTCTGCACCCAGATTGATGTTCTGAACTGCACGCCTGAGATTGTCTGCCATTTTTGAGAGGTTTTTATAGAATCGAAGTGGGTAAAAAATTGAGAATTTGATGAGAAGACAAAGTGCCATTCCCCAATCGACAATTCGTTGCTTAAATAGATGAAGGTGTTTGGGAACCGAATAAACATCACGATTGATCGTGGGATCAAGCATGGAGATAACCGCCTGAGGGAAAATGGGGTTGGGAACCACTTCGCCGGCGAAAACGCTGTGAACCGTCACCAAAAAGGTGAGGATAAACCGATGAAATAACCGCTTAGAAATCGCTTTGAGAATCTCCATAACTAACTCAAGTGTTGTTTTGTTCCCTTTGTTGTTCCCGAATATTCTTTAATTCTCGGTTACTAAGTTTACTATCCATATGGTAACCGAACACATTTTGGTTCGGTTTTGGATATAACCATTTGGTTATCGGGTCTTTCGGTTACTAAGTTTACTATCCATATGGTAACCGAATACATTTCGGACCATTACATTATACCCAAAAAGTGACCAAATTGACCAAAATTACCAAATACAAAGTTCAAAATACAATAGAACAATTAAAAAGTACAAACTAGAGTTAAAACTCAAATCCAAAAGAGAGTGAAAGTACAAACGAGAAATCAAACTCAAATTAAAAAGGCTTTCTAGAGAAAATAGAGAGTTAAAACTCAACAGAGAGTTGAAAAGTTTGAGAACTTCTTTAATCTTTAGTTCTTTACCATGTTGAGAACTTCTTTACCATACCTTTTTTTCTTGTCTACAAAATTGAATGATAAAGTCAGACATGTCACAACAATTTTAAACTTAATCATAGTTAATTAGTAAAACTCAAATACATGTCACAAAAACTGAAGAATCTGAATCACGTACCTGAGTTCATGAGTGGATGACTTGTCTTGGTTAAGTCTCTAGTCTCTTACACAAATTGTCAAACTCTATACATTGAAGAAAACATAAAATTATTAGACTTTGAAAAGAAAGTAAGAAACGGACAAGTGCCAACACTTATACCTTTCTCCAGATCATCCGAATCTTCAATATCCTCAACCATCTTTGCATAGTTTTCCACAACTTTTTCACTAATATAATAGTCAGCCTTCATCCATTGTTCTGTACACATCAAGACCTCAATTATATAATGTGTTAAGAAACTTCTCTTTGGCTCTACGATCCGACCACTAGTGCTAAAACAATACTCAGAAGCTGCAGAAGAAACTTGCAAAGCTAGAATTTCTCTAGCTAGTACAGATAAAATCGGAAACTTAAGACTATTGAGCTTCCAGTATGATAACACATCATATTTTGTTCCCAATGTATTGGCCCTTGTGTTTTCAACACTTTCTTTCAAGTACACATCAAGCTTAGTCTTGGTTGCATCAAACCCCTCTTCATTTACCATCTTGTCGTAAACAGAAGCTAAACCTTCAACCCCCACATTCATAAAGTCATGATCATCTACATAATCATGTTCCTGTCTCTCAAACCCATCTTGAGAACTTGATGTTGATACAAAATGAGGGTTGACTATGTTTGTACTATATCTCAAACAAACTAGTCAAAACATCAATAACTGAAGCACTGAATAGTCTATAGCGAGGTATTCAGTGTCAATTAATAGCTAAAATGGAAATGTTCACAAAAGATATTTTGGGGATTGAAAGATGGACACGAGGACAAAAGGATTCCTTAACTTAGGCATTCCACATTATCTTGCTAGAAATTGATTTTGAGTAAAGGCTTCATAGTGGATGCTCCTCTTTAAAGCTCGACGGCTTGATGGTCACCTCTCTATGCTGTGACTATATCATATATTTTTTTACCGAATAGTGATTTTAGAAAACAACGCCAACTCAAATTTCTTCAAATTTATAATGGATAAAAAGAGAGATAACATAGAAGGAGAGACCATGTGCAAAGAGCTCAAATCATATATAACAAAAGTTTGTTGATTAAACACTTACTAGGTCAGGATTCATGCTTCACATGAGATTCATGCTTTAATTATTTTATAAATTTTGCTTCTGTATATATTACTAATATGGTTTATATTTTTTTTGTCTATAAATGTTTACTTGTATAATTTTTGAATTTAAAAATTTATGAATTTATTATTGGTATCATTTAAACATGAATACTATTGAATATATTATAGAATTGATGTGTCTCTTTGTGTACATAATTGTATATTTAGTATATGTAGTTGTATACATGGTGTGTCGGGGTATAATGTATTTTATAAACATGTAAATTAATTATTAAATTTGACAAATTAATAAGATAAACATAACTTTTGTCAAAATCAGAATTATAGAAGAAAAACTTAAAAGAATTATTAATAAACTACATACTTCTTTAATCGTATATAAAAAAGGCAGCACTAAAAAAAATAAAAAAACAATGGTCATATAATAATTCTTGCAACATGCATATACAAAAGGAAAAACACTTAGTATTTCATAAACTGTGTAGAATAATTAATATGTAAAAATATTTAAAAAAAATAAAAAAAAATCATACCATTTGGATTAATCTAGGTCAGTGCTCTGCGCTTTGCACGGGAATAACGTTTTAATTCGTCTATTAGTTTTGGCAATATCTTTTCTATATTAATTTGGTGGATAATTAGTGTGGATAAATGTTAACTTCTATAATTTACAAAGTATAAAAGTCTATATCAAGTTTGAATCTTATAGTTTATATAGTTGTATACGTTGTGTGTTAGTATAACATTATGTGTTAGTATATACGTTGTGTGTTAGTGTATAGTAGAATTTGTAAACATGTATATTTTAGTAAATATTTGTTTTACAAATCCTGTTCTATTAGCTGAGTATTCACATATAATAAATAAAAACAATAAACATATAACTTATCAAAATCAATAATTTTAAACCACAAATTTCAACAATAAATTCTTAATTTATCTAAGAGTTGAATTTGTTTTAAAATATATTGATATAACTGATAATAAAATTTAAAAAGCAACAATGATCCTCGATATAATTCTTGCAATTCGCACATGTAAAAAGATTAAATGTGTAGTATGAGTTTCATTACAATTTTTTTTATTGTACAATAAAACATATTCTAATTTTTTTACGTAATAAAATAGATATATGATAATTTGTAGGTTTTATTTTCTGTTTAGATATACAAAGTAATTATTTTCATACTATATTTAGACTTAATACAAACTATACTTTTATTTTTATGTGTTTTTCCTACATTCTAATTCATATAAGGATAATGATAAAAAAATTACTTAATATCAATTGATTTGTGTTAGAATAAAATATAATTTTTTTTCTTAAAACTAACGTTGGTAAGGATGGAATAAACTCTAGATATTTACAGTATTTATAGGGACTGAAAGTAGAATAATTGCTGAGAATGCCCTTTGCACACTACCCTTTTTCAATTCTACCCTTTCCTATTTGCCATTTTTATTTCTACCCTCTTTAATTTTTTAATGATCATTTTACCCTTATTTGGAAATTGTTTTATGTTAACAAAATGAAATATTAATAGTTTTTGCCTAAAATATTCCAAAATAAAATTCCCGCCAAAATTGTCCCACCAAAAGTTTTCGAAAAAAAAATTTCCGCCAAAAATTTTTGAAAAAAAAACATTCCCGCCAAAACTTTTTTCAAAAATATTTTTCCGTAAAATAGATTTACAAGGGATTTTAAAAGAGTTTTAAAATATTTACAAGCGATTTTAGAAAGGTTTTAAAATATTTACAAGGGATTTTAAAAGAGTTTTAAAATATTTACATGTGATTTTAAAAGGGTTTTAAAACATTTACAAGGAATTTTAAAAGATTTTAAAATATTTACAAGGGATTTCAAAGGGCTTTAAAAGATTTACAAAGATTTTTAAAAGATTTTTAAAGGGTATAAAAGTATTTTAAAAGATTTACAAGGGATTTTAAAGGGTTTTAAAGATTTACAAGAAATTTTAAAAGAGTTTTAAAAGATGTACAAGGAGTTTTAAAAGATTTTTAAATAATTTACAAGAAGACCCTTTAAAAACTCTTGTAAATTTTATTAAAACCTTTTAAAATCTCTTGTAAATCTTGTAAAACACTTTTAAAATCCCGTGTAAATATTTTAAAACCCTTTTCAATCTCTTGTAAATCTTTTAAAACATTTTTAAACCCTTTAAAAATTTTTAAAAAACCTTTATAAATCTTTGAAAGCCCTTCAAAATCCCTTATAAATATTTTAAACCCTTTTAAAATCCATTGTAAATCTTTTAAAACATTTTTAAAATCCTTTGTAAATCTCTTTCCCGCCAAAAAAAATTTACAAGAATTTTTAAAAGTATTTTTTGGCTGAGAAAAAATTTGTCACGAAAATTTTTTTGGCGGAATTTTTTTTTATTTTTGGCGGAAAATTTTTTTTTTGGCGGAAAAAAAGTTTGGCGGATTTTTTTTTTGGTTGGAAAATTTGGTCATTTGGTCATTCTGTTCAATGGAAGGGGTATTTTAAAAATGGACAACACAAAAGGGTATTATTTTAAAAGGGTAGTAAAAATGGACAACACAAAAGGTTATTATTTTAAAAGGGTAGTAAAAAAAGGGTAGTTTTACAAATTTCCCATATAAGTATGTCAAACAATTTAGGTTTATTCCAAAAAATGTAAACAAAAAAATTAATTTAAGGATTATGAATATTTTACGGAATATGCTTACGTCTAATAAGATTTTCCAAATTTAAAACATAATTTTAGAAATGCTAGCTAATAGTAACCGAAATTTATGGTACCTGAATTTATTTTTCTTTAAAATCAAAATTTATGATAAATTATTAGTTTTATGATTGTAATATTTAAAAATATTTCCTTAAATATTTCAAATTTTATGATCTTAGTATTTAAAAAGATTTCCTTAAATATTTCATAAAAAATCGTAAAATTGGAAATATTAAGATGAATATAAATATTATTGTAATGTGGTAGACAAAAAAAATTGAGTACGATACAAACTCTATACCATATAACCTCTAAAAATAAAATAAACAAAATAAAATTGAGTACAATGTAACCTACATATCATATAATCTCTAAAAATAAAATTATACAATCAAACTCTTACCATTACTATATGACACAATAATTGTTTTAAGCTCATGCAAAATAAATAAAAATAATGTAGATTTACAGATTTGAAAATATGGTGAAGGACGATAGTAGAATGTATATTTATAGATGAGAAGTGGTAAAACTCTTATAATTAATAAACAAGAGTTACAAACTATTATTGATTGGTAGAAGTTACAATTGAGTTTAAATGTAGAGTTTAATTTATAGTGGAGGAGTTACAAATGAATTTAAATGTGGAGTTACACATGAGTTTTTTTTTTTTTTTTTGTCATCCGAAAATTAATTAGGACTCAAACGAGCCAATCCTGAGGAATGTTGTTTACAAATGTAATATGAAGCGGTTGGGTACGAACTTTTCGTGCCAAAAAATCCGCTTTAACATTAGTACTACGAGAGATTAAAGATAGAGAAAAGTTTGTGAACTCATCCTTGTCGCTCTGTAACTCCTCCAAATACGATGAGAAAGCCGGCCATTCGGTTGGGGAAGACACCATCTCCACCAGATCTGAACAGTCTGTAAGAAAAACTACATCTTGGTTGTCGGCACCAATCATACACTTCATCGCCCAGAGGAGGGCTTCCACCTCGGCATGTAAAGGAGATAGACTTCTTATGAGATTGGCAGCTCCCAAAGTTGGTGTCTCTCCAGTTGATGATGTACAGTACCATCCTAAGCCTGAAAACTTGTCAGTATCTTTCCAAGATCCATCTACAAAACAACGATATCCAGAATAATTGTTGTCTAAAGAAAAATGCCGCACTCGATTACGATCTTCCAAATTGAAAGAACCAAAATTTTCGTTGTGAAGCTCAAGTTGAGCGGACTTCCATAAGTCTGACTCTTTTTCCGCCAAATGTAAGATCTCTAGAGGATCTTTATCCACATTATCAAAGATTTTTTCATTCCGTGCTTTCCAAATATACCAAATTATCCATGGAAATGAAGATAAATCAAATTCCAAAGGTATGCGCCAAAATAAATGATCCAAATTTACATATATAGATGCAGAAGGAAATTTTCCTGGGACCGTAGGTATCTGTGAAAGTGCCCAAATCTGACGAGTAGGATGGCATAAAAAAAAGCGTGTGGTTAATGGTTTCTTCTAGAGCACCACATCTGCTACATCCTATCTCACAGTTTATTCCGCGTTTTCATAGATTGTCCGTTAGTGGTACACATCCCGCTAAAATTTGCCACAAGAAGTGACGTAACTTGGGCGGACACTGTACTTTCCATGAGAATGCTTTTAAGACTTTGATGTCTGGGCCAAAAAAAGAAAAATTAGCATCCAAAGTTTTTAACCTCGCCGTATGATATCCAGATTTAACTGTATATTTTCCAGATTTTGTGAAATGCCAACCTAGGATATCTTCCTTAGTTGACGCACCCAAGTGCAAAGCACTTATTAACGAGACATCTTCCGGATCAAAAAGCTCTTGTAAACGATCAATATTCCAGAAATTTGTCCGTGAGTTACACATGAGTTTTAAGTGAGTTATATGAGATTAATATGTTCTAAGTTTTTTTTAATAAAATATAAAAAAGAAATGTCAAGTGGCCCAATAAAGATAGTGAAACCTTACTTTTATATATATGATTGTTGTAGCCTAAATATTTACATCTTTGAGTTGCTTTCATCCTACTATATTATTTGGGAAGTACATTTTAAATGTAACCTTAATTTTTGTAATTAATTACATGACATTGCCATTAAAAAAATTTAATAAAAAACAAAATCTTTTAATGACGTCATTAAGGTTATCAAAATCATTTAACGACAATATTCATTTCTTAATTATAGGGTTTATTGGATCTAAAGTCGGGTCATCAAAGATTTCCTAAACTGAAGCAAAATATACCGAATATTCAAAATACAAAACGGGTTTTATTTTGGAATTGGGTTATATGGTGGTTGCATTTGAATCAATATTTATAAAATTTTAAAATATTATTAATAGGTTGTTTTAATAAGGGTTAAAACTTTAGTTTTTTAACAATTGTCTCATGGATTTGTGGTATAGCGTTACTTAATATCAATTATAAACTGTTAAATATAAATATTTTATAAAAATAAAATTTGTAAATTTTAATATATATTACCTTTAAAATATAAATCGCCCCGCGGTATACTGCGGGTTAAAATCTAGTAATAGTATATTACAAGTGAAAATCATCTGCTCTACAAAATTGATGGAATGTCTATTCTTAAAGTAGAGAATGAATTTTTGAAATATTCTGGGAGTTCACATATCTAGCCTAAAATCAAAATAACTTTTTTTTTCTGCAGCATAAACATTTTGACATGCAAAATTCTTCTAACCATTATAATGCACTAACAAGTAGCATAACTTGATGAAATATCTACTAGCATGTCTTCAAAGAAAAAAAGAGTAACAAATTCAATTCACGCAACAACACAACCACAAACACAAAAAGTGATCTAATGTACAAACTATCAATTGCATATAAAGAAATACCAATAATTCAGCAAAGTGAAAAACTTTAAGCTTAAAAGAAAGGAAATGCTATATTTGAGATCATACATTCAGATAGATGGATAGATGGGGATATATATTATTTCAAAGGCTTAGAGTAGGTCTAATGCAGATTTCTTATGGGGCTCATGCAATAAGCAAACTTTTAGTATTAAAAAAAAATAATTCTAACAACATTCTCAACAATGCATCATACACATAATTTATAAACAATGTTTTTCTTAAACCAATTTAACAGAGGGTAGTGTTAGATTTTAAAAACCTAAGAATTTGATGATAGAGCTTCTTACATATTTTTCACCCTCAGTGATTTATTATATAAATATCAATTTAAAAGAATATAAATATCAATTTAAGAGAATAACTTACTCAAATCATTAAGTAATCCACGACTGTTATACACTCATACTTTGAGTTTGGATTAAAAAAAAAAAAATCTTCGAGTATGATAAAACTATTAAAATGGTTTTATTAAAAAATCATGTAATATTAAAATAAATTTAGTAATAGTACAATTAAATATGTAAAATAAAATAATATGTAAAATAAAATAATAAATATATCATTAACCTATAAATTAGAAGTTCAATAGCTTACATTAATTATTTAATAGACACATGACAAATATTAAAGTGATGATGTGTCAATCATATGGAGAGAGTTGGCAAACTTTCATATATATGATTTTATTTACATCTTTATTACAAAACATACATGTATATTTAATTAAGAGGAAAATTAATGGGTTGTTTCAAGCAGAGACGACAACAAACCTTGCCAAGAGTATCCTTGCTGTCTGGTAATGTCACTAGTTAGCAGAGAGGGATCACAGATTTCTCCCATCTTGAGGGAGACTATTATTGTATATAGTTCAATGTACATATTATGCTTTTGTATAGTTTTATTTGGAGTTGTATAGGATTGATTTAGAGGCTTTGGTTTAAGCCTGGTCAATTGTATATAAACCCACAATTATCTGAATTAATGAGAATGAGAGTATTTTACTAATATTTATTTTGTATTATTCTCAGTTTCTCACATTAAAAAAAAATGTTAATGTGGTCATCTTTCATTTTCATGTATATTATCTACTGAGATTCGTGAAATCGAGTAGACGTTACCATTGTACTCTAATTTTGATTTTAAATATTTTTTTCAATGTAGTCAATATTATTTATTTTGAAAATATTCAATGGATTAACACAAATATTTAAATGTTGTGTCTAGAAATATATTTGTATTTGTTTTTGTGAATACAAATATACCAATGATTAGCTCAAATATTTTAAAGGTTGAATATTTATAACATATATTTTTATTTATAAAAATAAGAATCATTGGTATGGATAGGACGATTTTGTCATTGTTATGGATAAAGCTCTAACTTTATTTGCTTATTCTGGAAACTTTCATATTATTTTGAATCTTCATTGTCACGCAATTAAGATCCTCTCCTTTTTTAGGCTGCCTTAATTCGAATCTTCCTTGTCGCACAATTAAGATCACACCCTACCAACAAATAATGTGATCGTATCGAATGCAGAATAAGATTCTAAGAAAGTTTTAAGCACTCAGCTCTTAAGCGATCAATCCAACAAGATTAATACACTCTCTAGAAAATCCTCAACATAGAGAAAACAACACTAGTTTTACCATGGATTGATTTCAAACAAAGATAAGCTTTACACTTTTTCAGCAGCCATTATTTTGCCAAATCATACATCCACTAAGCCAAATCAACTCCTAAATACAACTTTCTAGTAGAGGGTAAACGTAGACGTCCTTTGATTTCTCCAGAGTCAATACTTAATACGGATTGGGATTGCTTTGATGTATATGACAGTAGGGAAAGCATTGAAGCTCAGAAACATGTCAAAATACATATCAAGGTGATAAAATGTCAGCATTAAAGCTCAGAAACATTCCAACAAAAAACAAATTTACATGTAGAGCTCCTATTCAGTGACATCTTTTCCTTTTGCCTCCAGCTAGTTTGATTACTTGGAACATAATTCAGAATAGCTGGCCAATACCAACCGCTATCACAGGTACGATTATCAAGTCTTGTTTACTCTTCCCAACAACATATAACATGTTATTGAAGCTTCCATTGTCGAACCATCTCTGACAAATTTGGACGACTTTCTTCTCCTCGTCGAGCAAGAAACTTAAGCTCTCTGTCCAATTTCAATGCTAAGACATTGGTCCAAGAAACAGCTTTGGTGGTGTCATGAAACTTATTTGACACCCAAATCTCAGTCTTGGAACCCTTTCTACACCGCTTTTATAACACAGAAAGCTTCTCTTCTCCAACAACGGGGAGAACCTTGGCATCATAATTATCACATTGATAGGGAAGAGGCAAATTAAGGTGGGATTTCTCAGTTGAAAAATCAAAATAGAGCAAGGATTCAGTTCGTGTTATAAAGACACGCTGCTGTGACTAGCATTTCCAAGTTCCAACCCTAGAGAGAGATCATGATCATAGTTGTAGCGTGTATTGTCAAGATCTATATGTTGGATCCACCTGGTTTGACCCATAAACGGGTTCCAAACCACCATTATAGTGTCTCCTTTGTTGATGTATATCACAGTGAAAGACTTGAGATATATATACTGACTCGCTTAAGTTCACCCCTAATCTCTATGGATGGTGTTTCTTTGAGATTTACGTTCAGTAAACAAATCCTATAATTTTGACCACAACTTTGGGTGGTTGGATGTTATCTAGCTGTACAACTTTGTAAGGGAGTGAGTTTGGTATAGAAAAGAAGAGACAATATGAGAAAGCTTTGTTAGTATATGTTTTAAGAATCACTTTTGTCATTGAATTGTTGGATTATTGAGAGAAAGAAGAAAAACAGAGTAAGAGAGACATATCTCTTCTCTTGTGAAGAAGACAAGAACAAAACTTTGTTTTATTGAAACTGAAACTTGTTAGTATTTACATGACGATACAAGGTGTTTATATAGAAAACAAATAGACACAACAACTCAATTAGTTGTGTCACTTCATACTTGTGTCTCTTTCTACTTGTGCCTCTTGAGTGAAACAACACAAACTTACAACCTTTAACTGAAAACTCAATTACCGACCAACATGAATTAGAAAAAGCTTTAGTTTCGGAACATAAATTTTCTCTTCTTAAAACATTACTAGACATGGTTTGATCAATAAAAATAAAACTGTGTTTAAAGCAAGGATTATAACACACTAAATGTAGAGCTTGTTTAGTAATCTGTTTTCCTTTTGCTTCCAGCTAGCTCGATCTGAACCAAACTTGGAACATAAGTAGTAATAATTGGCGATTCTCCTCCAATTGTCTCAACTCCAAAATTCAGTAGTATGAATTTATTATCCTCCCCAACAATGTAAACATTGTCCTCGTCTTCTTCCTCCATCCATCCCTTACTCTTACAACACAAGAAGACTTTCTTCTCCTCGTCTAGCAAGAAACTTAGGCCATGCCAAAAACCAACGTCAGGCTTCGGATACAATGATAACACCTTGCTCCACGACACCACATTGGCCTCACCAATCTTACTTGTCACCCATACCTCAGTCTTGGATGTAGAACCGGCCTGTACTAACACCGAAAGCTTCTCGTCTCCGACAACGGAAAGATTAGAAGCCTCAAAACCATGCACTTGACAGGGGGGAGGCAGAGAAACATAACCAAATTTCTCTGTTCCAAAATCAAATTTGATCAAGGTTATGCGAAGGTCCGGTGGCCTTCGTCTTCTATCTATACCCAACCAGTAAGTGTTTCCCTTCAAAGAGAAACACTCTCTAAAGTAGTCCATGTAGTGGGGTGGCTTGATAATATCATCAATAACCCTCCATGAGTCAGAGCTAAACTCGTAGATTTCAGAATCCTTGTCTAAATAATTAAAGCTCATGGCTTTGTAGCTCTTATTACAGGACTTGTTGTCATATCCAAGAATAAAAGCCATACCTTCGTTGTAACGATCGCCGAGTTCGATCCACTTGGTTACACCAGTTAAAGGGTTCCAAACGACGAATCTTGAATCTTTTTGGGAGGTGCATAACAACAAGCCATCACAGTGAAAGACTCGATCTATATTGAACTGAGCTGCTGAATTCTTAGAGTGAGGATCGAGTAAGCTGACCTCATTTTTAACCTCTAGAGATGGAGTAGTTCCATGGAGATTGACGTTTATAGGACAAATCCTGTAGTTCTTCGTCAACGTGAGAGGTTGAAACTGCTTTGCGGCTTTTTCAGTGTGTATTCTTGTGAATCTCTTGTCATCTTTGAATAAACGATTCCATCCTTTGCAAGTGGATCGTAATCGCTTCAGAGATGTGGCCGGAACAAAACTGAGTATCTCTTCTACTAAATCCTTTGGAAGCTCCGGTAACGTCATTTTTGATCACTGAAGAAAATCGGCAAGTGGCTCTCAATATAGTCTAGGGCTTTCCATCTTTCATTTCAAGATAACTGGTTATGTGCATTTAGTTTAAAAACCGGATAAACCGATAATCAATACCAAAGGATTTGGATAAGTTTTTTTGAGTCACTCACTTTATCTGCCAGCAACACAACAAAACCGATAAGTTTTGGCCTTAGAATCCTCCTTGTCCTAAAATTAAGATATCATCAAGAATTAATCTTCCATTAATTAATGGATCTCTTATCAATAGATTTAGTTCCTTAACTTTAAGTGGTGTATTTGTAAGATAACATGATTAGCTTTAGTGGTAGAACCGAAGAACTTTAAAAGTGAATGAGTGATGATTTCTAGTTGTACAACTTGTAACTTGGGGGAAAAGATAACTCAGAGAAAATACCAGTAGAAAAGCTTGGTTCATGTTTAATAAATCACGACTTAGAAAAGCTTGAAAATTTGAAACATAATTCTGTTCTCTTCTTTAGAAAATCTTCTCTACAAGAAGAGGTTTGATCATAAACTTTTAAAAGCTGTGTTTAAGGCAAGGAACAATACTGAGCATTTGAAACATCTGACAATACAACATCTTAATGAAATATCAGTTCAAAGCAAGATAAATTTTAAAAACACACAGACTCACACAAAAGAGAGAGAGATTACATGTAGACCAAACTTGGAACATACAAACTAAGAATAGTTGGCTCACATCCACTGGTTGCATCTTCTCCAGAATCAATTTCTTTGACTCTATTGTCTTCCCCAACAATGTATACTTTCTTGGACTTGTTCTCGTCTTCGTCTTCCTTCCAACTCACACAACAAATGAAGACTTTCTTCTCCTCGTCTACCAAGAAATTTGAAGTAAACAAGGCTTGAAGATCCCTGCTCAAATCCAATACTAAGACCTTGGTCCAAGAAACTGCTCCTTCGGTGGTGTCATCAATCTTATTTGTCACCCATATCTCAGCCTTGGATCTCTTATCTCGTCTCTCCTCTAACAACGGAAAGACGATTAGCACCATTCGAACTACGGGCGTGAGAGGGAAAAGGAAGAGACACAGGTGCAAATTTCTCTGTTGAAAAATCGTAACTGTGCAAGGATAGGTGTGAAAGCCCATTTCTGTTACAGCTCTAGCAAGCATGTAAGTATTTCGCTTCAAAGACACGCACTTACAAGATTCATCCAAGTACCATTTTGGAAGGATACCATTAAGAACCCTCCATGAATCAGAGTTCAAAATCGTATTCCCAAACTTTGCTACCACTACGATAAAACCCCATGATTTTGTAGCTCTTTTTGCAGGATATGTTCTTGTCTTCTTCGTGGGTTTGGATCCACTTGGTTTCACCAGTTAACGGGTTCCAAACAACCATTCTACGTTCGAGTTGGGAAGTGCATAACAATAGGCCGTCACAGTGAAAGACTCTATCTATATCGAATTCATCAGCAGAGTTCTTAAAATACGGATCTGGTAGGGTAAGCTCACCTTTCACCTCTGCAGATGGATCAGCTAGGTCCATGGAGATTGACGCCTATCAGACAAATCCTGAAGTTCTTCCTCAACATGAAAACCAGAAACTCCTTTGCGGCGTTATCGTAGTGCTTTCTTGCGAATCTCTTGTCGTTGTGGATCAAACGGTTCCATGGTTTGCAAGTAGCTCAAACGTTTCAGATATGTGGCTGGAAAAAAGCTGAGAATCTCCTCTACCAACTCATTTGGAAGATTCGGCATCGTCATCGTTAGTCGCCGAAGAAAACGGCAGCAGGTGGCTCTCAATGTTATGTTATCATTTGATCTATTAGGATAACGTGGCTCTTAATATTATTTTAGGGTTTTGGTTTTCAGCTTTCCTCTTTTGGTAATTTTTAAAAAATTAAACCGATGCGCAATATTTATGTTTCCAAGGGAATTTAAAGGCGATTTTTTTATATTGATTAATTAAAAAACCATTTATTTGTTTTAAAAAAGTTTAAATTAAGTTTATTTTCAGACATTTAACTTGTATATGTAGAGAAATTTGTTTAAATTAAACCAATATTCAATACTTATGCTGCTCTAGATTTGATGTGATTGATTAGTCTCAGTGTTGGTATTTTGTGAAAAAGTTTAGAACTAGTTTTCAAGTTGATCAATGAAGCTGTAGAGATCACATAGGCAAAACCATAGTCATATAAAAATTAGGTTATATGTTCTGTGTCAAACCTACCGACCAACTACCTTTAGCTGAATTACAAATTTACAAATTAAGTTTTGCATCGAAATCAATTCTTGTAATCTCGTATAATGGTAATCAATCTAGTTTCTTGCTAGATTCTGCTGATTAAAACCAATAGATCTTCTCTATTTTTGTCGTAAACAGGTTACAAGGTTAACAATTAAAAACAGAATATATAAACAGAATATTTCTCCAAATATTGTCTTCTTGTTCTTAACTCTTAAGAAATGAATTTTTTTTCTTATTTCTTACAAAAATATGCAGTTCTTATTGAAAGATATATTTCTTTCTTTTTTATAAACAATTTAAAGAATAATTGTTTTTTTATTTATTCCTCAAATCTATGTTTTTAACTTCTTATCCTTGAGAAATAATTATTCAGTAATTTTATTATTGGAAGATAAATCTCTTTCCTAAATAATTATTAAGAATTATTTGACATTTACTTTTAAGAATTATTTAATATTATCCCCAAAAAAGGGTGTTATTTCATTTTCGTAACAGATAAAAATATTCCTTTTCTTATTTATTTGAGTCGTACACGCGGTGGTATATATATAGATTCTCCTCTAAAGCCACCGAAGTCGGAGAAAGGTAATGGCGTCGGGGAAGCTTCCGTGGGAGTTGGAGGAAGAGATACTGTGTCGGCTTCCACCTGGATCCCTTGTTCGGGTAAGATCCGTATGTAAACACTGAACGATCTTCTCAACGACAAATGGTTCATCAAGAAAAGCTTGGGTTGTGCACGTCCCCAATTTATCATCCTGCCCGAATCCAAGATTTATTCGATAGGAACCATCGGCCTGGACGACTTTGATCCGAAGATAGAGGTGCGTGAGCTAGCCTGTCAATTTCATTTTAAGGCTGAGAAGTGGGCATTTACCAGGATCACGGCTTGCGATGGATTATTGTTTCGTGACTTTTGGAACCAAGGGGTTACCATTTGGAATCCATGGTTAAGACAGGTTGGGTGGATCGAGTATAAGGAGGACAGAGATTTCCGTTTTTGCGGTGTAGGATACGATGCTTGTAAACCCGAAAAGGATTACAAGATCTTTGGGTATTTTAGTCGTTTCTATGACACTACACTGAAAATCGGCCACAGATTTGCGATCTTTGAATGTGCGTCTCAAGCGTTTAAGTTCATTGATTCCCCGGAATGGCCAATGCTGGCAGGTCGAGGTGAATATGTGTCCTTGAATGGAAATTTGTATTGGACTGCTTACAATGAAGATACTCGTGAGCATTTTCTCGGAAGCTTTGATTTCTCCACAGAAATATCCATGCACTTTTGTCTCCTTCCTTGTGGGAAGCATGTTTCTGGCTTACGAGATAAACTTGTCCTCACTGTATTTAAGGGCGATCAGTTTGCATTGTTAAAGCAATCTCGTATATCAAGTAATACAGAGATTTGGGTAACAAATGACATGATTAACTCTAGTAATAATGTGGTGTGGTTAAACTTGATGACACTGTCAATACCTGATTTTCCCTCGCTATTCCATCAGCTTTCTGATATTAGTTACTTCATCCATGACATGACCCTTATCCTGTGCTGTGACGACAATCAAACTGGAGTGGGTTGCATCTTTATTGCGAGGGGAGACTTCTGCAAGAAGATTCAAATAGATTCTGTCTCTCTTGGGTTTTCTCAATGTGTCCATCTTCCAAGTTTGACCTCGGTTCCTTTGGAATTCAGATCACTGCAAGTTTAGAATTTCGATTTTTCGAGTACAAACAGTCTTTGAAATGTGATTCTTTTTTCATGTCTTTTATATTATACTAGATAAATACCCACGTGTAGCGTGGGTTTGTTTTGAAAATTGTGAAGCGTGAGTTTGTTTTGAAAATTGTGAAAAACAATTATTGATTGTTTTTGCTAATTTATGTTTATTTTTTATTCGTTATTATGTAGTTAATTAATAAAACTAAAACTATCTTATGTAGTTACAATTTTTAAGATTATATCTTTTTTTTTTACTTGAAATATAACTCGTGAAAGACTTACTTGTCAGCTGAAACCTCTTGCTTATTCGCGTAATATCCTTCATCGTCCTCATGGCTCTCCTAGTTGGTCAGAAGGTACTTTATCAGCTTTCTCAATATCTATTATGGGTACAAAGTTGTTTTTATCCTTTTTGAATGGGATACATGGAACTCTCTCGTTTATATTTTCAGAGGATACAAAAGTTCTATCTGCGCAATACGGACCTAAAGCAAGAACGAAGAAGAACGAAAATGCTGAGAAGGCTTGTTTGAAGTCATATGGAAGCCTTAAACCGGATAGATTGGTAATCGTAAATGCGTTTAGTTTTTCAGAAAGAGGCTTGTTTTGTCGCTTGAGTATGTAGTACAGGTGATTCTTGGTTTTTAGATGTGAATTTCTTTTGCTTTGAATATTGATAGGAAAAGTTGAAAAAGAGTATGAAACGATACTGAAAAGGACGCTACAGAGTATTTGTGTTTTGAGAGTTGTTCCAAATACCACCACCTCAGTGATTATTCAGGTGAGTAACTATTCAATGTTGTGTATATATATATTGTCAACTTGAGTTGTATCTGATGTTTTCATTTTGTAATTTCTGTGTAGGTTGTACATGATGGTGGTTCTGTATCGTTTTTATGTTCCTTTCACCTTGGTAAACATTTACTAATGCTGTCTGAAACACATATAATCCGGTATAAACAATGTCTGTTTGAGTATTTATAGAGTTTATAGTAGTGAAAGTTTGTAATCCCATAAACTGAGAGTGTGAATATGTTTTTGTGTAACTTCTACCGTGGCCTCCATTCTGGCAGTTAGAAGGTATTAAACGTTTGTTCTAAAGAAATATGATGTACAAAAAGGGAGACTATGAAGGATAGAATTTACGAAGTCGAGAAATTTACCTTGAGATTCTTCTTCTTTCATATTGAACGATCTAGCAGAATAAAAAAAAAAATACAAAACAGTCATACAAAACAGTCTTTCAAATTACTTGTTTTCTTAGCATAAATCTCGAATAGCTTAGATATATTTAATTTGCATATTTATTTAGTTTTTTCATAATAATCATCTAATTTTTAGGCAAGGAATATGTGTATCATGTTTGGATTTTATTTTTTTCTTCAAGATTAGTTTAAAAATTAAATTAGTTTTAAATATTAACTGTTAATTAAAATAGTTAAACTAATGATTTTAGAAATGAGAATTATTTAAAATTTTTAAATGAAAAACTCAAACTTTAAGAAATCATTTCTTAATAATTTCACTATTACTTTTTCATAATTAATTTAAGAGTTAAATTTTACGGCACAAATTTGGCGGAAATCAAGCTAACAACTATCGTTATTCCGATTTTCAATATTTATATCATGTATGTTTAAAATTTAAAAATTTAGATTAATTATTAAATTTTATGAAAGAAAATATGTGTAATTTTTAATTTAATAATAGTTTTTTTGTTTTTTAAGAAACCCGCTTAAAGACCTACCATTGGACGAACAAAAAGTTAAAAGACCAACACAATTCCTTAAACTATAAAATTTTAAATCTTAGTTGGTAGCTCCACCGTCCGCCAACATCTTCCCTTTGAAGTAGATCCTCTATTTGTTAGCCAAAATCCCCTCTTTCGCTTCTCGAAGAGACTTCAATTTCCCGATTTTGGGTCATGTTACCTTTGACATCGATTGTCACAGTTTGACTTCCCACAGTTTTCACAAAAAACATGCATGTCTACAAACATAAAAACACACAATTATCAAACATACATTATTTTTCTTATCTCCATTATCAAACACACTGAAGCTAAGAAAACAAACAAATAAAGAATTCAATTACTTAAGGTTTTTGAATCAGTAAATAAGACATATATACATATATATATATATATATATTTATATGTATATATATCATACTTAATTTACTTATTTTCTTAGCTTAAGCAAAATAATTTATGTAACTTTTGAAGAACTAGTGAGAAATATTGTGAGTTAGAGAAAATGAGAGATGTGCGTTTATTTAGAAGGAATCTAAGTGTTACATTTTTCATTTGAAACTTCATATAAAGAAACTAAAAACAATAATGAAAGAAAGAACACCAAAAATAGTTCTTATGAGAATCAAAGCTCATTATCACTCTCATTTTCCCCCTTACCTTGAAAAACATCGGATGGTGCATGCGGTCTTTCTTCTTGAAAGAAATCATTACATTTTCATTTCAATCTAAAGTTTCCAAATACAAGATATAAATACAATCTTTTTATTTTATTTGAATTTCTCGTATAAGTTGTGATCATCTCATGCGTTCCTTTTTAAGAGAGTATAGATAAACGTGTGCCATATAAAGGATAGTAGTTGAACAAAACAAAAGAAAGAATCGTAAAATTAAGTACTTTAAGAAACTTATGTTGTGTCTTGATGAATCTCTCACATTCATTTTTGGTTTTATGATGAGTCTCTCACCCACACAACTTGTCATATGCATATGTGCTTAATTTAGCAAAACTAATCACACTCTTGTTCAAGTATCAACTTTATATCTTCTTGTTTGATACAAATCATCCTCTTATTTAATAACAAACAACTCATCCTAATGGAAAAATGGATAAAAAAAAACCTCACATTATCTACAATCATGAAAAAATTCTCAACTTTTTTTTGTGGATTTTTAAACCCTCAGTTTTTTAAAAGTGGTAAAATAACCCCTAATATTAATGAATCAAATAAATAAATAAATAAAAACTTAGTTTGTAATTTATTTTTGCAAATTCTAGTTTCCTATTTTTCTTTCTAATTTTTTTTCTTACTCTATTAAAAGAAATCAGTGTCGTTCCCACTAGAAACTGGTACATAAACTACAGAAATTCATTGATTACCCATTATGTTTATTTTTTTGTTCGAATTGGTTCTAACTTTTCAAGTTTTGAATTTCAAATTGGTCAAAATTATTAGCATAGTTTTTTCTAAACTTGTGTAATCAAACCAAATAACTTTTTAAACATAAATTTCATATTCAGTTTGATATAAAAATTTATATGACGCTTTTACTATTAGAAAAACTAATCTGGTTTTATGATGATGAATTTCTATAACTCAACAAAATAAATTATTATTAACTGTTATTTTCAATTAGTACATAAAATTAATAAAAAATCATATATAACACAAAATACTTAATTTTTATCGAAAAATGGAATCATACATAAACTCCGTCTGGAATAAATTTTAGGCATAGACTGCATATGGTATCATAAATATGAAACCGATTTTCCAAACAATAAATTTTGGGCATAGACTGGATATAACCGTAACGAAAACGTTTTACTATACCTCAACTAAATTTGAAAAAAAAAATTATATAATTTTATATAATTTATGGCAAGGTGTATTGTGTAGAACGGATGCGGCTTGGCGAGAGGACATCAAAGTGGCGGGACTTGGCGGTACTTGGCTAGAGTTTTAAGGAACCGGGGTCAGGAGGGACCTCAACGTGTTCTGAGATTTTCGAGAACGTTTCATCACCTTTCATGGCTGAAAGTTTAGCCTATAGAGTTGCAATTCTGGATGCAGCCAGCTTAGGAGTGGATCACTTTCTGCTTGAGTCTGATTGTCCACAACTAATCGGAGCTATAAACTCTCGTTCAGTTCTTTTGGAATTTCACAGTATTTTGGAAGACATTCTATTAAGCATCAACTCTTTTGCTAGCTTTATGTGCCGATTTATTCTTCGGTCATCTAATGTTGTGGTTGATACTCTCACAAAACTATGTCTTTGTTTGTATGGACAGAACATCATTTGAGCAATATAATTAAGTTTGTGCACAAAAAAAAAAAAATTTGTTAACACAAAAACTAAAGAACTTCAATTAGAAAAAAAAAACAATTGTAAAATAGAATTTAGGAAAAAGAATTATAAACCAAACTATTTATTTATTTAAATTTAAGTATAATGGATTCTTTTATTTTAAATTGATTTTATTAATATTATATGCTATTTTACATTTTATTAAAATGTGAAGGTTTAAAAACCCATAAAGAGTTATGGGTCTTTTCATGTTTCTAAAAAAGATAATGTTATTTTTTTACCCATTTTTCTTATCCTAATGAATATGAGGAAACAAATAAAAACAATAATGCAAAAAGATAACCAAAAATGGACAGATGAGAAACATAGCTCATCACTTTCATTTTCCCCCAAACCATAAAAGAACTCGATGATGCATGTTGTCCTTTTTCTTGGAAAAAAGTGTTACATTTTCATTTGAAATTGTATATCAAAACAATAATAATTCATCTTCTCTAGTAAGCTTCACCATCAAAATATCACTTAAAAAAAAAGTTCTATCTATAAGGTTAAGATAATTGAAATCATAATACTAAACAAGAACAATCTGTCTAATAAATAAATACATGAAATGCAAAGAAAATTAAAAAAATTTAAAAAACCATTAGTTCACATCACATATAACATTTATGTGAGTTTAGAATTTTTGTTTAAAACATTAAAAAATCAAGTTTTTTTGGTATTATAATGATTTTTAACATCTTTGCACTTCTTATCGTTGTAGAAACCTTAGAACTTAACATATTCATAATTTTCTATTGGTGAATATATAAATAAAATCGCGAGAGTTGCAACGTAGTTGCAACATAGTCACAAAATGTCACTGTTTTGTGACGCTATTTTATTACACTGACCATATGAATTTTAATGTGTAAGAGTTAAAAAAAAAAATTGTACATATGATTTCACAAAATTAGAATCCTAAAGGAGATCTCTTAGTTTAATGAGTAAAACTTTATATGGTTAAAATACTTAAAGTCACAACTACGTTGCAAATTTGGGACTACGTTGAGACTAAAGATTGGAACTACAAAAAGAGTATCTAATTCGTCTCAGTTTATGATTATTTTGCAACTACACCAATAAAGTCAATGAATAGTCTCATAACAGTCAGAAATATTAGGCGGTTTACTGACTACAATATTATGTCGTAAATTTGTGATAATTCTCTGTGTGTAGTCGTTTATTAGCCGCAAAATAATTACAAAACCGTTACTAATATATGTGACCAAACAAGGGTCCCAGAAATGTAGTCCCAAAATGCAGGTTTTCTTGTATGGCCTCCAATGTGTCGATGATGGGTTGATGAATGACACAAACCACTAATCTTCTAATTTAAAGAGTGTTTGACCCATTTATCATAACAGTTGCAGCTGCTCCTACATAAAGTCTAGATGTTGGTTCCCAATGAAATGTTTTGATGGTTGTTGTAAACTCAACTGCTCTTGTTAAGAGATTTTGTCTTCTTTGTAAAAAAAACGATTGTATCAGCTAAATCTACTAACACATATCTCGAAAAAATGGTACTATTAGCGGCTTGAATGAAAAAAATTATAATTTGCTAGAATTAGAGAAATAAATAAATAATAATTAAGATTGTTATAAAACTAGTTATCAAAAACATTTATCTACGTTTTATTAAGCAAACAAATGAGATATACATCAAAATCGTTATCACCTACCAACTAATAAAAGGAGCTATTTGAGGCTTCTAATGCTAGCCACATCTCTTTCCTAAACTACTATCTTAAATTTACATATCTTCATAATTATCAATGTGAGCATACCCAGAAAAAACTCCACATCTCAGCATAATTAAAATTTTATATTTAAAATCATAATTGTTACAATAAAAACAATGATAAATACAGTTGAGTTGAACATATATTATTTGAGGTTTCTAAGGCTAGTCACATCAGCTTCCTAAACTACTACCTTAAATTGACACATCATGATAATTATCCATGCTAGCACACTTAGAAAAAAACTCCACATGTCAGCATAATTAAATTTTATATTTTAAATCATGATTGTTACAATAAAT
The DNA here is from genome assembly GCF_000001735.4 of Arabidopsis thaliana. Lineage (NCBI taxonomy): Eukaryota > Viridiplantae > Streptophyta > Magnoliopsida > Brassicales > Brassicaceae > Arabidopsis > Arabidopsis thaliana. Next base: position 2,947,450 of record NC_003071.7, on the reverse strand, counting down.
AAAAAATGATACATAAACTTGAGTTGTAAATATATAATTTTTGTTTGCTTTTGTAAAATGATGGACGTAATAAATACCCAATATGTTCATAGTTTAATTATTTGCTAACAACAATATCACTATTTCAAATTCCTAAAACTCTTGAGCTAAAACACCATATTCCTTGCTCACCGACTTCCTTCTTTCATCAACACGGTCTCCAACATAATTTTGATCCCGAGAGATGATGGTTCCGTTCAAAGGCTTACCAACATTGGAAATGATTTCGAAGTTAAAGGAGAACATCAATGTTCAAATCATGGATATTGAGACATTAAATGTTATTATTCATCCAGTAGCAATCACTCTTCTCACAAAAAGTAGGTTTCGCCAACCTTATTTTTTTTTCTTTTGAGTACTAAATACTGTTTTATGTAGGAAAATCTTGGTGGTCGTTAAAATGAGTTAATTTTAGGAGATCTATGTAAGAAGATCTTTTTGGTCTTTAAATTAGTTGATTTTGGGAGTTATGTAAGGATAAATTAGTTGATTTAATTTATTTTTGTAGGGAAAACAGAGCTTTCTTCACTTATAAAGGAGGAGGCAAAGGTGAAGAAAATGAGTAAAAGCTGTGGGCCTGATACTCCATATGGTTATTTGTTAGATGCTTACAAAGAAGCAGCTGGCACATATGGATATTTTCCGACTACTTTGAGACTATCCATATTGATCCCTAAAAACGGTCACTAAATAAAATGGTCGCAATAACGTCTCATATTTGTGACGGTTTTTGAGACTGACTTATGTGGTCGTATATTAGCGATGGTTTAGAGATACATATTAGTAATCATATATTGAGACTAAATTGTGACAGTATCTAAAATCGTATATTAGCGACTTCTTAGTGAAAAACTATTAAAATTTTTTTGAAAAAATTAACTAACAAATAGAAAAAATAAAAACAAATAAGGAAATATGAAATAAATATAATTTTCTATTTTTAAAAATCATAACAAACACATAAATACAATAACATATATCAATTGATTTATTAAATATTGATATCGACATTGATGGAGCGATGGAGCGACGATAGGCGTGGGGCAACAAAACCATGGCGGTGGCCAGAGGGTCTGGGATGTGATGGTGTCAAGAGGTTTTGAGGTGCGCCAGTGGACGATTCAAGTTGACATGTGTTGGTGGTGAATTTGTGGAGACTTTCAGATGTGGTACTGGTGGCGCTAGTTCTTCAGATTTGCAATCATCTATAACAAATTGATTCTTCATATCTACCAATGAAACCTAAAATACAAATAACAAATTCTTTGATCTACCAAAGAAATAATCAAAACACATAACAAATTTATTGTGTAAAGAGAGAACTAACCTTCTAGTAATCATTGAGTAAATGAAAAATGATTTAGTCTTCTGGGTTTCATGATTTCACATGAACTTGATGGAGAGGATACATTGAGAAAGAGAGAAGGTGAGAAAAATTTGATTATAGAAAATAACATAAACAATAGCGAGAGAGAAAGGAAATATTGAGATGATTTAGTCTGTTGGATAGAATTTGTCGACGGTGTAAGATGGCCCTTAGGTGTTCCTTGTCATTTAAGATCAGCCAATGAGAAATAAGAAGGGTAAGTAAGTGTAGTGTTGTTTTTTAATGGGGAAAAATGGCAGAAAAATCACCAACTTTCAAAAATGAGACGAAAAAATTGCCAACTCACGAGACGTCGTTTTAATCACATACTTTTGGTTGATCTCTCCAAAAAATACCAAAGTTTTGTTGACCGAGCCAAATTAGTCATCGCGTTAAGTCTTTGTTAGTACGCGAGAAACGGGGTTAATACTTCGTTAACGGGCATCGTTGAACCTAAACGACATCGTTTTGTCAAAAACAAAACGAGCCAAAAACGAGAGAAACGTCGTCGCTTGATTCACAGTCTGCTAAAATTTCCCAAATCGATTAGAAACCAATCCCTAACCCTAAAAGAGAAAATTCTCAAATTCTCTCAATCTCTTAGCAATTGATCCCGATGGCGAAGACGCGGGGAGGAAACTGGAATCCTCGTCGGTCGCGGAGGCTAATGGCTGTTGTTGGCGAAGCTAACAGAGCAAATATTTCGAATCGACCACTAGAAGTTTTTGAGATCTCTGATGAACTGGAGACAAATTAAAACCCAAAAGAAACCGCGACAAATCAGATCCCAGAAGAAACCGCGACGAATAGAAACCCAGAATTAACGGAGACTAATCAAAACCAAGAAGAAATGGAGATAAATGAAACCCGTGAAGAAACAGTGACTAATCGAACTCCAGAAGAAACAGTGATTGAGGCGGTGTCGATTCTACAAGAGGAAAACCCAGTTCCTCAACAGAAACAACATGAACAAAAAGAGAAGAAGAAAAAAAAGGAAGAGTCGTGACGAAGAAGAAGAAGAAGATCGCGATTGTGTGAGTGGAGATGATTGTGAGGTTATCGGCGATGAAGACTGCGAGGAAGAAGACAATGTGGGTGAAGTGGGGATTGAAGCTGTTCCTGAACGTTACTGTGAACCTTATGTTGAAGACAATGGCCGTGGAATCGTTGATGAAGACAATGTGGGTGTTACTATAGATGAAGACAATATGGGTGGAACATGTGGTGAAGACAATGTGGGTGGGAATGTTGGTGATGACAATGTGGGTGGGATTGTTGGTGAAGACAATGTGGGTGGCAGTGTTGGTGAAGACGATATGGATGGAGGTCTAGAGGAGGAACATTGCGATGATTTTGAAGCAGGGTTTGGTATTGGTGCAAGAGAATATGGCGATGCAAGGGACACTGATGTTGACAGTGGAGAAGAGATATGGGACGATGAGAGGATTCCAGAGCCTTTGGCTGACAGTGATGATGAACTAGGTCCTGAAGAAGAAGGTGTTGCTGCTCCTGAAGCCGAAGATCTTGAAGTGCTTCTGAGATTGGGGAAAACGTTCAATGGTCCTGAAGAATTCAAGATAGCTGTCTTAAGGTACTCTCTGAAGACTAGATATGATATCAAGCTGTATAAATCACAAAGTCTGAGAATTGGTGCAAAGCGCTCTTCTACTGACGTGAAGTGTCCATGGAGATGCTACAGCATGTATGACAAGAAGACTCATAAGATGCAACTGATGATATACGATGATAAGCATGTATGTGTGAGGTCAGGTTACAGCAAGATGGTGAAGTAAGGGACAATTGCATGGTTGTATAGGGAGAGGCTGAGGAAGAATCCAAAAATTACTAAGCAAGAGATGGTTAGTATTCATAGGGAGTATAATCTTGTAGTCACAGAAGATTAATGTTCAAAGGCGAAGACAAAGATCTTGATGGAAAGGAAAGCTACTCACGATGACCATTTTGCTCGGATTTGGGACTACCAAGCAGAGATTTTTTGATCAAATCCTGAGACCAAATTTGAGATTGAGACAACTCCAGGAACAACCATAGACAGCTTACCAAGGTTTTTGCGACTCTCTATCTGTTTTAAATCGCAAAGAGACTCTTGGAAGAACACATGTAGGCCTATAATAAGGATAGATAGTGCATTCCTTAAATGGGATGTAAAAGGACATCTACGAGCTACTACAGGAAGAGATGGAGATAATAGGATAGTTCCCATAGCATGGGCTGTAATTGAAATTGAGAATGATGATAACTGGGACTGGTTTCTTAAGATGCTCTCTTCTTCTTTAGGGTTAGGAGATGGGAGTAATGTAGCTGTCATATCAGACAAGCAATTGGTGAGAATCTCTTGGTTTAATACTTATATGGATGTTTGTTTTGATGTTTTAGTTGTTTGACATTCTTATTTGTATCATGCATTTTCAGGGTTTGGTAAAAGCTATTCATACTGTTATCCCGCAAGCTGAACATAAGTAATGTGCTAGGCACATTATGGACAACTGGAAAAGGAATAGTCATGACATGGAGTTACATCGACTATTCTAGAAGATTGTTAGGAGTTACACTGAAGGATAATTCACTAACCATATGGTTGAACTGAAGAATTACAATCCAAGCGCTTATGAGTCTCTGTTGAAGACCAATCCGAGGACATGGTCACGAGCTTACGTCAGGATAGGAAGTTGCTACAATGACAACCTCAATAATCTTAGTGAATCTTTCAACAGAACTATCAGACAAGCAAGAAGGAAGCCTCTACTTGATATGTTGGAAGATATTAGGCGGCAATGTATGGTGCAGAATCAAAAGAGGTATGTAATAGTAGAGAGACTGAAGAGTCAATTCACCAAAAGAGCTCATGCTAAGATAAAGAAGATGATTGCTCGTGCACAAGGTTGTGAAAGATGGATGGCCAGACATAACAAGTATCAGATCAAATGTGGCGATATGGACTTCACAGTCGAATGAACAGCCACACTTGCGGTTGCATAAAGTGGCAGATGACTAGAATTCCATGTATTCACGCTGCCTCGGTTATTATAGAGAATCGTGAGAAGGTGGAAGATTATGTTGTGGATTGGTACACAACTAGAATGTGGCAGCTGACATACTATGATGGCATTACGCCTGTACAGGGCAAGCTTCTATGGCCTAGAGTGAACCGGTTGGGAGTGCTGCCACCTCCTTGCATAAGAGGTAATCCAGGTAGACCAAACAATCATGCAAGGAGGAAGTCTCAGTTTGAAACAGCTTCTAGCTCCAATACCATGTTATCACGAATACATCGAGTCATGACCTGTTCTAATTGCCAGCAAGAAGGACACAACAAACAAGGGTGTAAGAATGAGATTGTTGCACCTCCACCAAAAAGATCTAGGGGTCGATCAAGAAAAGATCAGGTTTATTTCATGTCATCTTTAAAATTATCATGTGCATAAGGTGGTTGATTAATGAGATTATGTTGTGGCTGCAGGAGCCGAGGAATATATTGTTCGGTCAAGGACAACCATTGCAACGAGAACCATCTGAACCTTCCCAAGGAGCACCTACACCATCTCAAACATCTCTTGGAGCAACATCACAAGTAGAACCATCTCAAGCTTCTCAGGGAGCAACCTCTCAACCTCCATATGTAGCGCCATCCCAAGCTTTCCAACCATCACAGAGAGGACGATCAAACAGAGGTAGATCACAAAGAGTTGGAACACAGAGAGGAAGAGGAAATGCACAGAGCGGATGGGAGAGAGGTGGAACACATAGAGGAAGTGGAAATGACAACCTCGGAGGATGGAGATCATGGTTTGAATGTTCCCGCTAAACAATGTGTTGATGCAGCTTTTGTTTTTTGTTTTCTTTTTTTCTTGTTTCAGAACCAAATAACTCATCATGTTTTGTTTTGTCATGTTTGGTATTATGACATTGCTAATTTGTTTCAGAGTGTATTAAGACATGTTTCAATGTTGCATTTTCATAACTTTTGAGTTCAAATTACCTTACAAACGATTAGTTATAATCCATACAACATTACAAAAGTTACATAAGATTGCATACACTCAATAACCAATTGAAAGTTTCTTTTGGTTCCCTTGACCAAACATAACATAAGCAACCACAATTGTGATTACACAAAGCAACAGAAAACACACATACAACCACTCTTTACACTTGACGAGTTCCTTTTTCCTCGCTATGGCTTCTTCTTTCAGCTCTTGTATCTGATTAAGCATCTCATTTGTTTCTGCTTTAACTTTGCTAATCTCATTTGCTACGATGGCTAGTCTTGGTAAAGCATCTTCGACTTCTTCAAACACGGGATCCTCTACCCACTTAAACAAATGACCCTAATGCACAAACACATAGATACATTGTTAGCTTGTCAAAAAAATGTCGACTCATTTCTATCCTCTACATACATCTCTTTTGGTTGTCCAAGTATTCACATCTCTATTCCTAACACAACGAAAGAATGGACGTCCTTGGTTCTCTTGGGTTTTTGAAACAAAGATCGTGACTTCTGATCCACACAAACACTTCGACGGCACACCACGCTCTCCGGCAACACCACGCTCTCTGGCAACACGTGATGTGACAGAGCTTGAGCTCATTGTTAGAGTGAGAATGTAAAAGAAAAAGAAGAGATTTGGAAAATTTAGGGTTTGAGATTCTAAAATTGAATTGGGGGTTTCAGAGGCTTGTTTTGTTTTTAAAGAGACGAAGTCGTTTAGGTTTAACGGTGACCGTTAACGAAGTATTAACCCCGTTTCTCGTGTACTAACAGAGACTTAACGCGATAACTTATTTGTCTCGGTCAACAAAACTTTGGTATTTTTTGGAGAGGTTAACCAAAAGTATGTGATTAAAACAACGTCTCGTGAGTTGACGAGTTTTTCGTCTCTTTTTTGAAAGTTGACGATTTTTCTGATATTTTTCCTTTTTTTTAAAGTAATAATAAAGTGTTACTCTTTTGTGACTAATGTTTATGAGTCACAACTATATTTCTATGAATTTAAAGCTTACTAACTAAATAAAATCTATGTATAATGTTATAGTCATGTAAATTACGATACTAAACAAGATAAATCAGTTTAATGAGAAAGAAAAGAAATGTAAGAATAATTAGAAATTTAGAAATTATAAGTATCATCACATATAATCGTTACGTAAGTTTAGGAATTTTGTTTAAAACATTAAAAACTTTAAAGGGATTTTTTGCCATTGTAATGATTTTGTAGATATAGTAGTTAAAATCAATTTAGAATCCTTGAAACTTTTTTTTTTTGTGCAACGCCTTGAAACTTAACATATTAACAATATTATGTTGGTTAATATCTTAACAAAAACTGCAAGGGTTGCTAAAAGGTAGCACAATCGTCTCAATCTCAGTTGTTCGTCACAACTCAGCCAAATATATGTTGGTATGTAATGACTTGTTTGTAACTTTTCCTTAGAATAGTTGCAAAATGCTAATATTTTATGATGAATTTTTATGAGTCACAACCCTATTCATATGAATTTTAAAGTTTAAGATCCAAAAGGTTATATCTATAAGGTTAAAATCAATGAAATCATAATACTAAACAAGATCAATCAATTTAATAAGTAAATACATGAAATGCAAAGAAAATTATGAAAATTCAAAAAACCATTAGTTCACATCACATATAACATTACGTAAGCTTAGAATTATTGTTTAAAACATAAAAAATAAATCAAATTTTTTGGTATTATAATGATTTTTAACATCTATGTACTTCAAATCGTTGTAGAAACCTTAAAACTTAACATATTTAAAATTTTCTATTGGTGAATATATGAATAAAATTGCGAGAGTTGCAACGTCGTCGCAACATTGTCACAAAGTGTGACTGTTTTGTGACACTATTTTTATAACAAAAATCATATAATTTCTAATGTGTAAGAGTAAAAAATAATAGTAAATATGATTTCACAATCACACAATATTAGAATCCTAAGCGAGATGTTTTAGTTTAGTGAGTAGTGGCTAAAACACTTGAAGTCACAACTACGTTGCATATTTAGGACTACTGAAACTGGAAAAATGACCAATTCAAAGGGCACACAATCACCATACAAGATAATTGTTTTTGAGTTTTCAAAAACGACATCTTTTTAATAGGCGACAATGTGTCATACGATATTTTTTCTCAAGAATACATGTTAAATATGTTTCAAAATTGGATCTGGAATGATTGTGTGTGTCACGGGAAAGTGGCTCCATGATAACAAGCATGAACTCTAGCAGACATTCAAACATGTATAAGCTTAAATCTTTTTCAATAGTTTTTTCTAAAAATGTTTCATTAATGACATATATGTTTGTACGAGAGTTGTTCTAATCTAAAAAAAAGCCTAATTGATTGAATTTTCTTTGTAATATCATCGTTTTTTACTCTATGTTAAATCTTCCCATCATGTGTATCAGTCATGATGTATAAACCATAATAATTTCGGAATAGTTTTTCAAATGTTAGTCGTAGAAAGACTTTTTAGGTTGTAGCCAATCTCTCTTCACAAAAATGCAAATTTGAATACTTCACTTTTTACAAATCCTCGCATATTTAAAAAAAAATATATTTAGATAATAATCACATCTCTCTCATCTGTCTTCGCTTCATATCCACACAAAGGTATACACATAACATTATCCATGCATCGTCAATTAAGGCGAGACATTATTGTGCCAAATCTAATATGTTTATTTATTTCATGCTCCTAAAAATGTTAATAAATAAAAACCTTTCTGACCAAAAAAGAGGATGGTACATTCATTTTATTCACAAGTGACTTGACTATATAAACACACGAAAGAAAATCAAAACCTTCAATAATCTCCATAAGCACCTTTCTCACATAGTCAAAACGGCTTGGATTTGAATGAAAACGCCAGCGAAAATGTATTTCTTAAACGTTGTCCAAATTTGTTATACAAAACATATAAGCTACTATTTCAACAACCATTAACGCAATTTTTCTGTTTCTCTTAACCAAAGACTTAAGAAAAAACATACCATTTTTCACGATTCTTGGAGGTGAGATATAAGACTCAGATGGATTGATCTATTAATAACAAAAATGTTTAAAAATAAGTCAAATATCTTTCAAAGAGTGAACAGCTCATCAGAATCACAAAAATAAATTTATAAATTTTTCTTTTGGGTCTTTGCATTCACCATCCATTTATTTCTATGTGAAATCTTTGTTTTTTTTTCTCTTTCTCTATCGCTTTCCCATAAGTACAACACTTGTTGAATCGATAGAGAACCTTGTCTTATGTATCGATATGAATCCATTATGAATCGATATTATTACATTCCAATTCCTTACCAATATCCCTCAAGGAAAATTCCGAATTGGATCCCAAATTGGCGGGTTAGTGTGAGCTTATCCATGCGGTTATGCACTCTTCGAATAGGAATTCATTTTCTGAAAGATTTTGGCTTTCGTGCTTTGGCAGGTCTCCGAGATCCTTTCGACGACCTATGTTGTGTTGAAGGGATATCTAGATGATCCGATCAATTGCGTAAAGCCCGCAGTAGCAACGAAACCGGGGAAAGTATACATAAGTATAAAGAAAAGACAGTTCTTTTCTTTTCTATTATATTAGGGTTTTCTATTCTATTAGATTAGTTAGTGATCTTGGCGCAGTGAGTCCTTTCTTCCGTGATTAACTGTTGGCACCAGTCCTACATTTTGTCTCTGCGGACCGAGAAGAAAGGAGGCTCCGCGGGAAGAGGATTATACCATAGAAGCAAGTAGGCAAACCTCTTTCCAATATATAAATTCTGGCAATGTAGTTGGGCTTTCATGTTGATCCGAATGAATCATCTTTTTTGCGGGCCTCGTCTTGCATTTCTTTGTTGACCTGATTGCAGCAACTGGCGTAATGCATTTCCTCTTCTTCATACATTCTTTCTAACTTGTGATTGTACCTTTCAGCTTCCATATCACCATATAGATCTTTCTTCTTAATCCACACAGTGCAGAATCTCGATGGCTCAATGAAGCACTTTGCTAAATTCCACAGCGTTCTGACTTTCTCTTTGAATTTGTAACACTGTTCTCTCATATGAAATCTCTTACCACAATGATCGCAGCAAATCACACCCACCATCCTTGTTCTCACAACAGATTCTCTTTTTATTTCAACATGTGACTTTACTTGTTTCTTCGGTTCAATATAGCTTTGTCTCACCACAGTTTCACTTGTTGAACCACCACTGACAAAGTTGATGACTCTTCCTTCTTCCTTTTTGATCTTTCCTGTATAACCTTGATAACCCAAACCCCTTTGTTGAGAATCAGTTCTGCCCATTGCCAAGATCTTGTCTAGACTTTCTAACCCTTTGTTGAGCATCCTGATCTGCTTGTATTTGTCATTCAACTCTCTTTCCAGAAGTTTAGTTCTATCTCTTTCCCTGTGACACTCTTTCTGAAGACAGTCAAGTTTCTTTTGATAGTAGTCCTGTGAATTTCCATCAACAGTGATTCCACTCAGTTTCTGCTTATCCTCTGTGCTCACATTAGCAAGTTTTGCTTCTAGAGTTAGCTTTTCCTTTACCAGCTTCAGCTTGTCCTTACTTAGTTGCACCCAGCTATCATATAGCACTCTGTATTTATCCTTGGGATTCAATTCCTCATCACAATCAGAATCCGTGTCACTCATAAACTTGCTTGAGTCAGAACTTGCCATAAACGCCACGAAGTTTAACAGCTCTTCACCTTCATCATCAGATTCTGAATCACTGAAGCTTATCAAAGATTTCTCTTTAAGTTTGCTCTTGTTAGGACATTCAAACTTAGTGTGACCCACACCTTTGCATTCAAGACATTTCATTTCTTTTCTCTTGGTGATTGGACACTCGGGTTTAATGTGACCAAAACCACCACACTCATAGCATTGAATTTCCTTCTTCTTTCTTAAGTCATCATTCTCAGATCTGGAGAATCTTCCACGTGATCTCTCTCCATCTTTATTGCTTCAGGGCGTACTGTCACGATTCTGACCTATTTCTACACGTTTTAGAGCTTTCCCAAAATTCCTTGCTAGCAGTGCCATTCCATCCTTAATCTCCTGAAACTGCTCAGAGCCTTGATCTGCATTAAATGCAATATTCTTCGACGGTTTGACTTTGTCCTGATCAGCTTTCATTTCTTCTAACTTGAGCATTCCCACAAGATCAACAAATGATATTTTATCAGTATTCCCTGCAACCCTCATAACTGCTTTGTGGGCAGCAAACTTCGGTGGCAAACAACGTAACAGCTTCTTAACTAATTTTTGATCTTTATAGGTCTTTCCCATGACCTCAGCCTCATTCGCAAGAGCACTTATCTTTGAACTGAACTTCACTATTTTTTCATCTGGTTCCATCTTGAGATACTCAAACTGAGTAGCAATGTGATCCAGTCTTGTTCTCTTTACACTCGAAGTTCCCTCATGGGATTTTTGTAACGTGTCCCACGCTTGTTTCGCTGACTTGCACCCTTGAATAAGCTTAAACTCGTCTTCATCAACACCATTGAAGATAGCTTTCATAGCCCTTGCATTAAACTTTGATTGAAGCTTCTCTTCTGCAGTCCAATTCGCCTTTGGTTTAGTGATTTTGAACCCATCTTCTGTTAGATCAAACGGAGGTTCCCATCCTTCCTCTACTACAGTCCAAGCATCTTACCTTGGCCTCTAATGATTTGTGTCATACAAACTTTCCAGTATCCATACCGCTTAGTATCTAGCAGTAAAACCTTGCCTGTACCAGTACTAACATCCGTTGGTTCCATAATTAGGATCTAACCTGTTCAGATATACTAATCTCAGATTGGTTACCCGCTCTGATACCAATTGTAGTAAAAGAACTCTAAGTACTTTGACAAGACAAAGAACACAACTCCAATAAACACACTTTATTAGAACAACTTTCAAACTGATCAATCACAGATAACTTTGGACAGTGTTACGCAACATCAACAACCTGATTTGCTCATGTCAGATACTAAAACTACCCAGCTCACAAACACAACAACAACCGTGTGCTCACTTTGTTCACTCACCAATAAAACCCACAAGAACAAGTTCTACTAAGAGACCGAAACTTCTCTTATGTAGTTTCTCGGAAAAGGCAGGATGCTCCACTTTATCTAGAAGGTCCAAGTCTAGCTCCTCATCATTATCTTGACACTAGGCCCACGTCCTCTGTCTGACGACTTCGTCTCCTTTGTCTAAAGTGATACGCCTTTTCTTCACTCCAATCAACATGCCACGCTGGCAAAAGCAACTGCTTCTTTTCCGCTTCCTCTGTTCCTTTGTTCTGCTCTGTGTTGCTTCAGACACGCCTGTTGAACTTCAGACACTCTGTTTCTTCAAGTTCCACATATCATTAACGGCCTAAACTTCTTTATAATCAAATGCATTAGTTTTTTTAGACAGACTTACATACGCATTATGTCTACCATCAGTTCAAAACCTCTATCATCATACAACTTATATTTTTTAAGTCTACTGTACAAATCAACTGCGCGAATTTCAAATTATAAACAACATAACACTTAATTCTCTTTCGTCACCCAAATGCTTCTCAAACAACATATTCAAGAATACGTCAATCGCATTTTATGACATACATAAGATTGTGTTCATCAACTTAAAATAAGAAGACATTATGTCCGTCATTTTCCGACAACTTTCATATACACAAAAGCCGACAACATAAATGCATTTCGGTTCCTTAACACTAATATTACCAAAACTTAGTTGTTAATAACTAACCTCCTTTCAAGAGTCCATCGCTCCTAGCTTCGGCTCATAAAGTCGCCCTTAATTAATCAGCTCGACTCTCCTGTCTTCCTCCGTACTCGCTTCTCCTCTCGTTGTCGGATTTAAACAACAATCGTCGCCGGATACCGCCTCTCAAGTCGTCGTCGGAAATCGCTTCTCCTTTTGCCGCCCTTAATCGGCTCTCTCAAAATTAGGTTTTATATGTGGTCGTAATTATGTTTAGATGTAATAGGTCTACAATATCCACATAATTAAATATTTATTCTTTTCAATTCTCATAATTATATTCAATTAAAACAGACATAAATAATGAAAACAAACAAAATTAAAATCTAAATGGCATAACTGTAATAAAAAATTTCAACCCCAGCTTTCATGTCTTTTTACACCCTTAGAGAGTCATTCTAGTAGGCACTGTAATCAAGACGGCTATTAGAAGTATGGTACTTGCTACTAACCGGATCTCAACCACTTTTCCCTCCTATTTTTAGCAATACCCAACGGTCCCTAGCCAGGCTAGCTTTTTCCGGTGCGTTTGCGAGGTTTCTGATGAACTTCTCCAGCGTGGACCTGATGTTTTCTCCCTCTGAAACTTCCTTCTTGCTACCATCTGATATATCTGCTCTCCTTCAGGTATATCCCCTCCCTCTGCTATCCTGGTAACCCTGTTTTAACCCTGTTGAACTGTGTTTAAACCTATCTGCAACTTCCTCCGGCTGCTCCTGAAAATTTATTGCTCCTTGAAAGTTCGTTTCCCCCAACTATTACCATGTTCTCATTTATTACCCAAACCTAACCATGAGTACAAGAATCCATGCTCACCTTAAAGGCAAAAGTTTAGCAAGAGGCTACTCCTCTCCAACTCGCAAACGAATCTGAGCTCTAGACCTAGATACTTCAGAGCTTATTAAAGCAAATGCTCTCACTCTCATGGGTCGACTCACTAATCCAGCGGCTCAACGTCTCTGGTCTCTCTTTCCTTTCCTCTCCAACAGATGGAACCTCAAAGGAAAGGTTGTGGGCTCAGGTCTGGGAAAAGGGTGTTTCCAGTTTAAATTTGATTTTGAAGAGGATATGTAGAAGGTTCTAGATAATAGACCTTACCATTATGACCAATGGATGGTCATTCTCCAAAAATGGGACAGTTTTCTGTGACTCCTTTCCATCTATGCTGCCTTTTTGGATTGAACTCCAAGGTCTCCGTAAACATTACTGGCAAGAGGAAATGTTAAAAACCATTAGTGAAGAGCTTGGTGAAATCTTGGATATGGAGATCTCTTCTTCTTCTGTCAAACTCAAAGTGCTTATCAATGGACTCCAACCCCTAACAAAAGAGATAGTGGTAGAGTTCCCTGATGGTAGTGAAGCCTTAGTGCTTCTTGATTATAAAAACCTGAAAAATCACTGCCGCCATTGTCTAAGACTATCTCATGACATTAAGGATTGCCCAGGTTTAATTTCTTCTTCAGAAAAATCTAAACCGCCCACCTCTACTCATTCCCGAGGCTCAGGTGGTGTCTCTAGGAATTACTATACCCCTGCAGACAACTTCGTTGCATCCAAAAGCCATGGTAGAGGGATCTCTCCTAATGCTTCCTCTCAGGGCCACGGATCCTCTTCTCATAAACATTATTCTGCGGTGGATAGAACTAACCTCCCCTCTGGAGAAAGGTCTAGAAGTGTCTTTCCGCAAAGAAGTGTTTCACTATTATCCTCAGGGTATAGAGCACGGCCTAGCTCTAAAGCTCAAGTTTATCACACTAACCACCCTCATGGTGCGGGTTCTGCTAATCTGGGGAATCTCTAATGGCAAGAAAAACACTCAAATGTACCAAGATTTTCCCAGGAAACCTCTGATTCTTCCAGAACAAGAAGACCCCCTCTTGAGAGAGATGTCCTCTCCCCGGACCCTCAAACTCCACCTCTCCTGCCTGCTCCTCTCTCTAACTGGAATCAAAGACTTTCTGAGGTCTCTTCCCCCCAGTTGTCATACCTTCCAAAGATCAAGTCCTTGGTGAACTGCGTGAAGTCACTATTTAATACTTGACGTGTGTTGATCCCATTGAGAGCGCAGCTAGGAAACAAAGAGTTATTCAAGGCGAGGCTAGAAACTTGATGAGTAATACAACTGACCAAATAATTGAAGCCGCCGCTGCTTCCATTTCCAGTGCTGACCCCATTGGACTTGCCCTTCCTGCTTCCCCTGAGCCTCGTGTATCTGTTAGGGAGGATCCTTCCCTACCTACTAGTTCTCATGTAGTCCAGGTGAAAAGAGGAAGAGGTCGACCACCACTGGCTAAAACCAATTCAAAGAATCCTGCAAATTCCTCCTCAAAGTTAATTGGAGCCAAAAGCCAAAAGAGAAATCTTGTAAGGAACTCACCAAAGAAAGGAACTGGATCTAATCTACCTTCATCTTTTGCAGCTCTACAAGGAGGTAACCCCTCCTCTAAGGCTGCCTGTCCAAAATCGAAGAAACCTGCAAATCCAAAGATTTTCTTAATTCCTGCAGCCCAGAAAAATAAAGTGGATTTTCATAATCCATTAGCCCCGCTTCCTTAAGGATAGTAAGCTGGAACTGTTGTGGGTTGGGGAATCCCATGACAGTCCAGCGGTTAAAAAAAATTCGTAAATCGATATTTCCCGACATTCTATTCCTCATGGAAACCAAGAATACCTCTGAAAATGTCCTGCAAACGCTTCAGTGGCTAGACAATAACTCAAATCATTTGGTTGCACCCCTTTCTCCTGCTGCTGGTGGTTTAGCTCTTTTCTGGAGGTCAAGTTTACAAGTGGAAATTATCAGCTCCTATATTCACTTTATGGACACAAAAATAACTGCTAAGGGTAAATCTTTTTATGCTACCTTTTTGTATGGAGAGCCAGAGAGATCAGAAAGACTTCAGGTGTGGTCTCTCCTTCAGGAAGTCTACTCCACTAGATCTGGTCCTTGGTTGATTACCGGCGACCTCCCAGCCATTTTCTTTTCTTTGGTCTTGTCTACTTATATCTTATGACTTGTCTTCTTGTAAGTGATAATAATCTGTTCAAAGTCTCAAGCATGCATGGGAGAAAACAAAACAATGAAAAAGGTATACTAACATCTCCATTTCATGTTACCTTTTTTTCCGGCTCAATTCTTGTTAGTTTCCTCTAGCCTATAGGAGATAGATAGTGTTAACTTACGGGAAGTTTAAATTGTTTTTGGTAGATGTTGTTGGCTTGGATTTAACAATAAAACAGTCTTGTATTAAAGACCAAAACAAACACGCAAATTTCTTTTTTTTTTTATTTACGTTATGGATGTATTACTTTAGAAGGAAAAATTGCTTTGTTTTACTCTACTTTTCTAATAGGTGAAACTATAGAGGAATACAACTTGATAAACCAAAAAAAAATTCCAAATTAAAACATAAGAACCCAAAAGACTAAATTTTTCTCAAAATCGAAGAAATATTCACAATTTCTTGACAAAGTTTTTTTTCCGCCATGAAGTGATGTTTTAATGGTATCGAGTGATCGTGAAGACGGTAATAGAAAGAGGATTTGGACAGAGGAGAAGAGAGGGTGGATTTGGCCGCTAGCTGCGATGTTTTGTGGTAAGTTTCGAGAAGAAATAGAGATTGAACAATATTAAGTTGCGGTTCTTTACAAAAATAAAAATTAAACATATTAACTTTAGATTTTAGGGTTCTTAGGTTTTAATTTGGGAAAAAATTTAGAGACTGATCTTTTTTTTTTTGTCGACCAAATCTATTTATATGGAAAACAAAGCTCATGGGCATTACAAGTGGTTATCTGGAAGCCCAACAACCTGGACTTTACATATTAAAATACATAAAATATATTTCAGAATTAAGCCCATATTTTGACAGGTGTAAGACACGTGTGTGGATGAAAAGCAACAAAGATTGGATCTGCAATATTCACCGTCTTCCGTCACAATCTCCGTTCAGCTCACCGCCACCACCGAAGCTGATATTCCTTATTGATCTAAGTTTCTTCAATGAAATCAGCTTTTACTCCAAATAACCACTTGATAGATCTTTCTACAGTTGTATTGCCGCCCTCTTAGATTGGAACCGTCTCGTAAGATTGAAGAATTTTCAGATCTTTTTTGCTTCAACTCAAGCTCAAAGATAGAAGCTCCGCCTTTTGACCTATCATATGAGGTCAACTTCGTATGATAACGAAGTAATTTTAGCGAAGATATTACTCTAATCATTTGAGAAGAGCCAAGCTACGGTTAAAGGAAAGAAACCAATCTTATAAATAGCGGAATTTGGATTTAGCTTTGGTAGAAAGATGAACAAAATAAACCAAACTTAGATGGAAAACAATCCAAACTAAGATGGTAATAAACTCCGGCAAAGCGGAAACTAGGTATCCGTTTAAAATCGAAAATTATTCATATAAAACAAAAAAACAGAAAAATTCCGGCTAACCGCCTTTAATATATATTTAGAGACTTATCTAAGTATATTAAGTTTTATTTGACTAATATTATATATTCTGTAAACATTGACTATTTAGAAATAAAAAATTGCCCACACCATACTTGGGGAATTAAATGAGCATCATCCCAGGAATCCAAGGGAAAACTTATTTTAGATGAAAAAAATTGCTTAGTAAAAGCAACCAGTCAAAACCAATATTTTGAGCAAAGTGGGAAACCACCGGAGACACGACCTAAGCGGGAAACATGAATTAAAAAAACAAATACAAGAAAAATGTCTGTTTTCACAAAACAAGACATTATCCTAAAATGGGGTATTCAAGAGAACCCAACAAAATCTGCAACCAAGATTTGAGTTTGAAACAATTACACAAAGATTGGTTCACGTAACCATCAGAGCAGATCCATTACGGATAACACAACTTTGGAAAGAGTAAAGCATGGAAGCTACACAGTTCCTTCCCTAGAGAAATAACTAATTTGAACACTTAATTCATTCTCCTTGTTGCAATAATACCTGACAACGGTACTCCCCCAAAGCCCATATCGGAAAAATGTTTCGATACGCGGCATATGTTATCATGCAGTTCCTATTGAAGACTCCCATTATTTCCTGATATAGAGAGTCAAGATAATCACTTAACCGTTAACTAAGAGAAAATCCAAACAATGATGTGGTTGATGCAACTTGTTACCTGTTGTGGAAAATCACCATTCTCCATTTGAGCATTAATCAAGTATCTTGCAGCCCGGTGTAGTGGTTTCCGGTCTACCTCAGCCTAATAAGAACACAAACAAAGAGATAAAATTGTAAATGGAAAGAGAGAGAGGACAAGAATGAGCAATCCCCCCGCCTTGCAGCACGATGAACTGAAGTACAAAGTTTCTTAAGGAATTTACTCACTTGCCCAGCACCAATGAGTGCGAGCATAGCCCATGCTGTATTCACGACGTGAGATCTGTTGCCATCAAGGTTTGAATAGACCTATTCATAAAAGTAAAAAAGAAACGATTCATCAAGTAGAGCAGTAAGTAAGAGTTTAGTGAACATACAAAGTAATTATTAACCTTGTCTTGACATGAAAGATAGCTTTCTCCCCAGCCGCCCGAAGGTTGTTGTTTCGACAATAGAAATTCACAAGCTTTAGCAACATGTGGAGAGTTTTTCAATGTTTTTCCAACAGCTACCAGCCCTTTCACTCCAAACCACGTACCATACGTGAAGCAAACAGCCCATGATCCATACCTAGGGAAATATCACAGGTTACCAAAAAGAAACCAACTAGAAGATACAAAGATAAAATATAGGAAAATATGTAATTCTGCAAATAGATTTATAATGAATAGAGACTTACCATGAGCCATCTGCTGCTTGAATGGATTCAATGAACTTAACCGCCTTCTCAATGCACTCATCTACTTCCTTCTTTCGATGACCAGGATACAGCTTTCGAAATGATATCAAAGCTTGGATAGCAGCTGATGTACATTCCACGTAACTACAGAACCATTCTTGCACATCAAGAGAAATTTGCAAAACATAAAATAAGATTAACCAGATGATTCAATCAATGGAATATGCTAGTGCCTTACGGATAATCAATAACAATATCGCCAAAGGTTTCTGCTGGGTTGATTAGCTGCCAACAGAAATGAGTAAACTTTTCACTTAAAACCTCAAGCAAAGGGGACTAAGGCAAATATGTGTTGGACACAGAGATACAGAAAGTATATATTATCTAGGCACACAGACAATACCTCTAACCAAGGGTATGACCTGGTGAGCTCATATGTTGCGAGGCCTCCATCTGCATTCTGACATCAGAAATTTTCAGCTGATTAGACAAGGAAACTGTTTTGGTTTTCAAAATATGCATTTAAAAAACAAAAGGTCAACAGAGCAGAAAGACGACATATGACTGATCGAAGCACCAATCTGTATTAGAAACCAAATCTAACCTGTAAAGAAATGATAACATTAACAGCTTCATATAACCGTTTTGCATCTATTGGTTCACCAACAATCGCCTTGGGAACTTTGGATAGCAAAAGAGCAGCCTGAAGAGGAATTACAAAACTAATTACCACCAGAAAAGAAATCCTGAAAGGTAACTCTGTCGCATTATTATTACTTTCAGTCCTTCTGCGGTGCAGTCAGAGATGGGCCAACCGTGATCTGCAGTTGAGAAAGGCCAAGCCCCTTTAGAAATGTGGCGATACCAGTAATTCAGATCTCCAGGGCAGTCTTCTAACACCTATACCATGAAAAGAAACAATCATGAGAGGGAAAAGAACATCCAAAGCAACACGCTGATTTTCATTAACTGCCTATCCCAAACCTGGGAATTCTTGACAAATGAATGTGCTTTTTCCAAAACGGGCCCATATTCTTCGACGAGGTTAGTTGCCAAAATCGCTTGAATAGCAAAACCTGTATCCCATAGCTGGCTTCCGTTATAACCCTGTCAATAGCTGCTGCATTAGAGTATGGACAACAGGTTCAATGTTTATAACTAGTAATTGGATAGAAAGTAAAGTAGGGGCTTTGGTTGGCTGGAGGAAAAAGAAACAGGGAAGAGCTTTATCAAGGTTGTTCGTTTCTTTCTTATGATTCTATCAAACACATACTAGGTAAAACTCCCAACTTCATATAAGTTAATGTAGTAAAGCCATTCTGAGTACTATCAAATTTTTTAGTGTATATTTGTATACTGTTGAGCTAATGATTCCAGAGACATAATATTTGTACTGGTTCAGCAGTAACCGTGGTCCATATAATCTACATAACATAATCATATATACAAATATGCGGTACCTGCATCTTCATTCCATCTTCAGCTAACCAGAGAAAGTCATGGATTCTTGGTAGGTGCAACTTGAAAGCCTCTGAGTTTGGGTCTTCTACCCAACAGCAAAGCATATTTAATACCTATAACAGCACAGAACACAGATGATTAAAGAAGAGGATTGGCTGGCAAAAAAAATAGTAGAGGAATCATAAACAGAAAGAAAACACAAAGTCGAACATATCCTCATACTGAACTTGCGAAAGAGAATAATAACAATCGTTAAGACAATGGTACAGAGGCTGTAGTGGAAGTTTGCATACCTTGTTCACGGGACCTATGCAGATGTACCTAGTATTCTCATCTTCATAATGAATATGTTCTATTGCGGTTCTTATAGCCTTTTCTCTCAAATTTGCACCAGGCCATCGCATCAGAACAGGCTCAACAATCTTATGAAGTGATGCCCAAAGAATATCTTGCACAAGTGGATGTGGGTAGTATAAATCCTCCTTCAATAAAAAAGCAACTATCAGCATCAAAACAGTTACCCCTGAGCATCTGAATACACATCGATATGTGTAAAAACCTATATTTTGAGTACTGTATATTCTAGTAGGAATCATTTAATCTAATTGTGTTATTCAGCCAAACAAGGATCTCATTTAAACTGCAAATGCTCAGGTCTTTTAAGAAAGGAAGTAACTTCGTCAAAGGATGAGCTTATGTGTTAGCATAGTTGCAAAATCCACCATCCATTCCACGAACCTTTGCGCAAAGGTTGCGTGCTTCATTCCAGTTGACTTCATGATATGGTACTGTGAAAAGCTCCTTTCTCAGTGATAAAACAGTGGACGTTATGGGACCCACAAACCTTTTTCCATACAAATACGACATCGGCAAGTACACCATTCGACAATGGCACCACATCCTTCCTGGAGCAAGAGAAAATTAATCTTATTCTGATGCTTTACTGTGCACTATAGCAATATGCATAAGAACTAAAAAGCAAGTTGTAGCAAAAGAAAACCATATCCATCTTTGTAAATCCACACATAGTTAATACATTCGATAAGTGTGCTTTGAACAAGCTTGAATCATGCTCGATTCCAAGCAGATTTACAAAAAAATTCAAGATTTACTTCACTTGAGTTGTCCATGATCGAGGGTGTTCCATATCATAAAGTCTGAAATAATGTACTGCTTATGGAGCGCATTACCAATATAACTATAATTAAATCCCAAATAAATAGTTGAACCTAAGGAAGCATAAAGGAGACAAAACAGATACGGGCATGGTTACAGCACTCTGGTTTTTCCATTCTTTATAAATAGCGGCTGAACCAAGAATTGATAATACGAGGCACTTCATTTGAATGAATAGTTTAGTCAGATCAACAATTGGAGACAGGGAAAAGAATAAATTTAAACAGTATATAAGTTGAGAAAGTCAAGAACACATGAGATTGTCATTTTACCTGGATGTATTGGCAGGAAATATGGGAGAAGCCATATCTCAGGTGGCAGTGGGTTATTTCCGGACCATTCAAAAGCTCCAAGTACCTTTATTTACAGTATTAGCAGATCCAAGCAAAAAGATGAGTCAAGTAACAGAAATTTTCATACGATAACTTTAAAGGACAGATAGAGGTCAAAACTTTAGTACCGATAGCCACATTTTCCCCCAAGATGTAATATTGGTAGCACCACCATGATTTAGTATCCAGTCTCGTCCTTTCTCCATATCTCCATCTCCATCGTTAGGTCCTTCTCCAAGCAACCTTAGAGTAACATAGTTCAACACAGACCCAAACATGGTGCTAGGGCCCTCAATATGTAAACCCCAACCTCCGTCCTCATTCTGAAACCACATGCCACCAATAGTGCAAATTAGTTTAACAATTAGAAAGTAGAAGACGAAAATCTTTGAAACAGAAAGATGTGTAAACATCTATTTTGCGATGGAAAATCCAAGTACAGCATTGCAAGGAAACAGAATTATAGTAAAGATACGAGAAATTTCTTGCCTGGTGATTATAGAGATAACGGCGCATTTCTTGTTTATGTTGTTCCGACAATACTGTATTCAGTGCTCCAGTTATGGAGAGTGTAATTATCTGTAATCAAAAGTAGTTTTTGTCAAGTTTTCCGTAAAATTTGCAAAAGAAAGCTTAGGCACGAAACATATGAACTGACCAGTCCTGGGAGAAGAAACATAGGACCACCATAATCACCTGGCCAGTGCCCGTCGTGTGCCTGTATAGTTGAATAGAAATCTAGACCCCTCTTTAACGTGGTTTCCACCATCTCCTCTGTAACATCATCAGTGTCTTCGATTTTGACTTGAGGTAAAACTGGGCTAATCAAATTTTCTCTTGAAAACTACAAACAGAGAAAGAGAGAGAGCGATAACTATTGGATTAGAAATGGTTGAATATCAGATAACTGTAATCTGTCAAAGGAGTGTGATAGATTAAGCCCTCATGGGATATATCATAGGACAGCAGAAAATTAAGAAGAAAATTAAAGGCTGGACATCAGAGAATTGCAATCAGTCGAAGAATTGCCATAGATCAGGCCCTGATGGAATATCATAAAATTAAAGAGAAAGTCATGGACTCAAAGACTAATAAAAATAATGAAAGCCAAATGATTACAAACTATAGAAACACAAGAGAGTACAATAGGTAGTAAAGAGAAGCCTTCAAATAATGGTAGCAATAAGTTAACACAGATATTCAGATCTCAGCTTTAGACCAAATGCATAACTGGTATCACAACTCTCCCGTTGTAAATAAATCAGTAAAAGAATCATATGGCTTTGTTAGTTTCTCTAGATTGGGATTGTTTTTTCACTTCCATTGAGAAAATGGCGAAGGTAGATTAACTCTAGTTTTTGTTGTTGTATATGCTCTGTGTACTTTTCCATCTATTGTAAACTAGACTCTCCTACATATCCATGGAGTAAGATACAATCAAATCTAGTTACAAGCTAAGTTCACATGCTCCTATCACCTTGAATTGATTTCACATTACAAGTCAAGTGATGAATTAGATTAACTTCAATGTGATGAAGCAACACAGTCCTAAGTATCACTGACTAAAACTTGCGAGATTCGTCACCAGTCAAGACCACACTAAAGTCAACGGAAACAAAGAGAAGCCAGAGATAATACCTGAAGGCGCATAAGCAGATCGGCGCTATGTTTCTGCACGAATCGATTATCCGAAAAAGACTTCCTAGCTTCTTCGACGGCGGCGAGATCCTCAGGAGTACCGAGATTCGGATCGAACTCCCAAAACTGTCTTCCGACGTGATTATTGGTGGTTCTAAGCCATGGACTACCTCCTTCCGCGATCTTCAGTTTCCACATTATCGCTCTCTCGAGAGGGAAAAATATGCCGTTTGATCGGAAAATGAGTTTGAATCAACGATGGATTCTAGAGATTCAGTGAGGAGAAAATCGGAAATTTGGCTATTGTATATTGTGGATGAAATCGAGGATCGAAGAAGAAGACAGAGATGCAGATTTGTGCCAGATGTGTACAATACATCGAATAGAGTGAAAGGATGTGGAACCAACTATAAAGTTAATAGAATAAATAAAATGCTGATTTGTCACGTGATTTCGATATATTTAGTCGATTTCAAGTAGTTGCATTTATATTTTTGGATCTCTTTCCTTTTATTTATGACTCACGGTCGCTTGTTCTAGAGTTCAGATATGTTTAAAAAAAGAAAGAAAGAAAAAAAATCATAGATAATTTGAAAGAAATGTTGAGAATCCAACCGAATCGAAATCTACCAAAATCGAGATTTGATTCTAAGAATATCATCATATATATTTATAAACATTATTATAATTTGACTGTTGAAGTTTAAGATTATTTTAACGTAGTAATGTTTTTTAATTCGTTTTTATGAGAGTTTATTATAAATTTTTTTATTACATTTTGGTTTTTTATTTTTATATAACAAACTAGATTCTGACCCGCACGTACTTGGAGATTTTATATTCTAATAAACATATTAGAATAATTTTTAGTGATATATATATTGTAGTGTATAAATTATAATGTACATAGAAAAATGTATAGTGTTATTTATGACACAATAGCTAATGTTGTGTACCGCATATTATGCGGGTTGTAAGTATTATCGTATGGTTTTTTATTAAAGTTTGTATATGTTTTTTTGTGTTAGTGAATTAAATTATAGTATATATATATATATATATATATATCATAAACTTGTCACTTATCATTATATTTAAAAATATAAGATGTGTGGAAGGTAATGTAAAAATAATAGTGTTTGCAAAAAGTTTTAGTTAAGATTGTTTTTTTTGTTAGTGAATTATATAAAAACATATATATCATAGGTTCCGATTGATAACCACTTTTGAGGAAAAGAATGAGTAGGAAAGTGGTGTTCTTCTTTGTTCCTTAGTTTTTTTACCATTTACAACGTATTTTTGTTCCATTTTCAGACATGTGGGTCCTACATTTTTCATCATCATTTTTCAAAAAAAAAGGAATGATAGAACAAAATTGTTCCACCCCAAAATTGTACAGGAACCAAGAGGAGCAAAAAAATAAAATTCGTTTTATTTATTAAATCAATTTAAAATAGCTTTATGATAATATTTATATTTCTATATATAATATTTTCTATATCTTTAGTATATATTGATATATATATATATATATACTTTTTTATCAAACTTTCAATTTAATGAATGTTATGAATTTATTTTAAATTAGTATAAATAAATGTTTTAAAGTGAAATTTATTTTAAATTTGTAATATAATTTAAATTTTTACTATAAAATAAATAAATGTTTTGAAGAGAAATTTATAATTTAATTTATTTTAAATTCATACAGAACTTTAATTTTAAATGAAATTAATAAACAAAATTCAATAAATGATTTTTTTAGTAATTCTTATGTTAAATATTAGTTCACCTTTTTGGTTACCATTTACCATAATCATTTTGTTCAATTCTTATGTTCCTCTTGGTTCCTACTTATGACTATTTTCCTTTTTTTTGTTCCTTTTTGTTCTTTTTCATTCATATTCCTATTGTTCTTTTTGTCATCACCAATCAGAGCCATAATGTAGTAACATTTCATTGGAAATTTTTATTTTGTTCTTAAAATTACTTTAGTACATACTTTTATTTTTGTTTGATTAGTTTTAATTTTTGAATAGAAATTTTGGTTATTTAAAGATTTAACGATTTTTGCATCATTTATTAATGTTTTATTTATATAAATAGTTTGATTTTGCTGATAACAAATAATTTTAACAGTTTTAGAAGTCTAATAGTTATAAACTTATAATAGAAATGTGTATATTTGTGAAAGAATATTAAATTTTAAACAGTTTAAACTTTCTATACAAAACTACAGTTTATAAATTAAAATTTACTTAAGTGACCCATAATTCAAGCTCTCTAACAAATATGCAAGCTCATGCCATTTTATTCAAAATATAAGTAATCCTATCACCTTTCATTTGCTTTATAACCAAAATAGATTTGACATATGAATATATTTTTAATAATTAAAATTTCATAATCAACTTAAAAAAAAAATAGATGTAGTAATCTACAAAAAGTATAAGTCCTAGAGGTTCTGGACCATTTCCAACACATTTTCTTATTAAGATAGTAGATGTTAAAATTGGTAAGTCACTGGCCCATTAGTCAAGGAGAATAAACTTTTGTTGAGCCGATTAGTACTCCTACACCCATTTAATATTTTCAAATTAATTTATTTATTTGTACAGATTTTTATTTTAAAAACAATCGTTGTCGTCTTATCTTCTTCCCCATTTTGTTTCAAAATTAGGGCTTCCGATTTCGCAGTGCTCACCTTCTTAGGTATCAAAAATCTTTTGAATTTGATAATTTAGATTGAAATTTAGTGCCTTCCGAGCTAGGATTCATGATTTTAAATTGGTTTGATGTATCTCCGGTGATGGTTTCCTTAGCTTCGGACCTTCGGTTTTTCCGATTAATTGCTTCCTTGTCTCTGAATTAGCTGAGTGGCGTTTGATTGAAGTTTTACTTTCCTTTGGGGCCTTTTCTTATGTCTTGAGTTAGAGAAGTGTTATTTTCTTGTTGTATAGTTTCTTACGGGTTATGATCAAAATTTGTGTTTCTTTTTGTCCCTTTTTAACTTTGTAGTTTGAAAATGCCTCGGTATGATGATAGCTATAGGAACACTCGTCTTTTTGTTGGCCGCTTATCATCTAGAACTTGTACCTGAGATCTTGACCATCTTTTTAGCAGAATACTAAAGGTAACAGAGTCTTCTATAATGCTCTTTTAGAAATGTCCATTTGGTAACTGGAAACCCGTCTCATCCTTTTTATGTTTGAAATTTTTCGTCCCATAATAGTTTCCATCCATCACTTGTTCTTTGCTTTAATGGGATGAGCAAGAAGGTAATTTTAGTGTATCTGCTTTAATTTCTCTTATTCTTTTTTTTTTTCTTTTAGAAACTAAAACCCAATGAGCACGTGATGATCATGTTATTGTAACATGTAGACTGATGATGTTAGCCCTTATCAACTAAAACGCAGGATATTCCTTCTTTGGCAAAGTAGAAAATAAGAGAAAATTAAATCAATATCGTATTTATTAAATTCTCACAAAATGATTTTATCTTCTTAATACACTAACTTAGTTACAAAATCTTGGATAGCAGAATAGTTTTGCTTGATTGCCAACAAAGACATGTCAAAAGCATTTGAAATTGATTTTCACCTAAGAAAAATTCTATGGTATTAGAAAACTATATACATGGTATTACTTTAGCTATATGCAATACAAAAAACATGTGCATACACTTTATAACTGCATACCTTTGATTGTATTGATTTTAGCACGGTGAATCAAGCAAATCACCCGGCCCTCTCATTACATGCTGCTTGGATTGTCCACCTATTTAGAAATGTCTGCTGTCATCTTGGCTCGTGATGGAAAGATTTGCAGTCATTTTTTTAAATGAGTAGGAAAGGTATAGATGATGTTTGCTATCTTAGTGAGTCTTGAAGAGGGTGTTAGACATCCTATATTTATAGGAAAAGAGTTCGGCTAGGGTTATAACCTATTAGATAAAAAAGAATATGCTTACGAATAAGTCTTTTGAGTATATATTTTAGTATATTCCTCAATTGAGAGCTAATGAATATTCACCCTGTTTATGACTTTGGTTGTTTTTGGTAACTGAATGATTACAAAATTTGAAATCACTGTAATTATTGGGATATGATTGTTTTGATAGTTTTGAATTCTAATAATCAAATTTAATGGTTATTGATTCAATCTTTTTAAATGATTAAGGAATTTTAAAGGAGTATAATAGCGACATTGGTGAGTAAATCAGCAACAAATTTGACTTTCTGACAATAGTCGCGAATCATCATATCTCCGATCTCCATGGTCCGTAGCTCGTTGTCAAGCTCCACGAGCTTCCTTATTGTTTCGAAATTGGTTCTCCACGTGAAGCCAGATGTCACGAGCAGAGCCGCAAGTTTTGAACACGGAGCGAAACAGGGGCTGCGCAAGGGTTCCGTAGATCCAGAGTTTGACGAGACCGTCTCGCTTTTGCCACGCCATGTCGTCCTCACCGGTGGGAAGAAGGTTGCCCTCTATATTACCAGAGACGTCAAACGTCATACAGTGAGTTTGGAACAACTCTCTCTAGGCATCGTAATTGTTGTCTTCAAGATCTAGAGTGAGCGGGATGTGATGTTTGATGTTTGTCACACTAAAACATCGTTCGTTGAGAATCTTAGCAGCAGCCATGAGAGGATGAAGCAGAGAATTTAGAAGAAGAAAAGAAGATGAAGCAGATCGGATCAGAGGCTGAGCTTGTACATGAAAAAAGGGTTCCACTTGAAATATCTAAATTAAAGAAAGGTGCTCTTATTGAAAATGATCTATTTATATTGAATCTCATATAAATATAAACTATGCAAACATTAAGCTTGTACATGCATACGGGTCTCGATTGGTACAAATTTACATTATTACACAAATATATAATCAAACCATTCACCTTTTTTTTAACACCAAAAATAACATGATTTGTGAGCTACCCAAATCAATTTTCCAACAATTATGAAGTTTGGATCCATATTAAAACTTTTTTGAAGTTTCCAATATTATAAATATTCGAATTTCATAATAAAATGACAAAATGATGTTTAATCACGTGATGGAGTTATATGGTGGGACGGGTTTGGATCGATATTAATACGGAATGGTATACTATGTATGAAATCCTAGAATTAATAATCAAAATACAATTATACAATTTTAAACACTAAAAAAAAATACTAACAAAACAAATATAACTTAAAATTTCAAAAAACATTAGTTATAAAAAAACTTTTCTATGGTGTATCATAGTATCATACTGTCATACATAAAAAAAAAAGCAATAGCACGTATCTATAGATCATCTTAAATACAAAAATTCAAAATATTATTTAATAAAAATATAGACTTATGATGTACCTCTTGAATATGTTATTTATATATAAATAATATTAACTAAAAAAAAATCTCTAATTTTTTTAACAAAAATATACACCGCGGGTCAATCTCTAGATAATACAAGTTTTAAATCTTTATTACCTCTAAAAAAACTCAAACCACAAACAAAAAATACTAAATTTTAATAATAAACTAATATACAACAAATGTCAGAACATAAAACATCAATTACCCAAGTTTTACATAGATAAAAAATTTATGTCAAAAAATATATGATTCATATACTTTTCAATAAACATATCCATCCAGGGTGTACCGCATGTCAATATCTAGTTATATACATAAAACTAAGCAAAACTAATATGTAACATCCATCTTGACAATACAAAGAGAATATGTAGAAATAACTAGAAAAGAACTTCCATGTGAGTCTACGTCCCTGTATATATAGTACAAAGTTTGAGTACATTATTATTTTTGTTTTTGGTATTTTTTTTGGAGTTGTCTCTGCTTTCTGTTAAAAAGTAAGAAAGATCTTGTCCTCTACATTATTTTCTTGCAGATGAAATTCCCAAAATAATATCACACGTTAACGCAAAACCAACTTTTTCTACTTATAAAGGGGGATTCCGTATATTGAAGTGTCGACATCAATTAGCTCCAAGCAAGTTGCGGTTTTAAGACAACTTTTGCATGAAAAGTTTACTTGATAGCTTGTCGATTTACTTTTCATGACAAGTTAATTCCCTCACTTGATAGTCCCCTCGACGATCTCCCATCAGCTTCACTCGCATATGTTGAGTAAAAGTCATCATCTCCTTGTTCTCTCTCCTTCATCAAATCTTCCATCTTCTCAACAGCCTCTCTTATATCTAACCTTTTCTCCACATCTACTTCACAACAACTCAATCCAATTCTCATGAGATTGAGTATATGTGCTTCACAATTGCTTGTTTTCCCCATTTCTTGATCAAACAATTCTTGTGTCCACTCTCCTTTAAAACTAGACCTTACCCAGCTCGCTAGGTCCTCCTCGCTTTCTTTATCCACTTGTGAGAAACTTTCAAGTAACTTTCCCGTAAGAATCTCCAAGATGAGTACACCTAGCCCCCAAACATCGGTTTTCTTGGTCACACGGCTTTGTTTTACGTACTCTGGGGATTTGTAAGCCACCATGAGCTCTTGCGCGCTTTCTTCGTTGATCATTGGGATTAAACCATAGTCCATAAGAAGAGGCTCAAATTTCTCACTTAGAAGAACATTAGATGATTTTAGATGACCATGAGGAGCCATTAGGCTAGGTAGGTTTTTGTGGAGGTATAAAAGTCCCCTTCCTACACCTTTCACAATATTGAATCTTGTTGGCCAATCCAAGCTTGGTTGCCCTAGGGATTTATGACCTAGATTTATACATAGAAAAAAAAAAAACATATCATAAGCAAAGAATGATTTAATTAGCATTAGTGTTTGCAAATGAAAAATTAAAGAGAGAAAAACAAATAATACCATGGAGATGAGCAGCCAAGCTTCCATTTGCAACAAAATCGGAAACAAAAAGCTTTTCCTCTTTTTTGTAGTAATAAGCAACAATTGGGAGCAAATTCTCATGGTTTAACCTCCCCAACCTTTTCATGTGTTCTTGGAACTCATCAATTCCTGCACTATTCATATGTTTAAACCTCTTCACTACCATCACCGATCCGTTCGAAAGCAATGTCTTATACGAAGCTCCAAAACATCCACTTCCTAGAATCTCTGCTGATGCTTTCAATAAATCTTGCAACTCAAATTTCCCCTTGTCATCTCTCAAAAATGACAATTTTGTGGTATGAATCATCTTTTTAGCAGCACGGTTTTGTGAATGGTAGCTACCTTGTCCCCTTTCACTTTCTTGGATTCCAGCTCTCATTTGTAGACTTGATGGTCCTGGTTCTGCTGACAATAATGGTTGTTTCTTCTTTCGTCTTCGGATAAGGAAGATGACCACTCCAATAATTATGAGTGATGCAGCTAGTGCTGCTACTGCTGCAGCTACAATGTACAAAAACTTTGATGATGTTTTCTTGGTGCTCGACTTGGGTTCCGAGGAATGGTTGTAAGGAGAAGAACACTTTGTATCCAAAGGTTTTCCACATAAGCCTTTATTCCCTACAGCCAAAGAAAAACATGTTTTTCTATTAAAATTATATATATGTGGTTTTTCTAGAGTTATAACAAAAGTGAATAAAATTAGTGCACCTTCAAACAATTTTGGATCCATTGTACTGAAACTATTTGGGATTTGACCTGCCAATGCATTGTTTGAAAGGTTTAACATGTTTGGATGATGTCTGAATTCTGGTATTTGTCCGGTGAACCGGTTCCCGTCAAGTCTAAGCTCTATAAGCTTTGGACTTTTGACCAAGGACGTTGGAATTTCACCAATAAAATTATTTTGCTCCAGATGAAGTTTTTTCAACCACCCCATGCCATCAAATGCATCCTTAGGTATCTCTAGGTCGAATTGATTGTTTGACAAGTAAAGTGATTTCAAAGCAACAAGTTTCTTGAACTCTGGAAATGGACCTTTAAATTTGTTGTTTATGAAACTAAGAGACCTTAGAGAATTCAAACCCATCAACGCCTCGATGTCGATAGAGCCAGAGAGCTCAAGATTCTCTAGTCGTAACCCCCAAACAAAGCCTCTATCACACAAGACACCAGTCCATTTGCATGGAGGATTCCTTCTATTCCAGCTCTCCAAAGCATTTGCTCTCCCAATAACAAGAGAATTCTTGAATTTCAAGAGAGTTTCGGTCTCTGATACGCCATTAACAACCATGAAGAAGACAGATACAATGGAAACGAACATGAGACATTTGGATTCCATAACCAGTTAAGAAGGCGCACGGGAGGCGCGCCCTCTAAGGGTAGATGGAAGGAGAGTCTCTGGAGATGAAGAAAAACGAAGATAATCTGAGATGGATGAAATGATAGAGGAAAAAAAGGAAAGAAAGAGAGAGAGCGAGTGTTGAAGAGGAGAGGTCTCTATCAAAGCATACCAAGAATAGACAACATAAGAAATTTTTGTGGTCTATCAAAAGAAAGTTTGTGTTGACGAAGTCTTTATTTTTGAGAAAGTCACTTAGAGATTTGTGGTGGAATTTTAGACACTTCCGGTTTCTATGGTGTTTTTATTTCTTCTTTTTGAGTTTCTTAGCTTTTCTTATATTTTCTTCAACATGGATGGGAATATTAATAGTTATTTTTCTATTACTTAGAATGTGTATTTTCGACGTTGAACGTATCATGAGGTTTGTTGCTAATACAATATAATATATGTAGCTCATCATAGATGAACATTTTTTTAATTATCTTTTTATTTAGAGTTCAAAAGATCCAATTTTGAGGAATATTGTTTACATAAATGATACGAAACGGTTCGAACTTTTCATACCGAATTATCAACTTTTACATTTGCATTGTGAGAGATTAATAATAAAAAGAAGCTTATGAATTCTTCTTTGTCGCTTTGAAAATCCTCCAAATATGTTGAAACGCCGACCATTCGGTTGGGAAAGACACCATATTCACCAGGTTTGAACTGTCCGTAAAAAGGCTAAATCTTAGTTTTCGGGACAAATCATACACTTTATCGTCCAGAGTAGACCTTCGACTTAGGTATGGAGTAGAGATAGACTTCTACAGAGATTCGCGTCATATAGTTGGCAACTCTGTATTTGATGATGTATAGAACCACACTGTTCCTGAAAACTTATTGTTTTCTCTCTGTGATCCGTCCACAAAGCACCAAAATCCTAAATAAATATATTATTATGTGAGATCTTTCTAACCCAAACTTTTTTATCTGGTTTAAGAAAACCTTAATTATCAACATGGAACTCAATTTGAGCTAACTGCCACGATTTTGTTTTTTTTTCTGTTAAACCTAGAACCTCTAGAAGATCTTTATCCACATTGTTAAATATTTTTTCATTTCTCATTTTTTAAATATACCAAAATTATCCATAAATATGAAGATAAATAAAATTCTAAAAGTATTCTTCAGAATAAATAATCAAATATATATAAATAGAAGTTGTGGAAAAATTTAAAAGGACTTTGGAAATTTGTGAGAGAGATATGTGTCATGCATCGTCTGTCAAAATGTTTTACACATATTGAAATGGCATGCATGTAAAATATTGCAGTTTACATATTCCAACTATAAATCTGCTACATTCAATAACTAAATAAGTACTATCTTAAATGTTTATTTTTTTGAAGATAGTAAATAAATAATATAATTTTTTTTATGAAATATGAATATAATAAATTGTAATTAAATTTGTCATTTATAATATTATTTTTATAGTCAAAATTAAAGTCATCAAAATTTATCTATATTGCAAAGGATTGTGATGTGTAACACCTTGCTATTTTCCAAAACAGACGCTCAAATTCAATATCCTTGTTTGTCTTCTTCCAATTTTCCAAAATGTGTCTTGCACACATTCTGTGTTCAGCTTGGGGAAGCTCATCACGAACTGCATTTAATAAATCTTGTCACCACAAGTAAATAATATCAATATCCAACACAAGAAATCATAAAATCTTGCATTTAACTTACGAGAACCAAAAATCTTACATGATGTTTATCAAATATCATTGTAATGTCAGCTCCATCTCCAAGACTCAAGTCTTTTTTCAACAGTTGCACAAAACACATCTAATTATCAATATCCTCCACCTCTACCACTGCCCAAGTAATTGGAAATATTCTGTTATCCCCATCTTTACCAACTGCAACTAACATTTTCCCTTTGATATCCCATTTCATAAATGCATCATCTAAACGAATAATAGGCCAACAAGACTTCTTCCAAGCTGTTTTCAATGCATCAAAACAAACATATAACCTATAGAATCATTGCAAGCAAAATGTGATTCATGACTAGCCTTTCTTTTATTTCTTAGCAATTGTTTTGCTCTCCTACACTGATGCACAGTCACAATCATATTAAACTCCCTCTTAATTTCAACTACCATCTCCTGAGATTTAATTTTAGGATTCAATCGAAGCCTTTCTTCCCAAAGTTGTGCAATAGTTCCACTTTTCAAAAACTTTGTTTAACCGGATCTTACACAAATATGCTTATTATAGAATCTCCTTATCAAAAGCTTGTTTTTCCTCTTCTCAAAAGAACAATACACTATCCAAGGACACTTTTCTTTGATGTGTTGTGTACACTTTGCCCCAAGCCTATTCGATGATGACTTAAACATTTTGATATCGTATTCAGTCTTTAGAGAATACCTGAGGAGTGCATACTTGAATTCGTCTGCATTGTTGATTGTATTATTCAAGGCTAGCGGTTCATCGGAATGGTCTCCATGAGTGAATGGCCTCTCAGCTTCATATTTGTCATCATCATCTGATAATGGATCTGGAATCTTCTCGCTGTCCCAAACATCATCTCCGCTTTCATCAGATTTATTAACAGCATCATCTTAACACGCATCAAACCCAAAATGGTCTTCTAAGTTATTGCAGATTTCAACATCAACAAATTCATCTTCTTCTTCCTCTAAATTTTCAGCCAAACATTGTTCTGCCTCTCTGTACCCGCTATTATCTTCGACAATAACCGGACAATCATCTTCATCAACACTAGAATCATGAGATCATATCCTTCTCCCTCCTCATTTACTATCTCCTCTACAACTCCATCACCTATATCTCCATCTTCTGCAACTCCACGCTTTGCAACTCCATCGCCTCCAACTATTTCGGGTGCAACATGATTGGCTTCAATTCCCTCACGTTGAATTTGGGCTTCACCATCTCTTCGAATTGGAAGCTTTCTCCTTTGTCTATTCATGGTATTCTCTCTGAAATCAATGAATTTGATTTCGATCTCTATGCCTCTCGATTAATTTTGAGTTGAATCGCCTAAGGTTCTTATTTGGGGAAAAATATGAGAATTTTTAAGGTTTAGTCTAGGTTTATTACGTTTAATTGAAGGGATTTAACACCTTCTTTAGTTACTAAACGTTGAATATATTTTGGTCCAAAAGCATCAAGTCAATGATAAGTTTGTGATTTAATTTGTTCCCACAATAGTTCAGGAATAAATGAGTTAATTGCACATAGTTTAGGAATTAAATGATCATTTTCCCCACCGGTAAACACATTCATGTCTATGGATTATCGTTTTAATCTATCTATACATATTTGGTAGACTATTTAGCCAAAAATCCCTATACTATTTACTATTTACATTTAGGTTCTTACAAATTTTATCTCAACCAAATATTTTATTTTTAAAAACTTACAAATCATTAATTTGCATTAAATACTTGAATTAACTCTTTCCTAAATTTTTAAACTTAACTAAATCTTTCTTTATTAAACTCTATCCGATTAAGAATAATTTCCTAAAACATCTATATCGAGACTAAATATAAATTTTTTATTTTTTTTGTCACTATATTTGTTTATATATATATATATATATATTTACTTTATATATAAAATACATATAGTTAATAAAATATTAAATTTTTTTGCATCTGATGTAATTAAAATTTTGTAAAACAGACATATGATACTCAATCGATGAAAATAAATAAAAGTACAAGGTCCCACTTTGCTTAAAGAATTAGGAAATTGTTAAGAGCCATATTATAAAAAAGGTCAAACCGATTCCGAATACGAATGAGCAGGAACCTTAATATATCAAACATCCAAAAGTAAAAGTGTTATTCGATTACTCCATTTCTTTATTTTAAAATCACTACAACTTTCAAAGTTTTAAAATATTATATATATTTAAACTTTATTAAAAGTTAAGTATTAAAATTTTTTAAACTTTTTTAAGAGTTAAAATTTATTAAAAATTTTAAATATTAATGATTTTGAAAATTTTATAAAGTTTAAATTTTGTAAATATTTGAACTTTATAAGAAATTTAAATATTATAAATATTAATATTGGACGATATACTACGGGTGAAATGCTAGATTTAACAATCAATATACAATTGTAAAGTTTGGATCGATATTAAAACTTTTTTGAAAGTTTCCAATATTATAAATATTCAAATTTCATAAGAAAATGATAAAATGATGTTTAATTGTACGGGACGAGGTTGGTTATATTGTGGGATTGGTTTGGATCAATATGACAAAATGATATACTATATACGAAATCCTAAAATTAACAGTCAAAAATACAATTATAGAATTTTAAACATTCAAACTTTTTTATCAAAGTAAATATAACTTAAATTTTCAAAAATAAAATAGTTATAAAAATCGTCATGAGGTGTATCATAGTATCATACATAAAAAAAAAATAGCATGTATCTATAGATCATCTTCAAAACAAAATTCAATTTTTATTTAATAAAAGTA
Organism: Arabidopsis thaliana; assembly: GCF_000001735.4. Taxonomy (NCBI): domain Eukaryota; kingdom Viridiplantae; phylum Streptophyta; class Magnoliopsida; order Brassicales; family Brassicaceae; genus Arabidopsis; species Arabidopsis thaliana. The sequence goes on along the minus strand of NC_003071.7, from coordinate 2,912,094 downwards.
TAGGTCTATGATGTACCTCTTGAATATGTTATTTATATATAAATAATATTAATTAAAGTAAAAATCTTTAATTTTCTAACAAAAATATCAACCCACGGTGTACCGTGGATCAATCCCTAAATAATACAAGTTTTAGATCTTTATTACCTCTAACAAACCCAAACCACAAAACAATACTGAATTTTAACATTAATCTAATATACAACAAATATGAGAATATAAACATGAATTACCCAAGCTTTAGATAGATAAAAATTATATATCAACAATATATTATTCATATACAAATAATAATTCTTATAAGAAAATACCTATAACTTTTCAATGAACATATCCACCCACGGTGTACCGCGGGTCAATATCTAGTTAATCATTAAATTTTGAAAATAAAAATCATGCATGCATAATATATAATGCTTTTACTTAATATGAATTTTATACTATGTTGTTCAGAATACTATGACCAACAAATTGATAAATTTTCTTAATCTATCTAATGCTTAAACATTTTATACAACCTCAACTGGTTACATATAAGAATACTATTTATAGAAATTTTATTATATACATGTTGGTTTAAGAACTAGATAAAAAATAGAAAGCATATAAATGCTAAAGATGTGTATAATTTTATTACAATTATAAGTTACCACCAAATACAGATAGAGATATGCATGCAAAATATTACTTCAGTTATAAGATAACAATATTTCCTAAAAGAAAACTCGAGAAGACACGATGGAAGGCAACAAAACATAACCGAAAAGAGAGTTGAAAACCTTGCATCTTGCCTATTTGCTAATATTGGCATATGTTTTCAACGCCTTTGTAACCCACAATTTTGCATTTATAAACAAATTGTTAAAATCCTGTTTTTTTGGCAAGAGTTTTTAGAAATGGTGAAGATGGTAGATGGTGAGCGAAGAGACGAAAGCGTTGCAATTGCGATTGATCGAGACAAAGGAAGTCAGGCTGCATTGAAATGGGCTGTTGATAATCTTTTGACACCAGGAGAGACTCTAACTCTTATTCATGTTAAAGTCAAGCAAACCCTTGCTAATAATGGTATCCCCTTAAAGCTCATTGTTACATATTCTAGTCAACTTCGTTTCAATTTACCTTGAATTAAACATCATAATGTTGATGTAGGGACTCAACCAAATAAGTCTGGAGATGACGTTAAGGAACTGTTTCTTCCATTCCGATGTTTCTGCACTAGGAAAGACGTGAGTTTTGCGTCTAACTTCATCAATTTGTTAAAAGTATTATCGCGATTTTTACATTAAAACATTGCCTATCGAAACTATCACCTAACCACACACATTTTTCTTCATATCATTAGGTCAATTTATTCGTTAATTAGTAATTAGAAAGGAGGTGTTTTGGTCAAAAATGTTAAAGATTGAGAGTATTGTTGACAGATAAATTGTGAAGAGGTAGTATTGGAGAACGTTGATGCTGCAGAAGGAATCATAGAGTATGTACAAGAGAATGCAATCGATATTCTAGTACTCGGTGCATCTAAGATAACTCTTTTAAAGTAAGAAGATTTCTTCATGTTATTACTCTTCTTTGTCAATATAAAAACATGTCTTATATTAAGTAAATGTGTGTGTATGTGGTGTTGCGATAGGCGGTTAAAAGCGGTAGATGTTACAAACGCAGTGATAAAAGGAGCACCCAATTTCTGTACAGTTTATGCAATCTCTAAAGGTAAAATTTCGTCCGTTAGATCAGCTACCTCTTCACCTCCTCCACTTTGCACAATACGTCCACAATTACCAGCTCGGTCAAGTAATGCCAACAACAACAACTTCAGTCCTAGAGCTCAGAGAAGGCTTCAATCAGTGCAAAGTATACAAGACGAGATCGAGATCAAGTATGTTTTCCTGATAATTTACCAACATGCTTGTGATATTTTATATTCTTTTGCATGCAACTGAGTGATAATAATATGAATAGGTCTCCATATTTGAGAAAAGAATATGATCAAGGGACATACCAGGCCTTAGTGTCGGACTCAGACTTATCCTTTGTGAGTAGTGATAGGCCAAGCATGGATTGGTTTGAAGACAATCGATCCAACTATGCTACATCCTCAAGCTCATCTGAAAAACAGTCCATAGATTTGTGTTCTTCTTATTCTGCATTCTCCACAAGCTCCCAAGAAAGTGGGAGACTCTCATCATTGTCAATGTATAGCCAGGTAAATTAATAAAAATAATTTACTAATCAAATTTTTTCTGCCTTAATTAATATTTCTTGATTACTCTATAAATTCTCACAGGATGATGTAGAATCTGAGATGAGAAGGCTAAAACTAGAACTTAAGTATACAATGGACATGTATAATAGTGCATGCAAAGAAGCAATCGCAGCTAAGAAGACGGTATAACTACATACATACATATACATATATACTTAAAATAATCATCCGTTTTTATGATATTAAGATATGAATCTATGTTTTTGTCAGACTATTGAGTTACACAAATGGAAAGAAGAAAGGAAACATAAACTAGAAGAAGCAATACTTGCCAAAGAAGCAGCAATGGCAATAGCAGAGAATGAGAAGGCAAAGAGTAGAGCAGCCATGGAAGCATTAGAAGCCGCTCATAGAATGGCTGAAACCGAAGCTCAAAAAAGAAAGCAAATCGAAACGGCGGCTCTACGAGAAGTAGAGCATGAAAATAAAGCAATGCATGCTTTACCTCATAGTAATAGAATGTATAGGAAATACACAATTGAGGAGATTGAACAAGGAACAACAAAATTCTCAGATAGTCATAAGATTGGAGAAGGCAGTTATGGAACAGTTTACAAGGGTACTCTAGATTACACACCAGTGGCGATAAAAGTTGTGAGACCGGATGCAACACAAGGAAGATCACAGTTCCAGCAAGAAGTGGAAGTCTTGACATGTATAAGACATCCTAATATGGTTCTGCTCCTTGGAGCCTGTGCGGAATACGGATGTTTAGTCTACGAATACATGTCCAATGGTAGCTTAGACGATTGTCTCCTTAGACGAGGAAACTCTCCAGTGCTTTCTTGGCAGCTAAGATTCCGCATTGCAGCTGAAATCGCCACTAGCCTTAATTTCCTTCACCAGCTAAAGCCAGAGCCACTAGTGCACCGCGACTTGAAACCAGCTAACATATTACTTGACCAGCACATGGTCAGCAAGATTTCTGATGTTGGGTTGGCTAGGCTTGTCCCTCCCACAATTGATGACATCGCAACGCATTATAGAATGACATCCACTGCTGGAACATTGTGTTACATTGATCCAGAATACCAGCAAACTGGTATGCTTGGAACCAAATCAGACATATACTCATTTGGGATTGTGCTCTTGCAAATACTTACAGCAAAGACACCAATGGGTTTGACAAATCAAGTTGAGAAAGCAATTGAGGAAGGAAATTTTGCCAAGATACTTGACCCTCTTGTTACTGATTGGCCAATTGAAGAGGCTTTAATATTAGCAAAAATCGGTTTACAATGCGCAGAGTTAAGACGGAAAGATAGACCTGACTTGGGAACGGTTGTGTTGCCTGGGCTGAAAAGGCTCATGAATTTAGCAGAAGAAAACATGTCTATCACGCGTCCTTCGTCGTAAAGCAGCCAGAATAATAGCCAAGTTGATAGTCTAGCATCTACAACTTCAATCAAAGTAAATACATGACAGAAAATAAAGCTTTTTCACTCAAGATTATATGAAACATGTCTTCATTACTAAACCTTTTATTTTTCCTCTTTTCTTTTGTTTTTCAGGAGAAAATAAGCGATCAATCTCTCAACATGTATCGATATGATGAGAGTTGCAATAACAACACATCTTGATGAAAGAGTAGTGTAGAGAGAAGGAATAAGTAAAACTAAATCATCATGTGTTTTTATCTAGTCAAGAGGAAGATTTTGGTGATGTTAGAACTGCGTCACCAAGATGAAGATACCAAATGATGTCTGTTTTAACACAATTAAAGACATCTATCTAGATATGGTAGCTAGATGCATTTGTTACTCATCCAAAAATAAAAAGCGATGAGTTTAAATTGTCAATTCATATGAATATGATTCTTCCAAAAATTGTAAATGTTTAAAATATCCTCATATACAATCATAACTCAAATCATGTGAGTTTCGATAGATTAATGTTTTATATTCTTAAAAAACAACGAATTTGCACCAGGATTTTGGATTAATATTTTCCTTAGAAATCACAAATTACAGATCCTTTTCGTCAAAATAAAAAATCGCAGAATTTCGGGTTTCCGCCAAAGTCACAAAATATTGTTTTTCCATCAAAACAATTTTTTTATTGAATAGAATTATTTTGCCCAAAAACCTTAAAATCAAGAATTTTCCTACAGGAAAGTTGTGTGGTTTTTGCCATTACAACATCTCTTCGTTTCCCAACTCTTAGACTATCTCAAATTGTTAACTCTATTTCTTCATCTAAATATAGAGTGCCATAAAAATCGAGCAGAGGTTTGCTCTTTTTTTGCTTTAAAATATTCTATTTTAATATTTTGTTTTAATTCTTCACATATTCTTTTATTTATAAAGTTTACAAATTCTATCCACTAAGTTTTTTTTTTAAAAATACCTAATAAAACCATATTATTAAAAATTAAATTTTATTACAACACATAAATAGAAGATCGAATGATTAATACATTTTTATTTAAGCATCATTATTAGTGGATCCACAAGCGACCTACCGGATTATTAAATGTTTAAGTTCTTATTTTTAGTTTATCATTTGCATTGTTTATGTACTTTTAGTTTAATCTTGGCATTATTTTTCTAATTTAAGATAGTGTTATTTCGTATCATGTTGCCTGAAGCAATACTTTTGAGTTTTGAGAAATGAGTTTTTTTGTGCCTCAAAAATCATTAACCTTAAATTAAAGTTCACACAAAAGATTTTTTTCTCTCTCTAAAACTTTCAGAGAGAGAGAAAATTATTTGTGTAGAATTAGGTATTGCACTAACTTGAGTTTATTGATTCACAAAGTGTGATATTTATACAAGAGAGTCATCGTATAAAATAAACTCGAATCCCTAAATTATAGGACATAACTCTGTCACAAAATATATCACAAGAGATTCTACTCTATCCCCAATACTCCCCCTCAGGTTGGAGTGTGAAGATTCTGAATACCCAACTTGGACATAAGATAAATGAATTGATTACGACCAAGAGCCTTAGTGAAAATATCAGCTAGTTGCTCCGAGGTCCTAACATGATGTGTTGTTATAATGCCATCACGAACCGCATCGCGAACTGAGTGACAATCCCTTTCAATATGCTTCGTACGCTCGTGAAAGACGGGGTTTGCTGCAATAGATATAGCAGCCTTACTATCACAAAACAAACGAGTAGGCGCAGCGAGTGTGATACCTAATTCTTTTAACAACTTGTTAAGCCATTTGATCTCTTTGAGAGCAACCGACATTGCTCTATACTCTGCTTCCGCAGACGAGTGAGAAACCGTGTCTTGTTTCTTGGTTTTCCAAGAAATAGGCGAGCCACCAAGCAGAACCACATACGCACTAAGTGAACGTCGAGTCAAGGGACAAGATTGAAAATCCGAATCACAATAAACCTCGAGAGTCAAATCCTTATTAGCACTCAGCAAAATGCCCTGACCCGGTGAACCCTTCAAGTAACGAACTATGCGCATCGCAGCCTCCAAATGAGCTTCCCTAGGAGCTTGCATAAATTGGGACAATACATGAACGGAGTATATGCCGGTCTCGCTCCTAGAGTGCAACTCTCAGAAATTATATCAAGGGCATATTTTCGTTGAGACAAGAAAATACCATCAGGCCCACGACTTACTTCAATGCCAAGAAAATATTTGAGCTTGCCTAAGTCTTTCATGGAAAAGCAACGTCCCAAATACTCCTTAAATTTCTGAACCATATACTCATCATTACCGCAGATTATTAAATCATCGACATATACCAAGACGCGAAGTTCAATCCCTTTACAGGAATAAGAAAAGAAAGAGTAATCCTCATAACCTTGGATGAACCCGAATCTTTTAAGAGCATCAGACAATTTCTTAAACCAACACCTAGGAGCTTGTTTTAAACCGTATAGTGACTTACGAAGGCGACAAACTTTGTCAGGATGAGAGTGTCGAAACCCGGGAGGAAGTTTCATATACACCTCCTCTTCAAGATCGCCATGGAGGAAGGCATTATGAACATCCATTTGGTATACTTCCCATTGATTAGCAGCTACTAGACGAAGAAGAGTACGGACCGTTGTCATTTTTACCACTGGTGCAAAGGTTTCCGTGTAGTCTTCCCCTTCAATTTGATTGTTGCCTTGAACTACAAGGCGAGCTTTGTAACGTTCAACCGTTCCGTCAGCATTAAACTTTGTTTTGTAAACCCACTGACTTCCAATAGCTACTTTTCCAGTTGGCAGATCGACAATGTCCCATGTCTTGTTAACTTCGAGTGCGTCAACTTCTTTATACATTGCATCATTCCAGACTTTAACTTTAACATCTTCTTTAAAATGTTTAGGCTCATCATTTGCAGTGATTGCAGCAAGAAACACCTTATGTCCTGCGGAAAAACACTCATCGGAAATATAATCCGTTAAAGGATACTGTAAGTTACCTTGGATCGATGACGAGGACTGAGATGTAGAAGGAGAGAGAACGTGAGGAGTGTTTGGAGTGCAAGAAGCATTGTATAGAATGTAATCTTTCAGACGAGCAGGTTGTTGAACTTGTCGTTTTCCTTGTCGCGGAGGAGTGTTTTCAATAATCGGAGTGGTGTCTTGCTGGGGTGGAGAGACATTTGTAGACGGTGATGTTGAACTAGAAGAGTTAGTTGGCGTCTGAGTTGGAGTGACACTTGTAGACGGAGAAAGTGGGTCATCAACTGGAGTCGGAAGACTTTGTGGAGTATCATGCTCCGTATCTGACTCAGAAACATTAGTGACACAAACCGGTGGATCAGACAAATAATTTTCATCGCTCCCCCTGTCTTCTAGAGTCGTAAATGGCAACCAATCTTCATCATAAGTGATCGGACAAGTGACCGGTGGTGTGTAGATCGTATCACCCTCATTTGTTGCATAAGGAAACACATTTTCTCTAAACACCACGTCACGAGAGACTATGAATTCATTAGTACTCAAGTCGTATACTTTCCACCCTTTTTGTCCAAATGGATAGCCAACAAAAATGCATAAACGGCTTCTCTCACCAAACTTATCTTTATCCCGTGTAACACGATGAGCATAGCAAGCAGAGCCGAAGACTCTTAATTGATCATAATCCGGCTTACATCCATGCAGCAACTCATAGGGAGAGAGACCATTGTGAATAGAAGACGGTGTACGATTGATTAAATAAGCTGCTGTCATGACTGCTTCTCCCCAAAACTTGATTGGTAGTGATGCTTGAAACAAGAGTGCTCTTGAAACATTCAGAATGTGCCTATGCTTGCGCTCGACTCTACCATTTTGTTGTGGAGTTCCTACACACGAAGTCTGGTGAACAATGCCTTGTTCTTTAAAGTAGGATGAAAGACACATGAATTCTGTACCATTATCACTGCGAATGATTTTAACAGATTTTCCAAACTGTTTTTCCGTGTATGCAAGAAAATTAGTAAGAACACTACGAACTTCTGACTTTGCCAATAGTAGATATGTCCAAACTGACCTTGAAAAATCATCCACTATTGTTAAAAAATAAACTGCTCCACATGAAGATGGCACTCGATATGGTCCCCAAACATCACAATGAATTAAAGAAAAACAATCTGTTGATTTATTGCTACTATCTGGAAATACTTCTCTTGTTTGTTTTGCTCTAAAACATACGTCACAAGAACGAGAGCTAACAGAACAAGAGGATCCCGAAAACAAAGGTAAAGATGAAAGAACAGAAAAACTTGGATGTCCTAAACGTTGGTGCCACAAAGCATGATCTGTTGTGATGTCCACTTTATGCACCGTTGTTGTAGCCGCATCCGTTAGATAATACACTCCATCACGTTCCTCCCCGGTTCCAATCAAAGTCCTCGAAAATCGGTCCTGTAAAACACAAATTGTATCAGTGAACAATGCTAAACATTTGATCTGTTTCACTAGCTTGGAAACAGATATTAATGAGCAATTTAACGCTGGGACATAAAGAACATTAGACAAAGACACAGTCTCTGAAAGCTTGAATGTTCCCATGCTTATAGCAAACGTTTTTCGACCGTCCGCAAATCCCACAGAACACGAAGGGATAGTAACAATGTTAGTCAAGAGAGAAAGCTGCCCAGTCATATGGTGAGATGCTCCCGTATCAAGAATAACATCGCCAAGTTTCATCTTACCAGACAATTTATCGGAGGTGCCATTGTTTTTATTCTGAATCATCTGCGTAATAACCCGCAACTGATCCGGTGTGAATTCTGGAAAGGGTGAGAGATTGGAGGTTGTAGCGTGAGCCGCAGTGACTTGTCCTCTACCCCGACCTGAGTTATTAGAACCCGAGCTACGTCCTCCTCGACCACGAGAACTTGATCCTCGTCCACCTCCATTGGTTCGCTCTGTCCACCAATCAGGAAACCCGACTATCTGCCAGCAATCTTTCTTCTCATGACCACTTCGCCCACAATGTGAGCAGAGAACAGAGCGGTCACGAGACTTGATAATCGAAGAATCAGTCCTTCCATCGGCTGTAACTTCTGATTGACGAGTAAGAAACCCAATCGCCGACTGTTGTTGCTCTCTAATCTGAACTGATGCGAGTCTCTGTTCTTCTCTCACAACACGAGAGTAGATTTCTCCAAGAGATGGAAACGGATCCATCGCGATAAGTGTAGCAGAGAGCCCTCCAAAGCGTGAATCATCGAGTCCTAACACAAACTGATGAATCTTCTCTTCTTCTCTTTCTTTGGAAGGTTCAAGAGTAGCACCACAGGTACACAAGCCACACTTACAAACAGTAATTGGTTTGTAAATTTGAAATTCTTCCCAAAGCTTACACAAGCGACCATAGTAGTCAATAACAGGTTGTCCATCTTGCCTACACGCAGCAAGCTGAGTCTTAATTTGGTGAACATGAACTTTGTTTCCCACAGAGAAACGTTGTTTTAATTCACTCCATAGTTGATGAGCATCACATATGAAGGTGACCGTGGATTTGACTTTTGGTTCTATGGAGGCTCTAATCCAACCCACGATCATTGAGTTTACCGCCTGCCAATTCTCATAATCCGGATTATCCAATGGTGGTTTTGAGATTGAACCATTGATAAAACCAGTTTTACGTTTGGCTTGAAGTGCATTCAACATTTTTGTTGACCACTCGTTGTAATTGTCACCGGTTAACATAACAGAGGAAATCATGGCCCCTGGGTTGTCGGAGCTGGCCAGAGTGTACGGAGACACTTTGGTTACATCTGTTTGTTGATTGGTACGTGGATGTGTTGCAGAGGAGACTTCTTCTGGAATAGACATGATTTCTTGACATGCAAGAAACAAGGTTTTAAAGAGAAAAGCGGAAACGAATTCGAAACTATCGAATAAGAAACGAAATTTTTTATAGGTTTAGATCTTTAGAGCTCTGATACCATGTAGAATTAGGTATTGCACTAACTTGAGTTTATTGATTCACAAAGTGTGATATTTATACAAGAGAGTCATCGTATAAAATAAACTCGAATCCCTAAATTATAGGACATAACTCTGTCACAAAATATATCACAAGAGATTCTACTCTATCCCCAATAATTTGTTTCATATGCCGTCTGGTATGTTTGCGAGCTTGTGTTCGGACGAGGTCTAACTTTGTCGTTTCAATACCGTACGGTGAGTTCTAGGTATAGTTACCGGTGAATCCGGTTTGTCATCGCCGTTCTTTAGCGCTTTGCCTTTGTTTCTAATAATCTTATCAAGTTTCTTCATTAGGAAGAAAGAGTGGAAGTTTAAGAGTCTGGGCTTCATAAGCCTTGTCGTTCAAATTTTGAAGCAGTTTTGCTTGATGGGAAAGGCGACGTTAAGTCTCACCGGAAAATCTTTTTGGTTGCTTACGTCATCGTGATGCTTCATGCTGCTTTGGAATGGTGGATTCTTTCCTTCATATGAAGAAAGGTTTGACACGTGGCTTGTTGTTGGAGTGGTTAATATTTCAGTTAAATAAGGTGGGACTTTGTGGTTTTCTGATGATGATGTCATGTCCTTTATCCATAATATAGTATAAAACTAAAGTAATCCTCCATCTGGGCTCAATTTAACATTGGGCTGTTAATCTTTTTGAAGCCCAATAATAGTGAGGCCACAAGTTTTTAATACATCGTTAGTTGAGTCATCGTTTAGGTTTAGTTGTAGCCGGATTGTACTTCTCTGTTTACTACTGGATTTTGTCTTACTGTCTTTCTGGTTTGATCTCTTGCCATGCTTGTGTGAGTTCGGTGTGACCCGGTTAGATTGGTGATCGCTCCTTGTCTCGACTCAAAAGATCTGATCGAGATCTCGAGATCTGCTTAATTTAAAGGTTTCTACCGAGACGTTTCAAAGTCGTCTTTTCGACATCATCGTTTCCGGGAGAAGTGTGAGGATCTAGGCATTTTTGTCTTGATTCCATCTCGCTGGATTAGAAGCACAAGAGCGTTTGAGTTGTGAGGTAATTAATTATTCGCTATAGGAGGATTCACTTGTCATTAATTATTTTTTCGACTTCTTTAATATAACCATCTTGCATTTTATCAAATTTTTAAGGTAAAATTGCAATATATGGGTCAATTCTTTTTCGTGAACGGGGATGTTACAGAATACAAACGACCTCATAAAATATACGTGATTTATTTTAAATGCTTTGCAACGAGAATAACTTATTTGGATATCTACTTCACTTTCATACTCTCTCTGATTCATTTTGTTGAAGCCTAATTCATGGAAGTAAAAGCAAAACAACTATGTTGAAACCACCAAGCTATCCCAGCCTCAAGCTGGTTAAATTAGAATATAATCAGATACCTTATGAGCTCTGCAAATTTCTTCATTATCTAACTTGTTGGCAAACAAAGAGCTATCGTCGCGATTCGAGATACATAGGAAAGTACAAACAAGCATTTCTCTATGAAGTTATGTTTCAACATGCTGTGTCCCATGGTTACCCAATACAGCAAGCTGTATTCTCCAAGAGAGTACTTACAAGTAAAGCGAATTTGCAAACATAATACCTCGTCGCAAGCTCTCGCTAGCAGCTGCAAACTTGCTCTCTAAACTGCTTTCACCAACTGCCTCTGCTGCAGCTCGAAGCTGAAGGAAATCACCAATCAAAGTGTCATCGGATTTCTTAGAGGTTTAGAGAAAGGTAATTGCAGAGTTTGGTGACATTACCTGGTTCAAAAACTCGTCGAGTCTTCTAGCACTTCTGATGATACTACCTTCGAATATGTCAGTCATTTGTATAATCTCTGCAAAGCTTGCGCCCTTTCAAAGAGAAATAATCAAGAATATCAAATTTCTGTTGAGCTCAAGATCCAAGAATGAACAAATTGACATTCACTGTGCATAATACAGAAGTTGTTCCTAACATGTACGAAGTTATTACTCAGGTTTTCATTTTTTAAGCTTATAAGACATAAAGAGACCTCAGACTCTCAGAGGCTTACTATCTCCATGACATATAGTAGTCAAGTTAGCTAGAGTAAGAGATTACAATAAAGAGTGCATCTACAAACTTGGACTAGTGGGTAAAGGTGGTTCAGGAGAGTTGGGTATTCTATCGAATAATCCCTTGATTCTACTGAGAAAATAGGGTAATTATTAACACATGTTTATCCACAGAAAGTACTCTCATGTCTGTTAAAAAAAATCAGTATTTCTGAGATTTAAGTAATACCAACCTTTGACCAAGAGTAGATAACATCCATCAGGAAAGGCCTGATGGTGGATTCCACATACTCTTCCACGTCAATTTCCAGTTTGCATTCATGTTGTATCTGGCATCACAAAACAATGAGGAATCCAAAAAGTAATAGCTCGCACAGATAAATAAACAAGCTTTCAGCTGGGAAATTAAATTACCTCTGCTATTTTCCGTGCACTATCTTGGAGCTGCTGCAATGGTTTGGTAAGTTCATTCCTTAAATTTACCTGTTCGTTTGATTTATCAACAGGAATGAAACAGCTTGCAAGGGCTGCTACTTGGTGATGATCCAGATCATTAAAAGTACCTGGTAGGTAAGGAACACACAACGCAATTATATATAGTGTGATACAACCATTATACACTGCCTCAGTCACCTAAAAGGCCTACACTTAGAACTGTGTAGCTAAAGCAGTTGTCATACCATTAAACATCAGTTCAGTGACAAGCAATTCATCCCCTGTGTCTATCAAGCACGCAGCTCGTCCCTTTACCTGGACGACACCATCAGCATCAATGTGTCCAAGTTTCTTTAATACCCGAGATCGGTTCTTAAGCTCATCTCGAAACTTTTGGAGCTGCAGAGATAAAAAAAAAAAATATGCTGTAAGACACAAGAGGGATGAAAAGAAATCTTAAACTCTAGCAGTGAGTCTAGTAATCAATGAACATTCTACAATTTGTTTGCTTTTAAACGTAAAAGTTCGTCTCCCTATTATATTGTTTTAGTCTATACGTAGCTAAACGGGAAAAAAGTATAGGAAAATCGAAAGCAGTACAAATTGGATACAAGCAGAATTTATCATGCCAAGTAACAACCCTACTGGAAAGGAGATATTCCTTGCAGATAGGACACACATAATAAAGGATTCCATGCATCATTTACTCATGGGTGAGAGAGTAAGTAATATACCTGGGAATCACGCATTTTCGATTTTAGCTGTTGAATTTCATAATTCACCTCCGCTTTCCTCTGGAAACTCTTGATTTGTTGATCATCTTCAGACTGCAACACATAAAAAATGAGACAATAGAAATATTAATATATTGTTTAAGTTCTTAATATGCTTTCACAATATTTTGTCTTCTTTTCTTTAAGTTCAGAAGCTCAAAGAAATACTACATTTAGCACGACCTTGTGCATCGGATGAGCAAGTAACTTCTGCTCAACTTCTTCGATTTGGCTGACCAGATCCACTATCTCTGTGTCTTGAATATTCATATCCTGTAGATTATTATAAAACCAATGAAACCTGAATGCCATCTTCTACTAATTTATTACTTCAAAAATTAAAGCCTAGCATAAAACACAGTAAGCAATACGACATCGATGAGTCCATATACACTGTCATTTTAGACAAAAGGAAGGCATTTCAGTCATTTTAGACAACAAAAAATCAACAAGCATATGATTTATGCATATTGGCAGTAAGTTAAAAGATTGTGTAAAGCCTTTCATCGAAGATAGCACTACTTTAACAGCTTAAAAAGAAACCTTGACTGGATGGAGTTTTGGGAACCCTAGAGGGAAGCGACTTGACAACTCCTGTAATGCAAGTAGTATACTCTGTCTTGCTTCCACTGGCCGAAGATCAGAAGGAACTGATATCCTTAGTCTGCTCAAAGCAGAAATTAAGGGTAGCTGAACAGGAACCTGAAAAACGCAAAAGCAAAATTCTCAAAACTCCAGCACTCATGCAAATATAATAACATGTAAGTCCAGTGACAATGAAAATGTGCTCACCACATGCATTTCACCCTTTTCCCCAGCACGGGGAGGACATGGCTTTGGCTTTGCGCCATTTTCACTAAAACCAGTAGAGCAATGAAGTAGAGTATCCACTATATATCCGCCACCATGTGAAGAGGCGGAACCAGTTCCAACTGAAGAATTTTTTACAACATTAACGACAACTCCCCAGCCCCAATCCGTTCCACCTTCTCTTATTTTAACCTACACATAAAACACTTGTCCCATAAAGTTACTGTGAAGCTCCTGTTGTTTCAAATACTTACAGTCATATACAAATATACAATACATTTCCACTGTATAATTAGCTTTAATTTTTGACCAAAGTAACAAACCATCAAAGAATTTTTTGTCATAACCTAGAGGAAAAGCATGATGGAACAACCCATGAGCATTCAACTTTTAAACATTATACGAAGGTGATTAACATGTAACGATCTGGGTACAACCTATGACCATAGCTAGAGAGGAAAACATATTGTAGAGCTTGGTTACTAACTTTTCTTGTCTGATCATAGATGAGAACTTATATGAGATTATAATCAGTAAATCATTTAGAGTGAAGTATACTATAGCTTTAGAACGTGATATTTTTTCCCAACATAAGGAGTAATAACAAAGAAACCAATCTACCACTTGCAGGTTGCAGAATGGAATCAATGACTTATATCTCTAGGCTTTGATCAAGAATCTGAACTTAATGTATACTTACCAGCCGACCAGTATCAAGAAAACAAAGCACCCTTTCAGGCCTAATTATTTCTGACATAAGTTTCTTTTCATGTTTAGCAATGTCAAATTGTAGATTATGGTATTCAGCAACCTCCGCCTGCGAATAATTAAAGAAGTGAGAACAGACCCAAATAATCTTACAGACGTCATATTATAATTTCCTGAGAGCACCTCTCCAGAAGCGTTAAGAATGGCAGCTTCCTCTTCAAGTTTGGACACCTTATTCCCAATATCCGGTAAAGCCTGAGGTTGGAACACCAGCGTAAATTAGCATAAAAAATTTGTAGATAAAATTTAGAGAGTAAAAGGACCATCCAACAGCTACCTTTTCATGCTGGAATTGATGGAACGAGTGCCTTATAACATGCTCAGCAGTAAATTGTCCTTCGGCACGACTCAATAGATTCAAAATTGTGTAGTAACTCAGCCTAAAAGTACTAAGCAAAGGGGCTGGTTTTCCCAACATCATGTCCCTGAGTGTATTCATCTCCATCTGTTGAAGAACAAATGAAAATTATCCTATGTCATATAACTATACTCAGTAGAGATAATAAAGGATCCTCTTCGAAGACAGTATAAAAGATGCTATCCTTTAATGCATATAATTTGAAAATAATAAAGGATGCCGTATATTCCTATGTCATATAACTATACTCAGTAGAGATATATCGGATCTTCCTGGATGGGAATTACTAGTTGGTTGCCGGTAATTGATGTAATTATCTCCAATCAAATTACTTATAAAATTACCTGTTCATCAATCATAATAATGCAGATGCCACGCTCGTCCTTTCCACGACGTCCAGCCCTGCCGCTCATCTACAAGCATTCAATATAAACAGACAATTACTACAATATCATTTTGTGATATTACATCAAATTCACCACTTACGTCAACAAACTACCACCCACCTGGATATATTCACCAGACCCAATGTAACGATGGCTGTCACCATCCCACTTCTTAACAGCAGTAAACACTACAGTTTTGGCGGGCATATTCAAACCCATAGCAAACTGTTACAAGAGCAGCATTTGAGGAACAATCATTAATTAGCACAAAAGAGCGTTTAACAGCTGAAAAAGACAAGCTAATTCCAAAACATTTACGGTTTCTGTGGCAAAAAGCGCTTTCACAAGTCCTTCCTGAAAAAGAAGCTCCACTAATTCCTTGATGACAGGAAGAAGACCAGAATGATGGACAGCAATACCACGTTGGAGCAGTGGCAACATCAGTTCAATGGCAGGTAAGGATCTATCCTCTTCATTCAAGCACTGCATTGCATTATTAAACACCTGTTCCACAACTTCTTTCTCTTCATCTGTATTAAAATCGAGTTTTGACATTGACAATGCATGCTGTTCACACTCTCTTCTACTGAAGCTGAAGATAATGACTGGTTCAAATTTTCTCTCCATGATCATCTGCAACAACAAATAAGAGTCAATATATAACTTGTGCCTTGATACTACACTCTTGGTACTACCTCAGAGCAGTAAAGTAAAACTTCAAGAGCAGAAGTATGACGTGTGATCGGCGCCACAAGCAGCAACATAGGACAACCATAATTAATATACATACCTTTACAATTTTGTAAACATCAGAATCACCAGGGCCACCTCCACCTTTAGCACCCCTACCACCAGATTTGCCATTCGCACTCTTTTTCCCATCATTAGATTTCGGTTTGGGGAAAGTATCCTGCATCTTAACGAAACTATCCTCCCGAAACTGCTCATTATCATCAACCACAAGGTACAGTCCACCCCCACCCATAGGAAAAGCATAATGCTGCAGAGGTGTTGGCCTAAAATCTGTGTACACAACATGACATGGCTGCTTGTGCAAATAACATATCCATTCCGCAAATTCAGTAGCATTCGACATAGTCGCAGAAAGGAATACCATCTTAATAGCAGGAGGCAGGAAAATAATACTCTCTTCCCAAACAACTCCTCTTTCTCTATCCTTCATATAATGAATCTCATCAAAAATAACCCAAGCGACCTCCTTTAACACTTCAGATCCTCTATAAAGCATAGCTCTCAAGATCTCAGTAGTCATAACCAAACAACTAGCATTAGGTGAAAGAGTAACATCACCAGTCATCAAACCAACATCTTTAAACTCATGTTGCAACTCTCTATACTTCTGATTACTCAAAGCTTTCAAAGGAGAAGTGTAAATAACTCTCTGCTTATCTCTAAACGCCATTGCAATAGCATACTCAGCAACAGCAGTTTTACCAGCTGAAGTATGAGCAGATACCAAAATCGATTCTTTTCTCTCTAAACAAGCTACAGATACACTTTGAAAAGGGTCAAGCTTAAAAGGATAAGTCTTGGCCATGTCTCCATTGAAGACAGGATTATCAAGCGTCCCATGAATCGTCTCTTCTTTCGTTGGTGTGTAATCATTAGGAACAGCAACTTCATGTACACAAGCACGTTTAAGACTTCTACGCTTCGTTCTTGGTTCTGGCGTCGGAGTTTCATCAGAACGAAGTTTTGAACTTTCAGATTCTTTTCTTTTGCCGAGAGTCTCTGGTTCTTCCATTTGGGCACTCATGGATTTCTTCAAAAAGAAAACTTTTAATCTGCAAATCTTTAACAAATCGGAATCAAAGTGGGAAAGATACAAACTTGACAAAGTGGAATCAACGTTGAAATTTAGGGTATCGCACGGTGGTCGTCGTGATAACGGCGGCGGCGGGAGCTTTGTTTTCTTTTAAGTAAAACGAAGAAAACGGGGTTTTGTCGTTTTGGGCTTTAATTACTGAGTTCTTAGGGTTTATATCTATTGGGCTCACTTTCAAATCCGGTAAGGAAAAGCCCAATTACATTTTTTCTCGCTGAAATGGTTTTTATATGAATTAAATGAATGCTATGTGGGTTTTCCATCCGATTGAGCCCAATTGTCGATCGTTCGTGGTTGTGTATTTTTTTTATTTATATGTTTTTGTTTATTATTTAGCAGAAAAATATTATTTAAAACATCAGTTTGAAAGTCGGTCCATTACCGCAACCTTTAAAAAAGCTTCTCTCTCTTATCTCTCTCATATCCTTTAGAGAGAGGAAGCTTTATGTATTTTTTGTTTTCCAATTAAAATCAGTTCTTTGCCGGCTAAATCCGGATATGTACCTTCTCACCTAAGCGTGAGTTCTCTTTTAGCCGTTTTGGCTATTTTGATTTTGTTTCCTCAATCCTTTTGCAGAATCTAAATTCTCTTCCAGTAAAGAAGAATCAAAATCCGAACGTTTAATTGAGAGTTTTTAAGATCATTGGCTGCTCGATTTCGATCATGAGAAGAATAAATCCTTCATATCCTAATCGTGGCCGTAATCGGAATTGGAAGAAGGTATCACCTCAAGGTTTCAAATCGTGTTGAGAGGATTTCGTTGGCTGGTGCAGAACATATCAAGAGAGTGTGTTTACGACTGATTTGCCCTCTCGCCCGCTGCGTCTTCCCGTGTTTCATAGATCTGATGGCTTGCTAATCTCTGTTTTTTACAATCGGAGAGTTTAGCAAAAGGTAGCAAAGCAAGGTGATTGGAGTTTGAAGCTGAAGATCGGTAAAATCCTTGGTCAGAAAAAGCTTTTCTATGGTGAAAGTCGAAGGATTGATCGGTGGTTCAGCTCGGTGGAGATGGTGGTGGCTGTGCCTTTCCACTTCCAGCATGCATCAATACACGTATCTTCACACGTGTCCCTTTTAGACCTATGTTCTCTTGTTTCTTCTTGTAATTTTGGGCTAATTGAGTTTATCTTTTGTGTAATTGGGCTCTTTATCACCTTGTAATCCTCTTTGGATTTTAATGAAAAGTTTGACGACAAAAAACATCAGTTTGAAAAAAAATGTCAATTTTGTTTTGGGTGAATTAAATTACCAATTTTAATTAATTTTATTATTAATTATGAAGTTTCTTTGACTTTACCAAATTTAGGGTATTGTTAAGTCAAGTGACAGACTAATTAAACAAAGTAAAGTCGTCAACAGTTTCTGTTAAAATTCCAAAACGATGTTGTTTTTCTTTTTAAACAGAAATTTTGGTTCAAACAGTTAAGTAAACTTGAAGTATTTGTTCCATCCACTTTTCTCATTCTCCTACGCTGTTTCTTATCAATCTAAAGAATTTTTTTGATATTTTCTTGAATGATAGTTTTGACTTTTGAGACTTAGTTCACCATTTATCTTTATTGTCAATTTTATCAATTTAAAGCAAATTTTGATTTCTTGAATGATAGTTTCTAAACTACTAACTAAAATACGACAAGAAAAAAAAACTACTAACTAAAAACAAAATCAATTTTTATCAATGTTGAGCCAAAATAAAAATAAAATAGAGCATGTGTATGCACAGGGAAAGAGTCTTCCGTCTTCCGGTTTACTTTCACCAATAATCAATGCAAAAGCATGAGCCATCTTAGAAATGGTGAAAATAATTCCGGTCTAAACTTTCTCTTCTAAACTTTGGAGATGAGTTTGATGGACGAATGAAAATCCTCACAGATGTGTAGGTTCTTAAGAATGTGTATTGCTTTGCCACGACTCATGCTTATCAACCCGACGATGTAGCCCGATCATCTTCATGTGGTAATGAAGTGAGTCTTCTTTATCCTCTTCCTCCAAGTTTATTAAAATCTACTGGACAATAAATTGTTAAAAATTTAATAAACATTGGTTTGTATCTTTATATTCATAAACAAAAATCCTGATCGAATAATTTTAGAAATATTTAACCATAAAATGACATTAATCTACTATATTGATGTAGACAAAAAAATATATATATTAAACCAATGTGGGGTTGACCTAGTGGTAAATCTCCTAGTTTCGACATTCGAGTGAGAGATCTCTTCTCCAAAGGAAATAAATTTAATATGATCCCGCCACTAGGAGATGTAAGGTTTTCGGGCTTGAACTTCCAGATATTCAAATATATATATAAATTATATGCATTGCATGAGATATATATGATCTTGTAGAAATAGAAAGATTTCTTTTGAAGAAAATGTGTGAGAGTAGTGAATTACATTAGGTCTGGCAAACAGAATAAGAAAATTTTGTTTCTTGATCAAGCTAGAGACTTGTTTACGCCCAAAAGGTTTGATGTTTAATTAACCAAAAAATAGATTTAAAATGTAGATAAAGTATTATGTAAACATTTATAGAACAAGAGATTAAAAACTTAACACCAGCTTTTCATATATAAATAATCAATAGATATTTTTTCTTGGTGCAAATAAAAAATCTGAATCAAAAGATAATATGTTACCTTTAACATGGTTTAAAGCGATGAACATGAAAACAAAGAAAACTATAAACCAAGAACCTTCATATTTATAGTGGATGTGTTTTCTACATTGACCTTTAGGTACTAATGCACCGGATCCCGTCAGATATCCGCAGTTAAGCGTGTTTGGGCGAGAGTAGTACTAGGATGGCTGACCTCCCGGGAAGTCCTCGTGTTGCATCTCTCTTTTTTTTTTGGTTAAAACTATATGACTTGACAGCTTTTAGACCGTGAGGCCGAACTTGGCATGTAATACCTTTTTAGAAAGCCCAAAGAAAGACCTTCGATGAAAGAAACAAGACAATGGGTCAAAGTACCATTGTTCTTTTTAGGATAAAGTTCGTCTTAAAACCCAGATTTTATAATATAAATAAAATTATATATTAGTTGTTGTACAAAGATATAACTTTGAAAGTTATTAAAGAGTAAAGGTATAAAAAATTATATGATTAAAACTTACTTTATTAAATTGGATAGAAAATACAAGATTCAAAATACAAGAACAAAGATTAAAAGCTTTGAGAGTAAGAACAAGTATGAAGGGAGTTTGTAAAATGATCTCTGAAAATTCACTCTACTCTCTACACACTCTTTCTTTTTTATTTATACAAATGATACATAAGTTGTCTTGCATAATCCTTGATGTGGCACCTTAAATGTTGAGTAAGCTTTCATTGACTAATGATTTTGTCTTTTTGGTGTCTTGAATAGGCAAACTTTATCTCTTGGGGGATTGATGATTTTGGCTCGATATTGAAGTATTGAGTCGGCAACCTCTTCATATTGTGTAATTGATGAGTTTGTCTTCATATTGTCTTGAGAGTTGAATTTTGGAAATATCGTAAAGTAAGTTGCATAATTTTATTAGTGAAGTAATTTTGTCTTTTGTATAAATATCTAGTGATTATACATTTTATGGAGTATATATTTAGAGATCTGTAGTAAAATTTGTAGTATAATTATTCATTTTCTTATCATCCGTCGACGATAAGATCAGGTAATTTGGTGCTAATAAATCCGTGAAAAGAGTTTATAGTTCAGTGGTTTGTCGTCAGTTTTGTTGTAACTTTGTTTTTTCTTTCGTATTTGCAAATTGGCTTCGAGTAATCATGTTAGATTGCAACTGACTATATAAAGTTATTTGTCCATGTAGTAGCAATACCAAAACCTCAATAACCGGAGAAGTACTAAAAAGCATACCATAAGACAGTTTTGGTACAGAAAACCAATATACATACACTTTTACATATTTGAAAAAACATTTTTCGCCTTTTTTGGATCATTCATATTCATATTTCATTTAGATTGGTCAAGAAATTAGCAAAAATAACCCAAGAACAAGAAATAATCTCTTACCTTTGCATCGTCGGATCATTCGAGCTCAAGAGCTCGTTGTATTGGTTTACGACCTCTTCTACAGGCTTTCCCAGATACTTGGCAATGTATCCAAAGTCTACTTTGTCTGGTGTTGACAATGATAGCATAATCTCGAACCTTCCGAAGTCAGCTGGAGTCCATGTTGATTCGGAAGCCATGGAAGACCTGAAGGAATGGTACGAAGGAGATATGTAATTCAGCGTTAACGATGAGTCTTTGTATTCATAAGATTATATATGTACTGGGCTGACACAAGATTATATATGTACAGGATTGGTCCTAAGATTTTGGAGATCTAAAGCATATTTTCATATGAGATAATTCGTAGATATGTAATATTAGGTAATTTATAGAAAGTAAAAGAAATGTACTTAATATTTTTGTTCTAAACTCACTAGTATAATCAAATAATGATTTACTCTTTAATCACTTTCAAATTTAACAAACAAATACATTGATCTTAAAATACATCAATAATATATTTGTTGTGCTTAAGAACAATGTAGAAAACTAGAGTTTTTAGTATTAAATTGCGGATGCCAAAAATAGAGGACAAACCCTTCTATATATACATTATTAAGACGGTTTAAAGATAAGCTAAACTTCGAATTCTTCGGAGCTTAAAGAGGTGTTATTGGTTTATTGATTTGTAAATCTATATAGAATCTGAAAATCTCTATTAATTATGAAATCAAGATATATGGATTTTAAAATAACATGTGTTTACCCATGGATTTGAGTCCTTCTATTTTTCTCTTTCATATCCATTCAATTCCATTTAAAACATAATTTGGATTCTCAAATCCAAAAACAAATGACTAAACGAATAATAAAGAATTTTAACTAGTATTTATAAATCATCAAATCAATAACATGATTTTAATTAGAATTTTAAAATCAATGATTGAATAACAAATTATTTTTGTTTGGATTTCCAATTCCTTATAAATCTATAAACCAATAACCCCTCCTAAATTTTATATATTCCATTCTTTTCACCATTCTCCTTTATCAAAAAGGAAAGCTTCTTTTTCCTCAAATTGGGAAGTCGGTTGGGCGATCTTCCTAATTTGGATCGAGATCGTATGGCGACTTCCTTGTTTTCACCAAAATCGTCTGGCGATCTCCTTATTTTGGCCCATTAACATGTTTAACTTGGATACTCCAGAATAGTTGAATTCTCAGTTTAATTTGTACTTCCTTCGATTTAAGTTGGTGTTGTCGAAGATGCTAATTCCTACACCAACACACAAAATAAAAATAGAGTTTGTCGTCAACAACACTAAAACACTCTCTCAATAATGTCACAAAACTTATAAGATATAATTAGTTATATAATGGAATAAAGAATTACTAATTATGAGATGGTAAAATACTTAAAGTTTTTTTTTCTTTTGTTATTATCCAGCACTATACATCAAGTTAACCCAAAGAATGAAAGAAAAAATGGATTTATTGAGATGCGCGTATATACTACTTTTAGAATATTAACTCATGATTTTTTCTACTTTATCAGAGTAAAAAAATAACTAAGAAACAGAAGGCTATATATATCATATGTTAGATCAACACCAAAACACTTGAAATTCTTGTTATTTCTCTTATAGGTATTAGTAAATAGATTTTTATTTTATAGCTATTAGTGAAACTTAGCAACCAGGACGACCACTGTAACATGTGCAGAAATGCCAGCCCTTGAATGTCCCAAGCATGTCTTGACAATCACAACGCTTAGTTTTAAATAGTTTAGGTAGCATCATATCTTTTACGCACGTCTTGGTTCCGTTAGTGCCACATTTTCCACGGTACCTTTGTCCACCTTGACATCCTGTTGGTTTCACTTGTCCTATTTTCAATTAACCATAAAATAGATTTAAAATGTAGATAAAGTATTGGGTAAAGATTTATAGAACAAGATATTTAAAATTTAATACAAGTTTTTCATATATAAATAATCAATAAATATTTTTTCTTGGTGCAAATAAAAAATCTGAATCAAAAGATAATATGTTACCTTTAACATGGTTTAAAGCGATGAACATGAAAACACAGAAAACTATAAACCAAGTGATTGATCTCATGATTCAAAAAGATAAACAAAGTCGTATTTACTTGCAGTATTTTTTAGTCTTAAACTTATTATTGTTATATAGTTTTTTCTTTATATACACTCATAATAAAATATACTTAACACATGTACTAAAAATAGTTTTTACTAAACTAACTAAAACAAAGAAAACTAAAAATCAGGAAAGAGCCGGGCCAAGTCAATTACAAGATTGGTGGTTTATTTTTAGTGTGCAACAAAATATTGAATTTATAAAATATTATTAGTAGAAAAACATTGTGTTTTAATGTATTTTTACCTTAAAATCATGAGATTTTTCGACATTTATAACATCTAATTTGTCATCTTAACACAAATTATTCCAAATGATTGACTGAATACCTCCTTATTAATCTATAGAACTGAAATGGTGAGCTGCAAACTGTAACCGGGAATTTGATTTAATTACCGAGGATTTTGGAATAATCTATAGTATGTAAGATAACTCATCTCCCATTTCCACTTACGTCTTTTTCTCTCTGCTCAGGCTTTTCTTCACTTAGCTCTGCAAAACTTTAAAGGTTCTCGAGCATATTTTTGCTAAAAAATGCCAAAATCAACTCCAACTATTTTTATGCGGGTTTTTTCAATCCAAACTCTGATCTCCTGCCCTTATTAACCCGAATCCACATAAATTTTAAATAATAAACTTGAACTATGTAATCATTAGCCAATTTTAACATTATTTTTTGTATTTGTTAATATCGATTAGAATTGTTAAGTCGTAATTATTTGTTCTTTTATATATGAGTCATTCATTTTATTCAACTGGTTAAAGGTTACATAATTCATATTTGTTACATTATATAATAACATGTATTTGTTAAAATTGGCTACTAATTATATAGTTCAGGTTTATTATTTAAATTTATGAAGGTTTGGATTGGTAAGTACAGGGGGTCAGAGTTGGGGTTGATTTTAGCCGTTTTCCCCATATCTTGCTACTTAATCTTTTTTGAATTCTCAATTCGTATAACCTAACAATTGTTATTTTATTTTTAGAATTTCAACGTATCCTACGATGGAAGGTTTTGCATCAAAAACTGCAAACTTATACTTATGTTTTATTCTTAGAATTTTAACGCATGTAGTTATAAATGAAAACATAATTTTTTTTTTGTTGATAAAAATAGTTTCTAGGATTGACTTTTCAATAACTTAACGAGAATTTAGTAAATTTTAATTTATTAATTATAACTCACTAAATTTATTTTGCATGTGGTAAAATTAACTAACGAGATTATGCCATATATAAAAATTATAAAAATTTAATATGTTTCTTTTATATTTTTTTAATGGATTTTTGTTTTTTTTTCTTAATTATGTTTTCTTAATTCTTAATTATTTTATTAACTATGATATAGATTTTATCGGATATAAATATTATTTTGATATGAACTTGTTATCACTTAAGATGAAGTCTGTAGAATTCAAATGAGTTTATTATTATGAATTGAAATAGATAGTTTACGAATGTATTGCAAAATAGAATGTGTGAGATGAAATTTTTTTTTTTTTGTGTACCAAGATTTAATACCATACTAATCATCCTCAAAAGAGGGAAATGTTACAAAGGGAGGAGCCAAAGCTAACAAACTCCCTGATCCAAAAGCAAATTGGAAAGCAAGATAAAAGCTCATAGAAAGATAGATAAAAGCAGTCCTAACACTGATAACACTAGAGCGAATAAGTGAGATGACGCCACACAAAACACACAAAGTGCTAGGTTACTCGAGATTGAATCTGCTACTAGGACAGACAAAACAATCTTAAATTTGGCTGGCAAGACAGAGGTGACGAAGCACCGAACTGATGAGCCGTTGAAACCCCTAGAGAACACGGTCTCTGAAGAGCATCGTTCATAATAGGGGATGGTTGTGTGACACAAGCGCAACAACAAAATCGCCATGGAAACAAGGATGGTGTTTGAAAGATTCCCTCTGATAAACAGGAGAAAGAAGCGGGAGAACTCTCCTGGAATTGGTAGGAGGAAGATTGATTCAGACGAGGCTGAGTGACTTGAGGCTTCAAAAGTGGATGGAGGATAGTAGTATATCCAATCTAATAGGAGCAATGGATAGAAGTATATCCAAACGAAAATTTGTTTTCTAAATACTAAATTAAGTATAGAAAAGTGTGTAGATTACTATTTTAGAATGCAAATATCATCAATGAGATTGAATGTGTTGTATTGAAATGTATAATATAATATAATGCATAATACTGAAATTTTGTTTAAAACAAAAATTAATAAATTAAATAGAAAAACAACGAGTAGATTACTATTTTATTATCCAAAATTTAAATACTATCAATAAAAATTTACATTTATACACCGACTAAATAGGTGAATCTTATCTAGTATATTTATATTCCCATACCATTTTTACAGTTAATCCTTGGTCTACCTTTAATTCAAATTTTGATTTTTTTCGCAACCGCATGAGATCCAAAGATGATTGTTGATTGATCATTTGACTAGATACTTGATCAAATTTAGAGTGGGACAGTAATATCTCGTCATATTTCTAACTAGATGTTTCATCGAATTGTATACCAAATTGGATCAACGTCTACGTTTATCAATTCCACCAACTTTCTCTTCTTTTGAGAGATTATTTCACCACCATTTCCATTATGGAGAGATCATTTTCATCACATTCTTCCTCTATGAGGACAGTCACTTTTTGGTTTTTTTTTGGTAAGTCGAGAGGAGACAGTGTCTCCCTCTATTTATTAATGAAGAAAATAAAGCTTACACACGGATTTGTCTCGGGTGCGCAGCCCCTCGATCATCCTCTGCCAAACAATGTAACATACAATCTGGGCAAGAATCAAAAAGATGTAATCCTAACGGTAGAGAGAAGGCATAGTTCGCCAATCCATCCGCGAGCTGATTAGCCTCCCTATACACATGTGAAATTCGGACTAACCAGTCCTTTGATAATAAGCCGTAGCACAAACGTACTAGGAACGACAAGGGATGTGTCTCACTTATCCCCGTCTTGAGAAAATCCACCACTAATGCTGAATCGATCTCTAACTCTAGTTCCCATGAGAAGCGCCATCCGTATTTAGTTTCAGCCAATTCCCCGGTGGCAGAGCCCATGCAACCAGTCTCTCCACCCGCATAACTTCTCCAGCCCCCCCGCCTGCTTGAACATGCGCTAGATAAACCTCCGTAGCGATGTCTTTCACGAAACAGGAGACGCGGTGAAGAATGTGCAAAGTGTTGAGGGTCGAAGTTCGAGATAGGAAGGGAGGCGAGCTGGTCTTTCCAGAAGCCTAAATTCTTGTTTAGCTCGACAATCTCTTGATCTTCAGAAAAGTCCTCCTCGTGGGTTTGGCTCACAAGAATCAGATTGCTTTTAGCCTCCTTGATGTCTGACTCCAACTTAGTCCGAGTTTTGTTAAATTGAAGGAACTTGATGGCCTTCTGAATTAAATCCATACCACGACTGTAACGCCCTTGGGCATGGCAACGACATATGGCGCATTCCTTGTATGGCGTCCGACCAAGGAACTAGGGCACCAATTCTTCTCGCCTTTGGCTCCAAGCGAGCCGACTTGGTCACCAAGTTTCCTTCGTTCGGCTCCTTTGCATGGCTCAACCCTTCACCACTCTATATAACTCGCACTCACTCTTCCTTAGCTTTCCCAACACTTAGATAACTTTGCTTTGCCTTTCTTCTAAAGATTACTAAAGTTCCTTTCATTAGAAACTCTTCTGATTCTTAAGTTCTTTTCCTTAGAAGCTTAATCGGGAAAACTCGATTCGATCCTTTAAACGATTGAATCATTCCTCCTATTCCGAATATTTCCTTTCTATTCTAATTTCTTCTTGGTTCTCAATGCTTTGGAAACCACTCTCCTGGATCAAGTTTTCTCGATTCGGTCTAGACCGAGCATCCTTGGTTCGCACAAAGGCCATGGCATCCGATTACCTTTCTCAAGATACGACTGTGAATCGAAAGGAGCTCGATGGATCTTTGGAAACGCGGTCCGTGAGTTTCACTTTTGTGTTTAACTTGGGGGGCTTCATTGACGGGTTTGAAGCGAATGTGAAATAATGACCTTCCTTCTCGTCTCTGTCCTCCAGCTAAGTTTTTCTTCTTCCATGGACTTCTCCTTTCCCTTACCCTTCCATGGAACTTAGCTTACACGAAAGTTTTATCTTGCCCTTAGCTTCCCAGATTTCTACTTCCGCATACGGGGTGCTACAACGACCCTTAACTCCCTTCCTAGCTTTTGTGGCAGATTTTGCCAAATCACGCTCCATGAACTTGACCAATGACTGGTACTTCAAATTCAGTTCCTCCAGGTTGTTTGTGGAAGTTCGAGCCTCTTCCTCAAAGTGAGAAGTTTCATCCCTAGCATCTAACCAATCTCTTTGCAAGTCGTTGACGCTCCAATAGTAGGTATAAAACTCCTCGTTTACCCTTGATAGCTCATCTTCAACGAGATCGACGTGTTTGATCTTTTCTTGGTTCTTCTTCAAAGAGTCAGATAAGGTTTGGTGGTCCTTGTCAAGAGAAGAGAATTTCTTGTTCCTATTGTCCAGCTCGATTTCCTTGTCTTGAAGAAGGCCCTCATAGTATTCGATCATATCGTTGATGATTTCATTGGCCTTAAAAAAATAACAGCGAGTGTATGGGTAGGCGTTTAAAATGCATTATTGTTATGAAGATAAAACCGTTAAAGAACAGAGGTCGAGATGTATCTAACCTTGGATGAATGATAAGCATGAAGCAAGAAGCGTTCACAGAGCTCGGGACGCCACTTTTCAAACCCCGAAAGTAAGCCCCTTACGGATCTTGAAGCTTCTAAATATGTTCCCTTCTGTCTCCATCCCTGAGGGAATCAGGGACTCTAAGAAGGTGAAGGAAGCATTCGTCAAAAAGAAAAAAAAAAAGAAAAAAAAACAAATTTTTTACCTTTTAGGGATTTCTATGGAACAAGAACCACCTTCGAACAACCCAAAGGAAGCTATGATATACCTAGCTTCGGCTACCGCAGTGATGATTCCAAGGAATTAGACAAACGATTTGGGAACATGCAGGAAGGTCAGTATGCATCCCTTAAAATAGATCTAGTAAACCAGAAGTACCCCAGGCGATAGTTCTCTGGCGATTCGGTAGGAAAAGAGTGTTTGGATTCTTGAATAAACTTAGTCAGAATCCGACATAACCAAGAGAGCTAGTCAAGAGACTGAAGGGTACACCCTGATGTATAATGAGGACTAGCTATGTTGTTTGGGTTAGTAGAGCAGTTGACAAACCAGCGAGGAGGGTTCTCGTCATCGGAAGTGAGTTGGGCCTTTTGGCTGAGGAGTCAAGGCTTCTTGTCGGATATGAAGGGTTCATAATTTCATGAGTAGTAGAAAGAATAAAAAT
The DNA here is from genome assembly GCF_000001735.4 of Arabidopsis thaliana. Classification (NCBI taxonomy): domain Eukaryota; kingdom Viridiplantae; phylum Streptophyta; class Magnoliopsida; order Brassicales; family Brassicaceae; genus Arabidopsis; species Arabidopsis thaliana. The sequence continues at coordinate 2,883,531 of NC_003071.7, read as the reverse complement.
ATTCGAATTTTTGTCTTGAAGAGAAAAAAAACAAGGTAAAAACACATAAGAGAAAGAAGAATAAATATATACCTTATACAAACTTGTGGCTGAGAATGAAACCGCCTCTAGAGTCGTGTGAGAAGTGGAAGAGGGAATTGATGTCATGTGTGTAAATATGGGTAGTCCAAAAATAAAGGGAATTGATGGCTAAAAAGGCGGGAAATTGGAGATCGTGTTGTGCAATATTCGTCATTAAGGAAATAAAGTCCTCAAACTGGCGTGTCAGCTCAGAAGACTTGGGGAGCTAATTGTTAGTGTCGGATCCTGAACCCAAGTTTGAACCAAACCGAAGATTGCCACGTAAGCATAAGGTGAACGAGAGGGAAAGTCAACTGAGATTTAATACCGAACCGAAGTGATATTCTCAATCCCACGAAGTGAAGACTTCAGGGAAAGAGGCAGCAGTTTGAGAATGGGTAATGGGCCGAATGTCGAGAAGTCTATAAAGAGGCTACAAGAATTCAAATAGAGACGTTAAGACATTAATTTAGAAATCGAAACGGACATATTAAAGAGAATTCATGATGGTTAATGGTCAATAATTGTAAATCATATTGTATAAATATAGAGCCCCCAAGTACATTGGGGACATATGCATTTTTCTTGATTACAAGATCTACTACTATCACTATTCTTATTCGTTCTTTTCAAACATTATTCATAGTTTTTGTTTATCGCATTTACATTATATTTTGGTTTTGAGTGTTTTTAGTCCCATAAATAAATTAATAAATGAGTGTGCGAATCTGACATCCACAAGATAGTACTTTAGAAAAAGTAAAATGGCTGAAGAATTTTATTTAAGATATTCCACTATGGTCAAAGCCGTTAACTGTACTATGTATCCATTTTGATAATATGACAGCCTTAAACATAGCGAAGAATAAAAATTTCAATGACAAGTTAAGGCATATTCGAAGGAGACATGCTACATACGACAAATGCGTTCCAGTGGGGTGATAGCATTGGATTATATTAGATCAAAGGAAACCTTGGTTGATCCTTTAATTAAAGGCCTACCAAAAAAGCAAATCTTATTCACTTTGAGGAGAATGGGTTTAAAGCCAATAGAGTCACTATGATAACACTGTATTTTACTCATTTTAGGTGTGCGTTTATCATCATTTAGCTTTGCATTTGCTCATTGTATCATATCATTTTGCACCATTTTAGCTTATTTTGCATACTTAGGCATTTAGGATCATCTTGCATACACTTGCATGTTTTGGTGTGTTTTCAGGTGCAGAAGAAGCTTAAAAGAATTCTACTTAACCTCTTTACTCGATCCAGGCAGCTACAGAGGAGGTTGCAGTTCACTCGACCCTCTTACTCGATCAAGGCAGCCTCAGTAGAAGCAGCAGATTGATCTACTCGCCCCTCCTACTCGATCCTCTACTCGACCCATTTACTCGACCAAGGGTGACCAACTCTACAAGACTTGTTGATCTATCAAAGCAACTTCGGATCCTCCTCATTCCCCACTCAACCAGACATCTGAGCATACAGATAGGAGAGGAAGAATCATCTACTCGACCAATTGATCAGAGCATAGACACAAAGGCGCAAACTTTGCAGCACCCCCTTTACTCGATCCCCAAGATCGAGCATCCGCCCAAACCGCCTCAAGTCTCTTTTCTTCTAGTGAATCTAGGGTTTCAACATTTTACTATAAATATATAACTTTGGGATTTGTCCAAAGGATCTAGCATTTATCCTTTAGTTTTTCTTTGTCTTTATAAATCTTGAAAACTTAATTACTCTTAATATATTTTGATTTTGCATTTAGTTGTTTTAGTAAAGTTGTTTAGCTTGTTTAGATCTACGTTTTGATATGATTTGAGTAAATTTTGGGTTTGTGTTCTTGAGAATGTTGCTTGAGTAGTGATTAGGGTTCTTGAGGATGGATTAGATTAGGGTAATCTCTACGTTAGTTAGGTGGTTAAGATTAGGTTAGAACCCTTCTGGATTCGCTTGGCCCCTATGCGGTTTTTGCTGGCTAATGTGGAGATTCGATCATAGACGTCTAGCATCCAAAAGACGTTCAAATGGATGTCTGATCTACGAATTCCAGATATTTGTAGACTCGACCAAGACATTGGCTTGTCTGCTTATTGGCTTTGGTAGATTGTTTCTTAAACCCTGCTCTTCTATGTTTCATCAACGACAGTTGAGATTAGGAAGTGGTAGTGTTATGGCGGTCTTTGTCACGACAGTGGATTGACCCAGTTTTTGAATCTATCGTCAAGGGTATCTACCTTTCACCTGTTAGCCATCTGATGAACCCGAGAGTTGCCCTTATCAATGAATCCATCCTTAGAACTTCTATTAGATTTATTTGTATCCCCTGTTGATTGCACTTTTATTTACCTGTTATTTGTATCCTTTGTTGATTGCATTTTAGTTACTTAATTTTGTTGCCTGTTGGTTCTACACGACCCAATGATCGAGTAGGGCTCTTAAAGTTCTCATTTTCGTGTTTGAATCTTGACCTAGGATTGTTACTAGAAACCCACCATCATTATAATCTGGCTTGACTTAGTTGCTTATGTACACATCTTGATTGCTAGCAATAACAGTGGACTGGATTGACACCCACTATAGCTGCATCGACATGTTAGTGTTTGTAGGGGAATTGAACTGAACCTCACACCCTTCAGCAAATAAGTAGGCCTAAAAAACCTGCTTATCAATTTGGCGCAGTTGCCAATTCATTGTTACATTGTTACATTCAAGATATCAGAAAAAGTTAAGATTATGTTCTTTTACATTTATCAAGTTACAAACTCATCATTTCGTCTGCTTGTTTTTGTGGTATTGGTACTAATCTTTGTGCATGCAAACTCGGTCCAAAGGTTCTGCACACCTACTACCATTCAGAGACAGAATTGACAGAATAGCTCGTGAGTTACAAGAAACCAAAGCAAAGGCAGCATGTGATCAGCAAAGACCAGCTGCTATGGATCAACAGAACAGAGTAGTTGATGTTCAAGACCCACCTAATGTTGATCAACCATGAAACATTGGTGCTGGTGATGCCCCAAGGAATCATCACCAAAGACAAGGGATAGTGCCTCCACCAGTTCAGAACAAAAACTTTGAGATCAAGAGTGGTCTCAACTCAATGATCCAAGGAAACAAGTTTCATGGTTTACCTATGGAAGAGCCCATGGACCACCTTGACAGCTTTGATAGGCTCTGTGGCTTTACCAAGATCAATGGTGTCACTGAGGATATGTTTAAGCTCAGACTATTTCCCTTCTCTTTGGGAGACAAGGCACACCACTGGGAGAAGACTCTACCCCTAGACTCCATCAACTCTTGGGATGATTGTAAGAAAGCTTTTCTTGCCAAGTTCTTCTCTAACGCTCGCACCCCTAGATTGAGGAACGAGATCTCAGGCTTCACACAGTAAAACAATGAAACTTTCTGTGAAGCTTGGGAGAGGTTGAAAAGCTACACCACTCAGTGCCTCCATCACGGTTTCAAGAAAGCTTCATTATTGAGCACACTCTACAGAGGAGCTTTACCAAAGATCAGAATGCTTCTCGACACTCCCTCAAATGGAAACTTCCTGAACAAGGATGTAGCAGAAGGATGGGAGTTGGTCAAAAATCTAGCACAATCTGATGGGTGCTACAATGAAGACTATGATCGCTCAGTAAGAGGAATTGGAGGTAGTGAGGATAAACAGAGCAAGGATATCAAGGCTCTGAATGAAAAGCTAGACAAGGTGTTGCTGCCTCAGCAGAAGCATATACACTATATCACTGATGAAGAGAACTTCCAAATGCAAGAAGGGGGGCAAACTGAAGGGCTGTGTTACATCCAGAACCAAGGAGGGTTCAACAAGGGGTACAACAACTACAAGCCCAACCCAAACCTCTCCTACAGAAGCACCAATGTAGCTAACCCCCAAGATCAAGTGTATCCACCACAACAGAATCATTCCCAAGACTTTTGTTCAGTACAACCAAGGTTATGTCCCTAAACAACAGTTTAATGGAGACTACCAACAGCAGAATCCACAACAAGCCCCACCAGCTCAAGATCCTGAAATTGGGCAACTTATTCAACAGATCATTCAAGGAAAAGCTACTGGAGCTATGGCTTTTGACAAGAAGATAGCTGAATTACACAACAAGATCGATCGTTCTTACAATGATCTAAATGTCAAGTTCGAAGCTCTGAATTCAAAAATCAAGTATGTGGAGAGTCAATTTGCATCAACCTCTGCTCCGAAGCATCCTCAACAACTTCCAGGGAAAGCAGTCCATAATCCTAAGGACTATGCTACTGCTAATGCTATCACCATCCACCAAGAAGATGAGTCCCCACCAAGTCATCAAACCCTCAATACTGAGGACAGTATGGTTCAAGAAGGGGGGGGGGATTCAACTCAAATTGCTGCACCTGCCACCCAACAATTCAACTAGATTATAGAGCACACACCTTTGCTGAATACTCACCATTAGCAGTGCCTCCACCCAAGAAACATACAAGAAGAAAGTCATCCAAGAAAAGCTTGATGATCCAGTTTCATTCACTCTACCATGCTCTCTAAGACCATTGACATTCAATAGGTGCCTTTGTGATTTGGGAGCATCTTTTAGCCTTATGCCTCTCTCTACAGCTAAAAGGCTACGGATCATGGAATACAAGTTCTGCAACTTAGCTTTACTCTTAGCTGATGGTTCTGTTGCACATCCTCATGGTCTAATAGAAAATCTGCCTGTCAAGATTGGAAATGTTGAGATACCTACAGATTTTGTGGTATTGGACGTGGATGAAGAAGGCAAGGATCCCCTGATCCTAGGCAGACCATTCTTAGCTTCAGCTGGAGCAGTCATAGATGTCAGGAATGGAAAAATTAATCTGAACCTTGAAAAAGGCATCAAGATGAAGTTCGACATCAGAGAAGCTTCAGGGAAATCAACAACAGTAGGTCAGAGTTTTGGGATTCAGGACATGGATAATGATGAAGAAACAGAAACAGAAACCCCACCAAGAGTTAACTATACTTCTCAACTCAGCAAGCTGAAGAGAACTTTTGACCATAAGAAGAGAGCAATAGAAAGGTTAGCTCAGACTGAAGATCCTACAGAAGATGACTGGTATGAGATGAGAAAAAAATTTAAATGGCAAAGCAGAGTCATAGAGGGATTATCTTCAAGGGTGATGAAGCTGAAAGATCAACTATGGATATTTCAAAAAAGAGTTAAAAAGTTTGCAAATACTATTGATCCAAAGAAGATGGAAACTGCACTAGCTATCAAGGAGGACGAAGATTTCACAACAGAATGGTTTGCACCACAAGACCAGAAAGGAGTTCACTTAGAGGAAAGAAGCCTAGAGAGCAAGTTGATGAGTGAGGAGGAAATCCCTATTCCGACTTATTCTCCAAGAGTACCTAAACCAACCACCAACCCCTCTGCTGAAGAAGAACTCTTGATTCATGATTCTGTTGCTGAAGAACTCCTAGAGCTCTAGGTTGGATATAAGGCTCAGGAGGATACAATTGGAAGGTTAACTCATAAGATGGAAGAGTTAAATAGCACCATTCTTGAACTTCAAGAAATGGTCAAGGACTACCCCAACTTTGAAATTGAGGATTGGTCAAAGGAGCCTGGTTCAGAAGAAGAAGACTACTCTGCTGATCAGAAAGAAGCCTACTTTTAAGAAAAATCAAATGAGTACTCATCCTACCATATCTCAAGAGAGGATGCATAGTATGATTCAAGCACTGAAAATTCAACCATTGAAGATGAGGACTTCTCTGTTCCTCTCTTCAACCTCTTTTCTGACTAAGCTCTATAAGAGTCAAGCTTAGTGACTTAAAACAAGCTCACTTGGGAGGAAGTCCCATGTCTATCCATGTACATAACTATATATTTTCCTTGTTATTTTTGATGTTTTTGTTTAAGTGTTTCAAGTTTATTTCATTGATCATTATGGAGTCAACGGTCGAGTAAATTCAAACCAAGTCGAGAAAGATCTCAACCGTTGATCGAGTAGAATGAGGAGGAGTGTTTTGAGCCGTTGATTTGAATGACCAAATGAGAGAAGCATCACCACCGTTTGATCGAGTGATTTCTTGCAATTCATTCTGATCCGTTTGATCGAGTGATTAAAGATGGAGCATTTCTCACCGTCCGATCGAGTGAAGAAACCAAAGACACCCTCTTTGTAGACACCAACGCCTCGTGACCCGCCTCCATTGAAAAGCTGGTGTACCTTTGTCTTCTTGCCCCCCCATATTCACTTTGGTCCCCCCATTGCAATTCCCGAACTCAACAACCTCATCTCTTCACCTCCCATACCAAAGCAATCTCGAATCCTTACAATTCTCTCTTTATCTCCTTCACTTCCCTTTCTTATCAAAAACTTTTCGCAATTCATTTGTTTCCTCCATCATTCCATCTCCTAACCTACTGAATTTTGGTTTTGAGTTTCTCCCACTTTTGTTCTTGATGACGAACAAGCGCTCGCTTTGTCAAGGATTCGAAACAATGCTCTCTCCCCATAGAAGAGGTATCCAACACCTTCTTCGCATGCAGCAGCTCGAGTACCTTCTGAACCATCACCCTTGGGGTTGAGCAGGAGAGAACAAGCAAGTTTCGAAACCGATCACAGTGAATCGAGCCAAGAGGAGGAAGTGATGCAAGAAGAAAAACTTTCAGCCCTCTGTAAAGGAATTCTCGAGGAACAAGGCAGATATCACTCGAGGAAAGAAGCCCGTGGAGAGGAGGTTGGAACTGGTAGATGAAAACTCCGAGGAAGAAATGGCTTCACCAGAGGAAGATGATCAAATAGAGAAAGGAGGCAGTGATGATTTGGAATAAGAAAAGTGTGCAACTCGAAACGAGTACTACAAGCTGCTGAAGCGCAATGTGTTTTTAGGAACTCGATACCCTCATCCCGAGACCATGGAGAGACTCGACATCTATGATGATGCAGACTATATGTTTAAGCAGTGCAACCTCAATATTCACATGTTTCGGCCAATGGAGGGGTATGAGGAAGAGACCATCCAGTTTCTTTCATCCGTGGAATTGTTCTTATATGGAGAGTCAAAGGACGATGAAATCAGGCCAGACGGAAGTTTGGGATACTTGGAGTTCTGTGTGTATGACGTAGAGTATCGGCTTCCAATCGAGCATCTCGAGCTGATGTATGGATTTCTAAGCGGAAAAGACACGAGTCATCGTTTTGACAAGAGAGAGCTTTAGTCATTCTGGGCCACACTTGGGTCTAAACATGGATTTTCATCCTTTAGGACCAAGAGCAACGGAATAAGGAGTCTGGTGGTTAGATATTTTCATAGGTCCTTAGCTAGTACGCTATTTGCAAGAGAGAGGAATGAAACCTTTGTCAATGGAGAACTAGAGTTGATGGAGACAGCTCTACAAGAGCTGCTTGGTTTAGCATCATATGGTATAGTTCTAGCTGGAGATCAGACTAACGCTTCGGTCTCATTCTACCTAATCAAGCACCTGCTAAGTTACAGAGGATGGGCTAAGGGACTTAAGAAACCAGGAAGAATGGTTGTGGGAGGAGTTGTGACACTAATTCTGAGAGCTTGCAATGTACCTCTACATTTAAAGCCGATTCCCCCGAGATGGATTGATATGCAACACCTTATCAATTCCAAGAGTTTTTGGTCGCAGCAGAAGAATGACCTATATAAGTATAGGTTCGATCACCCCACAGCAGGACAATATATTTTTCTCCTCCCAAATCCCGCTTCCACTTCGATTAGAGATGGTGGCAACATTGAGTTTTGTCCACCATTAGAGAACCTCTATTTTTCAGGTGATGAACTTGTGCCGATGGAAGGAATGAATAATGATGAGACCCCAATCCATCATTCAGATAATGAGGCAGAACCTATGGACGTGTCTTACGCAACACAACAATTTTACTTTGAGGAGTACTCCGCACCGAGTCAAAGTAAAGACTCAAAGGAAATTCACAAGCGCCTTGGTTTCCTCCAGAGCTGGTGTAAGTTCCACAACAAGGCTCTCGCGACACTCAACAAGAAGTTTAACAATCTCCAACTCAAGATCAACTGTTCTTCTTCAACTACAACAATGCCACATAACATGCCTTTTGGGAGAAGCGGATCCACTCGTCATGAACCTATGCATTTCGATCCGCCTTCACCACCAAGACAGTCGTCATATGAGCCGAGGGAACACCATGCTGCACCTTCACCACCAAGGCAATCATCCTTCAAACCTAGAGAAAGGAAAAGAGGAGCAAGTTGAAAAAGCGAAGAAGAACAAGGAAATCAGATGCTGGAGTAAGCCACTCTACCGCACCACTTGAGGGGCCACTCGATCAACAACCCGAGAAAAGGGTCGAGCATCCAGCTATCCAAGTTCAGCATAACCCGTTCCTTGGAGTTATACAAAGGAGAGTATGGATGATTTTGTCTCCTCCTACTTCACCTGATTACTGAGGTAACACCACCTCAACCATTGTACATACCATTAGCTTTTTATTTTCCTTTTGTGTTGTTTGTTTTGGTCTTGAATTCTCTTTCAGATTTTTATTACACAGGGGATTGTGTAATTGAAGTTTGGAGGAGGGTTCAAGACATGTTTAACATTGTGTTCTCTTTTCTTATTTCAAATTTTGCATCATCTAAGGATAGAAAAACCATAAAAATTTGAAAGAATTTCAGAAAATTATTTCACAAAAATAGAGTGTCATGTAGATTGCATATCATTTTACGATTGTATATAGTGTACTTGCATTTAGGATTGCTCATTTTCATAGGGGATAATGATGATTTCAAACCGATAAGCATGTTTTGATTCAATAAAGTAAGTTCAATGCCCAGGTTGTTAGTTCTCTATGCATAACCGATTGTATCTCTGAAGTAAGACTGCACCCTGCTTCTAATTTGTAACTTGACTATACTACTTTGATTCGAAACTCGCTTATCTGATGTCATTCCCTATCTATTAGAACCTGAACTGAATTTGTAATTATCATGTCTATGCATTGTTTGTGAACTCATGGCTACCATATACATACTTGGATTATCTTATTCACTTCACCACCCTCTGTTAATCCAAGTAGATGTCTCTCATTTTTAGAGCAGTTTCCCATACCCTTAGCCTAGCCTTATTTTATGCCAAAGATCATTTGTGTCTGACTGTGAGGTCTTTTTCGATTGAGCTTGGTATAACGTGTTAGCTATGAGCCGACAAGAGCAGTCTTTCATGTAGACCTAGCCCACGCTTTTTGGGTTATCTAGGACTAGGTGGAGACTTGTATTTGGGATTGGGATTGTGAATGGATTGAATGGGAATGAGAAAGAGAATGAAAATAAAAAGAAAAGGAAAAAAAAATTGTTTAGAGTTCTTAAGGGGGATACAAAAAAGTGTTAGTCTAGTAAAGGGTTTGGAATTCAAAGAAGTTAGGCATTGTGATTCAAAAAAAGGATAAATCGCCCTATGTGCTAAAATTAGAAGAAAAGCCTTAAGATTTTCAAAGTATAAAACCAAACCCGCTAGACTCTTGAATCGTTTCAAAGAAGAACCCTTTAGAACTTGAACCAAAAGAGAGAAAGAATAAGAAAAAGGGTAGAGTTAGGACATTTGTGGGACTGCGATCATCTTCTGAGCTATCATACTATATCATTGGGTAGATGGGAGTCTGTTCTTGTATGTGTCCATTGGTTTTTACCTTTAGCATTCTGCTGAAGCTCAATCTTTTCTCTGAGAGTCCCCTGTTACTCGACCAAATCAATAGAGGGACCATTTTTGTCTCTTAGCCTAAGCCCGAAACCAAGTGAGTTCATAACCATTGCATTGCTTGATCCACTGTTCGTGCTTAATGAATATTCAAGGGAATTGGTTGATGAGAATGCTTGAATATATTAAGGCAGGTTGTTAGGTTGCATTGTGACGAGTATGGCTAACGTTTTTAAGTAAAGGTCTATCATCTTGCAACCTAGAATTACCTACCTGGACATTGAGCTTACCCGTTCTATATGTATGCTTCGGTTTTTGAATCCCCACCTTTAAACCTCTCCTTCAACTTAAGATTTTTTGTTTGCTTGAGGGCAAGCTAGAGATAAGTATGGGGGAGTTTATAACACTGTATTTTACTCATTTTAGGTGTGTGTTTATCATCATTTAGCTTTACATTTGCTCATTGTATCATATCATTTTGCACCATTTTAGCTTATTTTGCATACTTAGGCATTTAGGATCATCTTGCATACACATTGCATGTTTTGGTGTGTTTTCAGGTGCAGAAGGAGCTTAAAAGGATTATACTCGACCTCTTTACTCGATCTAGGCAGCTACAGAGGAGGCTTTAGTTCACTCGATCCTCTTACTCGATCAAGGCAGCCTCAGTGGAAGCAGCAGATTGATCTACTCGCCCCTCCTACTCGATCCTCTACTCGACCAAGGGTGACCCACTCTACAAGACTTGTTGATTTATCAAAGCGACTTCGGATCCTCCTCATTCCCCACTCAACCAAACATCGGAGCATACGGATAGGAGAGGAAGATGCATCTACTCGACCAATTGATCACTCGGAGCATAGACACAAAGGCGCAAACTTTGCAGCATCCTCTTTACTCGATCCCCAAGATCAAGTATCGGTCTAAACCGCCTCAAGTCTCTTGTCTTCTAGTGAATCTATGGTTTCAACATTTTACTATAAACACATCACTTTGGGATTTGTCCAAAGGATCTAGCTTTTATCCTTTAGTTTTCTTTCTGTTTATGAATCTTCAAAACTTAATTACTCTTAATCTATTTTGTTTTTGCATTTAGTTGTTTTGGTAAAGTTGTTTAGCTTGTTTAGATCTACATTTTGATATGATTTGAGTAATTTCTGGGTTTGTGTTCTTGAGGATGGATTAGATTAGGGTAATCTCTAGGTTAGTTAGGTGGTTAAGATTAGGTTAGAACCCTTCTGGATTCTCTTGGCCCCTATGCGGTTTTCGCTGGCTAATGTGGAGATTCGATCATAGACGTCCAGCGTACAAAAGACGTTCAAATTGATGTCAGATCTACGAATTCCAGAGATTTGTAGACTCGACCAAGACATTGGCTTGTCTGCTTATTGGCTTTGGTAGATTGTTTCTTAAACCCTGCTCTGCTATGTTTCATCAACGACAATTGAGATTAGGAAGTGGTAGTGTTATGGCGGTCTTTGTCACGACAGTGGATTGACCCAGTTTTTGAATCTATCGTCAAGGGTATCTACCTTTTACCTGTTAGCCATCTGATGAACCCGAGAGTTGCCCTTATCAATGAATCCATCCTTAGAACTTCTATTAGATTTATTTGTATCCCCTGTTGATTGCACTTTTATGTACCTGTTATTTGTATCCTCTGTTGATTGCATTTTAGTTACTTAATTTTGTTGCCTGTTGGTTCTACTGGACCCAATGATCGAGTAGGGCTCTTAAAGTTCTCATTTTCGTGTTTGATTCCTGACCTAGGATTGTTACTAGAAACTCACCATCATTATAATCTGGTTTGACTTAGTTGCTTCTGTACACATCTTGATTGGTAGCAATAACAGTGGACTGGATTGATACCCCGTATAGCTGCATCGATATGTTAGTGTTTGTAGGGGAATTAAACTGAACCTCACACCCTTCAGCAAATAAGTAGGCCTAAAAAACCTGCTTATTACACCACTTGGTGGAAACCTTACTTAGCAACATTGGAGATCCTATTGTCTACGTTCAAGAGACAAAATGATTGAGGAAGACTCAAGAGATAGTTTTTTCATTTACACTATTAGTTTCTACAAAATTAAATGTATTTCCATTGACAAATTTCAAGGATGAATATTGTTTTTTCCTTAACAACATTAATATCATTGTTTAAAGTGAGATAGAATGGACTACTCTTAATTAATATTAATGGAAGAATTAAGGAGAAGAAATTGAAGGAGATTATGTTTTCTTAATAAAAAAAATGAGAAAAATGTTAGAGTTTTAACCATATACATAAATGTTACACGTTTTAAAATGCTTTTGACAAAGATGAGTTTCTTTGCCCATTTTTCCTTATTAGAGATGACTAGGGCGAGGGCGGTTACTAAATTTATTTAAAAATATAGATATTTAAGTGGCAGCTTTTGAATCTATAAATAGGGTTGCCTGAATTTTCCAACCTAAACTATTTACAAACTCATCGTTTCTCCCATACTTTTTTCCTCTAAGAAAATAACCATCAACTTTAATATTTCTGAAATAAACAAATTTCTCACTAAACCATGTTAAACAATAAATTTGTGTTTACTGTTTCACGTTACGATTACCCACATAATTACCCACGACCCGTTTCGATACGATGTCGTTTCCTTCATTGGTTTTATTCCCAAAATTACCCAAAAATGACGTTATTTTCTTTGTGTTTATAATCAAAATCGATTTGAGGTTTAGGGTTCATATTCACTTCTGAAATTGAAGAAACGATGAGCACCACGAGCTACTACTCGTCTGCTTCAAGTCTGGCACATCGAAATGCTGGTGTTCCGTCTCCCTCATCGCCACTTTTACTTCCACCGTCCGCCGTTTCGACCTCACTCCCACTCTCCGGACCCTCAAAATCAGGATCATCTGGGTCACTCTGATACACTAAATCTTCCCTATGTTCATAACTCGACGAAGACCCATACCAGAATGACATAATTTCAAAAAAAAAACAGAAATCCCAAAATTCCCTTTTTCCCCTTTTCTCTCAAGAACCCTAATTTTTCAATCGGTCGAACAATGATGCCCGACCAAACGACATCGGTTTGGTTTTTTTTGGAAATAAAACAAAGGTGAAACGACGTCGTTTCAAGACAGGTCGTGATTACTTATGTGGGTAATCTCAAGACGGGTCGTGATTACTTATGTGGGTAATCGTAATCGCGGAATAGTAAATGCAATTTTGTGGTTAAACCCGGTTTAATGACTGGTTCAATTGGAGGCGTATTTTCTTGGATGAATCCTAAAATAAATGATGTTTTTTCAGAAATATTAAAAAGATGGTTGTTACAATGAGCTTGTTAATAGTTTAGGTTGGAAAATTCCCGCAACTCACTTTTATACGAATAAAAAATGAAAACAGGAGTTCGGCGGCTACATACGCTAAGAGATGTTCGAAATGATGGTCAAAGCCATCTTCGAAAGTCTTGAAATTGATGGCGGTGATGAGGCGGCGGAGGAGTTGGAAAAGGGAAGTCAAGTAGTGGTGGTGAACTGTTATCCACCGTGTCCGGAGCCAGAGCTGACGCCCTCAAACTACGGCTTCTTGACTCTTCTCCTTCAAGACGACGTCGAAGGCCTTCAGATTCTATACCGTGACGAGTGGGTCACCGTTGATCCCATTCCTGGCTCTTTTGTCGTCAAGCGATCATCTCGAGGTATATTAATTTTTATAGGTTTTAAACATTTTCTTCTATCTTTTCTTGTTTATAAAATTATTTTAATTACTTTATTTAATAAATTAATCACTTTCATGAAGTGTTTTTTTTTATTTGAGGGATAGAAATAGATAATGAAATATTCCAATTTTGTTAAATCCGTAAGTAAAAACACTTACAAAGCAAATCATTTCTCATAAAAAACAAATATCTAAAAGACTTACGCTAGCAAGTAGCAATTCACCACAAAATAGTTAATTTTAGGTTGTTTAGAGATTGACATTGATAAGTGATTAGCATGTCAAAATAGTTTTAAATATAGTGTTTCAGATTTTTCTCTCACACTTGTAGAGTTGTCAAAATAGTATTAGAATTATAGAATTTAGTTTAACCCGTATTACGCTCCAATTTAGTATTGTAATTATTAATTTAGATGAGTCAAAGGTCATTCACAATTCCATTTTACTCATTCTCTATCAAATAAATACTAATTTTAACCCGCTTTTGCAGGTCGATTTTTTTATAAAAAAAATGACCCAGAAATCTTCCATCAGATCATTCCTTAAATTTTAGCAAAACCCAAAAACGAAATTATTCATAAATCTAAATTTTTTTTTTACAATATGTTATTAGATATTGACCAAATTTTTAATAATTTTGTAAAATAATTTTTGAAGATTTATTTCCATATTTATTATTTCTTATAATATAAAAAACAATTGTCATGTAAATTTGTTGACATATATATTTTAAGTATATATATCAACAAAACAAAACTCAAAAAAACACATGAAAAATTGATGGATTAAAAAATCAAATGTTAGACTATGTACAATCCAATAAAATAATGATGGAATGTGTAAACTGTTTTCAACAAAGAACTGATTAGATTTGTGATCATTTGAAATTGTTTTACAAAGAATAGAATCATATTATCATCATGCGTTGTACTCGGAAATGAAGTATCCTTCTCCTAATATGTTTGTATTATGAGAATGATCTATAAGCAAAATATAAAGATTAGTTATAAAAATTAACATTTCAATTAAAGCTTGATAGAAAAAAATATGAACAAATACCTCAATGAAATCATGTGTGCGTCTATATTATCATCTTCGCACATCACACTACATGCATAAATATTAAAAACAAATGTAAGAAACAATCTGAAACTAAAGTTTTATAAATTATAAATGATTTTCATTATTTAAAAAATGAATTAAACAAATGAAACTGAATCGGGGTTAGTATAATGATATTTCGTTTAAGTAGAATGACATGCTCTTATATAGTGAAGATGAAGTGACGTTTAGTGATTTTATAAAGAAATATTTTGTTTGTAAAACAAATTTTACTCTTTGGCTTGCTGAGAAATGTTTCGAATTATATGATATGGAAACTTCTAGAATTCAGTTTGCAGTAAACATTAGTTTAGGAATGTTATTCATGAATGTTTTAATTAAATCAGATTTTATTATCATTACGTTATTATTGCTTTTTGATTTGGAAAGTCTTAATGGACAATTAAGATTGTTAGTTTAAATAATATCCTGAATATGTGTGATTTTACCGTATTTTGTTAGTTTAAATAATATCCTGAATATGTAAGATTTTACCGTATTGATTTTTAAGTATAAATGTTTTTCATATGCAGAATTACGAATTAATGTAAATTCTAATCCGCTCCACTAATTGATTCGCAAGCTCTTAATATTGTTTACCAACATAATATTTTTAATAAAAAATGTCTTAAATTAATAACTATATATTTGGTTTATTTTAGATTGATTTTTTATATTTAGTTTTTTTGAAATCTTTGAAAAATAATAAATAGGTGATAAGTATTGAATATAGTGTGTTAAAGGATCATTATTTAAAGTTGAAATATAGTTTGTTTAAAAAATATAGTGTGATGACCAAATTACCATTGACGACTTTGATTAATAATATACAAAATCCAAAATTAAAATTGAAATTGATCACAAATTAAACCATTTTTCAATTTGTACTTCCCTTTTAATAATAAGGGGATATTGATCTAAAACATTTCTACAAAACTAACTATTTTTTGTTTATTCTCTGTAGATATTTTATTCATCAAATCAATTGACCTTTAACTCATTTGATTTATCAACTCATTTGAATCAAAAAATTTAACTCATTATGGTTCATGGGTTGAGTTGAGTTGACCCATGAATCTTAACCGATTTTGACACCCCTAAACAGGAGGTACAAAAGCGTTCTACATAGAGTATTGGTGAATTCCACAAAGCCTAGGAGATCAGTGGCGTCGATGCAAAGCTTTCCCTTGATATCCGTCGTGAAGCCATCACCAAAGCTCGTCGATGAACATAATCCACCACAATATATGGACACCGAGTTTGCCACTTTTCTAGAATACGTTTTCTCTCGCGAACCTAAATGAAAATTTTCTTGAATCATGCAAGATCATTATATAAGATAAATGAAATTACCATTTTTATGATGTTTATAAATTAAGGTGAATTAAATTTTTTAATAGACTACGTCAGATATGGTAATTTAAAGGAAAGAAATACAAAGCACACAAGCAATATCTTTCATCCACATGAACATGATTGTGATTTTTTTCTTGTGAAAACATGATTGTGATTTTCTACAAATATAAAGACGAGACTAAAAACATGATTGTGATTTTCTACAAATAGAAGAGATTTAAAGTTTTAATAGCTCTGTTATTTTAATAGTATTATGTTTAATATAGGATTATAGATCTCTTCCATCTAAATCTGACCTGTTAAAAATAAAATAAAATAAAAGAGTTCCAGTAAAATAAAATCATAGACCATATATTCTTTTTTTCTTAATATGAGTTTACTCATGACTAGAATGAATTCAAAAACACACTAAAAAAAAGTTGGTCGTCAATTGGAATTATTTGTAGATTGCGAATTTCTAGAACTGCAGAAATCCTAATGATATATTAATTACAACCCAAAAAGTACGGAAGATTTTTGTTTCATACAAATGCTTTTGGTATTTCAAACAACAATTTCTTTCATTTCTTATGAGCCACGTTTATTCTTATATTTCTGAATTAATTATATTAGTAAGTTATGTTGCATTATCAATTATAACTATAGTTGTATATATATTTGATAAAAAGAAGAAAAGAATTGATGCTAATGATACGTAGCACCGATGCTCTCCGTAATACACAGTCCTAAAAAATCAACTCAATTAAGTCAGTAATACACACTCCTATTAATCTGTTCATTGTGATTTATGTTGACTAACCTTCGTGTCTTGTGATCTCCCATGTCATTCCACCCATCAAAAGATATAACTCTAGACATATATGTCTTGGAGAAGACAACATTTGCATAAGATCTCCATGCTTCCTTTAATTTTGCAATTCACGAAAATGAATTCCGTTCGTTCAATTGATGACTTTTACATGTATTTATTATGAGAGTTGGTATCTTGTACAATGATCAAGATGCTTTTAACACTCATCTTAAGTTTTTATTTTTGTTATATTCTAATAAAATATTTAAATAAAAGCACACATTGTGTTTTTAAGTATTTGTTTTTCAATAAACTTTGTTTGAAAAAATCTTATTTAAAAACCTACATTATTACCAAACTATACAAAAGTAAAAAAAAATCTAATTATGTCACTTGAATCAGTCTATGGTAGAACACGACTATGCCACTCCACATGGTGTAAATGTTCATAACTTATATTAAAAAAGCAGAAAAATGCTTAACATTTGCTCAAAAAATGCTTAACATTTGCTCAAAAAATGCTTAACATTTGCTTAAAAATTGCTTGTACTTGCTTGATTAAGGGAGTTTTCATCTTAAAGGGACAAGAAGGAGAGAAGTTAATAGAGCTACTTACAATCTGCCCAATTAGGCATTAGTGATAACTACTCTTTCCTCACTACTTAGTCAATAAGTTAAGATTTCTTCAAGTTTTAATGTTGTGAAGAAAAAGGCAAAGGCTCTAGTATAGCTACTCTTACTCTCTCATTCTAAACTTGGTTATGCTATGATCAATACATTACAAACTATTATTTCTTTGACAAAGACCTTATACCAAGTTCATTTGATCTTTTTAGCTCAAAAATCTAGACGTTAAGGACATCGTAGTATTACACGTTATACATCATTAGTCTTAATGAAAACAAAACCCATTTCAGCATAATTTAGATTATGTAGTATATGACTTGCAATGAAAGTTACTACACTTACTTGTCTTAGGTCAGATTCCCCAGTCATTCCATCCATCGGTAGAGATGACTTGAGACATGTAAGTTTGAGAGAAAACCACAGTTGCTTAGGCTCTTTAGGGTCTCTCAAGCCACACCTTCCCAGTTACATCAATCTTACAATTTAAGAAAGAAAATCCAGACTTCTCATCAAGTGAGTCCCTGTCCTGAGCGGTAATGGAGCCACTAATACCTGATGTAATCTCTTTGACTATTGATCTTATTGTGCTTTCATCATAGAGAGTTCTAATCTTGAACTCCCAATATTATCTAATATCTTGTTTAATATATATTCTTCTTCCCTCATGCGCATATTGTTATTCATGAATCAATCTCATCATCTCTTGCCTGTCTACCTCATAAATCTCCATCAATTCAACCACCCTATAGGATCAATAAACAAATTATATATATACATCAATAGTATATTTCTTATAACTTATTTTTTTTTGGTATGGACTTATTTCTTAGTGTATTGATCATTGTATGACGTATATTTCTTAAAATAAAGAAAACTAATTCAAATTTTAAGTTAGAAACTGTTCAATAACTGAATAATTTCAAGTGGAGTGTGCATATACAAAAACACCACCATTTAGAAACCAAGAAAAATACAAAAGGGTCTTAGAAAAAATTAATGTGCAATTTCTTTAATAAAATTGGTTCAATTTTCCCAAAACAAATTCCATATTGTTTTTTATTTTATTTTATAAACATTTAGAAAATTTTAGACAGCTTAAAATGGATTAATTACCCTTACCCTCGTGTATTTTTTTCTTATATTATTAACTCTAATGCTTAGTATGGCATGGTGTCTTGAAAAAGTCTTAAACGGCGTCGTTATAAAGTGAGGAATTAATACATTGTTCATACTTCACACTTGGTCGTGCTGTTCTCTCTTGTCTCAACGGCGACATTGTGTCTGTGAGGTGTGGGGTTAGAGATTAGATACTTCTAATTTATGTTAAATTATTACACTAATGAAAACATGTGTAAAATGGCTGTTTGTTTCTTGCTTTTGGGGTACTCGGTTTGCCCCATATGTGTCTCAACTCTCGATTCGGTTTTGTTTGCTTCTCTGTTTTGCTTCATGTTCTGTTTTCTTATTGATTCTCAGTTTCGCTTTCTTATGAGATGATTTGTTGCCGAGGGCTTCGTGTATATTGATGATGAAACATGTATAGAAGGAAAGAGCATATTCAAATCAATTACCAATCCCTATGATTTCTCCTATCATTACTACTAAAATATTCTCTTGTAATTAATTAGGATTATGTCCACCTTGTGTATATATATATGTCCTATGTATATTGAACAAAATATGAGAGTAAATATAACTTCTTCCCGTTGTTAAACTATCATCACATTATCAACATGTACGTTGTAAACGATGATGTCATGGGCAAAGAAAACAGAAGAGAAGATGTTTCTCTTCGTGTTCCTATTCCTAGAGTTCTAAACCGATCATATCGAACAAAACTGGAAGATTTAGCCCAACTCAAATTGATCCAGCAAGTAACATTTATCTAAAGACGTTTGGGCGAGAAAATATCAAAAACTACCGAGCCAATGAACCAAAATGCCAAGAAGACCCTGCCGGATCAAGCCATCTTCAAGTTCTTCCACCCAAACTTATAATTGAAGTTTCTCATGCAATGATTGATAAAGCAACAAAAAGTACCAACTTTCGAGTGCTATATCCAAATGGTGACAGTATTTTGACGTGGCATGAAAATGCATAACAAGACAGCACAGAAAAATTAATATTTATACTCAGAGACAAAGAAGATGATGCAAGGTTCATGAGTTTACCCGGAGTAACCGGAACATCAGAGAATATGAGATGGATCTTTGGAGGAGAATCGAAATTAAATCTACGAAATGAAAAGAGTCAAAAATGTCAGAATTTTGTGAATATATAATATCAGAAAGGAACATTTTTCATTTCTTTACAGTAAAGAAGATGAATCATGAAACAAGACTTTGGGAATTATCAACACAATTCAAGTAATGAAGCCTCAAAACTCTGCAGTTTCTCTGAACTCAGCAAAGAAACAAATGAAAGCCCAATGCAGGCCCAAGAAGCCCACAACACAAACTTGGAAGCAACGGTCATCTTCTCCAAGTAACGACAAGAACAGAGCTGGCAACCTCAAGACAAGTTCACCTAATCTCAGTACGGAAAAGGCTTTCAACATCAAGCTTGAGAACAGGTTCCTGACCCTTGATTCAGAGAGTCCAGCTTGATGTGTGACACCTGTCGTTTCTCTCTAGGGTTTTAGCTATGTCTCTCTTGTTGTATATAAACAAAACCCCATCATCTTTTGTAAAGTTAAGAGAGTATTATCAATGAAAACCTAAAGCATTGCTTTTGCCTTCATGGTATCAGAGCTCATGGAACATAGATCCATGGAACTCTACTCTGTTCCTTCTCTCAATATTTCAAATTGTGTCACCGTCACTCTTACTGCCAAGAACTATATTCTCTGGAAATCTCAGTTCGAATCTTTTCTTGATGGTCAAGGGCTTCTGGGTTTTGTCACAGGCTCGATTCCTGCACCAAGCCAAACCAGCGTTGTTTCAGACATTGATGGGTCAACATCGGCTTCACCCAATCCTGAGTACTACACCTGGTTCAAGACAGATCGAGTTGTCAAATCCTGGCTCCTTGGTTCTTTCTTAGAAGATATTCTCAGTGTTGTGGTCAACTGCAACACTTCTCATGAGGTATGGATCTCTGTAGCAAACCACTTTAATAGGGTTTCCTCCTCTAGGTTATTTGAGCTGCAAAGACGCCTCCAAAATGTTAGCAAACGTGATAAATCTATGGATGAATATCTTAAGGACCTTAAGACTATTTGTGACCAACTAGCCTCTGTAGGAAGTCCTGTAACAGAAAAGATGAAGATTTTTGCTGCTTTGAATGGGTTAGGGCGAGAGTATGAGCCTATCAAAACCACTATTGAAAACTCCATGGATGCTCTGCCTGGTCCTAGTCTAGAGGATGTTATTCCTAAGCTTACAGGCTATGACGATCGACTTCAGGGTTATCTTGAAGAGACAGCAGTTTCACCTCATGTCGCCTTCAACATCACCACTTCAGATGACTCTAATGCTTCTGGTTACTTCAATGCTTACAATCGTGGCAAAGGGAAATCTAACAGAGGCAGAAACTCATTTAGTACTCGTGGTCGTGGTTTCCATCAGCAGATATCTTCAACAAACAGTTCTTCAGGTTCTCAGTCTGGTGGTACTTCGGTTGTCTGTCAGATTTGCGGGAAAATGGGTCATCCAGCTCTTAAGTGTTGGCATCGCTTCAACAACAGCTACCAATACGAAGAGCTTCCTCGTGCCTTAGCTGCAATGCGCATCACTGATATTACAGATCAACATGGCAATGAATGGCTTCCAGATTCTGCTGCAACTGCTCATGTCACAAACAGTCCTCGATCCCTGCAACAATCTCAACCATACCATGGATCTGATGCTGTCATGGTTGCTGATGGTAATTTTCTGCCCATTACACACACTGGCTCAACAAACTTGGCTTCCTCATCAGGTAATGTCCCTCTCACTGATGTTCTTGTTTGCCCAAGCATAACGAAATCTCTCTTGTCTGTGTCTAAGCTTACTCAAGATTATCCATGTACTGTTGAGTTTGACTCTGATGGTGTGCGTATCAATGATAAGGCAACCAAGAAGCTTCTCATAATGGGAAGCACTTGTGATGGTTTATATTGTCTGAAGGATGACTCTCAGTTCAAGGCTTTCTTCTCCACTCGTCAGCAGTCCGCAAGTGATGAAGTGTGGCACAGACGCCTTGGACATCCTCATCCTCAAGTCCTGCAGCAACTGGTCAAGACCAACTCTATCTCTATCAATAAGACTTCTAAGTCACTCTGTGAAGCATGTCAGCTTGGGAAGAGCACTAGGCTGCCATTTGTTTCTTCTTCATTTACTTCAAATAGACCTCTTGAGAGGGTTCACTGTGACTTGTGGGGACCCTCTCCAATTACTTCTGTACAAGGCTTTAGATATTATGCAGTCTTTATTGATCATTATTCTCGATTCAGTTGGATTTATCCTTTGAAGCTCAAGTCAGATTTCTACAATATCTTTGTTGCATTTCACAAGCTAGTTGAAAACCAACTTAATCATAAGATTAGTGTGTTTCAATGTGATGGTGGTGGAGAGTTTGTCAATCATAAGTTTCTGCAACATCTTCAGAATCATGGGATACAACAACACATCTCATATCCTCACACTCCTCAACAAAATGGACTAGCAGAAAGGAAGCACAGGCATTTGGTGGAATTAGGCTTATCTATGCTGTTTCAGAGTAAAGTCCCTCTTAAGTTTTGGGTTGAAGCCTTCTTCACTGCCAACTTTCTGATTAATCTTCTCCCTACATCTGCTGTTGAGGATGCTATTTCACCTTATGAAAAGCTGCATCAGACGACTCCGGACTATACAGCTCTCAGATCTTTCGGTTGTGCTTGTTTTCCAACTATGCGTGACTATGCTATGAACAAATTTGACCCTCGCTCTCTTAAGTGCGTTTTCCTGGGGTACAATGACAAATACAAGGGGTATAGGTGTTTATATCCACCTACAGGACGGGTTTATATAAGCAGGCATGTGATTTTTGATGAAACAGCTTATCCTTTCTCTCATCACTATAAACACCTTCATTCGCAGCCTACAACTCCATTACTTGCAGCATGGTTCAAGGGGTTTGAATCCTCCGTGTCTCAGGCACCACCAAAAGTGTCTCCAGCACAACCACCACAGAGAAAGGCAACACTACCCACGCCTCCTCTTTTTACTGCTGCTGATTTTCCTCCTTTACCACGGAGAAGCCCTCAGTTGTCTCAGAATTCTGCTGCTGCACTTGTGTCTCAACCTTCAACAACAACAATCAATTCAACTCATCCACCTGCTGTGGTGAATGAGAGTTCTGAGCGTACGATAAACTTCGATTCTGCTTCTATTGGCGACAGCTCTCACTCATCCCAGCTTTTGGTGGATGACACTGTAGAAGATCTCATGGCAGCTCCAGTTCCTACTCAACAAGCTCCACCTCCTACTAACACTCACCCAATGATCACAAGAGCTAAGGTGGGAATCACAAAACCAAATCCTCGTTATGTTTTTCTGTCTCACAAGGTTACTTATCCTGAGCCAAAGACAGTAACTGCGGCTTTAAAGCATCCGGGTTGGACAGGCGCCATGACAGAAGAAATGGGCAACTGTTCTGAAACTAATACATGGTCCCTGGTGCCATACACACCTAACATGCATGTTCTTGGAAGCAAATGGGTCTTCCGGACTAAACTCCACGCTGATGGAACCTTAAATAAGCTCAAGGCTCGGATAGTTGCAAAATGTTTTCTTCAAGAAGAAGGGATTGGCTATCTTGAGACCTACAGTCCTGTAGTAAGAACACCTACAGTCCAATTGGTTCTCCATTTGGCTACTGCTTTGAACTGGGAGTTGAAGCAAATGGATGTTAAAAACGCCTTCTTACATGGCGATCTAAATGAGACTGTTTACATGACTCAGCCTGCTGGTTTTGTTGATAAGAGTAAACCAACTCATGTTTGCTTGCTTCACAAATCTATCTATGGTTTAAAACAGTCCCCAAGAGCTTGGTTTGACAAGTTCAGCACCTTTCTCTTGGAGTTTGGATTTTTCTGCAGTAAATCTGACCCTTCACTATTCATCTATGCTCATAATAATAACCTCATTCTGCTTCTTCTTTATGTTGATGACATGGTGATTACAGGAAATAGTTCACAGACATTATCCAGTCTTCTAGCAGCTCTCAACAAAGAATTCAGAATGACTGATATGGGACAACTCCACTACTTCCTGGGAATTCAGGTTCAGCGAAATCAACACGGCCTGTTTATGTCTCAGCAGAAGTATGCTGAAGATCTCTTGGTGGCTTCTGCAATGGAGAACTGCACTCCTCTGCCAACTCCTCTACCCGTTCAGCTTGACAGAGTTCCACACCAAGAAGAACCTTTCACTGATCCAACTTATTTCAGGAGTATTGCTGGAAAGCTCCAATATCTCACCTTGACTCGCCCTGACATACATTTTGCTGTAAACTTCGTGTGCCAAAAGATGCACCAGCCAACAATGTCAGACTTTCATCTTCTGAAGCGGATTCTAAGGTACATAAAAGGTACCATCACTATGGGAATCTCTTACAATCAAAATTCTCCTACTCTTTTGCAAGCTTACAGTGACAGTGACTGGGGCAACTGTAAGCTCACAAGACGCTCTGTTGGTGGCCTCTGCACCTTTATGGCCACGAACCTGGTGTCATGGTCGTCAAAGAAACATCCAACTGTCTCCCGAAGCTCCACAGAAGCTGAATACCGCACCTTATCTGATGCTGCCTCTGAGATCCTCTGGCTGAGCACTCTTCTCCGTGAGCTTGGCATTCCTCTCCCAGATACTCCTGAATTGTTTTGTGACAACTTGTCTGCAGTCTACCATACAGCTAATCCAGCGTTTCATGCAATGATTGATAAAGCAACAAAAAGTACCAACTTTCGAGTGCTATATCCAAATGGTGACAGTATTTTGACGTGGCATGAAAATGCATAACAAGACAGCACAGAAAAATTAATATTTATACTCAGAGACAAAGAAGATGATGCAAGGTTCATGAGTTTACCCGGAGTAACCGGAACATCAGAGAATATGAGATGGATCTTTGGAGGAGAATCGAAATTAAATCTACGAAATGAAAAGAGTCAAAAATGTCAGAATTTTGTGAATATATAATATCAGAAAGGAACATTTTTCATTTCTTTACAGTAAAGAAGATGAATCATGAAACAAGACTTTGGGAATTATCAACACAATTCAAGTAATGAAGCCTCAAAACTCTGCAGTTTCTCTGAACTCAGCAAAGAAACAAATGAAAGCCCAATGCAGGCCCAAGAAGCCCACAACACAAACTTGGAAGCAACGGTCATCTTCTCCAAGTAACGACAAGAACAGAGCTGGCAACCTCAAGACAAGTTCACCTAATCTCAGTACGGAAAAGGCTTTCAACATCAAGCTTGAGAACAGGTTCCTGACCCTTGATTCAGAGAGTCCAGCTTGATGTGTGACACCTGTCGTTTCTCTCTAGGGTTTTAGCTATGTCTCTCTTGTTGTATATAAACAAAACCCCATCATCTTTTGTAAAGTTAAGAGAGTATTATCAATGAAAACCTAAAGCATTGCTTTTGCCTTCAGGAATAACTTAGAGAAGTTAACTGCGTCGGATATTACCTCAAATCGTCGGAGGATGCGGTCGGAGTCTGCGATGGTTGTTATCAGAAATGGAGCTTCGCGGAAGAGGCAACGGTGGTGTGTGACATTTGCAGGTAAAGATGATGAACATCCAAAGGGAATAAAAAGATGTTTTACACGATTTGTTGGAAAGCCATATTCATTGGAGGATTTGTGTTGTGTCGAAGCTCCTTGGATTGGCTTTGTTGGCTTCCTTACGAAAGAATGCATCTACGAGAAGGAGCACCAATGTCATGATCTCGTTTTTAATTTAGTCTTTCAATAAAGAAAAAATAAAAACTTTTGGTTGAAGCCTTGAAGGTATGCATGTCTCTTGGAATATTTGGTTTTAAGTTTAGAGTCGAAAATATTTAATTAATTCTTTCTATTTCAAATTTGACATTGGTCATATATATTACCATGTTGAGGCTGTTCTTTTGTGGTTCTTTTACTATTAGGGGTTTAGACTTGTTTACGTAGGTGGGTGAAATTACTCTTATATGTATTGTAATCACTTTGACTATAATTTTCTTTTCATTTGATGAAAAATTAAGTAGCATTTGTTTGAAATCTTGATTTTGTGCTCTTCTTGAAATCACAAATACCTTAGAAACTTTATTAAGAAATGTGAGCTAATTAGACACATGCGTTTCGTTTGTTAGATTTGTTGGAAATATTTTGACAGAATGATAAAGCTAATTAAACATACCAAAATCTCAGATTACGATATACAGTACAAGAGTATTATCTTCATCGCAAAACAGATCTCAGTGTGACTACATATACTTAAAATCTGTATGTATCTACATTTAAATGTTTTTTATTCATGTATATCCTTATATATGTTAGTAAAATCCTATAAGATCATCTCCAATGTCTTTAGATGTATGCTCAGAGACTATGTTAGTGTGACGGAGCCATTCATCACCATGTATAAAAGATACATCTACGAAAGAAGATACTTCTGAATCTGTGAGTTGTTTCCCAAACAAAACCCTCTCTTTGTAATCTGTTCCCGTCCATAACATTTATGCTCTCCAAAAGTCATCGTCCTAAAATATAAAACCCATACAAGACATAAATAAGGTCTTTTATGTGTATTCTAAGATGTGTATGTAGTCGCTTACTTTTCTATGGTCGAGTCTCCCCAGTTATTCCATCCTTCTGGAGTAATGATTCCAGACATGTGAGTATTTGAGAACACAACCGTAGCATAGGCTCATGATATGTCTATAATTTGCATGATTTAGGCATTCATTCTTCACCACTTTGTCATTGATTCATCCACATTTCATCTCATTAGGAGTCGTTTTAGTGTGTTTTACATACTTAGGACGATTTTGCATTAGGATTGCATGTGCATGGCATATTTGGTTGTTTTCAGGTACTTTGGATGCTTTTGGAGTTCAAACAGAGGAAAAACAGAACATGAAGTCAGAATGCCCAATGACGCCTTCAGCAAAAGTACTCTATCACAGCCTCGGAGCCCTGCCAGGGCAAATCACTCTATCGCAACCCCGGAGAAGCAAGCAGCTCAGTTTCACTCAAACGCGAAGCCGGAGGAATCACCCCATCAGAACCACTCGATCACCACTCGATCACCAAGAAGCCTATCTGCTCATTTTGCACTCAACAAGACAAGCTGAGAACAAAGAAGAGAAGAGAAGCCAAAGAAACCACTCGATCACCACCTCATGACATCCACTCGATCGCACTCGATCACAGGGTCGCTGGACCATTCAATCTCGACTTCACTGCATCTCACTCGATCGCAAGACGGATCCCCTGAAGCCTAGTTTGATCAATGACATACTCGATCACTAGGAAGCTCATTTCTGCCCGTCAGATGCCAATGACATATTCGGTCGCAGGATCATGACGTGAAGATTCGCTATATATTTAGTTTCCTTATTAGTTTCATTTCTCGCTTATATAAACTGCCTCTTAGGGTTTTCCCTAGGGCATCCGCTAGCATCCGCTATTATCCGTTATTATCTCGCTTTTACCTTTTTCTCAACTTTGATAGCCGCAGTGTTTCTCCTGCGACTTTGTAGTTTCGCTTTCAAGTATTTGATATTCAGTTTTCGTTTAAGTCTTTCGTCATTTCTGTTAGCATGTTTTCAATTGTTGCTTTGCTATTGTCTTTGATTATGTCTGAGTAGTGAACTGTATTTCTGAGGATGGGATAGAATAGTTGTGGTTTACTTGGTCATTTTAGGTGGTTGAGTTTAGAATACTAGAATCCCTTCTGGATTAGTTGCGCTTATTGCTTGTTTCACTGGCTAATGTGGAGTATGAGTCCAGACGTCCAGCGCTCAGAAGGCGTTTAATGGGCGTTAGATCCTATTAATTCCAGAGATATCTGACTCTACCCCAAGGGATTGACTGTAGAGAGGGTATTGACTTTAACATGTTGATTCGATAGTGTCTGCTTAGTTAGAGATTGCTAAAGGGATTTAGGTCAGTGTCTAGCTTTGCTTGAGGATTTCTATCACGGGAGTGAATTAATCTGTTGTTGAACTTGTTGTCTAGGGATAGCTTCTGTGAAGTTTTGTCAAACGCCTGAATAGATTAAGGAGACCACACTAATCGATTACCCCATCCTTAGGAATCGTTTATCCATTTGATTGCCTGTTATCATTTCTGCTTTGTCATTCACTTGCCTGCTATTGCCATTTCTGCTTTTAGTTTCATTTCATTTCTGCTATTGCATACTAGGACTTTAGAACCAACCAACTTTCTGCTTGGCTTGACTTAGAGCTTTCTGATCATATCTCATCTGTTTGCATCACACCGAATTGGATTGACATCCTAAAATACTACAACGACAAGATAGTGTTTTAGGGATTAATTGAGTAAAATCCTACTATCAGCTCCCCAAGCTCTTCCAAGCAATATTTCCCCACTTCCATCGATCTTACAATTCACAAAAGAGAATAATGATTGTTCATCTTCTGATTGTCTTCCTTGAGCTGTGATAGATCCAGTAACTCTAGATGTATTCCCCTTTGCTATTGAATTAATAGTACAATCCTGTTTGCGATTTTAGAGTATTAAGCTCATATTTTGAAAAGGTCATGCATGTGTTTTATTTTTAACTTGGTAGTGTGATCTTCCATTGCCAAATATAAAATCTATGGACCCTTGAATGAATCAATCTTTGAAGAAATGTCTTCCTTTATCATCTAGTAGCGTGTCATTAGCCCCGTAGAATCAACAACCGTAAAAGGCAGCTTGGTCTCCTTCAATCCTTAGAGCTACTGCTTGTGCATCAGCTTCACCAGGATCTGGTTTGGTCCATTATTCTTCCTCCATTCAAAACATATACACACATGAGAACTGATATCATTATATGCGTTAGCTAAATTAGGTTTAATTGTTGTGACATCGATATCCTTACCTTGAAACTGATGTTGTAAGCTGTGAAGTTAGCTGCAAACACTACGAAGGAGAAGCTATCTTCAGCAGTGTTTCCGGTGGATTTCGCTGTGTCGTTCCATTCGATGGATGTATTTTGATATCCTCTTCCTTGAATAATAAGGTTTGTCTTGTTTTCATTAACCGTAACATTTTCCCTGCTTGCTTACATTGAACTCAAATCTTAGTAAATATATATATCATATTACACTATAAAAGAATATCATTGAGCACTGGAGATAGGGGAAAAGAACAAGAGCTTGGAGTTAAAGATAGTCTTGGAAGAGCTTTGATCAAGGACAGCATCAATGGCGCTTTGAACATTGCTGAAGTTACCACAACCATGCAAATCACGGTCAACACAAGAGAAGTCTTGTATTGGTGTGTAAGCCTTGACGTCCATTTCTCACAAGATTTTATTGGTTCATGGTGATGGTGTTTGTGTCCAAAGAATGTTAAATATTTTCCTAATGCTCCGAGTTGGGAATTGTTTATGATAGTTGTAGCTATAGAAGAGAGAGATCTAAAGGATGGCAATTGGATCGTGTAGAGAGCAAGAATGATGGATAAAAGAGCTATTAGGGTGGTTAAAACCGGTTTGATGGGCATGTTTAAGATAATAGGAGATGGGTTTAGTGTGTCTCAACTAGTTAAAAGTAAAAAAGAGGCAAATGTTGTTTGGTATTGGGAAAAAAACTAAATTAACCCAAAATAACGAGATTAATTACTACAATGTCTTATAAAATATTGGGGTTAAATTGGTTATTTTCTTGTCTAAAATACTTTTTTTCATGTGTTAAAAATAAAATAAATACAAAATTACCCTTTAAAAAAAATGCCAGCAATTTTACAAAAGTCTATCGTTTAGTTATGGAAGATTTATTCTTATTCCGCAGACTTTTTTAACTACAACATATTTTTTGTGCCAGACTTTTATGGTTGACAAATTTCTTAGAAAATAGCGATAACAGATTTATAAATTATAGCATATTTAATTTGATTGACAGATTTTTAGTTTATTCAACTACAGACTTTCATATATTTTGACAGACTTATTTTTGTGTAGACATTTTTTTACGGTAAATGATGGCAGATTTATAATTTTGTTAAAAAAATCAGTCACATTGTAACAGATTTGTTGTCAAATAACTAATTACTAGAAAGACTTCTAACGATAACCGTTTTTTTTAATGTTATGACACACTTGTTTTATGTTATAACATATTTTTGTAATTTTACACAATATCTGTCGTTTGATGGCAGATTTGTTTTCTAAAATATAATATTTTTATGTTATGACAGAGTTGTTTTATGTTGTGACAGATAAATTTATATTACCATAAATTTGTCGTTTGATGGCAGGTTTAATAAATAAGAAAATAAATTGCTGGAATGACCTTAAAGATATTTTATGTTACGAAAGATTTGTAATTTGAAATCCGACCGATTTTTAGTTTTCTTTTTTCATGATTTTTTTAATAGAATAATACTAACTATTGTAACAGTTTTTTTTATTTGGAAACTCATATTATGACAGATTTGATTTTTTTTTGTCAACTGCTTTTAGAAATTCTTTTATATACCACTAAAATGAAATTTTTTCCAAGGAAATACTATAATTAATTTTATTTTTCAAAAATACCACAAATCTATAACTAAATTTTAATATTAAAAACTAATTTCTAAATCCTAAACACTAAACTCTACACCGAAAAACTATACCATAAATATACATAGTACAGTCACCGAAAGAATGACCCGCTTTTTCCAATATTCTAGACGATCTTGGAGTGCTACGCGTCTCTTTCCCCTTTTTCTCGCTTTCCCTTATCTTACATGTAAGAGGGGATTACTTAGCCCTCTCTTCTAGAATTTTTATTTTCTAAAATTACTTTTGTAGACACTATTCCTCCTAATTGGGCAACCAATCATGGAGTTATTATTTTTTAATTAATGTGTGGTTGACAAAAAAAAAAGATATACCATAAATAAACATAGTCAACCCAAATTTATAAAAAATTCTATAATTTCAAAAATCAATTATGGTTTTCTTTGCATAATTGTTTGCTATAATAATATTTACTGTGGTGACAGTTTTTTTTCTTTGCAATAACAGACTTATTAGAGCAGTTACCATATTTACCACTAAAACATTAAATGTTAACATCTAGGGTTTTTATAAAAAAAAACGTGGTCTCCTTAGTTTTTGTGAAAAAAAAGTGGCCTCATGAGAGGAAAGTCTGATTTGGAGAAAATAAGATGACCTAAATCGAGTTTATGTTTGCTTTTAATTGTTTTGTTTCTTAATTGTTTTGTTTCTTTTTTTAATTTTCGGAAATGAAATATTTTTTTTGTGTGAATAGAAATGTTGATTAAGGTCAATTGGTCTTTTTTCATAAAATTTGTGTTAGTCTAGTTATCCATCACTAATGAGAGTCATTTTAGTTATTATTGCCTAGTTTTGAGTCAATATGGGTAATTTTCAGTTTGGTATTTATACATGTGCGAGGAAGAGTGGCGTGAGAGTAAAGTGAAGGATATGGGCTTCGAAGACAGTGTGGTCCCATTTTCTTTGTAAATCAGTTTGATCTAAAGACATTTCTGAAGTATTTCATGATAATTAAACAAAAAATAGTATATATGTTGCTTTAGAAACTTAGAAAAATGTGGAATAAGTTTTCTCATAGGCATCTTCAATCATTTACATTAGAGACTCAATAATGGAATAAGATGATCAAGTATTTTTACAAATATCAGACGAAAATTATGAATATTAGGTGATCACCCGCGTCACGCCGCAGTTTTTTCGGATTTTTTGTATTGTTTAATTTAAATATAATTTTATTTATCTAATCATTTACTCATGTAATAAGCAATTACTTTTAGTATTTAAATATTTTTTCTAATAACATTCTCAAAAGTGCATCATACAAATAATTCATAAACAACGTTCGTCTTAAACCAATTTAAGAGAGGGAAGTGTTGGATTCTAGAAACCTAAGAATATGATGATGGATCTCCTTACGTATTCTTCACCCTCGATGATTGATTATATAAATATCAATTTATGAGAATAACCTACTCAAATAATTTATAAATCCACGACTATTATAGACTAATACTTTGAGTTTGGTTTTATTGAAAAATCATGTAATACTAAAATAAATTTAATAATAGTACAATTAAATATGTAAAATTAAATATTAAATGTATCATTAACCTATAAGTTAGAAGTTGAGGAGCTTACATTAATTATTTAG
The DNA here is from genome assembly GCF_000001735.4 of Arabidopsis thaliana. Lineage (NCBI taxonomy): Eukaryota > Viridiplantae > Streptophyta > Magnoliopsida > Brassicales > Brassicaceae > Arabidopsis > Arabidopsis thaliana. The sequence continues at coordinate 2,851,873 of NC_003071.7, read as the reverse complement.
AGAAAATTTGGAAAAATGTCTCTTTTCGAAGTTTTTGTTTGAAAAATAAGCTACCCATTTTTTTTCTTTTAAAATATATTTTTAAAAATATAAAAGAAATAGAGAATTATAAATATATCCTTACTTAAATTTACTAATAATTTTAAAACATTTATATTAAAAACAAAAATCAGATTGTTATTTTATCTTTTCTCGACACCAAAAAAATATAATTTAATTTAAAAATATTTGATGTAACTAACTAACAATTTTACATATAATTTTATCTTGAATATATATATTTTGTAAGAAAAATATTGTTACAAGACAAAGAAAAAAAAAGAATATTCTTTAAAAGAGAAAAGTTAGTGTATATATATGTATAAATTACACCATGCAGAATTTCATTATCATCTTCTTATAATTGAAATCACAAATATTTACAAACAAAGCTAAATTAGTTCAAAACTTGAGTAATAATGTAGAGTAAAAGAATTTTAGATTAAAAAAAATGTAGCGTTAAAGAATTATTTGTTTGGAGTTGGATTGATTTCTTTATATGATGTGAGAAATATGAAGCGATAAACTTTCAAATATTTTTTTGATAATATCTTGTTAGATTTTAATATTTAAAATATATAAACTGTCTTCATCTTAAAATAGTTAAAATAATAATTAAGATTTTAATTTAAGTTTTTATATTTTTTTCAAAAATTCGTATTTAATTTAATTGTTTTAAAAATATTTGTTTAAAAACAATCTGGACAGAATTGTCATTTAATATATTTAAAATTATATTTTTAATTTAAAATTATATTTTTAATTAAAAATAGGGTAGAGTGTAGTTTTCAAACAAAAACTCAAAAATAGGGCAATTTTCAAAATCACACAATTATTTAATAGACACATGACAAATGGTAAAGTGATGATGTTTTGATAATTTTTTAAAACTAATTATGTTTAACTATTTTTATTGCTAATTTATGTTATTTTTGTGTATATTATTATGTAGTTAATAAAGTTATATTTATTTTATGTAATTATTTTTGTATAGTTAGATTCACTTTTGATTCAAATATCAATTATATTTTTTCATGTATAAATTTTCTTATCTATATACCCAAAATTCTAATCTTTTTTAACTATCATGGATTACTTACATCAACAATATATGATACAATGGTATGTAATTTTATTACAACTAGATTTTAACTCGCGGTACACCGCCAGGCTATTTTTTCAAAACATTAAAAATTTAATTTGTTTAGTAGATTACAAATATATATGATTTAATGTTTTGTATTTTCTAAATATATAACCCTTATATCTATATATTATTTAGTGTACAATTACTATGTTTGATTTTTATTGTTTAAAAATTTAAAAACAATTAGCATATTGTTCATTAAGTTAAAATCTAGATTATAACTGAATAATTAAATTTATATTTTATTTGTTTTGATAATATTGTTTGTTTTGTTTAGTGTTTAAGATAATATAATTGTATTTTGATTATTATATCTAGGATTTCACCCATCGAATACTGTCTCGTATTACTATCGACCCAAATCCGTCCTACTATTGAATCCCGTTCAATAAAATTAAATATATCTAATTGATTTCATTCATGGTATACCATCTCGTATTACTATTGACCAAAAATCGTCCTACCATCTAACCCCGATGAATGAAATTAACATTATTTTGTTATTTTTATTTTAATAATATTTTAATTTAAAAGATATATAATTCAATTCAATTTAAAAGCTTTCTTTCAAATGGTTATTGAATTGTTATAGAGTTCATATATTATAATATTCTAAACCCGTCCTACCATCTAAGTTCGTTCAGTAAAATTAAATATTATTTTTGTTCTAATAATACTTTTATCTTATATAATTCAAACCAATTTTAAAGTTTTATTTCAAATGGTTATTTCATTTTTACAGATTTCATATATTATAAATATTCTAAACGTTTTTATGTTAAATATTTTAAACGTTTAATAAACTTTAAGTAATTACAATATTTATCTTTTAATAAAGTGTAATATTAATAATGTCCTAAAATTTCTTCTTTTTTAAGTAATTAGAATTGATTTTTTTTGTGTGTGTAAGTAATTAGAATTGATAGAGATATATTAGATAAGCAAATTGTGAGTAAGTGACCCCTATGCTATTAATATCCTAAGTATAGGAAAGTCTATAAAGAAGAAAGAGGGTCTTCGGTTTTGGGTTAGTCAAAGCTTAGCACGTGAGACCCACACGTGAGTACGAATAAAACTGATTCTCAGCTTTATAACCCGAGCTCTGTTTTCTTCTGGGATTGATTCTATTGTGATAGAAAGTAGAGAGAGAGAGAGAGAAGAGAGAGATTATTGTAACCGAGTAACAATCTTTGTGGCTTAGTGGATTCCGGAGAATGCCTCCGGCGAGACGTAGCGTTACGATTTGGAGCCTGAACTCGTAAAATTGTCTGTCTTCTTTTCTTTCTTGTAATCAAACGAATGACGAGAGTGATCGGTGAGCTAAAGTGAGTTGCGAATCAAATCCGATTCGTACAAATTGGTATAAGAGCTCCAGGTTCTCGTGTTGACTGAACGTTGTTACAAGGATGACGAACTCGAAGATCAAGATATCGGTGTTCGATGGAACTGGTGACTTCTCTCTCTGGAAGACACGCATGTTCTCTAATCTTCGAATCCTAGGCTTGAAGGATACTCTGGTGGAACAAGCTTCGTTCCCACCACTGTCAGAAGAAGATGAAGCAGATCCGACGAAGAAGAAGAAGCGGATCGAAGAAGAAACTGAGAAGATTGAACGATGTGAGAAAGCTATGAACATTATCTTTCTTAATGTCGGTGATAAGGTATTGAGGAAGATCGATCAGTGCAAGACTGCAGCCAAAGCGTGGATGTTGCTGGAAAGATTATATCTGGTAAAGACTTTACCAAATCATGTGTATTTGCAACTCAAGGTATACAACTATAGGATGCAAGAATCGAAGTCACTTGATGAGAACATTGATGAGTTCTTAAAGATGATCTCAGATCTAAGTAACTTGCAAATCCAAGTTCCTGATGAAGTACAAGCGATCTTGATTCTGAGTTCTCTCCCAGTCAAGTATGAAATGTTAAAGGAGACCTTGAAATATGGAAGAGAAGGCTTAAAACTTGAAGAGGTGATAAGCGCATCTAAGTAAAAAAAATTAGAGTTCCAGGCAGACTCAAGCTCAAGGTCTGCAACACAAGGTCTTCATGTTAAAGGAAATCAGAATAACAATTCAAGATCAAGATCTCAAGACGGCAAGAAGATATGTTGGATATATGGCAAAGAGGATCATTTCAAAAGGCAATGCTATAAGTGGCTAGAGAAGAACAAGTCAAGTGGGAACACACAAGAAGCAGGTGCGTCTAGGCTGGCAAAGGATGATGCTCAAGACTAGGTTGGTTTAGTAGCTTCTGAGGTAAATCTGAGTGAGGATCGACTTGACCAGAATGAATGGATTATGGATACTGGTTGTTCATTTCATATGACACCAAGAAGAGATATATTCATTGAGATTGAGGAGTTGACTTCCGGGAAAGTTAGAATGGCAAATAACTCATTTTCAGAGGTAAAAGGTATCAGTAAAGTGAGATTTGCCAACATAGATGGGACTACATTTGTGTTACATGATGTAAGATACATGCCTGGAATGTCTCGGCATCTTATTCTGATGGGTACTCTAGAAGCAAAAGGATGTGTGTTTGAGGGAAATGATGGTGTATTGGAGGTAATGCAGGGAAATACAGTGTTCATGAAAGGGTCACAAAGAGCTTCTTTATACATCCTGCAAGGAGAAGCTAAGAAGTCGGAAGCTATGGTGGCTGAGTCAGGAGATTCGGATATGGATCTAATGCAGGTATGACATAGCAGGCTCGGTCATGTAGGATAGAAAGGAATAGATGAGCTGGCCAAGAAAGGATGTTTTGGCAAGGATAAGGTCTCAAGTCTTAAGTTATGTGAAGATTGTGTTTTTGTATAACACATAAAGTGAGCTTTGGGCAAGTTCAACATATTACTAAGGAGAAGCTAGATTCTGTGCACTCAGATTTGTGGGGATCACCCAATGTGCCTTTTAGCCTCGATAAAATGTCAGTATTTTCTCACGTTGACTGATGACTGGTCTAGGAAGGTTTGTATATATTTCCTCAGAACCAAAGATGAAGCGTTTGATGCGTTTGTACTGTGAAAGAAGATGGTTGAGGTTCAGAGTGAGAGAAAGGTGAAAAGGTTGCGTACTGATAATGGTCTAGAATTCTGCAATCACAAGTTCAATGACTTCTGCAAACAAGAAGGAATGGTGAGACACAGGACATGCACCTATACATTGCAACAAAACGGAGTTGCTGAAAGACTTAAGAGGACTATAATGAAGAATGTGAGAAGCATGCTGAGTGAGAGTGGTCTTGGTTAGAAGTTCTGGGCTGAAGCAGCTTCAACGTCTTTGTACCTAATTAATAGAACAACATCATCAACGATTGATTTCCAGATCCCAAAAGAGAGATGGACTTCAGCTATTCCAGACATGTTAGGACTCAGAAGATTTGGATGTCTAGTGTTTATTCACTCAGATGAAGGGAAACTGAATCCTAGGGAAAAAAGAGGCATCTTCACTGGTTATCCCGAAGGCGTGAAAGGTTTTAGAGTATGGTTACTAGAAGATCAGAGATGCATGATTAGCAGAAATGTGGTCTTCAAGGAGAAAGTGATGTACAAAGATGTTATAGCTCAAGAGAAATCAGGTATGTCCTCTAACCCGTTTGATTTATCTACTGATGAGTGTGCTTGTTAAAATGCAGGAACAGATAGAGCGAAGAAGGACTCATTGTAGAGTGGAGCTATTGTTCAAGGTGGAGAAACCACACCTGAACAGAATACTAACGAGACAACAACAGATGAGATTGAGCTAGAAGAAGTTGCTGGGTATGCTTATTTAGTCATTGAAGATGGAGGAAAGTCAGAACAAGGAAGTTTTCAGGAAGCTTTAGAAGATGCTGATCAAGATAAATGGATCAAAGCGTCAGATGAGGAGATGGAATCTCTCATGAAGAATAAAACCTGGATATTGGTGGAAAGGAACAAACAACAGAAACCTATTGGTTGTAAGTGGGTGTTCAAGAGGAAGGCTGGAATAGCAGGAGTTGAGGGTCCCAGGTTCAAGGCCAGACTTGTAGCTAAAGGGTATTCACAGAAAGGGAATAGACTATCAAGAGATCTTTTCCTCTATAGTGAAACATGTCTCCATCAGATTTTTACTGAGTATGGTAACTCATTTTGACATGGAGCTTTAGCAAATGGATGTCAAAACGGCGTTTCTCCATGGATTTTTGGATGAAACAATATTCATGGAGCAGCTAGAAGGCTCATTGATGAGAAGAATCTAGATAAAGTGTGTCTGTTACAAAGATCTCTGTATAGCTTGAAATAATCACCCAGACAATGGAACACCAGGTTCAATGATTTCATGGAGGCTCATAACTATGAGAGGAGCTCATACGACAGTTGTGTGTACTTTAAGAAATATGCAGACGGTGATTATGTGTTCATGTTGCTATACGTAGATGACATTCTTATTGCCTCCAAGAATATGAAGCATGTAAGTGAACTCAAAGCACTGTTGGGATCTGAGTTTGAAATGAAGGACTTAGGTGAAGCAAAGAAGATCTTGGGTATGGAAATAGACAGAAACAGACTTAAATGTACCCTTTCTATCTCTCGGGAGGGTTATCTTTCAAAACTATTGGGAACGTTTAACATGGATCAGTCTAAGCTTGTTTTAATGCCAGTGGGAATACATTTCAAGTTGAGGTCTGCTACAGATGAGGAAGCTAAGAGTCAGTATGAATCAATGAGAGCTGTTCCATATCAAAGCGTAGTGGGAAGTCTCATGTATGCCATGATAGGTACAAGACCAGACTTAGCACACTCTATTGGTCTAGTTTGCAGGTTTATGAGTAAACCACTTAAAGAGCATTGGCAGGGAGTCAAGTGGGTTCTCAGATATATTCAGGGTTCACTCAAGCGAAAGTTATGATACAGTAACAAAGGGGATTTCATAATTTTAAGGTTACTGTGTTTTAGATCATGGTGCAGATCAAGATGGGAGGAGGTCAACTTCAGGAGTGGTATTCACTGTAGGTGGGTAATGTTGTTAGTTGGAGGTCTAGTCTATAGAAAGTGGTAGCATTGTCATCAACAGAAGCTGAGTGTATGGCATTAACAGATGCGTCTAAGGAAGCAGTTTGGTTGTTAGGGCTCATGAATGAGCTTGGTTTTGAGCAAGAAGCAGTGGATATTTACAGTGACTCGCAGAGTGCCATTGCATTAGCTAAAAATATAGTCCATCATGAATGGACGAAGCATATAGAGATCAAGTATCACTTCATTAGAGAGCTGATCTACAATGGCTTAGTAAGAATGAAGAAGATTGCTATAGAAACCAATCCTGCTGATATCTTCACGAAGGTCGTACCGGTGGGCAAGCTTCAGGAAGCTCTAGAGTTGCTCAGAGTTACTGAGAACTAAGAAGAGGGGTTAAGTCCCAAGACATGAAGCTGAGTGGGTTTACTCAGGAGATAAGTAGTTGAGTGAGTGTACTCAAAGTTTAAAAGTTGGTTAAGTTGAATCAGGTTCGGAGGTGGAGTCAAGAACTAAGTCACGTCATTAGGGTCAAGGTGGAGAATTGTGAATAAGTGACCCCAATGCTATTAATATCCTAAGTATAGGAAAGACTCGAAACAAGAAAGAGGGTATTCGGTTTTGGGTTAGTCAAATTTAGCACATGGGACCCACACGTGAGTACGAATAAAGTTGAGAATCAGCTTTATAACCCGAGCTCTGTTTTCTTCTGTGATTGATTCGTTTTGTAACAGAAAGTAGAGAGAGAGAGAAGAGATAGATTCTTGTAACCGAGTAACAATCTTTGTGGCTTAGTGGATTCCGGAGAAAGCCTCCGGCGAGACGTAAGGTTCCGATTTGGAGTCTGAACTCATAAAATCGTCTGTCTTATTTCTTTCTTGTAATCAAACGAGTGACGAGAGTGATCGGGGAGCTATAGTGAGTTGCGAATCAAGTCCGATTTGTACAGAAATGCTAGTAATTAGAATTATTAATTAATTACTAATAATTAATACCAATGATATTCTTTGTAAATAAGTTCCAACTTGAAGATTTATTTCATAAAAGTGTTGCAAAAATGTATATATAGATTTGATTTGAAAGTTGCCTAACTTGATTTTAAGCAAACAATTTATTGTTCCATGTATTTTCTCCTAATCTAGTATTCCAATCAAATCATGATAAGCTCATGGCTAAGAATTGGATTGACATAATTTAAATAACAAATGTATAACTAACTACTCATTTGCTTTAAAAGTTTTCAGATGAAAGAGAAAAATCGATGCAAAAATTAAACAGTCTTTTAGGTCAACACTTTTAGGTTTCTCTCTTTGCATTTGTATATAGCCATATTGGAGAGAATGTCGTATATTGAATTTTTTGGTATATCTAACGTCTCAAAAGACCATTACTTACAAAAATATGCATGTCATTATTAATGTTATCACTTTATCATAAAGCACAAAAAGACCATATCGTGTAGACAAAAAAATGTAATAATAAGAAAAGACTAAGTTACAATTACTAAACTAAGAAAGATGAAGTAGCAAACAACTAAGTTGCAATACACAAAAATTTCTAGTTGTTATCAAATAATGACTACTAAAAAAATAGCAAAATAAGAAAAGTAAAATGAAAATAGTGTTTGATACATAAACATAAGTTTTTATATTTTTTTTCTTTTAAATGAAGATATTTAGTTAAGAGTGGAATAAATGGATGATTCAATGCAATGTGAAAATTTTAATTTTTGAACACTAAGTTCTGTTGTTTTTTAATGATATTAATAAGTTGTTCAAAAAAAATTGATATTAATTGAGAATGACATTGTAGCACTCACTAGTGTCATGATGTTTTATTCATATGTAGAGAGTCGGCCAACTTTCATTTATATGACTATATAAGATGTTATACAATAGTTTTAGGTAAACAAAACACTCAAGGAGATATATTAAAAAACTCTAAATATTCCAAATAAATAAATAGAATGAAGTATAGAGAAATTTCTTCCTAAAGTAAGAATTCATTAACGAAAAATCAAAAAGAAATATACACCGTGATCTGATTTAATCAAACGAGGTTTCCTAATTAGATACTACTGTCCACTTCATGATTGCCCTTTACCTACCAATTAACCCGGTTAAGCAATTTTGTCTGATAAAACTTTATTGTGTTATTATCAAAAAAGACTATTATAGTAATGTTGATTGTTGAAAAAATAAAGAAAATAATTGATCATGAGCTGTATTGCATTGTAGTTCAAGATATAATTAGTTTAATTATGTGAAGAAAAAAAAAATGTTATATATTGTTTGATAGTTCAAGTCTTCAAGATATTTATGTATGTGGGAAATATGGAAAATCACATTATTAGCCATACGAAACAAATGAGTCACGAGACATAAGAAGACAAAGAGACAGAGTCACAGACTATTCGTCTTCTACCTTCTTCTAACTCACTTCATTTTCACCAAAACCAACAAATATATTCTTCTCACTTTCCGAGCTTTCCAGTTCAACTATGGCGGCTCCGATCATACTTTTCTCTTTCCTTTTATTCTTCTCTGTCTCTGTCTCGGCACTTAACGTCGGTGTTCAGCTCATACATCCCTCCATTTCCTTGGTTAGTCAACTCTTAACCGGTCATGATCATTGATATATCTTTTTTGGTTTAGATCCGGTTTATACTGATAGGTCACTTGGTTTTGAATTGTCTTGGTAGACTAAAGAATGTAGCCGGAAATGTGAATCAGAGTTTTGTTCAGGTGAACAATCTCTAACTCTAAGCTTGGTAATAAATTCACATATGTCTGAAAATTTTTGTATAAACATGACCAAAAGAACGTGTAAAATTGGACAGTGCCTCCATTTCTGAGGTATGGGAAGTACTGTGGACTACTTTACAGTGGATGTCCTGGTGAGAGACCTTGTGATGGTCTTGATTCTTGTTGCATGAAACATGATGCTTGTGTCCAATCCAAGAATAGTAATTATTCACATACACTCTATATCTAGTCCCACTTTTACCTTATATTTCATATAAAAGTGTTACAATTTTGATTAATTTTTGTTTTTATGCGTAGATGATTATCTAAGCCAAGAGTGTAGTCAGAAGTTCATTAACTGCATGAACAATTTCAGCCAGAAGAAGCAACCGACGTTCAAAGGTAACAAATGCGACGCTGATGAAGTGATTGATGTCATCTCCATTGTCATGGAAGCTGCTCTTATCGCCGGCAAAGTCCTCAAGAAACCCTAACTATTTATATATATTTTTCTATATTTCTAGTTACAATTGTTTCCCTTTTTTTCCCCCTCAGGACATTTGTCTTAATTTATCAAAATACTATTAAGTAATACTATAGCTTTTTTTTTTTTGTCAAACTTAGGCCTTGTTAGAGGACTAGTGTAGGTGCCAGTGAATCAGCAATAGGGTCTCGAGGAATTAATAAACGGTCAAGGTGAACGGATATATAGGTTTTTTGGTCTCCAAGCGTTATTTACATGGTGGCATTGTTACATTGAAGTTATCTACACAATTGCATAAATACTTTCAATTTTGTTAAAAGGGAATGTAATAAGGTAACCCATCACTTAGCTAGATTAACCTATAATCAACCATTGTTCTTAGCTGATTCTGTTTCTCCGCCTCTTTGGCTCAAAGAACTTCTGTATATCGATTCTTCAAATTAATACAATAAGTGTTTAGACGGAAAAGAAAAAATTATGGTTTTAGAAATGGGAAATTAGAACTCTATGTACTAAGGTACAACAATCAGGGGAATAATCACTCTTAATGAGAAAAGTTCGAAGATACGTTAGAGCTGATTAGCTAAAGTCTTCCAATATCAAACTGTGGAGACTAACTTGAGGAGAAGGCCCAATATTATATCGGTCTTCCAAAAGTTGTGTTTCTTTTTTGTTGTTTAACTTGTTACTAAAGTTACTTTGGTTGATTGGTTATTACTTATTACATATCATGATAACAATTAGTTACATAGTTTTCGTTGCTTGATTGCTATTATATTGTGAGACCGGTCATGAATTGGCTATACCTGGTAAGTTATTTGGCTCTAAACTTATAAATCCAACTTGCTTTATGATATGGGTCAAATTAATCCTAAGACCACTCTCTCAAATAAGAGATCGATTGTAGTACTTTAGGGTCGAATTTCACAAAGCTCTCAGATCACACAATAGACTAAGGTTTCGAATTAAGCTAAACAAATAGATTATAAAATAAAAGACAAGACAAGAAAGCAATAAAAGAGATTGAAGGTTCAGATGATTAAAACGTCGGGCTTAGAGAAATTCTCAAGAAATATCAAAAATAGTAGATCTAGCAGTAAATTAGGAATATTATCGAATCATCCTAGAACTCATATCACTAATATAGTCTAACCGGTGGTGTTCCGCGAAACTTACTATGCTTAATAGTATTGATCCCAGCTCTCTTGTAAATCCCTAGAACTAAGCAAGCATTATAATCAAGTTTAATAAGTCTAAGTAATCGACGCTAGCAGGCATCTAAATACTAGGCTCATCTAAGATAATTCGAGTAATAGATAAATATGGTGGGCATACCTATTAACCTAAAATCAGGTTCTAGTTAATTACTCTAGAACTAACATTAAAAACAATCTAAGATGAAGAATTCTAAATACATTATCTTAACAGGGTTTTCGATCTACTAATTCATCCAAATCCCTAATTGAGAATCCCTAAACCTAACAAGAGAACTACTCAGACATGATTATCAAAGAACAAAACATGTTTGAATAAGAAATCAATGTAAGAAACAATAAAAGAATAGAGTTTAGAAAGATCTTCTCTAAAGGGAGTCTCCACAGGGTTTTGCTCCCAAGTACATAATAGAGAATAAGAGTTAGGTCTAAACAATGACCATAAAAATCAATATATAAGTTTCTAAAACGTGATGGGCCTTCTTTAAAAATAAGGGAAAGTTCTAGGCCAACTTTGGAAATCTTCAAAACATCAATAAGTTGTGCAATTTAATTGCCATCAGGTATTGGTGTCGCTTGACATCAATAAGTTCTACGTGCATTTTCGTCTCCGGGTTTCTTCAGAAGCATAAAAATTCTCAGTTTTCCTCCAGAATCCTCCATTATCTCCAAATGAATCTCAAACATATAAAGACCTGAAAAGGACTAGAAAAGACTTTAGAAATAACAAATAGACTCTAAAACCTATACGTAAATCATAGCTAAAAGCAGTAAAAATAGGGTTATATCAACTCCTCCAAACTTAGATTTTGCTTGACCTCAAGCAAAACACAAAAGCCGAACCCGTGGAAGAGGTTTGAAAACAAAGAAACTCCCAACATTCTATAGTCTATTGCCATGATCATTCTAACCAAATCTATATGCCTAGCAGTTCTAATCAAATCCTAACCAACATGTACTTCTCTGCAAGCTTACGAAACATTGTAGATTCCATAGCTAAGTTCCACAACTATATCTACTAGGCTTTCATTGCTGAGTTCTATCAAACAAGCTAACATTCAAGATCCTTTTAGACTCATTCCTGTACTATACCATGATAAATCGACCATTCTTTATATTTTTTTTTCCTTGGTGTTCTTTTGCTCCCCAGACTTATTATTTTTAGAGAGTAAACAAAAGGGAACTCGCATACTGGATCGACACCATCAACATTTTTCCAACCTTTGTAATTGATCATTCAAGATAATGTATAATAATGGGGTCATAGGAAACATTCCTACCCCTATACACTATCTGAAAATCCTGTTAATCTCTCATTATTATTATTTTTTATCAAGGGAGAAGAACACTTTTTCTTTATCACATGGGTCTCATTATCATGTATGAACAAGGAGTCGAGATCTATGAATACTAACCGTTTGAAGAGGTAAAAGGAAGAGCAGTGAGATTAGCTCCAGCCTTAGTGTTGTGTTGGAAACTAGCATATCCTCAAGACTGTTGGTTTGCCATCTAGATTTTTCAATAGTCGGTTTGAGTCGAACCTGTAGCATTAATCAACCAGGCAATAATCTAAAGAATGAAGATCATAATTCCTTACAAAACTTTGACTCAATAAAACGACTCAAGAAAATAAGAAAAATAAGAGTAAGAATAAGACTCAAAAAGAAAAACGTAGTTAGTAAGTGCCTCCCCCAAACTTAAACGACACTGTCCCTAGTGGCATTCAAATTCGGGGTAAGCGAGAAAAATAAAAGAAAAACGTCAAATACAAGGCTCATCTAAGATAGTTCCAGTAATAGATACCTATGGTGGGCATACCTATTAACCTAAAATCAGGTTCTAGTTAATTACTCTACAACTAGCATTAAAAATAATCTAAGATGAAGAATTCTAATTATATTATCCTAACAGAGTTTTCGATCTACTAATTCATCCAAATCCCTAATTGAGAATCCCTAAACCCAACAAGAGAACTACTCAGACATGATTATCAAAGAACAAAACATGTTCGAATAAGAAATCAATGTAAGAAACAATAAAAGAATAGAGTTTAGAAAGATCTTCTCTAAAGGGAGTCTCCACAGGGTTTTGCTCCCAAGTACAGAATAGAGAATAAGAGTTACGTCTAAACAATGACCATAAAAATCAATATATAAGTTTCTAAAACGTGATGGGCCTTCTTTAGTAATAAGGGAAAGTTATGGGCCGAATTTGGAAATCTTCAAAACATCAATAGGTTGCGCAATTGAATTGTCGTCAAGTATTGGTGTCGCTCGGCACCTACATGCATTTTTGTCTCCGGATTTCTTCAGCACCATAAATTCTCTGTTTTCCTCTAGAATCCTCCATTATCTCCAAATGAATCTCAAACAGGTAAAGACCTGAAAATGACTAGAAAAGACTCTAGAAATAACAAATAGACTCTAAAACCTATACGTAAATCATAGCTAAAAGCAGTAAAAATAGGATCATATCACTTTATACTTCCATTGATTATTAGTAATTTATTTATTTTTCTGAATTTAGACCAAGGAAGAGCTGCCGATTTTGAAGACACCCCTCCCAAAGTCCCCCTCACTCCGGCTCTTGTTGTTGACCCCAAAGATCTAGAACGAGAAAGAATTAAAAGTGGAACCCTTCCAAACCCATCTACCTTGGGTGATCTAGAGATGAATATTGATTCTTAGTGGTTGCGTCCACTTTAAATGGAGCTTGTTTCATCTTATTTTCATACTCTATCAAACTTACTATTTTAAACCTATTCATTTGCTCGAGGAGGCTTTTAAACCTTATATTTAAACCCAAGGAGGACTTTTCATTTTGCTTTTTGAAAACTAAGTATTTGCCTTCTAGGCATTTGCCTCAAACATACGGGTTTGCAAAGTCCGTATTTTGTTCTAAGATTTTATCCATGTGGTTATGTGAGAAAATAGGCTGGTCAAACCTCCAAGCATACTCTTCTCTTTCTCTTTGACTGTAAAGCCTTAGGATTATTCCATATCTATTTTTTCATCTAGTTCACCATTAAAGAATGATGTTTTAACATCTATTTGATGAATTTCTAGTTCATATATGGCCGAACTGCAATTAAGAATCTCATAGAAGGGATTCTAGTCACGAGAGAATATGTATCAAAGAAATCAAGACCATCCTTTTGACAAAATCCTTTCGCCACTAGTCTTGCTTTATATTTTTCATCGTACCATATGGTCTTCACTTCTTTGTGAATATCCATTTATGTCAATAATCAATCAATTCCCATGTATGATTACTCAAAATGGATTCAACTTCACTCTTAATTGTCTCTTTCCAATAAGGTGCATATGATGACTCGATTACAGCCTTTTATGTTTGACATCCATATTCACTCAAATATGTCATAAAGTCCGTTCCAAAATCGTTAGCTCTTTTTGCTCTTTTACTTCTTCTTAGTTCATTTTCTTGTTCTTGAATCTTTGAGGCACATTCATTGTCTCACATACATGTTTAGTACTTGTTTTTCTACATTTTTTGTATGGAAACACATCCTCAAAGAGCTAAGCCTCATTTAATTCAATGTTCATATTTAACTTTGCCTATTAGATTGATGAACTCTATAGGCTATACTATTTTCCGAAGGACCGATGTTCACGCAATCCACCGTTTTTGGTCCTATAATAGTTTTGTTAGGTAAATGTATTACCTTTACAAGACAGCTCCACACTTTATGTGAATGGGTCTTAATTTTATCCACATCTCATATAGAGTTTTAGAATTCTTCTTATGAGGGATCCTATTCAAGATTGAATTAGCAGTGAGAATAGCTTCACCCCATAGATTAGGTGGTGCACCTGAATCGATTAACATAAAATTCATCATCTCTTTAAGTATTATATTTTTATCTTTTGGTACCTCTGTTTTTGTAACAAAGGATAAAGTGTTTTAGTTTGATGAATGTTTCCATATGTGCAACAAAAATCATTCATTTGATTTATAATCTCCACCATGATCTGATCAGAGAATCTTTATTGTCTTATCTAATTTATTTTCAACTTTTCCTTTGAATTTCTTAAATAGATTCAAAGCCCATCTTTAGTGTTAATCATCGATAAAAAGTATATAATATATTTTTCCCTCCACGACTTGGAGTTGATTGAAAATCACTCAAGTCATTATGTATCAAACCAAATAACACGTTTGACTTTTTCACATATTTGTTAGAGTGTTATGAATATTCTTATTTCACCCAAACTTCACATTTGCTTCTAAGATTGTTCTTTGGTAACAATCCTTTTTTTTTTTTGGTCAAATCGGTTGGTTTTTATTAAATGTGAACCAGTACATGGTGAATTGAAAGCAAAGCAGCCTTAGCTAATGCATCGGCTTTAATGTTGTTATCTCTCTTAACAAAGGCATAAGAAATTGCATCGAAGTTTAGAGAGATCATAGCGAGGTCGAATAAAATCCCATGGAGCTCCAATGGATGGGGCTCACCATTAAGTGCTTTGACTAGCTGTTGCGAGTCTTAAGTGTGTTGGGTGGCCAAGAGAAGAACTGATGTTCTTCGCTGCAGATCTGTGGGAAGATTCAGTATGGTTTGAATAATCAACAAATATCCACCCAAATCCAGCCTCTAGGGAATCCTCACGCTAAGCTGCGTCGGTGAAGCAAATCAATGTGTCATGATTTGAGGTTTCGGTTCTTGGATCTGAGCTCCTAACCATTCTTTGGCTTGAGAAATAGATTGGGAGATGAGATCCAAGGTTGTGATATGTTTCTACTCAAAAATCAATTTGTTTCTACAGGTCCATAAATTCCACAAAGTCCACGGGAAGAGCAGACCGTGTTCGATTCCAGTTGGCGGGACATTGACAAGCAATCAAGATACTTCCAAACCCATCTTCATGCTTGTGATTCGAGAAGCTGAGAGTGACGTCTTGAATGGTGCTTGTTCCCAGACCTGAAGAGCAAAGGGGCAAATGAAGAACATGTGTAGGCACGATTCATCCTCACCACAACGAGGGCAGTTAGCATCAGGGTTAATGTCACGGATCCTCAGATTTTCGCCAACAGGTAAAGCATTTTTCATAGCTTTCCATAGGAAAATTTATACTTTTGGAGGGCAGTGCTTATTCCAAATCTCTTTATTCCAGTCAAAACCAAGAGGAGGATCTAAGGATTGAGGTGCTTGTTTCTGTAGATCAACCACTGCGTGATACCCAGATTTGTCCGAGTATTCACCTAATTTAGTGGGAAGCCAAGCAATTCGGTCCCTAGCTCCAACCCTGCTAGGTCTTATGGAGAGAATCTCCAATTCATAGCTTGGCAGAAGTCTTCTGAGTTTCTCATTATCCCAAGTCTTCATAATCGGGCAGATAAGTTGATTCACATTCATGAGTTGAGATTGTTCAGTTGGTGGACCCATTGGAGTTGTGGGAGATGAAAGTGAGATCCACGGTTTAGACCAGACTAGAGTGTCCTAGCCCGATCCAATAACTTTCTCCAGTTGAGACTTAATGAGATCTCTGCCCGTACAATTACCTCTCTAACCATGTGAAGAGGAAGCTGCTACACCACAATCCAGAAAAGAGGTTGTTTTACAATATTTCCCCAAAAGGATTCTAGCCAGGAGACAAGATGGTGTCTTCAGGATCCGCCAACTCACTTTAGCAAATAAGGCATCATTAAAATTTGTGGTATCTTTGAACCCGAGTCCACCATCTTTCTTAGATTTTGCCATTTTTGACCAAGGTATCCAACACATCTTCTTATTGTCTGTAGATGAGTCCCACTAGAATCGTGTGAGGGCCGATTGGATTCTTTTACAAAGAGAGACATGGAGTTTAAAATAAGACATGGTATATGTAGGCATTGAAGCTAGCACAGATTTCAGCATTGTGGTTTTGCCCGTAGTAGACAAGAAGCGAGAAGACCAGCTCAAAGAGCGCTGCCGTATTCTTTCAATGATCTGGTTCAACAGATCTCTCTTTCTCCTACAAAACATCTCAGGTAAGCCCAAATACTTTCCTAGCTCTCTGTAAGTTGTATGCCAAGGATTTGCTGAGCTTCCAATTTGATGGCATGGGGTGTTTTCCCAGAAAAAGTGATAGCTGACTTTGCCTTGTTAATCATTTGACCAGAGTCTGATCGACAGAAAAATATCGTGTCGTCAACAAAAAGAAGATGATTGATTTTGGGACTGCCTTTTGAAACTCGAAGACCAATTAGCACTCCATCCTGTTGGGCTTTCTTGCATAACCAAGAAAGTACTTCACTACAAATAATGAAGAGGTAAGGTGAGAGAGGATCTCCCTGCTTGAGTCCTCTCTCCGGAGTTACTGAACCTTGGGCCGCTCCGTTGAGGAGAAAAGAGTAAGTAACAGTAGTTACACATTGCATATCCAGCTTATCCATGCTTGGTAGTGGAGTGCTTCATGTGTAATAAGGACATTATCATTAATCGCTCTTTTTGGCACAAAAGCTGATTGGGTTTCTGAGATTATATCTTGCAGGACCGGTTGCAGACGCCTTGAGAGCAACTTGGAGATAATTTTGTAGAAAACTTTGCACAATGCTATAGGTCTGTAATCAACCATCCTTTCGGGGCTTTGGATTTTAGGTATAAGCCTGATATTTGTTTGGTTGATTGTTGGGTGCAGATTGGCAGATGAAAAGAACGACTGAATCTCTAGCACAATGTTTGGACCTCAGTCTCCCAGTGAGATTGAAAGAAGCTTGGGGAAACCATCAGGGACATGGGCCTTATGAGCATGAATAGAGAAACAAGATCTTTTTATTTCCTCCCTGAAGGCATTTTGATGAGAAGTTGGTTCCTTTCAGGGTATATACATGGTTTAATGGCTTCTTTTATTGTCGCAACATGGTCTCCGTCTTTTGCAGTGAACAGGGTTTGGAAATACTTAGAGATAACCTTCAGAATTCCTGCCTCTTAATAGATAGATAGGTGCCCCATCCTCTTTCTCTAGAACTGAGAACTTATTAGTGAGTGTTCTTCCTTTAGTAATTGCATGGAAGTAACCCGAATTTTTGTCCCCTAAAGCAAGCAATAATTGTCTACTTCTCTATTTCCAATACTCTTCCCCTTTCTTGTAAGCCAGGAAAAGATTGTTATTGATGGTAGAGATCAGGTCATGGTTGTGTTCTTGACTAGCCATTGCTTCCTCAAATTTTGCGGTTTTCCTCAATAAGTCTTTGACTGTTCTGGTGCTTTTCTTGGGTCCAGGTAATGAAGTCCAAGCGGCATCGATTAATTTATTCCTTCACATCCCCAGTATCACATAGGTTCCAAGCCGCTTGTATAAGGGCTGTTACTTCTTCATTATTCTCTAAGCGTCTGTCATATTTGAACACTCCTTTTTTCTTTTTCTTTGATAGATCAAAGTGAGTGAGAAGTCGTATATGGTCAGATCCTTCAAAGCGAAGGTAAGCACAGCAACTTGCAGGGTAAGTTTCAGCCCATGCTCCATTTGACATAGCTCGATTTAGACAGCAGTGCACCACATGATCATGCCTCTTTCCACGCCAAGAGAAGAAATTTCCTGAGTGTCTTAAGTCATATAAGTCACATTCCGCCATAAAGGAAGTGCCTTCATGTCTTATTGGGCCTCTAAAAGGCCCCGATCCAGACTACCTAAGTCTGGACAAGATCTCTCGACCCAAATCACTAAGTGACCTGACCCCAACCATTTATGAGGTTCATTCGCTAGTGTAATCCGTTTCATATGATTCTGACTCAATATTTGAGACAAATAGAGTAAACAAACAATAAGATACTTTATTAATTGAGTAAAGGATTCGATACAACTTATGAGTTTGCAAATAAGCTATTACAAGTCATATAATCGATCCCTAGACTATCCGAACTATCACAACCCATCATCCCGGCCTTGAGTCTCTTGCGCCTAAGCCAAGTCCTTCCCACGATCACCGTTAGTTCCTGAAATTCATAGAGCCATAAGTACTCTCGTTCACTTAGTAATATGCAAGTCCATGCAATGCTCTCTAATCCTTACACTACTCGATCCGCAGAGAGGAATCAGAGTGGGGAAGATTGCAATGATCTCTAAGACCCGCCAATCCTCCGCCGAGCCGCATCCCCGCCTCAGCCGATGCCTCGCCCGAACTGAGTCTTATGTAGGTTGCACATGACCCGAATACTACCCAGCCCTCTAGTCGATCCTTTCAAGGATCCCGACTCCTATATCGCATCCTAGAATCCTTACTCTCAAATTCTAGGATTCCTTACCTTCCTTCACGATTTTCAGTTATGCCGAGCCCTTCTTCTCCTTCGCCGGCCATAGTCCGGCTACCGATTCCTTCGACGATTTATTCTCCCGAGAGGGCGAGAGTTTAATGGTGAGTTTTGGTGTTTTCTCTGTGTTGTGGTGATTCCAAAGGTCTTGGACGCCCTCCCTTATATAGGGTACGATGGGATGCTTCCCGAAGCATCACATCCATTCCTTGCACCTTTCCGAAAAGTTGCATCTCTCCGCCCGTAACTGCTCGCCCTTATCCATCCTTTGGGCGAGCAACCGTTCGACCATAACCGTTCAAGTAACCGTCCCCATAAACGCCTAGCTGGTCGGACAGTCGACCAGCTACCTCGAGCTCAACCGTCACTCATCTAGCTGCCCGAACTGGACTATCACTTGACCCAAGTAACCTTCACTCATTCCAGCTGAGCTTGAGCTTCGGATGAGCTGACCCTGCTGATTCTCTTACGATCCTAGCTTAGTCTGCATGATATCCCTTTGTCCGAGCTTATGGCCAGCTCCTTCCCAACTTGTCCGAGACTCCACCTTTTTTCCTCGGACCAAGTCCCAGCCAACGATCCTATTGAGGATCGCGAGCGTTACAGCCTCCTTGCTTTTCAAATGAGATGTCTCCTGTAAAGTACCAGGGATCACTTGTGTCTTTCCCTACAATAGTAAGTTTCTCCCAAATTGCTCTTCTCTTTGCTCTATCTGTTCACCATAGATTAAAGAGGCAAAGAAAAAATAATTCGCAGCTTTAACATGTGTGTCAATGAAATTTGTGGAGGAAGTCAGAATAGTCACTTCCACTTCTTGCTTCCAAAAGAGGTCCAGTCCACCTACTCCTGGGCTGTGTGGGGAAACAAGATGGTGTGAATGGTAATTCATTCAAGTTAGAGAGGTAAGGACCAAGTCATCACGATTCTTTGTCTCCATGAGGAACAAGATTTCTGGTGAGATTTTGGAGTGAATCTCACGCAGACGCTAGCCTGTTGTGGGGTTCCCCAACCCACAATAGTTCCACCTCGGTACTTTTAAGGAATCTGAGTTGGTGGATGTTGAAATTCCACCTTCTCTTTCACTCTTGGAGGAATAAGATTCACTCTTGGATTAGGCTGACTTGAGGAGGGAAAGGAGCTACCCGCCTGAAGATACAACTTTTACTTTGATTTAGGTTTTCTGCTAGTAGAAGCAGGCTCTTGAGAATTTGAATTATTCTTCTCAGGTGTGGATTTTCTTTTGGGGGAACTTTGAATTATTCCTTTGTTTCTTTTGCTTGAATTTGATCCTAGTTGGGGTAATAAAGTTTTATTCTGGGATTTATTTAGGGGGGGATGTCTCCTTTTCTTTTTTTTGCAGGAGCAGCAATGATTGTGGTCAGTTCAGCCGGATGAATTGGCAGATCTTGGTTCAGCATAGAGTACTTGTGCAGCGAGGGAGTTTGTTGGGCGTCTGTTTCTTCTGAAGTAAGGTAAGTTTGGTTTGAGACAATAACAGCTTCCAACATAATTGAGGCTGTTTCAGCCATGAGACCTTTCTCTTCCCCTTGGATACCTCTGCGTTTTCTTGCTGCACTTTCAGTTGGATCTGCACATCTCACATATTGGAGAGTAGCATCTCTGAGGTCTCCCATGATTTGATCATTTGTAGGGATAGGAGGTGGCGGTGGTGGTGTGACCTCAAAGGTGATAATAGGTTTTTAGTCAATTAAACCTAAAGCACTATCATGTCGTTGTAGTATTTTAGGTAGAAAATCCAAATGAGTGTGATGCTAACAATCAAGATGCAATCAGAGTTCACATAGTCAAGCCAAGCAATAACAGGTTTTGGAGTTTCTAATAGTCCTAAGTGAACATGCATGAAACAGAAATTCAAGCAGAAACAGTAAAACACTCAACCAACACAGCTTGTTGCCAAGCACCGGGTGTGGTCGAGTGACAGGTCGAGTAACAGATAGAAAATATAACAGGGATACTCGACTGCACAGTCTGTTGCCAGACAATTGGGGGGGTCGAGTATCAGGTCGAGTAACAGGAGAGAAATGCAAGAACTAAGCAACATGTAACAAGATGCAGTAAACATCAGCAGAGTAAACAAAAAAATCAATCAGATAAAGAATTCCCAAGGATGGGGTAATTGAGTAGTTTCGTTTCCTCAGTTTACAGGTGATTAACATGCTCAACAAATTATCTCTAGACAACAAGTTCAGTAACCAAATCTAAGTGCCACCGCAACAGAGACGCTCAAGTTAAACCAGTCCCAGACTCAATCACCATTGACAAGAGCTAACCTAACAGGCATTACGAATCAACAAATTAAATCCAAAACGCTCCCTGCAACCAATACCTTGGTACAGAGCCACGAATCTCTGGAATTAGTGGTTCAGACATTTCATCGAACACCTTTTAGGCGCAGAAATGTCTGGGCTCAAATTCCAGTTGATCAAAAAGCAATAGGCATTAAGAACAACTACTCCAGAAGGGATCTATAAATCAAACTCAACGACCTAGCATACTGAGAATTCTAAAATACTCTAACCCATTGTGGGTTCTGAAATCCACACTAGAGATTTGTAATTGAAATTATGAGAAAGGAGGGCTAGAACTTCACTGAAACCTTGAGAGTTATATTGCTAAGAACGAATGGACTTTTTGTATTGATTATGATGAAGCTTTTACAATGTGAAAGGAGATTACAAGTGTAAAAGTATGTGCGTGAATGTGAGCTGAATTGAATGTGTCTTCCAAGTCGTCCTTGCTCCCTTATATAGGTCTACGTACGTGGTAGCTCCGTCCGGGATCTGCGGAGATTCTCCTGAATATTCGGCAGGTCAGTTCCGAGATATCAGGTCCGCTCCGCGAATATCTCCTCATCAGTTCCTAGGTTGTTATTCGCTTATCTCCCTTCATCAAGTGACCGGGCTTATCTGGCCCAAGTACCCATTCGCGTATGTGGGCTCATCAGCTGCGTAGGTCCTCTACTCGGTGGGCTTTTGTGGGCTGGTTTGGTATTTTCGCAGGTGGATTCCTGGAGGGGAATCCAGCTCCAACACCCATCCTCAGAAACCTAGTCACTACTCAGACGTCATAGCAGGATGAAAACATGATATCAACAGAGTAATAGCAGGATGATAACAGGATGAACAATAGTAAACGGAATCAAAAGTAAAAACTGAATACTGAATAGATTAAGAGAAATCCGGATTACAAAAACGTCAAGAACACAGTGTCTACGGAATAAAACTCTTTTATAAAAACTGTAAAGTACATGCTACTTATAGCGAAATATTCTGAAACCCTTATACTCAAAACGATGCAGTATTGGGACGGATTAAAAACGGTACTTGACCAAGGCGGTCGAGTGAATGGTCGAGTGATAAGCTGGAGTCTTCTTTTCTTCCTTGTGCTCAAGTGTCTGGTTGAGTGTGGAATGGAGAAGACTCTGAAGCTGGCAATCGAGTATGAAGTCGGGTGATGGAGATGGTGGTACTCGGCTTGGTGGTAGAGTGATCGAGTGACGGTGATGAAGATACTCGACCTTTTGGTCGAGTGGTGTGATCGAGTGATGGTCAGGTGGTGGAGGTGATGATACTCGACCAGGTGGTCGAGTGATGTGATCGAGTGACTCTCATGGTGGTACTCGACTAGGGGGTCGAGTGGTCTCTTGAGGTCGTGAAGCATCTACTCGGCCAAGGGGTCGAGTGGTTTGACATGATCAGGTCCGCTTCTTCCAATTAGCTCGTCAACAACTCCAAATCACCTGAAAACAACACAAATATGCAACATGCATGCAAAACTATCCTAAACATGCAAAATGATGAGAAATGATGAGAAATGGTATAAAACAGTGGTGATATGAGGCAATAGTGGTAATAAATGGATGCTTAAAACATGTAAAATGCACACTTATCAACTCCCCCAAGCTGTGTTGGCAAAGACGCCAAATTGATAATAAGTTTTTAGTCAATTAAACTTAAAGCACTATCATGTCGTTGTAGTATTTTAGGTTGTCAATCCAAATGGGTGTGATGCTAACAATCAAGATGCAATCAGAGTTCACAGAGTCAAACCAAGCAATAACAGGTTTTGGAGTTTCTAGCCGTCCTAAGTGAACATGCAGGAAACTGAAATTCAAGCAGAAACAGTAAAACACTCGACCAACACAGCTTGTTGCCAACAGGGCTACTCGACTGCACAGTCTGTTGCCAGAAAACTAGGTGGTCGAGTATCAGGTCGAGTAACAGGACAGAAATGCAAAAACTAAGCAACAAGTAACAAGATGCAGTAAAAAACAGCAGAGTAAACAAAGAAATCAATCAGATAAAGAACTCTCGAGGATGGGGTAATTGAGTAGTTTTGTTTCCTCAGTTTACAGGTGATTGATATGCTCAACAAATTATCCCTAGACAACAAGTTCAGTAACCAAATCTAAGTACCACCGCAATAGAGACCCTCAAGTTAAACCAGTCCCAGACTTAATCACCATTGACGAGAGCTAACCTTATAGGCATTACGAATCAACAAGTTAAAGCCAAAACGCTCCCTGCAACCAATGCCTTGGTATAGAGCCACGAATCTCTGGAATTAGTGGTTTAGACATTTTATCGAACACCTTTTGGGCGTAGAAATGTCTGGGCTCAAATTCCAGTTGATCAGAAAGCAATAGGCATTAAGAACAACTAATCCAGAAGGGATCTATAAATCAAACTCAACCACCTAGCATTCTGAGAATTCTAAACTACTCTAACCCATCCTCAGAAATCTAGTCACTACTCAGACATCATAGTAGAAAGCATAAACGTTGAATAGGATGAAAACATGATATCAACAGAGTTATAGCATGATGATAACAGGATGAACAACAGTAAACGAAATCAAAAGCAAAAACTGAATACTGAATAGATTAAGAGAAATACGGATTACAAAAATGTCAAGAACACAGTGTCTACAGAATAAAACTCTTTCATCGAAAATGTAAAGTACATGCTACTTATAGCGAAATTTTCCGAAACCCTAATACTCAAAACGACGCAATATTGGGACGGATTAAAAACGGTACTCGACCCAGATGGTCGAGTGAATGATCGAGTGATAAGCTGGAGTCTTCTTTTCTTCCTTGTGCTCAAGTGTCTGGTTGAGTGCGGAATGGAGAAGACTCTGAAGCTGGCAACCGAGTATGAAGTCGAATGATGGAGATGGTGGTACTCGACTTGGTGGTAGAGTGATCGAGTGACGGTGATGAAGATACTCGACCTTGTGGTCAAGTGGTGTGATCGAGTGATGGTCAGGTGGTGGAGGTGATGATACTCGACCAGGTGGTCGAGTGATGTGATCGAGTGACTCTCATGGTGGTACTCGACCAGGGGGTCAAGTGGTCTGTTGAGGTCGTGAAGCATCTACTTGACCAGGGGGTTGAGTGGTTTGACATGATCAGGTCCGCTTCTTCCAATTAGCTCGTTAACAGCTCCAAATCACCTAAAAACAACACAAATATGCAAACATATCCTAAACATGTAAAGTGATGACAAATGATGAGAAATGGTATAAAACAGTGATGATATGATGCAATAGTGATAACAAATGGATGCTCAAAACATG
Organism: Arabidopsis thaliana; assembly: GCF_000001735.4. Taxonomy (NCBI): domain Eukaryota; kingdom Viridiplantae; phylum Streptophyta; class Magnoliopsida; order Brassicales; family Brassicaceae; genus Arabidopsis; species Arabidopsis thaliana. Next base: position 2,827,421 of record NC_003071.7, on the reverse strand, counting down.
TAAAATGCACACTTATCAAAACTAAACAAGAGGTCTCTCCAAAGGTGGCATGCGTGTTCTCCAAGATTTTTAACTGTCATGTCTAGGGCTGTTTCTGGATGAATCTCGTGCCCTCCACTGGTAATTTGGGTTGTCATAGTTGAATGATCTATTGGACGACCCTCTTCTTGGACCCTCTCGAGAAAACTCCTGAGTCCCTGAGGTAACTCTCATATGCCTTAGCTCTCTACTTGCTGAGGTTCTTCCTTCATGGTGGTAATAATTTATGTTTCTTCTAGCATCATAGCGTCCATTTTCTTTGGGGAAGTGTTCTCTAGAAGAGCTTCGACCCACCCTTCTATCTTTCTAGGTATAAGCCTGAAGACTCTGATTGATAGAAGTATCTTTAGAGAGTGATCTGTTAGGAGTGGGATCTCTCATCTCTCTAGGGGCAGCAAAGTTATCTTTAGGAGTATAATAATTTCTGACCAGACCTTTAGAATCCCCAACTGTCACTGGAGGCTCGATTTTTGTAGAGACCTCCTTCTCTTTTACTAATCCTGGGCAGAATTTCTTTTCATGGGTGAGTCTCAATGAGTGAGAGCAGTAATTCTTGAGATTCTTGTACTCTAGTGTAATTAGAGCCTCGCTGCCATCACGGAAGTCAACCATAGTGTCGAGAATGAGGGGCTTCAGCCCATCAATAGAAACCTTTATCTTGGCTGCTGAGTTGGTAATTTTGATATCTAGAATTTCTTTCAGCTCTGAGCCAATAGCTTTGAGCATATATCATGTTGCCAGTAGTGTTTTGGGAGACCTTGAATGTCAATCCAGAAAGGGATCATTGAAGGAAAAGAGTCAAAGATTATGGGTTCCCATTTTTGGAGAATGACCATCCACTGGTCATAATGGTATGGCCTATTATCCAAAACCTTTTGCGTATCTTCCTCATAATCAAAGCTAAACTGGAAGCATCCTCTGCCCAGATCTGACCCTGTGGCTTTGCCCTTCAGGTTCCAGCGGTTTGAGAGGAAGGGAAAGAGGGACCATAGTCTTTGCATAGACGGATTGGTTAACTGGCCCATTAGAGTGAGTGAGTTTGCTTCAATAAGCTTGTATCTAACTCTGGTGCTCGGATTCTTCTGCAAACTGGTGGAGAGAAGCCCTAGTCAATACCTTTGCCTTTTAGGTTGTGTGGGATTCTTTTATCCATGAATGCAGGGGTTTAGAGACAGTCAACAATGGATTTATGGGTTAGGTTGCAGGTAAGGATAAGGAAAACAGGCTTAACAGTTTGAATAAGTTTACACACAGCAATAATCAGAGAGAAGAAGTAGAGACACTACCAGGGAATGGGGGATGGAAGCTCCGCTTTGTTCTACGCTGGAGAAAAATGATTCCGTCAACGAAAAGTCGTCGGAATCGCGTCTTTGTCCAGTTGACATTACCATTTCTGGAGGAGGACCGTTGGGTATTACTGTTTTTAGTGAGATCTGGTTTTTCAAAAGTTCCTAACTACCAATAGACTTCATTGGGGGATTAATTGTCGTATATGAAGTCTTGGTAACAATCCTAAATTCATCATTCTATATAAAGAATGATAATTGACATGTCTCATTTGTCCATGCCATAAATCATTTGAAACAAGCAAGTAAATAAAAGCAACAATATTACGTGCATTTTTATTATTGATCGGTTCAACATGCTATTTGATAAGACCATCACATAAGTAGCCTTTTCCAACATATATCCCACTTTTATTGAGTACAACCTTATACACTACAAGAAGATAAGCTATTTTAAAAGTGCATATATTATCTTACAAAAGAAAATAAAATTATTTGACAAAACAACAAAATTAAATTTATTCAAAAGCATTTATAGATCATCAAGAAAATCAGAAAATTTTGAACACATGAAGTCAAGAATCTTCATGTTTTTCTCCTTCAAAGCTAAGATCCCCTTGTCTTTCTCCTCAAGCTCTGCAAAGATATCAAAATCCCGTGATGGGCCGGCATAAAAATATTTTGTGCTTTAGTTGAGACTACCTACACCTACCACACGACCCCAGTTTGACAGAATTTCTTGTACATGAGTGTATGTTATGAAACAAACCTTACCTCGAGAACCATGCGGTTGATCTTTTTCTCGGGCCTGGACGTTGGATGACAACTAGTATAGATCAAACTGTCCTTAAAGCTTACTCCCCAAAAAAAAGAGATCGTCTTTAGTACTTATGGTCGAATTCTACAAAGCTCTTGTTCACACAATAGGCATAAGTATCAAGATCAAGCTAGACAAAGATAAGAAAATAAAGAGAAAATAAAAGCAAACAAATAGCAGATTATGGGGTTGTAAAATAAGATGATAAAAAATGTTAGGCTTAGAGTATTCTAAGGAAATTGATGATTAATAGATCTAATAGTTGCTAGGATGTTATCGAACCGTTCTTAAACTCAAACCACTATTATAGAGTAACCTAGCGTTGGCTTGGCATTACTCCCTATGTCTAAAGCTAAAGATTCCCAGCATTGGCTTGGCAAATCCCTAATCCTAAACATGCATGCTAATCGAGTTTGATATGTTCACGTAAGTAGATAGGCCGATTCTTATTACACACTTATAAACCCGGCTCATCAAATAGTAATTCTGGTAATAGATGCCTTTTTGGGCATACTTATTATTTAAGATCAAGTTCTAGTTAGCTACTCTAGAATTAACATAAAGAATAACCAAAGATGAAGAATCCTACAGATCCTAACAGGTGGGAGATCTACTAAATCATATATAACCCTAACCCTTACAAGCAAACTACTCATACATGATCATTGAATAACAAGACATGTTCGAATAAAAAGCATAAACAAAATCAATAAGAAGAAAAGAGTTAGAAAAGATCTATTCATTGTTATTGAAATATCTGATGAAACTCTGAGAAGAGAGATCTAATGTATGAATAGGTTATCTCCAAAGTATCAAAAGCTAGAATAATGGTTGTTAAAAACTTAGGTCTAAACAATGACCTTAAAACTATATATATAACAAAAACTCTATTAAGTACATGCATTGTGCACCGCCATACATTTGCCACCACGTTCGCTCTTCTGGTTTTTTTGAGTTGGTTTTTGCGGTACAAGCAGTCTCCGGCAATGCCTAATACTCTTTTAAGCGAGGCCATACGCCTGGGTTCAAGCCTTTTGGACACTCCTTGCCTACTTCCCACTTTCCCTTCCAAGTGTTCATGTGGTCCCCAAGTTTTAATGCAGCATACTTGTGAAACGCAACACGTACAGAGGGTGTGTGGACAGGATCCCAATTAAATTCATGCTACAAACTAAAAGAATGATGTTAGTAAATAAAACAAAATAATGGTACGTAATAATAAATTCATTACCACAAAATTCCTAAACCAAAGCTCTTGATCGTCGCCAGGCATATCATTGTATGCCGGATAAGGATATTTGAGCATCCCATGCAACATCCATAAAATCGATTTGGATATGCTATTTTTAGAATAACCTAACCTACATATAGAGAGAAATAATATGATTTTTACTTTAAAATCTTTATATATTATAAAAAGAAAGCAAAATTTACTTACCATGTTCTCTCTTATTCAAGCCTTTTTGGGTGGAGTCGTCGAAGAAGTGTCTGCCCCGTTTGTTGACTGCAGCGACTCGGGAATGGACGATGGTGATAGTGTTGTCGAGTGCGCCTGATTATTGGATCGAGCATCAAATGTACAAAAATTTTGGTAAAAAACCCTAACAAATAAAAAAATAATATTAGTACACAGTTTAATAAAATATAAATTTGTAATGTTAAAAAATTAATAGGTATCATAGTAAAATAAATATCAAGTAAAATTTATTTTTAAATAGAAAATATAAAAGACATCTAAAGTATTAATCATAACCATTTGTTTGGTTAAAATCTATTTTCTATAATATCGTTTATCATAATATAGCAAAAGTTAATCTACATAATTATTAAATGTTGTCATAAATTGTTTTTACATAATTATTAAATATTTCTAAAAAATATTCTAAATATATCATTCTAAATTTGTAGCAATGTTTCATATTTTTGCAAATATATTACAAACTTAATTTTTAGTTTTGTTTAATTAACAAATCTTTCAACCTAAATGGCTAGAATTCTGAAATTTTCATCCAAATCTAAAAACCTAAACATCTAGGTTTGAGGTCCAAACATCCTAAATTTAGTTCAAATCTATGAACCTAAACCTATCACTAACAATCTAAATCTATCAATCTAAGCATCCAAATTTCAACAAATCATAACTAAAACACTAATTGAAAATGGTAGAGAATGTTCACTTACATAATTGCTGAGATTTTGAGGAAGACGGTGGAGAGATTGAGAGAGATTTGAAACAGATTGAGGAAGAGTTGAGATTTGAGATTTCAGAGAAATTGATGGAGAATTGAAGATTTGAAAAAATATTAAGAGATATTTGAGGGATATTAAGTAAGATTTGAGAGATATGAGAGGGGATTTTAAGGGTGAAGAAGCTTAAAAATGAAAGGGAAAGGGAAAACATTGATGGTAATAAATAAAATATTTCCGACGGCAAATATAGAAGGAAATCCGTCGGAACCCACAAAATATTGCCTCATAACTTTTTTGTTTTTGCGGGTAAAGTTTTGTTCCCGACAATTTTTCAACGGATAAACCTTTAACCCTTGCAAATTTTTCGGAAATAGAAAATATTATTTTGCATGCTATTTAATAGTTTTAGTCAACAAATCTTCTAAGAAAATTAATATAAACATCATCAAAAAATTGCAAGAAATGTTTGATGGATTTCTGACAAGTTAAGGGTTTGAGACTAGATTTTAAAATACTTTTATTCATTGCACATAAACAAGCTTAACAAGTCAATTAGATGTAGTTTAGTACATATTTCAGTACTTCAAATGTTAAAATATATTTAACACATCACTAATATACTAGTGATCAATAGAATACACTATACTTAACACTTGAAGTTTTAAAAGACTTATGTGCTTCTATTGTAAAGATAGAAATTGATGAAAAATCGAAGTTTTCTTGAATTTATTACTATTGTGCCACAAATTTGCAAAGAAATTAAACATTATCATTACCCTAAACCCTGACTAGTCGGAAGACCGTCAGAAATTTCCGACCTCTTTTCGAAGATAACAATTAAACTGACGAATATCATAAAAAATTAGGAAATAATATGCCACGTTGGTATATTTTATCGGTAATGATTAAGCTGACGGATTTTTGACGGATACGCATTATTGAATCCATAGTACACAAGATCACTATTTCTTTCTTGGTAAACAAAACCTAAAACACATATCTCCGATTGCAATACATCAGATATGACTTTGTAATATAAATTGGCCCTTTCACCGAATCATGAAACCAAATTGGAAATACTTGACCTCTAGAAGATCCAGTCGTTATCTGGAAAAAGAATGGTCATCTAACCTAAATATTTAATATAAAATTTAATAATCAATTAATATAATGATAAACTTACATAAAACTTAAATAAAAACTTAAATAAAAATCAACCAATGTGCAAACTCGCTTTGTTTAAGGGTTTCAACTTCATCTTCCTTGAAATGTGGATATTCATATCGCATTTGAGCATTGTTAATCCTATAAAATAAAATTAATATTATTTAATCAAATTTATTGGACAATTAAGTAGTATATATATATATATATATATATTAATAATATTTTATTGAACTATTAAGTAAAATATTTGTAAACTTCTCGAATTCAAGAACTTCCTTGTAGTTCGTAAGCACATACACATGCAAGTGACCATACTCCTTCCTTTGTTAGTCGACGCTTCTTGAATTTTTCTCTTAGTTGCCAAATTTTGTTCAAATATATTTGGAATGTCGAGTGGATAATATGGTTTCTCACCACCATCATTGGGTTGTGCATGTCGGCAACTCTTTGTTTAGACATGTGAAGGAAAGTAATATTCTGAAAAATTTGAGGTTTTTTCGTTAATGCATTAGGCAACAATAGAACCCTCAACTCGTGCCAAGTTTTTCACCTTTTTCTTCAAATGGAACATATGACGCTCGAATGGGTACATCCATCGGTATTGAACTGGGCCACCAAGTGCTGCTTCCCAAGAGAGATGAATTGGTAAATGTTCCATGAAATCAACGAAAAAATAGTGGAAATATCTTCTCCAAGTTGCATAGAAGAATTGGTATCTTTTTCTCCAAATTAGGAATAGCATCAATCGTGAGTGATCTCACACATAAGTGCTTGAAAAATGCGCCTATACATGCATATCAGTTCATATAAAAAAATTGTTATTTAACAGATTATATCATATTAAAATTATAAATACATATTATAGTAAAACCACTATAAATTAATAATATTGGGATCGGAAAAAATTATTAATTTAAAGAGGTATTAGTTTGTCGATAAATTAATAATTTTTACAAATTTTTTAATTTTGTACAACAATTCAATATGACATTTAGTTTTATTCTTTATAATCAATAATCTTTCTAAACGAATTACAAGTAGAAAACAGTTATTAAGTTTAAAAACAACTAGGATTTAACCTGTGGTTTACCGCGGACAATCGGTTTATTTGGTTCTTATACTAAATATTTGAATAAACTTGATATCTTAAACTTATAAATATAAATTTCTAGTGATTAATGAAGAATCGTAATATATGATTTGGATATTATTGATTATTGATTTCACGATTGAATATAGTGTTTTTAGGGATATAATGTGATCATATTTTGATTTCAAAACTACATAGATTCCTTATTTTTGTTGAACGGTTTAGATTGAAGAAAATTAATTTTATTGAACGGTTTAGATTGAATCGGATCATATAAAGTTTAGGAGATTGTTAAGACCAAATTATCCTTAATGATTTTGAATAGCAAAGAAGAAAATCTAAAATTGAAATCAAAATTGAGGTCAAATTAGACAAAATTTTAATTTGGACTTCCCTTTTAATAATAAAGGGATTCAAAAAAAATTTGATCTAATAAAAATATTAGTCTTCAACTCTACAAATAATTAATACAAATTAAAGAAAAATAATACTAGAGTCATATTTCACAAAATATTTTACATATAATATTGAAGCAGTTGCTGCAAAACAACATGACAATCATGACCCTTCATTCCTGAAAACTTCTTTTCCCCATGATCAATACAATTACGAAGGTTAGATGCATATCCATCTGAAAATTTAACACTATGCATTATCCAATAAAAAAATCTTCCTCTGAGAACGCATCTAACCGGAACACAGGAATTGGTTCTTTTCCATTTGCCATATTATGAAGCTTCTTCCTCAAACAAATGTCTGGCAAGTCTAATCTATACTTCAAATTATCTTTCGTCTTACCTTGCAGATTTAAAACGGTATTCATCAAGTTGTCATGCATGTTCTTCTCAATGTGCATGACATCTAGATTATGTCTCAACAAAAGATCTTTCCAATATGGCAATTCCCAGAAAATGCTCTTCTTATGCAAATTGTGATTAACTCCATAACCATCAACAAGATCATACCCATTACCACCAACCTCAACAGATGTAGCTCCACCAAAATCTCGAAATTGATTTAGCGAATATGTGTCATCTAACCCTGGATGTGGCCCATCAACCACTTTTTTGTTCTTCGTAAACAAAGTGGAGCTTCAACGATACGGATGGTTACACGGTAAAAATCTCTGATGACAATCAAACCAACAAGTTTTTCATACGTGCTTCAATTGGAATGTATTAGTGTTATCTTGACAATACGGACACGATAACCTTCCATGCGTTGCCAGATAACATACCATATGCAGGGAAGTCGCTGATGTTCCACATAAGTGCTACATGCATGAAACATTTCTGTTGACATGAAACATCAAATGCTTCAACACCATGCTCCCATAACATTTGTAACTCTTATATAAGTGGTTGTAAAAACAGGTCGAGTGATCTTCTTGGATGATTTGGGCCAGGAACGAGGATAGTCAGACACACAAAGTCTTGTTTCATGCATGATGATGGCGGCAAGTTGTTAGGTGTTACGATAACAGGCCACAATGAGTACTGCCTCCCATGCTTCCAAGGGGATTGAATCCATTTGTACATAATCCAATATATACGTTCCTTCGCTCGCAAGTAAAACTAGGATGCACTGTTTGAAAATGTTTCCACGCTTCTACATTAGAGGAATGTATAATTTCTCCTTCTGTTGTGTGCTCTACATGCCATCTCATTGGCCCTGCTGTGCGCTTAGATTGATATAACCTCTTCAACCTCTCTCCTAATGGTAAATACCACATCTGTTTACATGGAATTGGAACTTTTCCAGTTGTTTCTTGATACCGAGGTTTGCGACAAAACTTACATGTCAAGCGATCTGAATCTTCTCTCTAGAACAACATACAATTGTCAATGCACACATCTATCACCTGATACGGTAAACAAAGACCAACTACCAATTTCTGCACCTCGTAGTACGTTCCCGATGCAAGATTATCTTCGGGTCATAAATCTTTCACAACATCAGTAATCACATCCACACAATTCTCGAACAAATTATAATTCGTCTTGATACCCATCAATTTGGTAGGCAAATGATCTTTTAAAAATCCTTTATATAAGGGATGTTTTGCTGCATCTAACATATTAAGAAACATTTGTGCTTCTAAATTAGGTTTCACTAATCTATCACTATCCCCATCAAACGAGTGTACATTTTCACGAAAAGCATCATTCACCATCTAAACGGTACCTGCATTTGCATCTACTTCTGCATTTGCTTCCACTAACCTGTCAACATGATATTGTTCGCTACAACTTCCATAATTCACCATTGACTCATTCTCTCCATGCATGAACCAAACTTTGTACCTTGGCATAAACCCTTCCCCATTAAGTGCATCCAAACTTGAGATACATGAAAAACTCTAAGATTCCGACATGTACAACATGGAAAATACATTTGTTTTGATTCAATGGTTACTGGTTAGTTTGCCGCAAATGCCATGAATTGTATAAGACCTTCTGCATATTCCATCGTAATTAACTCCATCTTGGGATCACGCATGGGCTGGCCTCTCCATGATCGAAAATAATTAAACAGATTCAAAGAAGCCATTTCTATCTGGTTAGATTTTGTTGCTTGGATGATTTTGTGAATGAGGGTAGAAGAATATAAAGATGAGAATTATCAACGTTTCCGATGAGTATTCGAAGGATTTTTTGACGAATTTCTAATTAATTAAAAAAGGGCTATAAACAGCACGTCTATATGACCAGGTATATTTTGTTGGAATTCAGTCAAAAAGATGCAGAATATTCTGACGGATGTTCGATGGGTCGGAAATCCATCGAAGTATATGGGCGAATTTAACTTGGTCGGAGTTGCGTTGGAAATTACTGACAAATTGTCGAATATTTAGAATCTGTCGGAAAGTTTTGACAGTTTATTGATGGGGAGACATGTGATGCGTGTTTTATTTCGCTTCAGATTTTTACCTGAAAAACCACACGACTACTGCAAGTGCACAATATATCGGAGTAGTATTTTAGGATCGAATCCACAATGAGAGAAGTAGTTCAGAGAAATCCTTAAGAAGAGAGTGAAGCTAGGACCAAAATAAAGAGAGGGGGTTGTTGTATGCTATGAGTAACTAAACTAAAAGACTACTAATTAAACTAAACGATAAGCAATAAGAGAGAAGCGTTAGGTCATCGGGGGTTTCTCCGGATGTCATGGTTCAATAAATAAGGTATAGATCTCAATCTAGGTGATAACATGGTTAGGTTTGCTTACTTCCAAATTCTCGGACATACGAAACTCTATCAAGACCAGCTAACCCTAACGGTTAGTAGGTGAAAGCCGGCTATTATCACTAATATCTTGCGTACTCAGTTGCCCTATCGGTTAGTATGCGCTAACATGGTTTCAAAATACAAGATCAAAGCATTAAGTTCAAATTCGATTCTAGCCCATAAGTCCCTATCACTCGGTGGGTGTGCAACGGTTATAGTTCTTTATTCAGTTGAGTTAGGTCAAGCATTCAACCGAGATTTTGCTAAAGATGGAAATACCTAAGGTCAAGTACTAGGTGATGTTCCAGACATACAAGCATTAAGATTCAACTCAACTAGAAAGAATAGTTTAAACGATCAAACAAAACCATAGAAACCGCCAACCTAGACTTTCGATCTACTAGTCCCCATGAATTCCCCTTTGAAACCCCCTCAAACCCAACTAGAGATCTACTCGATCATGGCAAAGGAGCTAATCAAAAGTTTGGTTGAGTAAACCATAACTAAAATATGAATAAAACTTAAAAAGGGTTTAGAGATTACTTCTTTAAACGTAGAATACAAGAGGCAAAGCTCCACCTTAAAGAGTCTTACACAAAAACGAGAAAAAGAGAGAGAGATGGTGCTCTTCAAGCTTCAAGAGGTGCGACGGCTAGGAGGCAGCTCTTGGCGACGGCTAGGGTTCTCTGGTGATGAAGGCACACCTAGGGTTAGGGCTAAGGACAAGTATTTATACTTGAGGCCCAAGAATTAGGTTTAGGGGTAAGAACGTCATTCTGCTGGATAATTAAGAGATCGGGCCGTGTAGTAGGCTTCAGGGAAGGAGCCTAATGGTGGTGGCGCAAAAAGGGAAAGACTTGGGCGTGACCTAGTAGTCGTTGGTGAGCTACTCGGAGCTGCCCGGATTCAAGTCTCATCGCTCGGATGTGTTTTGGACTTATTATTTCCAAACAGCCGGTTCTTGACATGTCTTCACTCTTCGGGCCATATCTTCCAGACGGCTTCATGGATTGCTTTGATTCGACTTCGACGTGAATCTTGACTCTTATAGCTTTCCCTCTATTCCAAAAAATCTTCACACCGAGTTCGAGAATACCTTGGCCGGATGCTAAACTTCCGAAGCACTAGAATGATCGTCTTTTGATACTTTTAGCTTCAAAACTTTTAAAACCTTCTTGGCACCTAGAATACGTGTTTCTCCTCTCATTGGCCCTAGAATGGCACCAAATGCTCTCTGAAACATAAGAAAACAATAGCTAAAACGGGCTAAAAAGCCGTGTTATCAACTCCCCAGACTTAGACTTTGCTTGTCCCCAAGCAAACAAAAGAACAACTCTGGTGGAGAGGTTTGAAAATCGCGGGAACTCTCCTGTTATCAATGACCGTATCTCGAATATATCCTACAGACCACATTAAACAAAAGTTAAGTTAGAACGAGCGCTCGATAGTCCTATGCCTTTCTCGTCCTTGTCCATCCGCTTTGATCCTGCGGAACTCTGAATTCACGTCAATTAACACTTTACATTCTTTAAATGTTTTGGCATTGACTTTCTCATTAGAGGGTGTCATTCGGGGTAGACAGCGCTTGGTATGAAAGGGGCTTTTGGTGTTTAAGTGGTGGAGTTAAAGTGTTTAGGGTTACTGTATAGTCTCGAATGAAATATATGTTGCAAAACCGCAAGAGAGAACGGATCGGTTGAGGTCCACAGTTTCCAACCACTTCTTCTTTTAAACACCTTCTTCTCCTTTACTTTTTTCTTACTTTCAGTTCCCCCAGACTTAGGTTTTTCCGAGGGGGCTCTCTTCTCTTGGCTCATTTCTCCTTTAGGTTTCCATGTCTTTCATTGGAACTATGCCACTAGACTCTATTTGTAGTGACCCGCATAAGGGCATTGGGCACGACCAAAGGACCAAATGAGAAAATTTTGCCCGAATGCAAAGCCAATTGACCGCATATGCCCAAACGGTTCCAAACCATCAAAGGGCAAGAACAAGCAAGAATGGGCACGAATGGGCAAAGATGGGAAAAGTTGGGTGTACCGCGGCGAAGTTTGCCCCGCCGGCCGCGGAACCGACGTGAGTAGGACACCTCACTCGCGGTGCCTTGCGGCTCAAGTAACCAAAATTGGAGCCAAAGTTGGCTGAGTCTTGAAGCCGAAGCTGATGGGGCAGTGGAGTGACATTGGTCGCCACGTGTCGCCACGCCATCACCCGAGACACCTGTCGCCTATGGGCGCGGCAGCTGTCCGGAAATGTGGCAGCGGACAATGCAGTCTGGCCAACCTTGGGCGGACTATAAATATGGCTCTCTCCGCCCAATTTCATTTTTGAAGGCGAGAGAGAGAGATTGTAAGGTTGTCCAACTAATAAGTCGTGTGAAATCAAGAAACTCGCCCAAATTCAGAGAATCGTCGCCCGTGTTGGAGGAAACATTGTCCGTGACTAGAGAATCATCGCTGGTGGTCGAGAAAACTTGACCGTGAGTAAGGAATTGTCGACCGTGATCGAGGAGTTTCGCTTGAGACCTAGAAAACTTTCCGAACTATCGAATCTGTGAGTTTTGGTCGAATTGTGTGTTTGTTTGCATGTTTTCTAGAGCTAGTCTTTAGATCATATGCATGCTTACTCACTTAGACTTAACTAATCGGAATTCGGCTTAAGTTAGAACTTGAATCTCAAAGTCAATATGGGCATTTGATGAACTTGATAGTAATATCACTAAGGAATGGAATGGACTGGTGACTAGGCTAAGTGAATTCAGATTTAACTAAGTTTACTTGATGAATTGAGATATGATTCGAGGGCTTACTTGCCTTGTTATATTGTTATACTTATATGATATATGCTATGAGGTTGTGATTAGATCCTTGTTATATTATGTACATATATTAATACGTGATTTGGTACTTGATTGTCTATACTTGTTTAGGGTGTGGTAAACTACTTATATATAGTTCTGCATGAGGTTATTGTGTCTAAGTGGTATTCAGGGGGTTTACCTAATACAATCATGCTTAGAGTAAGCTGTTGCCTTCCTTTTTGTGTTGTAATTGTGTCAATAAGTTTTGATCTTGAGTGGTCACTTACATGATGGTACAATACTCGGAGCGTATGCCAGGTAATGCATGACGATGCATTAAAATGATGTTCCGGTTATAAGCCTTTGTGGCTATAGCTCGGGTGTTCACAGTTGTGTACGTACGTGTGGTATGGGTGTGCATGTACGTGTGTGTAGTAGCATACGTGTGGAGACCACGTAAACACTTATGCGGGAGTTTGTGTTGATGTTGTGGTGCACCTTTTTGGTAAGGTTGGCAGTATGCTGGGCCCAATGTTCATTCATGTGTCTAGTTTGGCTGCATATTCTGGTATTATTATAAGTATATGATAAAACGTTTATTACGTGCTTTGTGATCTGTGATGGCTAAGTTTACTTATTAAGTTGATTAAACCCTAGAGATATATTTGTGCATAGACCGAGCTCACTAAGTACTGCTAGATTACTCATGATTCTTATTGTCTTACAGGTAACCATAGTGGGATGACCATAGCGGGAAGACGAACACTAGGAAATGCCGGAAATAGGATATTTTGCGTTGCTTCTACAAAATTACTTGTTATTATGTAAATTTTAACAAGGATCCGATACAAAGATATATTTTTGGGTAACTCTTTGCAAAGCATAAGCTATATACTATGTATAAAGTGTTTTCTTAAAAGCAGTCGAGTGGTTAATGATATAAGACCTAGTCCGGGTCGCTCAACACTAGAATATCACGAGGGTTGGCAAGCCTAAGTGGTGTGGCAAGCCTAAGTGGTGTTCCTAGTGGGAAGAAGGTCGATTATAATTTGGTTAAGAAACTGGATTCATCTGGAACCTCTACTAAGTCGTGGTCGTTCATCTTCACAGTTATCGTAACTGGGTCGCCCATGGCTTGTCCGGCCATAGGCGATTCGGGGGCGTTACTCTCTTGGTTGTTATGTTTCCTTTCCTTCCTTTTCTTTTCTTTCTTCTCTTTTTTTTATATATATATATTAATTTATTTTTTGGAAGGGGAAACAGAACTATTAAACACCGAATCTAATGGGCATACCTTTGAATTGGTTCCAAGGAAGAATAAACTCTTAGGCCGTTTGTTAAAATCTCTTCTTTTGCTTCCTTCTTCTGTCTTTGTGGCGGGAAACTGTGTTGTTCCTTTCTCTCTGACGTTTTTGCACATATTTGCTAAATGAAAAAGGGAAATGAGAATGCATGAGGCTTGAAAAGAGGATAGGGTTTAAGGGTATGAACCACAAAAAAGGGATAAGAAGTCCTTAATGTATATGCTCATTTCCCTGATCTAACACCTCTTTATGATAAAGAATTAAGTTCAGGTTAATCGTCCAATAAAGGGTAGAGTTGACATCGGATCCAACAAAAATTTTTGTGGGGTTAAGCTTCCGGGGGATGGTCCAGGCGTAGCATTCAAGGTTGCCCGTTCCTTGCGACCCTGTAGTTACCCGCATAAGGACATTGGCCACGGGCAAGAGTCCGAATTTTAGAAAGTTGCTCGAATGCATGGCCAATTGACATTAAGTGCCCAAAACACAATGAAAAATCAAAGGGCAAAGATGGGCAAGTTTGGGCACGAATGGGCAAGTTTGGGCAAGATCGGGTGTACCGTGGGCGAAGTTTGCCCCACCGGACCTTTGAACGCGCCATGGACGGGTGGCTCGGCTAACTTGGGGCCCAAGCAAAGTTGCTTGGAGCCGAATTTGAGTTGCGTGGAGCCGAAGTTTGGGTGGCCACGTGTCGCTCAACCGCTAGAGCGACGAGCGTGTCACCACGGGCGGATCGATGAACTTTCCTTGACATGCCCATGCGCCTGAGACATGGACATGCTGACTCGCCATTGCCTTGCCTATATAAGACCAACTCAACCCCAATTGTTTTGTGAAGAGAAAGTGAGCAAAAGTGAGAGGCTGCCGAGTGAAAACCGTCCATCCGATTCAAGTTAAGGTCCTGTAGCCGAAAACTCTGCCCGAATCGTTGCACGCATTCTGTTGGTTACTGAGTGAGTTATGGATAATGGTTTGAGTTTCATAATCATATTCTCATGCATTCTTGATTGATTTCGTGAGTTATATGGATCGTGTGAATGGTTATATCCGATTGCATATGTGATCTTTAGATTCTTATGCTATTGTTTATTGTTGAGAGATTGTGTTGGGATATTGATGATTCTATGTGTTTGAATGAACCATATGTTTCATAATATCTTAAACTTTGGGGTCTTGGTACATGGTGCTTGTGGTAGGAGGCAAAGACCATAAGCGTGCCACGATCGTGATATGTCTGACCTTCGTAGTGAACCGTGCTATCATGGGGTTTTGTAACGTTGTTACTTGATCGCCATGTAGTGCGAAGAACTCGGAGAGACGGGGCTAGCTACCCTGACCGAGTGTCTACACGACGGTGTAGCGTTTGGTAGTGATGCTCCGGTTGAATACCTTTGTGGTTGTAACGCAGGAAATCACGGGAGTGTGTGTGTTTGGTGTTGTTTTTGAAGGCAGCATATCGGGCCCTTTAAAACTTAGTAAAACTGGAGTCTTAATGCATTTGCATGCTTTATAATTTGCTTCGGCAATCTACCTTACGTTGCCATTCTCTGTTGCGTGTTCCATGTTGGGTATTTGGGTTGGGGTAAACTAATGTCTGTTGTAGGGAATCCCGAGCTCACTGAGTAATCTTACATTACTCATGATTCTACTTGTTTTGCAGGAAACCTGTAGTGGGGAATAGAGGGCGTGATGGACAATAGGAACCGAGAGTAGTTTTGTGCTAGGCCTTGGCCATAAAACTTATAAATGTTTGGTAACTTGTTGTGTAATATTTATGAAATAAATCGGGTTTCGTGTACAAATTTGCGAGTAGTGACTGATAATGGAACACGTTCATGAGTGTGAATTTCTTCCCATATGTGAGTTTTATAACCATTTTTCCTTTCCTTTTAATCGTCGTGGTGCTCATGTTTCCCATGATAAGTTTTTCTCATTAGAACCTTGTTTGTACGTTGAGAACATACTCCCGTAAGAGCACACATGCTTCGTGTCAACCCACCAATCATTAGAGTTTGTCATCATTTTTGCCTCTGAATCGACCGCAACAAACTGATTTTGACAAGGTTTGTGTTACATGCATCTCAAACAATGTCCTTTCCGTCTTATGGCGGTAGTCCTTGGCTGTATGTTCAGGCTTTCCATACATCCAACAACATCTTATGGCTTCTTCTTGCTGTTAAAACCCTTTGGTGAAATGAACGGTTTCTTACCGTTATTGTTCTTCTTGAAGACCTTGAATATGGACTTGTTTCCTTCAATTACATTGGCTTTGATTCCATAGAACAAAACTCAGAATTCTCATTCTTACGATTTTCCTCTTCGATTCGAAGATTGAGAACTAATTGCTTGAGACATGTCTTCTTGTAGATGCTTTAGATAGATCTTAAAATCCTTCCAAGTTGAAGGCAATTTTTCAATGCTCCAAGCAACAAAAAACATTTCATTTAGCCCCATACCTTCATCCTACAATTCATAAGTAACAATCTGGATTTCTTCCACGTGTTACACATTTACCCCTACATTGGTGTACATAGTTTTATGTGGGCGACTATTTTCTAGGTTATAACTATCGATCTTTGCTTTGACACCCTACAAAGACCCTAGGAAACTTAACTTTGAGATTCTCAAAAATCGATTTGGATAAGAAGAAGATTAGAATCAATCCCAATCATTACAAGAAATTTTGACATTATTAGCGCAAAATATCTGTTATCATACATATAACTTAGCGAATTCACAAATGCTATGACATAGGCAGCCATCCTAGGGATAACCCATACTATAGCATTTTTTTAATTGCTACACAATTGACGAATACGATAGCAAATATAAAACGCTATTAAGTATTTTCATATAGCACCACGTGTTTTGTTATCGTATATCATAGTACAACAGCTATTTTATTTTGCTTCAATATATATTTGTGTAGCATCCGTTTTGTGCTAAAAAATATGCTTATACTATAGCTCTTGTGTAAAGCGGTAAATTATTTAATTCTGACATTTACATGTGCTATAATACAATATTTGAAAACAAATATTTTAGTGTTATGATAGAATTATAGATCATTTATTTATTTGCTATTGTGTATGTTTTCATATAGCTATAATATGGGTTTTCTAAGAATAATTAGTTATACATTTAGAATTACATACTAGTTATAATGTAATGCCCCTGACCTTGACTATGCGGCTGGACGTAAAGTTTGTCGAGTAGAATGCGAGATCAAGCCAAGAAAAGGCAAGATTAGTTCGGCCATTTAGTGTGGCAAGTCATGGGTAAGGAACATTGAGTAGGATCAAGTCTACGGGTAAAGGAATGACTCTCCATCATACGGGCCAAGCTTAGTTACGATGCGACTATCCGTAAACCCCAAAACCATTAGGCTAGCCCTAAGAACTAGGTAGCTTAACGAAACCTTAGTTTTGGTCTAGGAAACCTTTGAAAGACTAGGAAACCTTAGAGGGTTGAGGGGAATCCATTTGCGCAGTTGGATATGTGAATGGGTCGAGGGATTGATCGGAGAATGTGGATAAGTGACGATTGCTGGCTTACTCAGTTAATTCTGGCATGCAACGTGTTATAGTCCTAAGGAAGCCTTGATTTGTATCATGGACCCTCATGAGACATTGGGGACGGAGTGTGTCTTATCAATGTTCTTGCGGTCCAGTGACAGATCGTAGGTTTTGCCGGAATGAGGAAACGGACGACCATGAGTGAATTGTGGCTCATGTTTATCCGTTAAGGCTCAAGCTTATCTACAAGCCGTTCATCCTTATCCATTTAGGTTCTTGCTTATCCACTTTTGGATGATGTTTATCCAAAAAACGGAAGGAACCAATCAGAGGCCGATTAGTGTCCCGGAATGCCCGTGGGACGATATTTGTTGCGTTCAGACTGGTCCGAGCCACCTCGTGCTTCCCCATAGCCGACCTAACGCCCATATAAATACCCTCTCTGCTCATTTGATTCTTCAGACCCAAAAATCGCTGAGAAGAGCTTAGTTCGCGGGAGGAAACCTTTATAAGCCAAACCGCTCGGGAAATCCAAGTGAGTTTTGAGTCACGTGAAGTAGCACGTGAATAGGATAGTTTATTCATTTATTTCCTTAATATAGCTTAGGAGGTTAATTATGATTACTTAGCTTAATTATTCGCTTAATCCTTGATTAGGATAGTTAATTAGGTTTAGTAATTGTTACTTAGGATTAGTGATGACTAATTAGGATTAGTATTTCCTAAGCATGATTAGGGCTAGTTAAACCATAATTAGGGGGAATAATTACGATTAGTAGTAATTAAGTATGCTTAGTTGTTTGACTAGTAGAGTTTTGCATATAAGATTAATGCATGATAGTATGTGAGTCTGTTGTCATGTTAGTTAGTCTTTAATTAGATGACTAGCATTAGCCGAACCATGAGGATCCCGTCTGTATGTTGTGCGTCGCATGTAACTCCGTTCCGTTATGGCATACGAAGGCTCGAGGTTGGATCGTTACCGACCGGGCGCTACATGACGATGTAGTATAAAAGAATGCTATGTCTCTTATAGACTTTGTGTCTAAGAGTATGGAGGCATGTCCTTGGGAGATCATGGATTTGTAGAAGGCCTTACCTAGGTTGATAGAAGCATGCTTGCATTAGTTGTCTGCTGCATATTAGGAAATTTGAGTCTGCATACATTTTGCATTGTGCTTTATATTTTGCTTGTGTTGTGTGTTACGTGTTATCTTTTTTTATGTCTTGCTTGTTAGGTTGTATTATTGTTACGTGTTGTTTGCTGCTTAGGGGGTAAGAAAGGGTATTAGGATAACACTGTCTAGATCCGGGGTTCACTAAGTAATGCTAGATTACTTATGATGCTACTTATTCTTTTCAGGATGCCATAGTAAACCGACCTTGCAGAGGGTGCTCGTGAGTTAGGACAAACCAATGTAGGTTTTACGGCTTTTTGTAAATTCTTACTAAGTAGATTATGTATGGTTTTCAAAAAGGATCTGAAAACTATATACGTTTTGGTAACCATTTCTCGTATGATATATATATATATGTATAAGACTCCGATTTCTAAAATTTATATGGTTATACTGACTCATATAAGTCTTATCCGGCTTACACAACTCGCGTCCGCGGTACGCGTTGAAAAGCCTTAGGCCACGAGCGGGAGGCTGGACTCTTGCGGTTGGACAACTCAGGTGAACGAATTTGTTTCGGAAACCTGGGTTGGCCGACTGCGGGCGTCTGACATGAAGCTCCTATTTTGTTTATATTTTTATAGAGGGATAGGGGTGTTACAAGGTGGTATCAGAGCATGGTTTATGATGCAACGAGAAACCATAGTTTTCAATGTTTAATCGAGTAAATGTATCGCAAAAAGCTGTTAGGAAATTGCTTCAGTCACTTGCTAGAGTTTAGGTAGATTGGCCTATAGGATTTACCCTTTTTGTTTAGGTTGGCTTACCCTTATTGTTACTATTATAGGTGGCTTACCCTTTTGCTTATATTTTCGTGTCTAAACCTTTTTGTTTGTATTATAGTATGCCGCTAAAGAGATCTCGTGGTAGGGAGTCTGTGGAGGATGAGGGAGGGTCCTTGGGTCTGCCGTCCAGGCGATATAACGTTCGTGAGAGAGTCATGGGTAGGTGGGTGAGGAGGGATGTGGCCGAGTATTCCCGAGTTATGTCGAAGATTGGATCGAGCGATACAGTTGCTTATTCTGGTCTTGCATGGATAATTGCTATGTCAGAGCGGATTATCCGGGAGGATGTGTAGATAGGGTATGGGATGATGATCGATTCGGATTGTGAGGATGATTGTGTGATCACGGGATTGAGGACGGTGGAGCATTAGCTGGCTCCAGGGGCACATGAGATCGTGATGGTCCATGACTATGTGAGTGTTTCCTCTAGCAGTTCTGCCACGCCATCATAAATCATAAGCCTTTTCTTGGGTTAGTTTCCAAATATTTACTAAGGTTTATGATTCCTAGGGGAATCACGGTAACCCTAAGCTACACCTCGAACAGGTACAACCTAGAAAAAGATCATCCTCGGTGTTGGGAATCAATGGGGATGATGGTCCTGCTACGTGAGATAGGGAAGTATACGTCGGTGCAAGAATCTGACCGTCATCTCTCATCAGCATACAGGTAGCCGCATAATGCTCATACTCTCCACAGTAGAGACAAGCAATGGCCATGGGATGTACTGCGTGTAGAACTGACAGTCTTGCGGGTAATGACCATCCTCGCCACAGATGAAGCAGAACAGTATCTTGATACCCGATGTGAAGCCCCCATCAAAGGTCGGAATAGCGTCAGCCCTCATATCAGCCTCGAAACGGAGTATGGGGGACGTGCCCTCCCATAACAGTGCAAAAGGGCTATCGGGAGAGTGATCAACAGCCTCCGGGACGTATGGAGAAATCGGTGGATCCTGATCCTCCTTCGGATCTGACTCATAGGATATTGGTGAATATAGGCTAAGTGCAAAGGATGGCGAGGCAGAACTTTTCGAGGAAACACTCACATAGTCATGGACCATCACGATTTCATGTCCCTCCGAAGCCAGCTTCTGCTCCACCGTCCTCACTCCCGTGATCACAAAATCATCCTCACAATCCGAATCGATCATCATCCCATCCCTTATCTGCACATCCTCCCGGATAATCCGCTCTGGCATAGCAGCTATCCCTGCAAGACCAAAATCAGCAACCGTATCGCTCGATCCAGTCTCCGACATAATTCAGGAACACTCGACCACATCCTTCCTCACCCACCTACCCCTGACTCTCTCACGAAGGTCATATCGCCTGGACGGCAGATCCAAGGACCGTCCCTCCTCCTCCACAGACTCCCTACCACGAGATCTTTTTAGCGGCATACTATAATACAAAAAAAAAGGTTAAGACACAGAAATATAAGTAAAAGGGTAAGCCACCTATTATACTAACAACAAGGGTAAGCCAACCTAAACAAAAAGGGTAAATCCTATAGGCTAATCTACCTAAACTCTAGCAAGTGACTGAACCAATTTCCTAATAGCTTTTTGCAACACATTTACTCGATAAAACATTAAAAACCATGGTTTCCCATAGCATCATAAACCATGCTCTGATACCACCTTGTAACACCTCTATCCCGCTATAAAAATATAAACAAAATAGGAGCGTCACGTTAAATGCCCGCAATCGGCCAACGCAGGTTTCCGAAATGAATTCGTTCGCCCGAGTCGTCCAACCGTAAGAGTCCAGCCTCTCGCCCCTGGCCTAAGGCTTTTCAACCCGTACTGCGGATTCGAGTTGTGTAAGTAGGACAAGACTAATATCAGTCAGTATAACCATATAAATTTTAGAAATCCAAGTCTTATACATATATATATATACGAGAAATGCTTACCAAAACGTATATAGTTTTCGGATCCTTTTTGAAAACCATACATAATATACTTAGTAAGAATTTACAAAAAGCCGTAAAACCTACATTGGTTCGTCCTAAGTCACGAGCATCCTCTACAAGGTTGGCAACTATGGTATCCTGAAAAGAATAAGTAGCATCATAAGTAATATACAATTACATAGTGAACCCCAGATCTAGACAGTGTTATCCTAATACCCTTCCTTACCCCCTAAGCAGCAAACAACACGTAACAATAATACAACCTAACAAGCAAGATATAAAAAAGATAACACGCAACACACAACACAAGCAAAATATAATGCACAATGCAAAATGCATGCAGATTCGAATTTCTTAATATGTAGAGGATAACTAATGCAAGCATGCTTCTATCAACCTAGGTAAGGCCTTCTACGAATCCATGATCTCCCAAGGACATGCCTCCATACTCTTAGACACAAAGTCTATAAGAGACATAGCATTCCTTTATACTACATCGTCATGTAGCGCCCAATCGGTAGCGATCCAGCCCCGAGCCTTCGTATGCCATAACGGAACAAAGTTACACGCAACGCACAACATACGGACGGGATCCTCATGGTTCGGCTAATGCTAGTCATCTAATTAAAGACTAACTAATATGACAACAGACTCACATACTATCATGCATTCATCCTATATGCAAAACTCTACTAATCAAACAACTAATCGTACTTAATTACTACTAATCGCGGTTAGTCCCCCTAATCATGGTTTAACTAGCCCTAATCATGCTTAGGAAATATTAATCCTAATTAGTCATACTAATCCTAATTAACAATTACTAAACCTAATTAACTATCCTAATCAAGGATTAAGCGAATAATTAAGCTAAGTAATCATAATTAACCTCCTAAGCTATATTAAGGACATAAATGAATAAACTATTCTATTCACATGCTACTTCACGTGGCTCAAGACTCACTTGGATTTCCCGAGCGGTTTGGCTTCTAAAGGTTTCCTCCCGCGAACTAAGCTCTTCTCAGTGATTTTTGGGTCTAAGGAATCAAATGAGCGGAGGGAGTATTTATATGGGTGTTAGGTCGGCTATGGGGAAGCACGAGGTGGCCTGGACCAGTCAGAACGCAACAAATGTCGTCCCACGGGCGATCCAGGACACTAATCGGCCTCCGATTGGTTCCTTCCATTTTTTCCGATAAATATCATCCAAAAAAGGATAAGCACGACCCTAAATGGATAAGGATGAATGGCTTGTAGATAAGCTTGACCCTTAACGGATAAACATGAGCCAATGTTCAATCATGGCCGTCCGTTTCCTCATTCCGGTAAAACCTACTATCTATCACCGGACCGCAAGAACATTGATACGGCACACTCCGTCCCCAATGTCTCATGAGGGTCCATGACACAAATCAAGGCTTCCTTAGGAATATAACACGTTCCATGCCAGAATTAACTGAGTAAGCCACCTATCGTCACTTATCCACATTCTCATCAATCCCTCGACCATTCACGACCCATTCACATATCCAACTGCCCAAGGGTGTGTCGATCAACACTCTCTCTGATTCCTGAATCCAAAATCATCCTTAGCTTTTGCTCCAAAATGTCTCATCATCTCCATTGTTGTCCCATTGCATAGAATACCTAAAAAGACACTAAAAAGATTTGAGAAATAACATAAAGACTCTAAATCTTAACCCTAAATCATAGATAAAATCTTTTCTGGTACGTGACTTGATCCAAACCTTTAGCCGTGATACTTCACTTGGATTTGAACTCTCCTTTTTCTAATTCAGAGCAAAAAAAAAATTACAGTTAATAAGTATTATAAACAATGAGAAAAAACATGCAACATAGTTATGGTATTATTACCATATCTTCTGCTAGTCTAACCATTCCTTTGCGGCTAATGGTGTGAGGAATCTGTTTGCTCCTTCTATCCTTATAACTATCACTAACAACCTAACAGAGAAATGCTTTTATGTAAGATACTATATATAAAATAAACTTAGTTAAGTACAAAGGATTATCTTAAACTCTTTGCTAGTTTTGATTTTGACTAGTTTTCGCCACTCAAATGGGTAATCATAGTTCTAGTATTCTTCATCTATCTCAAACCTTGCATGCAATCATAGTTCACCAAAAAAAAAAAAAAGAAGGTAAATTGAATACCTATAAATTTTGAACTTAAAACATCTTAAGGTTTTGCATTAGGAAGTTCACCTGGACTAATTCATGAGAAGAGCCCTAATTTCTTCAGTTATTTTTGTCCAACGATCATATGTGATGCCATCTTAACAAACCCTTTACCATAAGGTTCTCCCAGGCTATTGAACTGTACATGTGCTCTTGTATTTGGATCCTTGGCGATGTCTTTCATGCGTGTCTGTCCTCGCTGTTTCTTACTCTTTCTCTCAACGTTGTCATGATCTTCAATGAATTGTATCTCACCTTCAGGCTCTTCAGCAATGAGACCTTTCTCAGCGTTAGGCGTCACTTCACCTTGAACCTCTTCTTCATTGAGTTCTAGTTGAGGATCAGCTTGTACTTGGGGTGATGTTTTTGGTTCAACTAGTTCAGGTTCACGGGTACCCTCATATTCTACCTCATCATCTTTCTGTTTAAGTCTTCTTCCTCTCTTTTTCTTTCCAGATTCCATTTCAAATCACCTTGAAAAAGAAACAGAAAAAATGTTAATATATATAAAATATACAAAGAAACAATCAACTATCAGACAATAAGCTGAGCAACATATAATATATGTGAAACAAACAATTCCCTATCACACATCTATTCAAACAAAGTCTAACTAATCATGAAAATGCGACATCTATTCAAACAAAGTCTAACTTATCATGAAAATGAAGAAGAACCACACATATATCCCTTCACAATCAGTTCTTTCATTTTCTGTTTCATCTAAGTCAACACTCATGTCAATATTTGCAGGCAAAAGATGTCTGCATCGCCAGCGTCAAACTCTTTCAGACTGAATCTTCTAGAAGGACCTCTCATAGCAACATGCCAGCTTTATGACTCGTCTTCCCTAGAGTAAAACACTTGCTTTTCTAGAGAGGCTAATATGTACGGGTCTCTTGAAAAACTAACTTGACTATGATTCAGGTTAACGAGCGTGAAACCATCTTCTTCCTTCACTCCATTACCCTTAAATGCCCATTGACACCTGAATAAAGGGACATAAAACACATTGTAGTCCAACAAGATAATGTATGTTACTGCCCCATAGTATGATACCAAATCCACCACTTGTGAAGTATCCTTAGGCTAGACCTGCAGATTGCTGTAGCCTCATAGTAAACACCACTATTCTGACTTTTTCTATCTACTGATATTGTGTGAAACCCCTGCCCATTTACTATATATCCTTTATATGACTGTGCGCAACTACGTGGACCAAATGCCAACCATTTTAGAGTCTCAGCATGACTGTTTGAATCAAGCGGTATCTAACAAAAGGAAAGTAATTTATGTCAGACAGTTATAGAATTTAAGAAGCAGGTAAGATATTCTAATTTAATATTTATTCGCTTGATTTTTTAACCAAGAGGCGATGCATAGTCCATAGTGTTGATGCATCACGTCTGCATCTTGAGTTTGAGTTTTGTAGATGTTGCAGATGTGCACTTGTCAGGGAAAATGAAAATAAGAAGAAATCAGCTACAATTGGTTTATCAATTATAGGAATGTGTAATGAACTAGATTAAAATGTGGAACTTACTCTACATAAGGTTCAACCACAACCATGTTTTGAATGACAGCCATATGAGCAATTTTCTTCTCCAAATCAGTGAGAGAAATTGATCTGCCTGCAGATGTTGGTAGCCCCTCAAGAATAGAGTTGTTCTCATACTCAATGTTTTTGTCTGCTTTCGCTTGAAAATTTGACGTCTTCTTCAAAACATTATTACAAAACTGGATGCATTCTTCTGCAAGATAACACTCAGAAATGCACCCCTCTAGTCTTGTAGTGTTTTGGACAAACTCTTTTAGGACTTTTATGTACCTCTCGAACGGATACATCCATCTAAAATGAACTAGTCCTCCAAGACGAGCTTCCCTTCCTAGATGAACTGTCAAATGTACCATTATATCAAAGAAACTTGGAGGGAAATATCTTTCAAACATGCAGAGAGTTTCAACAATCTCAGCCTCCATAGCCAATATTTGCTCCCTATCAATTACTCGTTGACACAACATTTTGAAATACGAGCATAAGCGTACAAAGGCTACCCTAGGACCTTTAGGCACCAAACCTCTAAGTGCAATGGAAAGAAGATGCTGCATTAACACATGATAATCATGTGATTTCAGTCATGTGATCTTGCATTCTTCTAATGAGACGCCTCTAGATATGTTGGAGCAGTACCCATCTGGGGCTTTGAACTCAAAACGTCGCCTACGAAAAATCTTCTTCTCTGTATAGGATAAAAACCAAACTGCTGTTGGTAGGTATGTTCTTTTTCCTCTAAGTTTAGGGTGCAATTTGTTTCTAATACTAATATCCTCCAAATCTCTACAAGCATTAAATCATGTTTTGATATCCCACAATGCGACAATGTTGATACAATACTCGCAACCACATTTCTCTCCACATGCATTACATCGATGTTATGTCTAACAGGGAGTTCCTCCCAATAAGGTAGCTTGAATAAAATCGACATTTTCTTCCATATGGATAACTCCTCCTCGTCCACTTCTTCCCCCTCATCTTCTTATGACTCACTAGATTCATCCTCACTATCAGAGTCTAATTCAGCATTTTCCCTCTTTTTTTCTCTTTCTTGCAGCTTGTATCAGATTTCCAAAGTTGTTTTTGAAAATTTTCAGGTTATGAAAAATTTCACGACCACTTAGTATCCTTCCCCTTCTCTCATGTTCAGCTTTTCCATCAAACCATGACTTCTTTCCCCTATAAGTATGTGTTGGTAGAAGACCTTTTCTGTGGCATATATACACATATTTTCTCCTGAACTTCAACCACCTCGAGTTTATATTATTCTCACATAAAGGACAGCCAATTTTACCCATTACTTTGCAGCCAACAAGATTCCCATAAGCAGGAAAATCACTTATGGTCCATAGCATCATTGCCTTAAGAGTAAAAGTCGTTTTATTGAAATCGTCATAAGTTAACTCACCACAATTCCACAGCTAGCATAGAACCTCTATGAGTGGCTCTAAGTAGACATCAATACTATTGCCTGGCTGTTGAGGCCCAAGAATTAACATGGTAAGCATGATATTCTCCTTCTTCATGGATAAGTGAGGTGGCAGATTGTAGTTTACTAGCAAAATAGGCCAACAACTATACCTTGTATTCTTCATCTTGAATGGATTAAATCCATCAGTAGAAAGTTCAAGCCTCAGATTGCTTTCTTCTGGTGCAAATGATGGGTATTTGTGATTCATTTGATCCCATGTGAATAGATATAGGTTAAATTAATCGTAAGACCACTCTCTCAAATAAAGAGGTCAGTTGCAGCACTTAGGGATCGAATTCACAAAGCTCTCGGAACACGCAATAGACTAAAGTTTTGAATTAAGCTACGTAAAACAGTAATGAATCTAAAGAGAAACAAAAGTAAGCAATAGACGATTGGATGGTTGTGAAACAAGATATTAAAAGCGTCAGGCTTAGGGTATTCTCAGGAAATAGATGATAGTATATCTAGAAATAGGTAGGTTGTTATCGAACCATTCTTGAGCTCAAACTATGATTTTAGAGTAACCGGTGGTGTTCCGCGAAACTCTCTATACTTAGAGTTAAGATAACCGGAGAAGCCGAGAAATCCTATACTAAAGTATGCATTATTATCAAGTTTGATTAGTTCACCTAGTATCTAAACCAGAGCCCTTCTATGAGCCTACATGTTCTTTCTTAAATGCCTAGGCTCATCTATGATAGTTCAAATAACAAGTACCTATGGTGGACATACCTATTATCTAATATCAAGTTCCAGTTAGCTACTCTAGAACTATCATTAAGACCAGTCAAGATGAAGAATCCTACAGATAACCTAGCAAGGGGGCAATCTACTAAATCATCTAAATCCCAAATGAGAAACCCTAAACCTAACAAGTGGATTACTCAGACATGATCAAAGAAACACAAATCATAGTCTGAATAAGAAATCAATGAAGAAAATAACAAAAGAAAAGAGTAAGTAAAGATCTTCTCTAAAGGGAGTCTCCACATGGTTTTGCTCCCAAAGTACAAAAGAGAAAAACGAGATTAGCCTCTCCAAGCTTAGGTCTAAACAATAACCTAAAAACTATATATATATATATATATATATATATATATATATATATATATATATGTCTTAAAAACGTGATGATGGATAGATTTGAATGAATCGATGGATATCACAGAAGCTTGCGGAAGGGCTTCAAGATATCGAGACTTAGATCCTTTGGATATGCGCACCAAAAGAGACTAAGGATTTTGCTGGATATACACACCAACAAGATGATCTTCTTAGAAAAGGTTTTTGATTAAAAGAAAGATAAGTTCTCAAAAGAGAATACAAGAGTATATAAAGAGAAGGAGAAGAGAAGATGAAGAGGCAAGTCTTGGAACATGCTCCAAGGCTGCCTAGAAAACAACAGAAATTAAAAACAAATTTTGAAATTCAAAATAAACTCTTCAACTACTAAGGCCACGAATTTGTCTCTTTATTTTAGTGGGGTTGGGCCTTGAATCATCAAAATGGATTATATGAAGTGAAAACATAAGCCTCATTAAAAACCTTCCTTTGGAAAACCCAGTGGGACAAAACCAAAGGCAGGGAAAAAGAGCACTCATGAATCACTTATCCATCTTGATGAGGTCCTTGAGCTTGAAACAAAACTAAAGAGGTAGTGACTTGGCTCAAGTCATTTGGTCGGTCCCGAATGTGGTTAAGCATCCCGGCAATGGCTTGGTCGAATAGCTTAGCTCTAGAACGAGTCATTGGGACGGCCGGTGTGACAAGAACATCCTCCACTACAAGCTTCTCCTCAGCTACAAGCTCATCCTCAGCTACAAGCTTAGCTCCTTCCTCGGCTACAAGCTCACGTTCAAGCTCCGGTTCATGCTCCATATCATTAATGCTATCCATGATCATATCATCCCCTCCCTCTTGAAAAGGATTTGACCTCAAATCTGGTTCATCTGCAATAAAAGGTACCAAGTCAGAAACATTGAAGCTAGAACTCACATTATACTTACCTTGCAGATCGAGTTGGTAGGCATTGTCGTTGATCCGTTTGATTATCTTGAATGGACCGTCTATTCTTGGCATGAGTTTGGACTTCCTTTGAGCTGGAAACCTCTCCTTTCTTAAGTGAATCCACACCATATCTCCAACTTCGAAGATTTGTTCTCGTCTCCCTTTATTAGCTTGCTTAGCATAGAGTTTGGTCTTTTCTTCTATGTTTCTCCTCGCATTCTCATGGATCTGTTGCACTAGCTCAGCCTTCTTTTTACCATCAATACTTACTCTTTCACTCAAAGGCAAAGGGATTAGATCAAAAGGTGAGATGGGGTTGAACCCATAAACAATTTGAAAAGGAGAATACTTAGAAGCAGAATGCATGGCATGATTATATGCAAATTCAATATGTGGTAAGCATTCTTCCCAAGTTTTAAGGTTCTTTTTAATCAATGCACGCAAGAGAGTACCTAAGGTTCTATTAACCACTTCAGTTTGACCATCAGTTTGCGGATGACATGTCGTAGAGAATAACAGCTTAGTTCCTAACTTAAACCACAATGTTTTCCAAAAGTAACTAAGAAACTTAGTATTTCTATCCGAAACTATGGACCTAGGCATCCCATGCAAACGAACTATCTCTTTAAAGAATAGATTAGCTACATGCAATGCATCATCAGTTTAATGACAAGCAATGAAATGAGCCATCTTAGAAAATCTATCAACCACAACAAAGATAGAATCCTTTCCTGTCCTAGGCAATCCCATCACAAAATCCATTGAAATATCATTCCAGGGGTGTTTAGGAATAGGTAAAGGAGTATACAAACCGTTGGGTTGAATCTTAGATTTGGCTTGCTTACAAGTATTACATCTCCCACAAATTCTTTTAACATCGCATTTCATGTGTGGCCAACGGAAATGTTCTGTCATGACTTCCAACGTTTTGGCAATGCCAAAGTGTCCCATTAGTCCACCTCCATGAGCTTCCCTGACAAATAGATCTCGTAGAGAGCAGTTAGGTACACACAAACGGTTCTCATAGAAGAGAAACTTGTCTTGTCTAAAATAACGACCAGAAGCAAACTTCTCACAAGCTTTATAAACCTCTTGAAAATCATGGTCAGTTTCATAAACTTCTTTTATTTGTTCAAAACCCATAAGCTTAACATTGAGAGTAGAGAGTAGGGTGTACCTCTGGGATAATGCATCGGCAACTACATTATCCTTACCTTTTTTGTACTTGATGACGTAGGCAAATGTCTCAATAAACTCAACCCACCTCGCATGTCTTTTGTTAAGTTTCTGTTGGCCCTTCAAGTGTTTTAGCGATTCATGATCAG
Source organism: Arabidopsis thaliana (assembly GCF_000001735.4). Taxonomy (NCBI): domain Eukaryota; kingdom Viridiplantae; phylum Streptophyta; class Magnoliopsida; order Brassicales; family Brassicaceae; genus Arabidopsis; species Arabidopsis thaliana. The sequence continues at coordinate 2,797,549 of NC_003071.7, read as the reverse complement.
TGTGAATGACGAACACCTTAGGCCATAGGTAGTGTTGCCACCTTTGGAGAGCTCGGACCAAGGCGTACAACTCCTTGTCATAGGTTGGGTAGTTTAGCGTAGCTCCTCCAAGTTTCTCACTGAAAAAGGCAATAAGCTTTTGATCTTGCATTAGAACAGCTCCAATACCTATACCTGATGCATCACACTCAATCTCAAACGTTTTAAGAAACTCAGATAATATCAAAACAGGTGCATTGGTTAGTTTATCCTTGAGAGACTGAAACGCTTCTTCTTGTGCTTTCTCCCACTTGAATCCTACATCCTTCTTCATAACCTCGGTGAGTGGTGCGACAATGGTACTAAAGTCCTTGAAAAATCGCCTATAAAATCCAGCAAGGCCATGGAAACTCCTTACTTCTCCCACAGTCTTTGGACTCGGCCAATCTCTAATAGCCTTAACTTTCTCTTCGTCAACCTTAACTCCATCTGCACTCACAACAAAGCCTAAAAACACAAGATTATCTGTGCAAAATGTGCATTTCTTTAGGTTGGCATAAAGTTCTTCCTTTCTAAGGACATTCAAAACAGAATCTAAATGCTCTATATGCTCTCTCAAGCTTTCGCTGTAAACTAAGATGTCATCAAAGTAAACTATAACAAATATTCCAATGAATGCTCTTAGAACATGATTCATCAACCTCATGAATGTACTAGGTGCATGAGTTAATCCAAATGGCATGACTAACCACTCATATAAACCATGTTTCGTTTTAAATGCAGTTTTCCATTCATCTCCCTCGTTCATCCTAATTTGATGATAGCCACTTTTAAGATCAATTTTAGAGAATATGCTAGAACCATGCAATTCATCAAGCATATCATCTAATCTAGGGATGGGATGGCAATACTTAACCGTTACGTTGTTGATGGCTCTGCAATCAAAACACATTCTCCAGCTGCCATCTTTCTTAAGGCACAAGCAAAATTGGAACGGCACAGAGACTCATGCTCTCTCTAATGTGTCCTTTCTCCATAAGCTTGTCCACTTGTCTTTGTAGTTCTTTTGTCTCCACCGGATTGGTTCTATATGCTGGTCGGTTTGGAAGTGAAGCTCCTGGCACAAAATCGATCTGATGCTCAATTCCACGAATTGGTGGTAGTCCTTTCGGGTTGTCTTCAGGAAATACATCTTTATAATCCTGCAAAAGAGAAGTCATTTCACTCGGCAGCACCGGTGCAAAGTTAGTTAAGCTCGTAAGAGCTTCTTTAAAAACAAACAATAACATTGGTTGTTTAGAAGAATAAGCACTCTTAACCTCACCAGATTTTGCAAAGAAGTTGGGCTGCTTGACGACTTGTTCTTTCTTTTGTTTCAGATGTATTTGATCTTGATAAACCTCATGTGGAGTCATAGAGACCAGAATAGTCTTCCCTCCTTTAAACTCAAAGGAATGACGATTAGTGAAACCATCATGCATTACCTTTCTATCAGATTGCCACGGCCTTCCAAGAAGAATATGTCCAGCTTCCATCGGTAATACATCACATAAGATCTCATCTTCATACTTCCCGATGACAATGGGCACAACCACTTGATTTTTAACTCTCATTTTTCCACTGTCATTAAGCCACTAAAGATCGTATGGTTTCGCATGTTTTTGCACTTTCAATCCAAGTTTCTTGACCATAGTTTCACTTGCCACATTAGTACAACTCCCTCCATCTATGATGAGGCTGCAAACTTTCCCGTGCACATGGCAACGCGTGTGAAACAAGTTTTTCCTCTGTTCTTGCTCATCGGTCTTGGTTTGGACGCTCAAAGTTCTCCTAGCTACCAACAACTCACCCTGAGCCGGCAGCTCCTCATTCTCTTTCAATGAAGAAGGTGAATCTGGAATCTCCTCCTCGGGCTCTATTTCTCCATTATCCAAGAGAATCATGACTCTCTTATTTGGACATTCATTAGCATAATGTCCTTTCCCTTGACATTTGTAACATCTAACATCACGAACTCTAGATGTAGAAATTTCAGCCTTTCCTTTGTGATCTTGAACTGCAGCATATGGTTTACTTTCGGCCCTTGGACTGACAATCGGCTTATTATGATAGCTGCTGGTTCTCTCCTCTCTTTGGTAAGTAGGCTTAGCAATGGTTCCTGAACCATAACTAGATCGTGAAGAACTCTTCCTCTTAACTTGCTGCTCAAACAAAATCGCCTTGTGCAACATCTCTTCTATTTGAACATAGTATTGAGTCTCCAATCTGTCTTGAATATCTCTGTTTAAATCCCCAAGAAACCTTGACAGAGTTGCTTCTCTATCCTCAGAAATATCAGCCCGCAACATCAAAGTCTCCATTTCCTTGTAGTACTCTTCGACAGAACGGTTCCCTTGTGTAAGATTCCTCAACTTGAGATGCAGCTCTCGGTGGTAGTGACTAGGGACGAACCTCTTCCTCATAATAGCTTTCATTTCGGACCAAGATTCCAATGGAAGCTCTTGATTACGTCTCCGTGAAGTAACTAGCTGATCCCACCAACTCAAAGCATAGTCATAAAATTCAGTAGCAGCAACTCTTACCCTATTGATCTCGGTGTAGTGTTGAAGGTTGAAAACCAATTCAATCTTCTTTTCTCATTCCAAATAAGCATCTGGATCATTCTTTCCATGGAATGGTGGAATTTTAAGCTTAAGACCTCCAAGATTGTCTTGCAAAAGATCTCTACCTTCTCTAGCACGTCTATGGTGTCTCCTTTGACTATTGTGAGATGAAGTGCTCCTATGCCCATAGTACTGATCTGTAGCTTCATCTCTTTGCTCAAGCGGCTCATTAACTCTCCTTCATTCTCGAGGACGAGTCTGCCCCAACTCTAGTTTCTCATGAAACTCTTGGCGAAAAGCATTCAGTTTGGTATCCATCATTTTCTCAAAGGCTTCCACCAAAAGTTTGTTGTTTCGATTGTGGCTAGTCTCTTCCTCCTCAGATTCAGCCATTCTTTCTGCAATAGAGACAACAAAACAACACCAGTAACTAGTTCTTTTTAAACAAACACGAAATAACCCTTCAGATGCCCTAGAACCCTAATTACGACAGTTTCACTTGTTCGGATGCTAAATATTATCATAACGTTCCCAAAAATTCCAGAAACAATTTTAAAAAATACTAGAGTATTTTTCAAACCCGTGACAGTTAATTTCGCAATTTTAGCATGCACCAAATAATTATGAAAATTAAATCAAGGTGACAGACGGACACAGATCTAAAGATGAAAATATACAAAATGATAACGATGGAAAACTCAACTTTCAGAGTGTGCTCTGATACCACATGATGAGATCCTCCCAAGGACTCGGCACTCTTAGGTTGAGAAATGGATAGAGGTGGCTGTGATGCCGTGATGATGGATAGATTTAAATGAATCGATGGATATCACAGAAGCTTGCGGAAGGGCTTCAAGATATCGAGACTTAGATCCTTTGGATATGCGCACTAAAAGAGACTAAGGATTTTGCTGGATATACACACCAACAAGATGATCTTCTTAGAAAAGGTTTTTGATTAAAAGAAAGATAAGTTCTCAAAAGTAAATACAAGAGTATATAAAGAGAAGGAGAAGAGAAGATGAAGAGGCAAGTCTTGGAACATGCTCCAAGGCTGCCTAGAAAACAACAGAAATTAAAAACAATTTTTGAAAATCAAAATAAACTCTTCAACTACTAAGGCCACGAAATTGTCTCTTTATTTTAGTGGGTTTGGGCCTTGAATCATCAAAATGGATTATATGAAGTGAAAACATAAGCCTCATTAAAAACCTTCCTTTGGAAAACCCAGTGGGACAAAACCAAAGGCAGGGAAAAAGAGCACTCATGAATCACTTATCCATCTTGATGAGGTCCTTGAGCTTGAATCAAAACCAAAGAGGTAGTGACTTGGCTCAAGTCATTTGGTCGGTCCCAAATGTGGTTAAGCATCCCGGCAATGGCTTGGTCGAATAGCTTAGCTCTAGAACAAGTCATTGGGACGGCCGGTGTGACAAGAATATCCTCCGCTACAAGTTCTCCTCAGCTACAAGCTCATCCTCAGCTACAAGCTTAGCTCCTTCCTCGGCTACAAGCTCACGTTCAAGCTCCGGTTCATGCTCCATATCGTTAATGCTATCCATGATCATATCACAAAAGGACTCTAAAACCTATACCTAAATCATAGCTAAAAGCAGTAAAAATAGGGTTATATCAACTCCCCGAGACTTAGCTTTTGCTTGCCCTCAAGCAAAACACAAAAGCCGAACCCATGGAAGAGGTTTGAAAACACAGGAACTCCCAACATTCTCTAGCTTATTGCCTTGATCATCCTAACCAAATCCATATGTCTAGCAGTTCTAATCAAATCCTAACCAACATGTACTTCTCTGCAAGCTTACACAACATTCTAGATTCCATACATAAGTTCCACAACTATATCCCCTAGGCTTTCATCGCTGGGTCTCATCAAACAAGCTAACATTCAAGATCCGTCTAGATTCAATCCTGTACTATACCATGATAAATCGACCGTTCTTTATATTCTTTTTTTGGTGTTCTTTCTCTCCCCAGAATTATTCTTTTTAGAGAGTAAACAAAGGGGAACTCGCATACTGGATCGACACCCTAGGCATTTTTCCAACCTTTGTAATTGATCATTCCAAATAATGTATAATAATGGGGTCATAGGAAACATTCCTACCCCTATACACTATCTGAAAGTCCTATCAATCTCTTATTCATCATTCATTTTATTTTATTTTTATAAGGGGAGAGGAATACTTTTCTTTATCACATTGGTCTCAATATCAGGTATGATAAGGAGTCAATATCTATGAATACTAACCGATTGATGAGGTAAAAGAAAGAGCAGTGAGATTAGCTCTAACCTTAGTGGTTGTATTGGAAACTAGGATATCCTCAAGTTTGTTGGTTTGCCATCTAAATTTTACAATAGTCGGATTGAGTCGAACCTGCAGCATTAATCAACCACGATATAATCTAAAGAATAGAGATCATAATTCCTAACAAAATTTTGACTCAATAAAACGACTGAAAAAGAAAAATATGTATAAGAATAACACTCAAAAAGAAAACGTAGTTAGTAAGCGCCTCCACCAGACTTAAACGTCACTGTCCCAAGTGGCATTCAAATCCGGAGTAAGCGAGAAAAAAAAAACGAAAAAGAAAAGAAAAAGAAAATCATACAAGTGGGTTGCCTCCCACTAAACGCTTCTTTAGACTCAATAGCTTGACTTTCCTGGATTTTTTATATCAGGTGGATCAAAAGGTGGCAGTAAATGCTTCTTTGAAAGACGTCTCATCATCCGAGGTGGCTTATAGGCAGTTGGTGTGTGAGGTTGACCAAAGAAGTGCGGAACATCAGCAGGGTGAGACTCAAGTATGGGTGGAATACTCCTTTTACCTGCACAATCATCAAAAGAACAAACAAGCGCTCGACGAGAAACTCGTGGCTTGCTAAACCGTGAAACAGTCTTTGGAAATTTTAAAGTCAAATTGATGATATCTGTAGGTTTAAGAGGAAGATATGAGTACCGTTGCCTCCTCGGAGGTGGATGCAGTTGTAGAGATGCAGTGGTTGTCGTGACAACAGGTCCTAGAATAGCAGCAGTGATCTGAACTTGCGAAGCAGCTTTAGTACACAGTTCTGGTTCAGCCCGTTTGGGGTGTCGATCGACACAGGTACTGGTGTCGGTCGACACCATCTCTGCAAATCGATTCTCAGCAACGAATCCGGAGCTTGCTTCATGTGGACGCTTGCTGTTGCGAAGTACCTGTTCAGAGACAACCACTGTCTTTGTCTTGTCATCCTGCTTCTCTAAAGCATCGTCTCGTATCATAGCACTCTGAAGAGGGGGTGACAACTTGTCTATTTCAACTGGAGGCAACTGAAGTAGAACCTCATCCATGATACTCATGCAACGCATCTCAGGAATCTCTTGCTTGGACTGTCGAGGCAGTAGACAAGGAATTTTTGGTGTGTAAGCAATAGGCGGAGATTCAAGGCAGATAGGTGGAGTCTAAGTCCAATATCGATCGACACTAGGTGAGTGTCGGTCGACAATACTGTCTGATATCGATCCTGCTCTTTCAAACATCAATAGTGGCCTGTCTATGTGATGTTGGTGTCGATCGACACCAAGGTGGTGTCGGTCGACACTGTCGGGGTCGACTCTGGTCGATATGGGTTTGTCACAGCTTGACTTCTCCTTGAGAATTGTTGGTGTCGATCGACGAAGGTAATGGTGTCGTTCGACACCATCGGGTATAAGTTCCTCCTCCTCTGTGAAATTATTGATTCCACTTGACAAAGGTAAAACAGAGTCGTTAAGATCAATTGGTGTCGATCGACACCCTTATGTATCGATTGACACTGAAGTTTTTTCTGCAACTGGACGAGATGAAGTCTTTTCTGAAAGTTCTCGCTGAAGGATCGGGTTTGGTTTCTTTCCACTGTGTAGTGTGACTACATAGACAAATGCTGAGGTAGGAGAAGGCTGAGATATATGAGATCTCAAATTGTCGATCTTCCTATTAAGATCTGTGTACACATAATCAAACTTGCCATTAAGATCAACCACGAGCTTTGTTTAGCTCTCAAGAATCTGCGCAAGCATGGAGTCGAGTCGGCTGTCTAAGGAGGGTTGAGGGGGGGAGGGGGGGGGGGCTTGGACAGGAGCAGAGATTGCTGAAACATGATTTTCTTTGCTTGCGGTGGCAATCTCATTCAAGCTGATCCAAGCTGCCTTTAAACTTTCTATTGGAGCTTGAGAAAATGAAGAGATCTTCTCTCTTAATAATTCTGTCACTGAATCATCAAGGAAGTTGATCATGAATGCGTTCTTTGTGTCAGTCCAATTTTTCAATGAACCTGCTTCTATTTGTCACAACCATGATGTTCCTCTGCCCGCGAGAGAGTGTGGGAAGAGTTTGCAAAGAAGATAATCAGCTTGTACACCATCTCCTTTGATTGAGGACACTAAGTCTTCAAAGACTTCTAGATGATCTAGTGGGGATTCATCAGAATGTCCTCAAAACTTTCCTCGTGAAACAAGAGTATAGTATGCAGGGTGAATAGCAAAGTGTTCTCTTGCAAAAGGAGGTAGTTGGATCGCTGATCGATTGGAGTAGAAAAGATCAGCGTTGTTGAAGTCGCCTATGGTAGCTGGTTTGTTCTACAGAAGGTGTCGATCGACACCCTGTTGGTGTCGGTCGACGCAGTCGGCGAAATCTGCCTGCAGTTTGTTGCGTTCCATCTTGTAATTACCCTATCACAGGAAAAAGAAGAAAGAAAACGCGTGAGTAACAAAATAAAGAAAAATAAAAGCTTAGTCTAAATTCTACACCTAGTCTAATGGTGAATCAAAGAGAACTTTGACAACGGAGCCAAATTTGATATAGGACAAATTAATCCTAAGACCACTCTCTCAAATAAAGAGGTCAGTTGCAACACTTAGAGATCGAATTCACAAAGCTCTCGGATCATGCAATAGACGAAGGTTTTGAATTAAGATAAGTAAAACTGTAATGAAACTAAAGAGAAACAAAAGTAAGCAATAGACGATTGGTTGGTTGTGAAACAAGATATTAAAAGCGTCAGGCTTAGGGTATTCTCAGGAAATAGATGATAGTAGATCTAGAAATAGCTAGGTTGTTATCAAACCGTTCTCGAACTCAAACTATAATTTTAGAGTAACCAGTGGTGTTCCGCAAAACTCTCTATACTTAGAGTTAAGATAACTGGAGAAGCCGAGAAATCCTATACTAGAGCATGCATTATTATCAAGTTTGATTAGTTCACCTAGTACCTAAACCAGAGCCCTTCTATGAGCCTAACTGTTCTTTCTTAAATACCTAGGCTCATCGATTATAGTTCAAATAACAAGTACCTATGGTGGGCATACCTATTCTCTAATATTAATTTCTAGTTAGCTACTCTAGAACTAGCATTAAGAACAATCAAGATGAAGAATCCTACAGATAACCTAGCAAGGGGGCAATCTACTAAATCATCTTAATCCCTAATGAGAAGCCCTAAACCTAACAAGTGGATTACTCAAACATGATCAAAGAAACACAAATCATAGTCTGAATAAGAAATCAATGATGAAAATAACAAAAGAAAAGAGTAAGAAAGATCTTCTGTAAAGGGAGTCTCCATAGAGTTTTGCTCCCAAAGTACAAAAGAGAAACAGGAGATTAGTCTCTCCAAGCTTAGGTCTAAACAATGACCTAAAAACTATATATATGTCTTAAAAACGTGATGGGCCTTCATTAAACATAAGAGAAAGTTCTGGGCCAAATTTAGAAATCTTCAAAATATCAATAAGTTGCGTCTTGAAATTGCCGTCAGGTGTTGGTGTCGCTCGACACCAGGGGTGGTGTTGTTCGACACCTATGCGGATTTTGATCTGCGAACTAAATCTAAGGTCTCATAATTTCCTAATGAAACTAACCTATATAAAAAACAACTTACCTGTAGAGGTGCACCCACTCCTTGTTGAGCATTATATATTACGTATTTTAAAACCTTTATATAATATTAAAAATATTTCAAATTTTAACAAAATACTCTTTACACATAAAATTGGAGTTTATATTCATACCAATTAGCAAATTATATAACACAAACTCATATATTAATTCAATATAAATGACCTACATAAATTGATATGAGAACAGATCAATGAACTTTATCAAACACAACTCACCATAATTCTCACACATCAAATAGAAATAAATAATACTAAGCAGACAAAACCCACAGTAATGTTCAATATTGTGGAATAAAGATGGTACTAACCTTTCGTGTGATAAGTTACTAAGATCAGCTCCAAATTCCCATTATTTCAAACAACAAAATTTGCAAAACAAAATTAAAGAATTAGTTTATCATGTTTCATGTATTTGGTTTTGCAAGAATGTCCGAGCATTGACAAGATATAAAGACTCCAAAAATGCTCAATACAAACAGTTAGAGCAAACCACACAAACAAATAGATCTAATTTGTTTCGCAGATTTCGGACAACAACCCAAACAAATCTTAATCTTGAAAGCAAATTTGTATTGAGAGCAAACCACACAAACAAATAGATATGAATTCTCGAAGAAACAGTTAGAAGTTCCTAAACCATCCAATTGTGTCCGACAATAAATAAAACAGTATTTTTCTTTGTTTCGTAAATTTCAGATAACAAACCAAACAAATCATCTTGAAAGCAAATTTGTACTGATAGCCACGCCTAAAGCAAATCACACAAACAAATAGATCTAAATTCGCGAAGAACAATGACATGCAAAAAAAAAAAACTTTGCCGATTCGAATCAGTGAAAATCCCAAATTCAGACTTTAAGAAACCAAAATCAAACAACATTACTGTCGACATTCACAAAATTTAAAAGAAAACAAGCCAGATTAAAGTTAGAAACAAATTTGTAGATTCAGAGACACATGCCTTCGATTAGAGCTCAACTCGGACAGAGATAGCCAAAATTAGGACCGGCGGTAGGTTTAGTCTCGTGGCAACAGTAAAGGACGGCGGAGGGGAGATTTAATAAGTGTGCATTTTACATGTTTTGAGCATCCATTTGTTATCACTATTTCTTCATATCAAAACTGTTTTATACCATTTCTCATCATTTGTCATCACTTTGCATGTTTAGGATAGTTTTGCATGCATGTTGCATATATGTGTTGTTTTCAGGTGATTTGGAGCTGTTGACGAGCTAATTGGAAGAAGCGGACCTGATCATATCAAACCACTCGACCCTTTGGTCGAGTAGATCCTTCACAACCTCAATAGACCACTCGACCCCCTGGTCGAGTAGAAGACCTCATCACTTCACGTCACCACTCGACCCCCTGGTCGAGTACAACCATGAGGGTCACTCGATCATATCACTCAACCCCCTGGTCGAGTATCATCACCTCCACCACCTGACCCTCACTCGATCACACCACTCGACCACCTGGTCGAGGAACTCCATCACATTCACTCGACCACCTAGGTCGAGTACCGTTCCTAATCCGTCCCAATACTGCGTTGCTTTGAGTATTAGGGTTTCGGAATATTTTGCTATAAGTAGCATGTATTTTACATTTTCGTTTATCTAAGTTTTATTTCGTAGTCACTGTGTTCTTGACGTTTTTGTAATCTGGATTTCTCTTAATCTATTCAGTATTCAGTATTTGCTTTTGATTTCGTTTACTAAGTTGTTCTTCCTGTTATCATCTTGCTATTACTCTGTTGTTGTCATGTTTTCATTTTATTCATCGTTTATGCTTTCTACTATGATGTCTGAGTAGTGACTAGGTTTCTAAGGATGGGTTAGAGTAGTTTAGAATTCTCAGTATGCTAGGTGGTTGAGTTTGATTTATAGAATTTGAGCCCAGACATTTCTGCACCCAAAAGATGTTCGATGAAATGTCTGAACCACTAATTCCAGAGATTTGTGGCTCTATACCAAGGTATTGGTTGCAGGGAGCGTTTTGGCTTTAACTTGTTGATTCGTAATGCCTGTTAGGTTAGCTCTCGTCAATGGTGATTGAGTCTAGGACTGGTTTAACTTGAGGGTCTCTGTTGCGGTGGCACTTAGATTTGGTTATCGAACTTGTTGTCTAGAGATAATTTATTGAGCATATCAATTACTTGTAAACTGAGGAAACGAAACTACTCAATTACCCCATCCTCGGGAATTCTTTACCTAATTGATTACTTTGTTTGCTTTGCTGTTGTTTACTGCATCTTGTTACATGTTGCTTCGTTTTTACATTTCTCTCCTGTTACTCGACTTGATACTCGACCACCCAGTTGTCTGGCAATAAACTGTGCAGTCGAGTATCCTTGTTACATTTTCTGTCTGTTACTCGACCTGTCACTCGACCACACCCAGTGCTTGGCAGCAAGCTGTGTTGGTCGAGTGTTTTTACTGTTCTGCTTGAATTTATGTTTCTTGCATGTTCACTTAGGACTGCTAGAACACCCCAAAACCTACTATTGCTTAGCTTAACTTTGTGAACTCTGATTGCATCTTGATTGCTAGCATCACACCCATTTGGATTGACAACCTTCAGTACTACAACGACATGATAGTGCTTTAGGATTAATTGACTAAAAGCCTATTATCAAGATTAATCGGCGACGAATTGTCGGATTGAGAGAGGTTGAGCAGAGATGGCTAGTTCTTAAGGTTCTTGAGAAATTTGAGAAAATAATAACTCTAATCGACAAATTGGGGAAATTCATCATTTTGTTAAGTGTTAGGCGGAAAAAAACTATTTTACTTTCCCGCTTAATGAAAACATATCCATAGCGTAGGATAAATAATATTATTTTAATCAATGTTTATTAGCGTCATTTAAATGCTATCATATGAATACTAAAAATACATCTAATCTTCAATAGCAGTTCAGTCAACCGTGCTATGACGTCTTGCTATCAATGGACATTTTTTTGTAGTGAATCTCTCTCTGTCTACTGTCTCTCCTATATTGTTCTTCTCTCTCTTGCTCTCTTTTTTACATCATGATGTCTTTATATATTTTTCCAAGCGGTGCGTGAAGCAAAAGATATTTCTCTTATATCAATAGGTGTTTTTCTAATCGTCATAGACGTAACAAGGGGCTAATGTAATTTACACAAGTAGAGGGGTAGTTTCTGAAATACAAATGTTTATGTAAATATAAATGATTAGGTAAATAAACACTAACATGCACAAAAAAAACCATTAAGACACTAAACATGAGGAGAACACCAATAAGATTTAGGAAGCTACGAGTGTGAAATAGAAATGTATAGAACACCACTAAACATTCATATCCCCTTCACGCGTTGGCAATTCGTAATTGTGGATGTCCAACATGGATAGTAGGTACTCAAACGTCAAGGTGGAAGAACAAAGCTTTGGTGAAGAGGTCCGCGACTTGGTCAGTAGTGGAAATATGTTTACTAAAAATGAGTTTATCTTGAACAGTGTCACGCACTTGATGACAATCCTTCTCAATGTGTTTAGTCCGCTCTTGGAAGACGGGATTAGTCGATATGTGAATGGCTGATTGACTATCGCAAAATAGAGGAATATGAGCAGGGTGATCAACTCCAAGTGTCGTTATAAGACCTTTCAACCATTTAATCTCTTTGAATGTATAAGCCATGGCACGATACTCAGCCTCAGCGGAAGAAGAAAATACAGTTTTCTACTTCTTTGTTTTCCATGAATGTGAAGAATCCCAACGATAAATAATAGAGGTAGAGAGAACACTGTGTAAGCGGCCACGCCCCATAATGACAGTCACAGTACGCCATAAGAGATAATTGACTATTTGAACAAAGAAGAATACCTTGAGATGGTGTACCCTTGAGATAACAAACAAGACTGAGTGCCGCCTCAATGAGCAACAAGCGGTAATTGCATAAATTGGGAGACCGTAGCAAAGATATGCTCGAGTGATGGTGAGGTAGATAAAACGACCAACGAGCCATCAATATTGATGGGGATCGTGAAATGACAGACTTGCTACCAAAACAAGCTTTTCATTGAGTTCCATTGGTACAACAGATGGCTTACAACAGATCAAACCCACGTCATTAATAATGTCTAGAGCATATGATAGTTGAGAAAGGTCGAAACCATTCCGGCCAAGAGACACATCAATGCCTAGAAAGTATTTCAACTTTCCTAAATCCTTCATGTGAAAACATTGATGAAGTTGTTGTTTGAATCGATTGATGGGTGTTTCAGGTGATAATGAAATCGTCGACGTAGATTAGAATACGAAAAATCGTATTCCCATTCTTGAGAGTGAACAATGAGAAAGTTTCATAACTCTGAGTGAAACAAATGTGACAGAGTGTAGTTGATAACTTGGCGAACCAACAACGGGTAGCTTGTTTGAGGCTATATAGAGAATTATGTAACCGACAAATGTTTTAGATAGATCCAAACATTTAAAACATGATGACATCTTCATGTAGACCTCTTTTTCAAGATTACCATGTAGAAAAGAATTGTGAACATCCATCTGAGGGACCTCCAATCTTTATCAGCAGCAACACTAAAAGAGAATAAATTGTTGTCAACTTTGCGAGTGGAGCAAAAGTTTCTTTAAAATCAATACCCTCCTTTTGATGATTTTCCATAACCACTAGACGAGCCTTGTGAAGCTTAAGTGAACTGTCCGATTTGAATTTGAGTTTATAAACCCATTTGCTACTGATCACTTTGTCCCATGTGGTAACTCTATAATATCTCAAGTATGATTTGCTTCAAAAGCATCAATTTCTTTTTACATAGCTTCACATCATTTTTAATAAAGAATTGCATCCTTAAAAAGTTTGGGTTCCTTGCTATCAAGAACATCCACCAAAAATGCTATGTGGTCTACTACAAATCCACAATCTATTAAATAATTTGAAAGGAGATATAGGACCTTACCATAAACCAAAGTTGAGGAAGTTGAGTTGGGAAAAGTAAGAGATAGACCGTGAGAAGAAGAATGTCTTGGAGGGATAATATAATCTTTAAGTAATATTAACAACATTTTCTTTCTCAGACCTTTGTCCAATAGTTCAGGAAGACCCGAAGAGGCGGATTTGACCTGGCCAACATATTGAGGGATCGGTGTTTTTGATGGATCGATCGGTTTAGAGAACTGATCGACCGGTCCAAAACTTGCAAGTAATGTTGTCGAGGTAGAGATATATATCAATCATTCATGTTGTGGAATTGATCGATCTTGTGCTTACAGGTATCGTTGAGGGAGTAGAAGGATCGATCGTTTCTGGTATGAGATCAATCGATCTGATAGACCAAGAAACAATATCTATAGTAAGTAGGTGTAACTTCCAAAGATGATAAATCAATGGAAACCAGAACAATAATCACAAACATAAAACAATCGTCATCATCTAAATGAAATTGAGATTCAATTGCAAACAAAAGATAATAGGCTTGATGGATGGCAAGCAAAGGGAGAGAAATCCTCTTGAAATCGAACATTGCGTCATAAAAATCTTGTCAGTTTCAAGATCATATACCCGCCAAACTTTTTTACCATAAGGATAACCAAGAAACACGCATTTGCGACTGTGAGATGCAAATTTAACTTTATCACGTGATGGGATATGAGCATAGCACAAACATCCAAATGTACGCAGCATAACGTATGAAGGTGTTTGCCAAACTAGATTTCATAAGATCTTTATCCCTTTAGTACTAAAGATGGATTTCGATTAATGCGATGTGTCGCTTTTAGTATGCTCTTTAACTAAAATGTAATGGGAAGATTCCCTTGAAATAGACAGATGTGGGCTACACTCAAGATATGATCGTGTTTCCGTTAAAATCGTCCATTTTGTTGTGGAGTATTAATCGAAAAAGTTTGATGGAGAATCCCATGTTCTCTAAAGTAGGAGGTAAGACACATGAACTTTGTGTCGTTGTCATACAGATTGACACTACCAGCTTACCAAATTGGTGTTGGATCATGCCACAAAAATTTCGTATTATTTGAGAAACTTCAGATTTGGCTGCATGAGATATGTCTATATTGAACGAGAGAGCCACCTCCCCCCCCCCTCGTGGTTGGAATTCTATATGGACCAAAACATGGCAATGGACTAAAGAAAAATATTCCAAACTTTTGTTAATAATAATAGGAAAAACCTCTCGTCTTTGTTTAGCCCAAAATAAATACACAACTATTAAGTTTGCAAACATCTTGTGAAGATTGATGACATTCTCATAAAGAAGATAAAACACTATACTACAAGGATGGCCTAATCTACAATGCCACAAGGCTCTATACGATGCATGATCAGACGAGGCTTTGTGAACTTGAGCAGCCAAAACACCCGTATAGTAGTACACTCCTTCACGTTCTTCCCTGGCCTCAATCAAAGTTCTCAAAATATAGTCTTGTAAGAAACAGAGTGTGTCATGTTAGATTGCAATGGAATCTATCTATTTAAGTAATTAGGAGACAAAGATCAAAGTGCAATAAGAATCTAGGAAAAATAAGACGTAGCGAAGTTTATGGGTAGAGCTTAGAGGGAGAGTGCCACGTTTGGTGGTTTGTGAGGCTGTGCCATCCGATTACGTCACGGGTGATGGAATAATATAAATTCTGGATAATTTTCTTCCTTCAACACGAGGGAAGAGATCAAGGATCCAGGATTATCAGAAGATCTAAGTGAGTATGGGTTTGAAGGTGTTGTAGTAATAGCAAGGGCAAGTTGTTTTGCTGCAATGATGGTGACGACATCTTCTCCCAATATAGATTATAGAAGTTTTAATTGTTTGTAGAGTATATAATAGCAGTGGTCACGAGGTATGTAATGACAGTTATGAAGAAGAAGAAAACAAATTAGGTCAGAATCGTATGCTCTAATACCATGAAACAGAATTGCATATAATATAAAGTATGTTTATTTCATCGAAGAAGGTTAATATACATAGAAGTTTTGTATTCTTGATAGGATCATATCTAGGAGTATATTCCACAATCTATGAGCTAAAAAAAAGTCATGAACTGTTCTATCAAGTTTTGTTCCTTCCAAAGAGGATATCTTGTAGCCTGAGTGACTAATACCTTTAACTTTGAGGAGGTGACATGAATGGTGAAAGAAAGCTAGAAAATCAAAGTTTGCTAGTCTATATATTAAAAAATGTTAAAGTGAAATTTTTTAGAAGTAATGGAGAAAGTGTTTAAGTATTAAGAGAGAAAGTTTTAGGAAACATAACTTTTATTGCTTTGATTTTAACTTGAAGAAAACTTCAAAACAACTACACAAATAAAAGAGGAGTGAGGTATTTATAGCTTTCAAACTACCAAATATCTCAAATATTTTAATCCTAGAAAGTTATCTAGATTATTCTTATAAAATTATCTAGATTTTCTATGTTTAAGGAGGTGGAAGATGATTCTAGAAAATCTCTACATTTTGTTAAGGAAGTGGAAATATTGATATTTGTAGAGAAAACTTTAGAATTTAGATTTGGTCCATCAAATTATTGGATAATTGATCCAATTAATTAAAAATCATTCAAAATCAAGTTTAACTTTCAACATGTCCTCTTAAATTTTATTTTATTACAACAACCAAACTCCTCATCTTGATAGTCTTCTCGTTCAAGAGGCTTAGTGAAAATATGGGCTACTTGATCATGTCTCTTCACATACTCCAATTTCTTGCACATCTTTCTTGTTAACACACTCTCTAATGTAATAATAACATGTGTCAATGTGCTTACTTTGATCATGGAAGGTGGGGTTCTTTGCCAAAGTTATTGGTCACTTCTTCTCCACATAGATTTTTGTTGGTTCATCTTGTGGCAAACTTAACATGGCACACACATGAAGTGGATAGAGTAACAAAATTTGGTTACTTCTTCGACATCATGTGAAAGCCGATCTCCAATGTAGAACAGGAAGCCACTTGTACTTTTATGGTGATCGACGCCTCCAATCCAATCGCTACCGCTATATCCAACAAGCTTGTAATCATTAGAAGTACAATAGTGCAAGCAAAGGTTTATGGTACTTTTGATATAGTAAAGAATCCTCTTTGCCGCCTTGAAATGAGCTCATGTTGGCTCCATGTAACGTTTAAAAAATCCGTCCGCATATAAAATATTGGGCCTCGTACATGTTAAGTATCTCAAGCTTCCAACCAAGCTTTTAAAGGTTGTTGGATCCACGCATTATCCTTCTTCGTTCTTGGATAATTTTATTCCGCATTCTATTGGTGTGCTCACCGGATTTGAGTCATCCATTTTAAACTTTTTAAGTACCTCCTTAGCATAGCCTTCTTGAGATGGAGATTCCATTATCTTCTTTTTTTTACTTCAATTCCAAACTAGTAAGACATCAATCCAATATCCGTATCTCATACTCATCTCTTTCTTGAATTCTTCGAACATGCTTTAGTTATTAATAGTGATATCAAGTCATCTACATATAAGCATGCGATAAATTTATCATATTTTGGAATTTGGTATAGAATGCATGCTCATATGAACACTTTATGTAGTATTTTCCTTGAAGTACTTCTCAATTTGAGTATTTCAAGCTCTTGAAACTTATTTGATAAAGCGCCTTCGTTGGCCTCAAGACTTTGTCTTCATCTCCTTTGAATATGTTGCCTTGTGGTTGTTCAATGTAAACTTCTTCTTCAAGGTCTCCATTTAATAAAGGCGACTTGACATCATCTGATGTATCTACCACTTGTTTTGATACGCTTATGAAATATTAGTCTAATCGTTTCAAGAAGAACAGCGTTAGCAAATACCTCGTCATAATCGATTTCAACTCTTTGGCTATAAACTTTTTGCCAACAATCATGTTTTGTTTTGCTTCACTTCTTTTTTAGAATTTTCTTTTGCTTTGTACATCCACTTTAAGCCGATTGCCTTGTGCCCATGGAGAAGTGAACTTAACTTCATCTAGATTTAGAAAGGTATTATATATATATAATATGTACACATTATAGGATAAGTTTAACTGCAATTAATAATTTTGTTATCTTTGTTCACGTAGAGGCACAAATTTACAACAACAAAAAAAAAAAAAACTCAATTAATCAATATTATTTTTCTCAATTTTAAAACTACATATATTAAACGGGACAAATAGATAGCATTTTTCTTAGATTTTTTCCAAACCCAAAATAATTAGAAGCAAACAATAACACTTCAAACGAGCAAAATACCAAAACACAAAAGACTATATAGATTTTACAGTTTTAGTATTTACTAATAATAAAAATATCAAAACGTTATTAAATTATTATTTCAATTTTTGTATTCTTTTTCTTATGTGTATTTTATACAATTTATGTTCCTAAGAATGATGTTTTGGATTTTTCTTACAAAATTAAGATTTTTTTTTTTAGTTTTCTATTAATTTTTTGTTAATTGAATAATAAAAATAAGAATAATATTGATCTAAAATATTAATATTTGTGAAAAAAAATAAAACTCAAAATATCAAACTTCATTAAAACAGAGAATATTATTTTTAATTATTCTTATGTTGCTTACCGATTTTTATTTATGCTAAAACAGTTATAGTGCTGTATACAATCAAACAGAATAATAATTTAGGGTTATATTAATTCCTATGCTTAGAAGATTGGTAAATTAAGGAACTATGCATAAAAACTCAGAAATAAAATCTCACTCCTCTGCGACAAACGATTCTGCCGAAATTACCCCTACCAAATCAAAATAGCGTAGCCTCTGATAACACTTTAGAGAGTAAACGCGGCTACATTTAATGCCCAAGATATAACCGAAGATTTTCTCAGCTAACCTTGGAAACAAAAAATATATTCATCATCATGTCGGATATTTATGGGGTTGCGAGATATCACTTATACACGTTGGTGTATTTATTAGCAGTATACTCTCTTCCTTGCATCAAAAAAAAAACTATCAGACTAAAGACCTTAGTCTCCGACAAAATTAATGCGAAAGGAGCTAAACACCCAGAGAATTCGAGACTGAAAGGTAAAAGTAAAATCTCTGAGTCATACGTATATTATTGTTAAGTTCCGTAAGAGTGATTTTTACTTTAGGGTTTCATATAAATTGAAACAAACGGATACTAACAAGTTTGTTACTGCGGATATTGGCCAAGCAGGTGTAAATGGAGTTCGTGGTCAGACTAGTACCTGGGGAATGGAAAAAAGATGAGAACGGCTATTTCGAACACGTTTTGCATGCCGATGGATTTGCGTTAGGAGTCCGATTGCGAGAGCAGGATGGGTTTGCGAAAGTTGTTATGGCGAAAAGGAAAAGTTAGCGCTGGGTGCCGAAGACGATATCGAGTTAACATATCAATGGCCACAGTGGATGATGGATCCTGACTGGAGACGCGCTAACCCGATCGATATATTGGACGATGAGGATATGACACTGTTTATGGCAATACGGGCAGATCTAGATGAAGTGCATCTACGGGTGAAGATACTACGAGAAGGGAATGGTCGAAACGTTAATAGTTATCGGAGTAACCTGGATATAGGCGGTCTTACTTCGGAAGAAATTTTGGATAAGTACTGGAATAGCGCGGAAACAAAGCTGTTTGGGGTACCGCGTTAACAAGAATGTTGCTACGGAACATATCAGGTGAAAACCAAAACCTATGTTGTTTGCTATATTGTAGTAAATTTATCTGTTAATATATAAATTGGATAACTTTGCTTATATCAGGGTTGATTTACAGATCATATACTTAGTCCGATAACTTATTTATTTGGTATCATATATCTTATCTAGGTGACGGTGATGGACTGGCAGCCATGGGACTGGCAGCCATGGGAAAGGACAACAGCATGGGCGTACAGAAGGGCAATGACCAACGAAACGCTTATGGGGGGTTTATCATAAGAGACAACGTCGAGATTACAGCTGGGACAAGCGGTGTGCCACTAATAGACACACAACCAGACTCCATTCCAATCTCTAAAGGAAAAGAGAAAGTTACTGATGATGATGAGAGAGAACGAGATCGTTTGTTTGAGATGTGGCGAACTCAACAACAGGAAGAAATATGGCGAGAGATGTGTGCAACACAAATGACCCTAGGAGCAACTCAAATTGACGCAACAAACGTGGGCGACACTGGTAAAACTGCTAGAGCTCTTAACTTCGGAAGTGGCGGGCACGGAAGTGGCGGACATTTCCAAGGGCAATCCACGTTAGGACTTGCAACTCACTCTAGCAAGAGCATAAACACAAGAAGTTTGCACCCAAGTGGTGGCACTGTCATCAAGCAATTCAACCTTTGGAACGCCAACCTCGCTTTCCACAAGCGTATCTTTCTCTAGCGATGACCTAATGGACGTCACTGACTCATCCAACAACAACAGCTAATCACGCATAGGTTGGTTATCTGATATTTAATATGTTATCGTCAACACTAACATAATACTATTACCATTCGTTTACGGTTTCTGACTTTTGACTGTAGGTGGCGAAACACTGTCACACTTTTATTCTGAACCTGATGGCCCACTCATTATGGCCCCACAACCCGTCGGAATAACGGAGAAAGGAAAAGGTATCATGATAGGCGAAGGAATAACCACTAAGGAGATAGGTACGGGTTCAGCCAATACAAGAGTATCGGAGGTAATGAGGAATGAGTTGATGGTGAAAGATACACCGGTTCCGACGGTGTTGTACGATAGAGATGCCCCACCATATTTTGACGACCCAGGGGAAGAAGGTAAAGCATACCTATATAGCAATTTTGATATAAAAAAAACTATTTAGCCCTGTATTATATATAGCTAATTATGTTCGATAGGTAATTGTTTAACTCGATAACTAAACATCTTCGCTAAAAGTATTAACAGCTATGTTTTCTCTTCCTCGCAGATGCTCTTATCGTCCCCTAAAAGATGCTGATTATGAGGGAGATGATATCTACATTGGTCGGATTTTTAAAAGCAAAGAGGACTGCGCAACGAAACTAGGAATCCAAGCAATTCACCGGAAGTTCCATTTCATCTACACGAAATCAGGACCGAACGTCGTGGCGGCTGTCTGCGTCAGCAACACATGTCCATGGTGGGTTTATGCTACTAAGCTGCCAGATAGCGACCGGTTCGAGGTCAGGAGCACCACCCAAACTCATACATGTAGCGTGGATGCAAGAGGAGACTTCCACAAGCATGCGTCGACGACAGTTATTGGCAAGTTGATGCGTACTAAGTATATTGGAGTAGGCCGGGGGCCTCGCGCCAATGAGCTGAGAAGAATGCTACGCCAAGAGTTAAGCCTCAACGTTTCCTATTGGAAATCATGGCGGGCACGGGAAATTGCCATGGACAATGCTTTAGGGTCTGCCATGGGAAGTTACGCCCTAATCCAACCTTACTTCAAGCGTCTTTTAGAGACATGATGCATGTGTTCAAGGGTATGCTTACATGAGGAAAGTCATTGTAATTGATGGGACTCACTTACGAGGACGATATGGCGGATACTTAGTTGCAGCTAGTGCACAAGACGCAAATTTCCAGGTCTTCCCCATTGCATTTCGGATAGTAAACAGCGAAAACGATGAGGCGTGGACATGGTTCATGACTAAGTTGACAGAAGCGATACCAGATGATCCGGAGTTGGTGTTTGTGTCTGATAGACACAACTCAGTTTACGCCAGCATCCGTAAGGTAACATGGTAACACATAATGTATCTCATACTAATTAAGTTAGTCACTAATATACCATGTTTTCTAAAAAATCACATCCTGCCTAAATATTATGCAGGTTTACCCCATGTCATCTCATGCTGCTTGCGTCGTACATCTGAAAAGGAACATTGAGGCGTCCTTTAAATATGAACAGCTAGGTACTTTGGTATCCAGTGCAGCTAGAGCTTATCGACTAACTGACTTCAATAGGATATTTGCTGAAGTTCGAGCTAAGCATGGACCGTGCGCAGACTACTTGGAAGGTATCGGGTTCGAGCATTGGACAAGGTCCCTATTTGTTGGGAATAGGTATAACGTCATGACAAGTAATATTGCGGAGTCGCTAAACAATGTGTTAACGCTCGAGATTACCCGGTAATTCTATATTAGAGTCAATTCGCACTACACTCGTAACATGGTTTGCGCTTAGGAGGCAAGCTGCCAGAACTGAGGATAATATCTTACCGCCTAAGGTGCACGATATGGTGATCGAGAATTACGAGAAAGGAGCTGGATGTGTTGTGCTAAAGATTGGGGATGGGCTATATGAGGTTATAGAAAAGAGAGGCTCAGCATTTGCAGTTAACCTATGGGAGAGAACGTGTACAGGGAGTTCCAGCTCCTAACTATCCCCTGCTCACATGCCATATCGGCGGCTATAGAAGAAGGGCTCCGCATGAACACGATGGTTAGAGTCCATCACACGACACCCCAGCTTAGATTTTCATACCAAGCACTCATAATGCTGGTACCCGACACAGAAACGCTGACTCCTTCACCAAATGATGTAGGTGGTGGAAAATTAGCTCCACCGTATGTGCGCCGACCGCCTGGGCGACCAAGGAAACGGAGATTATTCTCAAAAGGAGAATTCAAGGTAAAATATTTGACATCAAAGCTAATAAAATATTTATATGGTAATATTATTAGGATGTAACCTTCGCTTCCATTTGTAGCGAGCATCAAGAAAAAGATGCTCACGATGCAAGTCATTGGGACATAACAGGCCAACCTGCAATGGACCAATATCGGTATGTCAAATATTATCTGTTAATGACTATATTATGAAATATTTATATTATCTGTTTTGAGTGCAGGGACCGTAGAAAATATGGTTCAAGGACGTTTTTTGGCGCGGAAAGTGATGGATGCTGCCATGATTAACAAGAAATGCCCTGGAGATGTGTATAAATAAGGAACCTTAAGCGATCAGAAATTTTAAATGTGTATACGTATGGCTACTGATCGCTAAATGTAATATTATCGAACCCATCCACTTTTCAAGTAGAAATGTTAAATTATAATATCATATTTTATCGATCCAAACAGATATTCTGATAAACAAAGTAGTAGCCCCTAATTCCTAGATATTCGATGACTCAATGCTAAATAGTTATGATATGCGGTTAAACACTAAGTTATTAGGAAAAGAAATTGACATTGGGGTTAAACATAAGGATAACCTAATCTTCAAATACATAGTAAGATAAAACAATAATAGCATAGTTATCTGCTATTGGTGTTTACACGAAAATCTAATATTTAAATACAATTCAGAACACCCGAATATATGATAAACATAATAGACTAGTTATCCGCTAATATTGTTAGGAACGTACGAATTGCAAAAAGATAAATTTTATAAAATAGGAACATAAACAGATAATTTGATAGATCCTGTTAACCTGGTTAATCTCTATATTTTCTAACAAGATAAACAGTATAAGCGATCAAGATGCTAATATTGTTACCTCAATATGATGTTTATGATGCCAACTAAATAAATAGTTAGGATATACCTAACAAGCTGAACAGTTATCCATATTAGTCGTGAAAGCAGAATGGCTTGTCAGCGACGATCCATTACAAACGATATATATGCTAATATTGTTAATTTGATAAGATTGTTACGTTGACAGCTAAATTAATAGTTAGCCTAAGCATGGCCCAGCTGCCGTTAGTTTTAGGATATTCTTTTACCCGCTACGATCGTTACCAGATAAACTCATGCCAACTCCATCTTTCCGTACACGCCTAATAAAATAGAGCAAATTGGCGTCTCAGCGACGATCCATTACAAATGATATATATGCTAATATTGTTAATTTGCTAAGATTCTTAGGTTGACAGCTAAATTAATAGTTATCCAGTTTAGTCGTGAAAGCAGAATGGCTTGTCAGCGACCATCCATTACAAACGATATATATGCTAATATTGTTAATTTGATAAGATTGTTACGTTGACAGCTAAACTAATAGTTAGACTAAGAATGGCCCAGCTGCCGTTAATTTTAGGATATTATTTTATCCGCTACAATCGTTACCAGATAAAACTCATGCCAACTCCATCTTTCGTACACGCCTAATAAAATAGAGCAGAATGGCGTCTCAGCGACGATCCATTACAAACGATATATATGCTAATATTGTTAATTTGATAAGATTGTTAGGTTGACAGCTAAATTAATAGTTATCCAGCTTAGTCGTGAAAGCAGAATGGCTTGTCAGCAACCATCCATTACAAACGATATATATGCTAATATTGTTAATTTGATAAGATTGATACGTTGACAGCTAAATTAATAGACTAAGCATGGCCCAGCTGCCGTTAGTTTTAGGATATTCTTTTATCTGCTACGATCGTTACCAGATAAAACTCGTGACAACTCCCTCTTTCCGTACACTCCCAATAAAATATTTAAAAAATCATACTCAGCAACCGGTAATGAAATAAATCGTGATAATCTTGCTAATAGCCAGCTAAACTGTATCCACGTACAGTTGTTAGCAAGATAAACAATTGATAACCATACAAACATTTCAGAAACTATGATTACAAGACAAATGTAGCGAAAGCGTTCGGAGATTATCATAGTTAGTCCCAACAAAGAGTTTAAGATGCATGATTCGAGGCGAGAACATAAACACACATGTAAAAAATATTCGTTAACACAGCGGTTATCTAGTAACCGTCAGCTAGGATTAAAGCTGACACTAGCTTCTTCACTTCACTTTGTAGGCCGCCAACATCAAAATCCACACATTCAGGTACACCCCTGGTAGCATGCGTGTGTATGAGAAATATAGAGAATATGCATGTGTCAAGAGGCGAAGTTACCTGTGGAATGACAGAAGGGCGCTCTATAGTAAATGGATCCGGAAGAAATTGACTCATAAGAGGATTGAAGGCTGCTTGTTTGAAAAGATATGGTGTGAGACCCCGTCCCAGACGTCTCGGCGTCCGGCGACGTTGGACTCAAGTTCGCGCCTCTTCCTGGCCGAACCTCTTAATTTTTCGCGATTCAACATAGAATTGCCTTTACGAGGCTAAATTCTATAATCACTTTCTTATTACACAGCGGAAGTCTTTCTAACCTTGGTTTAGTTCTAACCAACTCTTGTACCGGTTTCATCGTCCTTGTCCCTTAGACTTAGATCGATCCTTTACTCGGTCAAGACATGCATAAGTTCGCTAACCATTCTAAGCCAAACAATCGCATATTCCTTTATCCTATTTTCACGGCCATTTACCAAACGTCTATCTTAACTAATAAACTAGATCGTTACATACCTTGGCCAATATGCGGATTTGATTCCTTAGCCCGTTTGTCGCCTTATTCCATTCGTTCAACGACTCGTATCCAGTCGTGAATTGATGAACCAATCCCTATCGTTACTTAGCCCTACAACCAACCAACCCCACTGGTCTAAGTACTACGATAGAGATTGGGGATCGTACGATTCGCTTGGTTCACGATGGCCGAATCAAGCTCTTGGTTCATTGGTCCATCCGTCTTCCAAACGTACGCCCCTTTGGTTCCATGGTGGACGATTGAGCCCTCGCCTTATCGAACCATCCATGTTTCCGATCCGGTCGTTTAATGCTATGACCGCCCATGGTTTACTAACCATTTAGCCATCCGGTCCATGGTGGTCGGTAAAGCTCTCAGCTTATCAATCCATCCATACGATCCGAACGATATTCTTTTCACACCTAAGGGTCTGTGGATTCATCCACCGGAGCATCGTAGGCTAGCCCATGAAATCCTTCTTCCGTCGGCCTTAGGTTCGCTCGCGGGTCCAACATCCGTTTTGTCCATCGGTTCCCACCGTGGACTTTCCTGTTGGTTATCCGTCGAGTCACCCTTTGGTCTTACCGATCTCCGATCGGTTTCACCATGGCTGAGGAGATAGATACATGAAGGCGGCCGCGATATTGATCCTATATGGTGAATCACGTTCCTTACCCATTCTTGGTGCTTTCTCCCTTTACCGGTAAGATTGCATCCATGGGCGACCCTTGGGTGTGTTCGGATGCACTTATCCTTGTGCTTCCTCGAACACTTTTCCCGATCCATCCCACCCGACGATCAGTCTGTCTAACCCGTTCCGTCTGACGATCGGCTTGTCCCACCCGATCCGTCCGATGATCGGTTTGTCCGGTCCAATCCGTCTGGCCGATCCGATCCGTCCGACGATCGGTCTGGCCGATCCGATCTGACAATCGGTCTACCAGATCCGATTAGTCTCTAAGACGAACGGTCTACCCTCTCCATCCTCTACACTCCATCGAACCGTTGGATTGGGAGGTAGCATGCGCATCAGTTCGGTCGAGTTATACTCTTCGAGCCGCATCCCCTTTCCGACCAACAACTTCGGGATGTGTTGGGACTCTTTTAAGAATGATTTGTGGTGTATGGATGTTGTTGTGAGATGATCCCAAAGGCCTTGGGCGTCCTCCCTTATATAGGGGGCGAATGGATGCTTCCTGAAGCATCACATCCGGTCCTTGCTTCTGAAAGGTCACATCCGTTCCTTGCATCCTTCTGAAAGGTCACATCCGTTCCTTGCATCCTTTGGGCGATACAACCGTTCGTTGGTACCCGCTCGACCTTATACCTTCTGGCCGAGACACCTCTTCACCCGTGAGCTACCATAGTCCACCAGCTCGAGTGTCAGCTGACCGAACCACCCAACTGGGTCAGTACTCGATCAGCTCACCGAGCTCAGTCGAGCTGTCGGTCAGCTCACCTAGCTGAGCTAGCTAGTCTTCCAGCTGGTTTAGCTCACATAGCTTAGCTAGCTAGTTCATCTAGCTTGTCCAGCTCACCTAGCTGGTTTAGCTTGAACTTTCTCGTTCTTACTACTTAGTATTTTGGTCCGTTCCTCGACCATGATCTAGTTTTCTCCTAAAACTAACCGGCCTCTTTATGAACGCGGGACGCGGTCGTTACATATGGCAGCATTACTGCGAGAGGCATAAGCTCATCATGAATGGCAGAATCCTTGCGGCGTTGGATATTCGAATCCAAAACAATGATTTTCCGGCATTTTAGAGCAACAGCTAAAGCAACCCAGTGTTTTTTGTCGAAGTTAAAAGGCTGATATATGTAATGAGCCTCCGTGAATAACTGCACACGGTCAGATTCGCCAACGCGGAGAGAATATCAATTAGAGGTAAAGGGAACTGGAACTCTGTTTTTGAGTTACATCAGGAAAACTTCGTGAAATGCCGGCAGAGCAATGAAACAAATTTCGAATCAAGAACTTCGAGACGAAGTTTTTCGCCGTCCACATCATCAGTACGCAACAGATGACGACTAAATCTTATGAGAGCATCCATTACCTGTGGGCACGAGTAAAACACGAAAAAATTAAGTAAATGAGAAAAACAATTTAAAATTAAATGCGCATATATATCGCAGACATAATACCTTGGAAGTCAGATTTTTCTTGCGGTCAATTAAGTCCAAAATGTCTTTATTAGATAGAGCAATCCCACCACAAATGCTAATAGAACTATAGAGAAAACAAGCTGAAAGATTACCCCTGGAAATAATTAAAAATAACAAAATATGTATTGACTAAACAATTAGAAAACAGGATAAAACAACCTTATCGCCTTGAGTTTCTTCAGTGAGTTTTGGAATCGCTCCTCAGGGTCGACGTTGACCTGATTAATAACAGGGGATGGATGCCCAACTAACAATTTCGTTTTCTTGTCGTACTGGAACCGACCATCTAACTTGCTAGAGAGAGAGTACGGAGCCTTTTACTTCTTCTTCCACGCATACCCTCGACATTATCAACATTTCCATAATTCTGTTTGCCAAGTAGTTAAAATGTAAAATATAAAAACAGAGCTCCATGAGCTAAAGTAAAAAAAAAAAATTTAAATGCCTGGAGGGGGGCCATCGCTTTTTTAGAAGGGGGTGGAGTTGTGAAATCCTGAAATGGAAAACATTAATAAAAAAAACTAATCGATCACCAAAGAATTAACAGCGCAACCACTACGAAATACCTCATCTGAATCCTGCGCAAACCAACCACGGCGCATGGACGAACGATTACAAATTGAAAATTTACATGAGAGAAATTTAACTCAGTAACAATATGATTAGCAGACAAGAAAAAAAAAAAAAAAAAACCTGGCGGGGAGATGAAACAGCAGAAGGGGCACCCCTGCCAAAAGCCTATTAAAACCAAAACAAGAGCAAAAGTTATCGAATTGGCAACGAATGATGAATTAGTTATATCTGATACTAATAATGTTATCAAACTAACCGGGACAGTGGTTACTGGCAGATCGCCCGACACACCATCATGGATAGGGACCTAATTAGAGTTTTGTATAAGACAAGATGAACACATCCGAGATAAAAGATGGTCCGCTTGAAAACTATTATGGACATTCTTAATAACCACTAATTAAACTTCACTCCAAAAGACAACGACAAAGATTGTATTGGAGACAAAGGGTAGTCATATCAAAACAATGTAATAATTGATTGACTTTAATAGTATAGTTAGTGCGATAAAGTTTTTTTTTTAGGCCAATCAGTTAGTACGATAAACTTATTACTTAATTTAGGCCGGTTAGTGTGAAGAGATCAATAATCAATATTTTATTTTAGTCTTCAAAAGATATTAGGACTAATATTTTAAAGAACAAAAAAAAAAGGTTGAAAACAAACTAAAAAACCCGATGGTAATTTAGGACCTAATAAGTTATCACGCCAAACATTTATCCTTACAGAAAGAGAAGTTGATTTGGAAACAAGTTCTAAAGACAAGATATCAAATATTGATGGTAATTTAGCTGCTAACCACTATATCTGGTAACTCCGCAGACGTCTCGTTGCTAACATAATCGACGCCAACCATAGGGACACCCTACATAACAAAAATTCAATAGAATGAGGTCAAATATACAAAAAAAAATTTGAAAACTAGTCAACCTGACTAGGATAATATAAAGGGATCTAATCCCTAGCTTTCTTTGCATTCATTATCCAAGGGGTCCACATCGTGTGCTGCCTGCTAGGAGCACTGAAACTAGAACAAGAAACAGTTAACAACTAAGTTATATCAATAAGATGACAATTATTCCGCTAACGAATAACTGCTAACCTCTTCATTATCAACCAAATGATTAGGAGATGAAACTGCTAGATTGGCTGGTGTATTCTCAGGCCGCTTAAATTAAAAAAGAAAAAAGATTATTTGAAACTACCAATATGGAGAATCTGGCTAGGAAAAATAGATACAATACCTCGCTAACCTCTACTTCATTTGCCAAGGTATCCACATTGGTTGTTGTCTGCTGAGAACACTGGACCTGGAATTATCATTTTGAAAGGCACTTAAAATTATACTCCAAACATGTAACGGTAACACAACTAACTTACTACGATAAAAGTATAATGATTTTGATAATATGGATAACAGCTAACCTCCTCATTATCGCCCGAAAGTTTGGGAGAAGTGACTGCTCCAGTTACAGAGCTAATATTAGGCCACTTTAAATAAATAAAAAACAAAAAGTTACAAACAACGCTAACACAACGATGACAAAACTCACCAGATCTGGAGGAGAAAAAAATAGAAACCAATATTTGATTAATAATCTAACCTCGTTAACATCCGCTTCCACATTAACATCCCGTCTAGGGGAGAGGTCGTCCTTGACGGTGTCGCCGTTAGAGACCTACCGACAATTACAACAATTACAAAAAATCGTGACAAATGGAGAAAAAATTTGACACATTATGATATTTGTTAACCCATAATCAAACTATCTGCTAACCTGTGCGTTAACCAATCGATAAATTGTTATCACCCTAACAATCCAATTACAGAAATTATTTGTTAACACGAAAAAAACGCAGAAAGGTATATTAGTGACACATGTATACGAGTTGTATCAACTTGTTTAAACTAAACTAATCAGGATACAATGTTGAATCAGTATGATAATTGTTATCCCATAATCAAAATATATGCTAACCTCGGTGTTATCTTCGGAGACAGCCTGTGGTGGTGGAATAGCATCGGACGCTACATTGTTATCACCCTAACAAATCCATTACCGAAATTATTTGTTAACCCGAAACAAAACATGTAGTCCTTGACAACTAACTTACAGGAATAAGAATACTATGATGGTTAGCTACGCTGAGCCGTATTTTTCGGAAATATATCACTTGGGAATCATGGACACCGTCGCCCAAAGATCGAATATCTTCATCCATAGGAATAACTTCTTCAGGCTACACCGCGACAGAAAAGAAGGAAATAAGGAAAAAATTAATCAACCAGCAGGAACCTTAACAGATTAGAGAACGAGATATTACCTCCGCCTCCTTGTAACCAGCACTACTTGAGACCTTATAATTATAGAAAGATAAAATTTCATCCACACTTACCTCAATATTAGAAGTTCTTTCAGGGCAATGAGAACGTGAATAGGTTCGGAGAGAATTAAAACCAAATTCATCATTAGTTGCATTAGACCCCAAATCACTAGTATTTGATGCACCAACATTACCAGCAGGAGCAGTCTCTTTCGGGTGATTTACCCCACTGTCAGAATCCTTCGAGTGATCACCTTCAATTATAGTGTTTTTCGTAAACCAATCAGTCACCGCCGAAATGATTGTTTTTCGAATGAGCTTCAAGCTTCGCATCCAGCATACGGGAAATAGCGTCCATAGAAACAGCCTCAGAACTCCCAACCTCCTCAGGTTTGTCTCTTTGAGGTTTGGACCAAACCCCACCATGGTTCTTAGATGTTTTGGCTGCTTTCCTATTCCGAGTAGCATTAGACTTAGGCCCACGCTTTTGCTTTTTAGATGCCAATTGGATCTGGGATGGGAAACATGCACCGTCAAACATGTCGTTCTTGAAAGGGACAGACTCTCGGGTGGCCACTTCAACATCGTCTTCGGCACCTTCAGACTCGGAATCAATAGGGTTGTCGATAACAAGACCATCTTGAATGGCTGGAGCGACTTGTAAAACGACCAATTACAAAGCATAACAAACCCTGAACAACAAAACACGTACTTGCCAATTGTTCGATTTCCCTCTCTTTTATCGACTTAATCATCATCTCAAACGTGTAACGCCCCCAAGGATAAGCAAGAAAGGCATCCACATCTTCAACCATTTCGGCGTGGGACTTAATAATCTTGGGATGGTGAGATGTAGGGACAAGAAACCCATCAACAATGGCTAAGCAAGCACATCTGATCCTCATACCATGATCTGAAACAACCCTCCTCCTCAAGGCCAAACAACTTACTGTAGAAAGGAATCGTCTTTCCCGCAGTGCCTTTTTTCTTCTTCATCTTCAAACTCGGATACCTACCGCAGGGCAATCCAGTGACGATCTTGAACTCCCTCAGAGAAAACCGAATAGGTGTACCCGCGAATAGTACCCAAATCTCGTTAGGCTTAGTCACCTCCAACTGCCTACCCAAAATAAAAATCCCAAAACTAGCAGACCAAGCAGGATTGTTGGGGAACTCCAACAGTCTAGCGAAAGGAGACCGAGAAAGGTATTGCCGTTCATCGTCATCGAGAGCGTTGAATATACCGCAGAGGGTTTTTATCTTCTGGTAAACATTAACCCTTTCACCACGAGGTTCTTCGCCGAGAGCTATTAACCGGGGAGGAAGTGGAATCGAAGCCATCGTCTACACAAAGTGAAAAACCCTAATAAGACACAGCGAGATAAAACAAATGAAGAAACAAAATCAAAGAGAGGAGACTAAAATCAATTACCCAAAACGAATGAAGAACCCTCTAATCGGAAGGAAATGATATCGATTGACAATCAACCCTGATAACACAAGAAAATTTTAAGACGAGGGTTATGTTCTTCTGCCTCAATCGCAATCTCTCTCCTTTATATAGTAATGAAAGCACACGAATGTTCGTTAGTAGGAGAGAAGAAAACATAAAAAAAAAAAAAAAAAACTCCCGAACGCAATATTCCACTACAATCTTAGAATCCTACAACATGCAATAATTCGCGTATACTTTACAACTGACAAAAACAATAACGTAAGGATACATGCGTAAAAAGTTATGTTAACAGTGTTAGGGTAACAATGGATTTTGAAAAGACCTAAATAACAAGTTTTCTATCCATATAGAATGATATTTCTCAATAATTTATAGTTTTAAAATGTGTAAATTTTAAACAGTCTCGCAAAGCAGGCATGTGAGGAAGGGACTAGTTTCTTCTGTTCATGTGTCTTACATAGAAATTAGAGAAAAAGCGGCCGCTCAATAATAGTTAATAATAATCACGTTTATGTTAGTTAATACCAAATGCACTTTTACCACGTTAAAGAATAAAACTTGTAAGTAGATCATAACATATGAAAATACATAGCTAATCAATACATATATGAATTATAACATGTAATTTTAGGCCCAAATATAGCATAAACATCATGGGCCAACAAACAATACATATATCAATCTCTTGAACAAGCATAATTCAAATAATAATGATAGCATAAATTCATTAAAACCCTCAAGAGTAGTAACTTATGCGTCTCTGTCCCTTTTACATTCAGCTGGCATAACCGGGAACCTAGTCCGGTCGGTACAGTAGTTGTAGATGGTCCACTTCATACGAACCCATTTGAGACGACGCCATTGTTCAGCGTCAAGGTCACGGAACTCTTTCTGATCCCACCACATGCGGCCTTGTGTGGCACAGTACTTGGCTTCCACAGAAGCTTGGCAACCATCTATGTGGAATCCTTTGTAAGATGCAACGAAAGGTGCATTGGCCCAATTGGTCTTCTCTAAACCGCCTCTCGTGGCCCAATCATCCGCGTTCCAAAGGCTTGAGTAAAGCTTCATTGGTTGGTTGAATGGGAAACGTACTCCTAGATCCTTAGCATTCTTGAACGTTCGGATTGGTATGTTGTCAACAAAGAATCTGATCAAAGAAAAATCAATTTTTAGTAAACCACACCGGTTTACAACACATGACTCTTAGAGTTTAGTTAAATTTTGAATACCCCACAATAAAGACTAATGAGTGAGTCACTTATGTTACCTATCCACGTAGTCTAGCTTATTTGAACATTTAGAAAATCTAAAAGCTGAAAAAGTCTACAACTTTTTGACTCAAGAGTCTCTGTCTAAGATAATCTTACAAGACCCCACTACTTTTGATAAGATCAAGATTTTTGGCCACCCCAAGGTTAAGAAAAATAATACTAATAATTTGAAACTGCACCGAATATGAAAAAAAAACAATAATTATCACTAGTAGGACCATGTTAATTCTGACAACTTTTCACTATATAATAATATACGAAAAAGTGTAATGTAAGTAAGTGTGAAGGATAGAATTATTCATACACGATCTGGTACATGTTCCAAAGGATTGAGTAAGTGTGATAAGCCTTAGAAGGATCAAACCAGAGATAGATTCGTTGTTCTCTGTTTCCCTTTCCTCCTGTGAATACATTTGTCTGTAATATAGCTGGTTGTCCTGTTCTGTTTCCAAGGAACTCAAAGTCTATCTCGTCATGCTCATTGTTGGTAGATGATAGCTTCACACAATTTATTTGTAATAAATATTGTTAATCATTTAAATTTGATCTAAGTATTATTAGTGACTAGTGAGAGAGACTTACATAGAAAGCTGTGACAACTCCGGCTGTGTCACCAGCTGGAAGCTTTATGTGCATACTAAAATGTCCAAACAAATATGACCCCTTTGATTGAAATCCTGTGCCTGTTTTTATACACATGTAACATAGTTAGTGAGTGAGTGTACCTAAGATCTTGGGGCCTAATGAAAGATAAAAGTAAGGTGTTTTATACATTTTTACAAAACAAATCCTAAATAAATTGATTTGTAAAATAATAGATATGACTAATGCTATTTACTTAATCTGTGAAATGAAATGTAGTTTTAAACTCAAGAAAATTTAGCCCTTAAAAATAATTATCACTAGTAGGACCATGTTAAATCTAAATATATTTTTACAAAACAAAGCCTAAATAAAATTTAAATATATTGAGTTGTAAAATAATAGAGATGATTAATGCTAATTACTTAATCTGTAAATGAAATGTAGTTTTAAACTCAAGAAAATTTAACCTTTAAAAATTAAGCTTTAGCCTATATACCAAATAAAAAATGGGAATATCAAAACTTGCATTGTGATCATTAGGCAGAGATTTGGTAATAGTAATTGTACCAGTGTATTTGTCGAGGATAAGCTGAAGTTCGGAACCGCCATTGAACTGTTTCTGGTGGTCAAAAGCCCAAGTTGGGACGTAGTTACGACCAAATGGTACATCAATGGCCTTGCGTGGAGGAATAGCCATTACCATTGTTGAAGAAACCATTAGAAAGAGAGCCATGAGAGCCCATGGAGATGAAGAAACAGTCATGGTTGTGTTTTAGAAAGAGATAGAGAGAAATGATGATGATGATGATGATGATGATGGTGAGAGAAGCTAAAGGGGTGTGGTTGGCTTTATATAAGGACGACTTGTTTCTTGGGAGGTTCTCTTTTTATTTACGATAATAATGTTTTAAAAATTCTAAATTTTTATTCAAGTTTCTCGGACCTTTCTATTATTTATTTTTGTTTTTAGTAGTTTTGTAACAATGGCTTACAACTGTAATATGGACATGATACGTACAGCTATACAGCTTTCACAATCAAACTCTTATTTGAATTTGAAGTATTATTTGGTAAAGAATGAGTATTAGTGATTCTAGTTTTGGTTAGAATTTTGTTACCCAATCTAAACAAGTAACCAATTCATTCAGTAGCAACCAAAAGCTTTTTGAATAATATTGTTGTTTTTAATTTTTCAATAGCGTGTTTTCATTTGTTCTGTGATTTCTGTATTTTCTGTCAAAAATTTAAAAATGATATGAATTTAACTTTTTACCAAAAAAAAAGTAACCAATTCATTAATAACATTTTACTTAGTTGCTTTGTAAATGTCAAAACATTAACTATTAGGAACTTGTAGTTTCATACTGTTTAGATAATTTTGTTTATTATCTAGATCGGATTAAGCAAGCATCTTGATCAAATTATATAATGAAAAATTAATACTAAGTGATCAACTTTCTTTTTTGCACAAACTTAATTATATTGCTCAAATGATGTTCTAACCATACAAACTTAGACATAGTTTTGCAATAAAATCAACCACAACATTAGATAACCGAGGAAAAAATTAGCACACAAAACTAGAAAAATAGTTGATATTTAATAGAATATCTTCCAAAATACTGTGAACTTCCCAAAAACATTTAAGTGATGAACTTATTGATAACGATAGCTAAAAATTGTTTTAAAAAAAAAAGTTTTGGTTTTCAAAATGGAAAACATTTCCAACATGTTATGGTATTCCAACTCTCTACTATCAAAATATTAGAAGATTACAAACCAGAAATGTAGAACTTTATCATACATAGAAGAAAAAAAAATGATATCTAAGCAAAATAATAGAAGTTCATTAAAAGGAAGGATTATTAAAAGTAATTGTCGGACACCACAAGGGTGGCTCCATGTGTCCTCTCTACTCTATGCGTTTACGATTATACATATATCATCATCTCTCTTCATTTATTTATGCGTTCATTTAATTATACCTGATTTCATTAATTATCTTTAATGTCGGAGCAAATTGTCACTTTTTTGTCCGTCCCCAGGTTCTCTCTCCGCCAATTATGGTCCAAGACTTTTTGACATACATACATTTTCTATATTTTTCTTTCTAAATAATTAAATCCAGAACATATTTTTAGGGTCCGACCTATGCAGGTTCTAACTATATTAAAATAAAAATTTAGTTTCTACTCCTATAAGTTTACTGTTTACAGAGATTCGTTGATTTTGCCCTATTTCGTCGATTTTTTTTTAAAATTATTATTTTTACTAAAATTTTATGGTTTACCACTTTTAATATTAAAAAATATACAAATTTTGGATTTGTTTGGTAAAAGTATATACTTTATACCAAATACTAAATTTTAAGAACAATTACAACTAACTAACCTAAATATGACGATAAAACACATATTAAATTATATTTTTGTAGGTTAAAAATGATAAAATCCACAAACTATTCAAAAAGAGGCAAAATCCACAAATGCCATCCAAAAAAATAGAAAATCCATAATTGATTCCTTTTAACATCAACCAATTAAAAATGAACTTAATTATTAATCTATTTCTTTTTAATAATATATTTTCTAAAATTTTAAAACAAATAAAAAAAATAGTAAAAGTTAAGTATAAATGTATTATTTTTTGTGATTTACAATTTCTTATTGTTCTAAACCAATAGTATTTAATTATTTTTCTTGAAATTTAATAAATGTTGCATTAGAAAATAATACAACATTTTCAGCCAATACACATAATTGTTAAGAAAAATATTTGATAGAAAAAAATAATAATAAGAAACAAAAAGAGTATTATCTTTCAGCCAATACACATAATTGTTATTTTTCTTCTTAATACAAACTTTCTTTTGTTTTGTCATCTGAATTTTTTAACTGAAATTTGCTGAAAAACCAAACTACAACACAATCCAAACAAGAAAAATTAAACGAATAGGCAAAATTAAAGTACTCGGAAACAAAACCGAAGGAAAACGAGAGTTCTCTGGGATCAAAGGCCTATGCAAGGAAAACATAAGTACTAAAGTTACAAAGCAAAAAAAATTAAACCGAAATCGGAAGAAATCGAAACCATATAGTAGGCAAACTAACTTTAATCCAAAGAAGAAAACTAGGACCACTCAAGCAAATCAACATTTTCTTTACAAGAACCTGTAAATGAAGATTACCATGGTTGCCTACTACCAATCGACCGATAACATATGTCCCCTCCTATCACAATGACAATTGTAATTACGCACAAAACAACTAAATATCTAATTTTATAGTGGTAGATTAAAAGAGATTTTGTAGGTTAGTACACGTGAGCTGCTCTAAAAATGTATGGATAACAGATTGATTCATGGATATGATATTGTAATTAATAATAGATAAAAAAAGATTAGTTTTATTATAGATATCTATCTTCTTATTTTATGATGTGTAAGAAACTAAATTTTGAAAGTATTTTGTGTTGAAATTAATTTTAATATTAAAGTATTTCATATTTTTATATCTTTTCTTACAAACTTACCTATAAAACCTATGATCACAAGATTGAAAGGGTTAAAATTGACCTTCCTAGAAATGATAGAAACTGTTAGCGAAAACTTGCAAAATGTTAGAGCAACTCCACCAATGGTTTCTAAACATAAATCTCTTATTTTAGAGAGATAAATTTTATTATAAAAAATATGTGGGTTTCTTGATTAGTGAAGAAATCATCTCCAAAATACCTTATATAAGAAATTTTGGAGAGAATTTCTAACCATTCAAGAAACCCACATAATTAAATAATATTATTTTTGTTGTTTTAATGTTAAGAAACTTATATTTAGAAACCATCAATGGAATTGCTATCAAGCCATGTATAGAATGTATTAACCGGCTTTGTCATTCTT
Organism: Arabidopsis thaliana; assembly: GCF_000001735.4. Lineage (NCBI taxonomy): Eukaryota > Viridiplantae > Streptophyta > Magnoliopsida > Brassicales > Brassicaceae > Arabidopsis > Arabidopsis thaliana. Next base: position 2,760,483 of record NC_003071.7, on the reverse strand, counting down.
ACATTGTTTTCTATAATACATGGACATTAAGCAGGTTTCACTCTGTTGATTTGCTTAGATAAGATTTATCATGAAAAAATGTTTGTATATATAGATCAGATACGACATGATGTTAGACGCATAGATCTGTTTTATAAGCAAGTTTCATTGTGTTGCATAGATCAAAGAAGTGATATTTTATGAATCGATGCATGCATATCTTCCTTATGTTATTATAGTTGGGAATCTACCGAATGGAGACGTGGATTCAACTGCTGATTAAGTATTTTTTTGGTTTAAATATATATATATATATATATATATATATATATATTTTGTTACTATTCAGACATATACTAGAAGCTAATTTTGTTTTTATTAATGCATGTCTTGATTGGGACTCATACTAAATTGATTAAAATTAATATTTTGGATGATTGTTAACCAAAAAAAAACAAAAAAAAGAAAGAATATTGAGTGACCTATCTAGATTGGCCATATCGTATCAGTTATTTAGATGTGAATTAGTTTTTAACCTTGAATTTTTTATTTTGATAACCTTGGGTGATTATGGCCGGCATCTAACTGCGGGTACATGACTATAATCCGGTCCAACCACGAACGACTTATTTAAATTGCTTTGTAAAGACCAGACAACACAACCATCCGGCAACATAGACGGCTCCAACACTGGTTCCCAACTAATATTCATGTGATTTTTGTTTCTAGTGAAGTTTAAACCCATAAACATTAAATATACACAATGACTGAGGTCCAACTACCACTAAGCTCGGAGTAAAAAAGTGAACTTAAAATTTTTATTTCTGTAAGAATTGTGCACTTTCTCAATATCATTCTATCAAAACTTCAATCTACAATTGCATAGGGACATGGCCGGTTGCACTATTTTACTATACATTTTGGGGAAAATGCACCTTTAAGCATTCGTTCTTTTTGTGTGGAGCTTATTAAAGAAGCATATGGGTAAGCTAATCTCATGATCAATACAAACACTTAATGCATGGTTAAACGATACATGTCGGTGACAAAAGATGAAGGCAAAAGCTCGTGATGTTGCTGTTGACATCTAGACGAAAGACCTAACATCCAATGATAACGACATGATGAATCTATCACTATCCTAACTTGCTATTGTTGTCTCATCATACCTTCCACATGTAGTTTTCCCGATGATTGACTCCATTATTAATTATTACCCTGAGATAAGACCATCCACGATGGACTCATAAAATCACGAGCCAAGTGGATTCTTAATTATGTCTGGTCACCTCTATAATTTTGTCATTAATCTGGTAGGTATTAAATATTCAAGTTTTGTTTTTTTAAAAGAAAAAAATAAAAATTGTATCTTATCTATAGTTGGGAAATGATCTTCATTCGTTTAGACTTAAAACTTAAAAGGACGTTTTAAGTTAATATTGTGTCAAAATAATAATATATTACGAAATTATTATACACAATGTGTTGCATAAAAGTTAGCACGAAAGATTCGTACCGAACCGCATTATGTGACATACGTAAATAATATCCCACGAAATTGGTTATTTTGAGTTCTAATTTATATTGGTTGACAAAAAAAATGTGTTGCATAAAAGTTAAAATTCTAGTTTTTTACACATATATGAAAAAAATGAAAAAAGTATTTTCAGTTTATTAATCATTTTATATAAAACAATACGGTTGTAAATCAAATAATAATTATATATGACTGCATTAGAAAATATCATGAATCGACACTAAACCTACAAAACATCTTCTAATACCAAAAAACAATCCAAAACATCACATAGAGCATAGAACATAGAACATAGAACATAGAACATAGAACATAGAACATAGAACATAGAACATAGAACATAGAACATAGAACATAGAACATAGAACATAGAACATAGAACATAGAACATAGAACATAGAACATAGAGCATAGAACATAGAGTGATATTTTTCCAAAACAGAAAAGGTAATAAAACCATAAAGAAATTAAGAAAAAAAATGTAATGACGCATTTTTAAAATTTCATTGGTTAGGTGCACGTTCGGATCAAATTTAAATCATACAATATAACTTTGTGACAATCAAATGATAGGGCGACGACACCCTCATGCATCTGTATTTATTGTCATATGGCTTTCCAATTTATATTATGAAGTATTATTATGTAAGCTAGAAGACATGTATATTTATTATACTTCTATCATCAAAATCATTGTGTTTTTATTCCCGTGGTTAATAAGTTACTATTAGAGCAGACAATCATATTACTGATTGCTAACATTACGCTTCTATTTATGTCCATTAGAATATTCTGATTTACTACATTTGAGCAGCCCTAGTTATTGCTACGTGTATATATTCATCTATGTATTATAATGAAATCATCCCTTCCACATTTACCACTAGTAACTAGTTAAGTGCAGAAATTTCAAATTCACAAGCGGATGACTAAACATGCCAATAGGAATGAGCATCGTGACCAACAGTTTTCGCAGAATATTGTAAAACCAACTCGTTTCGGTAAGAAAACTCAAAGGACGCCGATTCAATCTCCATTACATACACCTGACTTTTCATAAGGGAACTTCCCACGATAGCTCTCTCCCATGCAAGGTTTCTATCTCATCGTCCAACGTGTGAGATCAAATGCAATTTCCATGTTTTATGAGAAGAATATTCACAAATCTTCTCAACCAACTTTAGTCTTTGATTACCAAGCTAAGTCAGCAACTCTCTTTGGCTCCTCACATCAACCGCTACATCTTTACCACATCTACTTGTTCATAAGTTATTGTTGCAACGGTTCTCTATGCTCTCCTAGAGAGTTTTGATAGTAGCGAATAATAGAGAAATAATTAGGGAAAAAATAGTATACATTAAAAAAATTGAATTTGTCATTACAAATAATTGATTCTTATTAATTTTTTTAATGATTTTAAAATTTATTTAACAAAAAAATTGTTTTACATTATATGTAACCATTAAGAAAATTTAAAATTGAAGGAATTTAGTGAATAGTTTAGAAATAAAATGAGCATCAAATCGTTTACTTAATATCTTGAAGCAATCCAGACGCGTTTAAAACCTGTTTAATTGTTTTTAAAAAACACAATTGATAAAGAGAATGACTTGGGTTCACCCCTAGGGGTGAACTTCTTTCATTCACCCCCTTTTAATTAACCAATTAAAATTTGTCATGTCATCTAATTAACTAAATTAAAATAATTAATATTAAATAAATAATTAAATTTATTAAAACCCACTAAACTTATTTAATTATTAAATCTAATCTTTAACCATTTTTTATAAACCCAAACCGATATATAATCCCGTTTAATTACAAAATCTAAATCCTAATTCTTTTTTGTAAATCCAAACCACCATTTAAACTCGTTTAATCATAAAAAATCTAAACCCTAATCGAACTTTCTAAACCCAAACCGATATTTAACCTCGTGTAATTATAAAATTTAAATTTTTTTATAAACCCAAACCGATATTTAATCTTGTTTAATCATAATATCTAAACCCTAATCCTTTCTAATAAACCCAAACCGATACATAATTTTGTTTTAATAAAGAAATAGATTTTTCAATTAAATTAAAATATTATTTTTATTATTAGTTGGCAAATTTTGATTAGCTAAAATTAAGAGGGTGAATATAAAGGTTCACCCTCAGGGGGTGAACCCAAGTTTTTTTTATTGATAAACTACTACGTAACTGTCAAAAATTTACTAAAACAACTGCATAATCTCGTATCAAGAATTTCTGTATAATAAAAGGAACGGATATAGTAGTGGTAGTAATAATGGCTAATGGATAAATGGCTAATGAATGTTATTAAAGAGTAGGGTTCGAAAAAAAGAGACGAGAAGAAAAATGTAACATGGGGAAGGTTTACATGGGAAATTGGCTCGTGAATTTGTTTAAAACAATATCAACCAGACCCACCATCTAACATTTTTAAATTATTCAAATTTTACCCAATCAAGTTCATATTTTCTCCTATCTATATTTTACACAAACTATATTTTTAAATTGCACAAGTTCTTAAATATCTTATGAAATATGTTAAATGCGAGATATCCGTAAAAAAAAAATTTATTAACCAACAATATCAACTGGTGTCGAAAATTTAAATTAAATAGAAAATAATATTTTAGATGACATTCATACATTAATAAACCCAAAAATCTCAAAACGTAAAATGTAATTCAGTTTAATTTACATATGAAGAAAAAAGTTAAGGTGGAGTGAGTAGTGGAGTAAGTTTGTATAGTCTATGGAAATGAGTTTTTTTTTTTCTTTAAGGTGTTTTCTACTTTTATTTTTCCTTTTTACTTATATATTCTAAGAAAATAAAGCAAACAATTTTTTTTTTAAGAGGAAAACAACTTAATACAATATACTAAAATATTTTGTCGCGTCCGAAAGTTTTTTTTTTTTTTTTGTGCACCCCAAATATATGTTAGTGTTCAACAAATGTTTTGTCCGTACAAACTAAGACATTGTTTAGCAAGTGAATCAGCCACAACATTAGTTGACAGAGGAATGAAGCGACATAAGAAGTGAGAAAATCTACCAATGCTAAGGAAGATATATGAAATGATTCCATGAACTTCCAATAAAACTAATCGGGCATTGATTGCGACGACCAATTGTTGATAGTCAGATTCTAGGAGGAAGCTATCCGCCCCTGCCCTGACCGCTTCCAAGACAACAGCTCCACAGGCCAAAGATTCCGCCATGAAAGGTGATGATACATTCTTGCAAAGAGCAGAATGATGAGAGGTAAGACCAGCCGGATTGGTGAAGGTCCACCCTAAGCCAGCTGCCTTTAGATCATTGCGCCATGATCCGTCAGCTTTACAGGAGACACTGAAAATGTGACTTGTCTCCTGTCTTTGTCGAGGTGCATCCTGTCTTTCGGGGGAGAAGTATCCCCTCACGTGATTTGCCTTGAGCTGCCAGCCACTCCTTAGCATTCGTGATAGCCTTTAACAAAGTTTCTTCTGGGGTGAAGAACCTGGTACTAAACACTTTTTGGTTCCTTGATTTCCATAGACTCCAGCAGATCCAAGGAGCTAAAGGCCCCGAAGCAATTCCAGTCGGCGGTAGACATGCAAGCTTACAACCGGTGATCAAGCCTTCTCGAACACTCCCTGCTCCAACACTTGCCCAGTGTCTTGCAAACGGTGTCGGACTCCACACTAACTGCGCAAACTGGCAGTGAAACAACATGTGAAGAATAGTCTCCGGCTCTCCACACCTACAGCAAGAAGCATCAATGGCAATATGTCTATCCAAGAGTTGTTGACCAGTCGCATCCGAAAGTTTAAATGTATAATATATAAGCTAAACAAACAAATTAGATCACCTATTGAAGATGGAAAAAAGATGATAAACTTGTAGATTGAATGATCATTCTGGAAGAGTGTGGAATCAGACTAATTTATACTCAAATGTAACATGATACTATTTTTTTTTTTGTCAAACAAGATCTTCATTCAAATTAAACCTCAAAAAGAGGAAGGTTCATACACAATGAAGCAAAGATGATACAAAGAAATAAAGATAGAGCTTCATGAGTTTTCCAAAGAGATGTGAAGTTTTTAAAAAAGATTACAAGGATTGAAAAATCTGTTGAGGCTTTGTCGGATTCGACCATGAAGGCGAGCTTCGCGAAATCCTCGACCACCAAGTGATCATAAGCAGCTCTTGCAAACAATGCATCTGAGCTTTTGAAAAGGTGCTCCACGGAGGAGGCTGACGGGTTAACGAGGTTGAGAAAGAGACGGTAACCACCTCTTGAAGACATGGTCATAATGCCGTACTTTCCCAAACAAACAGAGGATTGCAAATTATCCAAGCAATATATTAACACATGACTGAACTCGATAATTGGTGAATGGGTAGGTAGAGAGGTGAAAAATCTTTGGTAATACCCACTCCGTAGAGGCGGTATCATAATGTCAATCTTCTTCACTGTAAAGGGCAAAAGGCAATAGGTGGGGAAGAGGATCTCGGGTAGGGTCCAAAATAAACTTAACATCTGAACTCGACAAAGGTAACTATCAGACCAATCTAAAGGAACCATTACTCTGTTAGCGTGGCGTCCACAACCAGCCAAATCAGAGTCAGAGGGTGCTAAAGGGAGGAAACTTGATAGAAAATTAAGCCAACTTGACACGGGTATCAAAACTCTAGGACACTTCCACAGAGAAACTAACCCTAGACGATTCAAATTCAGATTTGAACAATGAGGCAAAAGGACCAAGCAAACTAGGCTAACAACCAAGATTCATGAAATAGAGCTGCAAATTCAATCTAACTTCATCACCATTATCTCAGGAAAGCGTCCACTACTACTCCTAACCGATAAAAGCTTCTGTAAAATTGGGCTTGACAAAACAAAATTAAAAGCAGACCTGGGCCATAGAAGAGATGGGCTTGATTCAGCAGAACTCTTCTTGGGCTTCCAAAAGGTTGGGTAATGGGCTGTAGGGAGAGCCTAAGTGAAAAGGGCTAGGCCCAAAGTGAGAGACATGAAGCTGAATTAGGTCTAGCCGCCTATTGCTTCTTCTCTTCATCACCATCGACAGCAGATCGGACTTGGGGTTTTTGGCTACCAATTTGCTTGCTTCAGGGACCGGATCTAACCAATCAAATGCTGGAGATGAGGTGCGATCTACAGAAGTTGGATTCTCCATGGTTGGGTGCTTCACTAGCGTCGGCGCCAAAGCAGAGCTCCGATCCAAAGGGGAGCAGGGAGATGCTGAACTTGGCTTCAAGGAGAGCAGATGAAGCGGGTAAACCACGAGGATTGCGGGAAGGTTGAGGGAAGAACTAGCACCAGAGAGCAAGTTCGAAAGTAGGGTGGTCGTGATAATTTTTGGATTTAAGGGGAGGAAAGAGGTTTGAAACAGGAGGAAACCAGACAATAAGGAACTCCAAATGATAAAACCTTTGAGAAGAGATCGCCGTGAGGGAGAGAGCTCTGGACACCGGCGATCAACGGCTCTACCGGTGCCGGAAAAATTTATGGTAGAGTTGGCCTCGATAATTGTGTCTGAGAGAGTCTCTGTCTTGTATGGATTTTCTCTTTTTCTTTTGTTCTTTCTATTATTGTAACATGATACTATTAAGTATAAAAACTAAACATACATTCATATTTCGGAAAAAAAAGCGGAGAAGCATGATCTCATGCATATGGTTACCCAAAATTAGACTTATACCAGTTTAGATTATACTTCAAGAAAATATGGAATTAGCGACTACACAATAAGTAGCTTAAACGTCGTTAAACCCATAAATACAATTTTTTGGCGACTAAAACACGTAGTCGGCAAACCACGCGTCGCTAAATCTGTTAGTCGCCAAACAGCCGCTAATTAGCGACAGATTAACGACCAATATATGTTGTCGCTATTTGATCGCTAATTAGCGAGTTAGCGACTGTTTGGCTACATTTTAGCCACTCTATACTGACTCTTTGGTGACTTATTGGTAATTGATATAGGGACTTTTTTGCCACTACATAACAACTATTTTGTTAAAGATTTGTTGATTGATTGCAACTATTTGACGACTAATTACATGTTTATTTATTCATTTTATATTCTATTTTTTGGAATCCTAATTATAAAAAGACTGTATTTAACAAACAAAGAACCTTGTATTAAAACACACAACATAATTCAAACATGTTAACAACATAATTTTCATAGGACAAAGGTGATCGTATTTAGTGCGTTGAATCCCTAGCTTTACATCTCCAACATCTTGCTTTACAAACCGTGTCGTGTTGATCGAGGTAATATATGAGATGCTTACATGTATTTTATCAGATGACATGCGTTTTTCTTATGAGCTTTTTTTTTTTTTTTTTAAACATATTTTCTTTAATAGTTTATGTAATGTGTAATAACTTGAAGATGCAGATTCAGACAACAATGAATTGATGGAAATCAGATAGCTGTTAGATATCAAGACAACGAGCTGATGGACATCATGGAGTTGTTGGATATTAGGAAGCTGCAACAGATCTACATCAAACGTCTAAGTTGCTGACATGGATGTGTGAGCTGACATTGCGGAGCTGGAGTGGTTGATGTGACAAGCCAAGGAGATTTGCTAACTTGGCGTCGTGATCAAAGACGAAAGTCGATTGAGAAGATTTGGTAAATATCCTTCTCAACAAATAAGGAAAGGTTAAATATTTTGTAATGTGTTCCTTTATTCAATAGAAGAAGAAGAGTATTTATACACATACATGTTGCCTGATCTTGATAAGATTATATCTAAGTAAATATATTCATGTATATCCTAATACCCCCCCCCTCACGTTGGTAAGTCGTAATTACAAGTACCTAACGTGGACAATAAACGTTCGAAAGTTGGTCTTGGAAGAGCTTTGGTGAGAAGATCAGTAGTAGAAATATGAGGAGTAGAAATGACCTTGTCTGTGACCGCATCACGAACTTGGTGGCAATCCTTCTCAATGTGTTTAGTGCGTTCGTGAAAGACGGGGTTAGCAGCGATGTGAATGGCCGCTTGACTATCACAAAATAACAGAATTGGTTGTGTATGATCGACACCAAGAGTTGTCATAAGAGCCTTCAACCATTTTATTTCTTTGAGTGTGTAGGCCATTGCACGATATTCAGCTTCGGCCGAGGAAGAGGAAACCGTGTCTTGTTTCTTGGTCTTCCACGATATTGGAGTGTCGCCCAAATAGAGAACATATGCAGAGAGAGAACGACGAGTCCGAGGGCAGGGATTGTAGTCAGAGTCACAATAGGCCGTAAGAGACAAAGCCCTGTCAGAACGGAGTAAAATTCCTTGATCAGGAGACCCCTTGAGATAACGCACAAGACGAAGTGTCGCATGCCAATGAGCCTCTAACGGAGTTTGCATAAATTGAGATAGAATATGAACTGCATAGCTGAGATCCGGTCGTGTTATGGTGAGATATATAAACCGGTCAACTAGGCGTCTATATTGCGCGGGATTATCAAAGACCGGACTTGATATGGAGCCGAGTTTGTGATGAAGCTCCATAGGTACCGCAGAAGGTTTATAACCAAGCAAACCGGCCTCATTTATGATGTCCAATGCATATTTTTGTTGAGAAAGACAGAACCCATCAGCGCCACGAGACACTTCTAGACCGAGAAAGTACTTCAGCTTGCCAAGATCTTTCATGTGAAAACACTTGTGAAGGTGTTCTTTGAAGTGATCAATGGCTTTGAGATTATTGCCTACAATAATGAAATCATCAACATAAACAAGAAAATGTATGACTGTCCCATCACGGTTGAGAGAGAACAACGAGTAGTCCTCGTAACTCTGAGTAAAACCAAGCTTGCGAAGTGCAGTAGACAACTTAGCAAACCAACAACGAGGAGCTTGTTTAAGACCGTACAAGGACTTGCGAAGACGACATACTTTGGATGGGTCAGAACATTTAACACCTTGCGGAATTTTCATTTAGACCTCCTGTTCTAGATCTCCATGTAGAAAAGCATTGTGAACGTCCATTTGAAAAACGTCCCAGTCTTTGGCGGCTGCGACAGCTAGAAGCAAACGAACCGTTGTCATTTTTGCGACGGGTGCAAAGGTTTCTTTGAAATCGATGCCCTCCTTCTGGTGATTGCCCATGACCACAAGACGAGCTTTGTGACGTTCTAGCGTACCGTCCGAATTGAACTTTAACTTGTATACCCATTTGCTACTTATCGCTTTCTTGCCGTGTGGTAAGTCTGTAACATCCCACGTGTGGTTTGCTTCAAGAGCCTCTATCTCTTTTTGCATTGCATCACACCATTCTTTGATGAGAACATCATCTTTAAAATGGTTTTGTTCATTACTATCAAGAATGGCCGCCATAAATGCTATGTGATTTGCTGAAAAACCAGAATGAGTTAAATAATCTGAGATAGGGTTTTACCAGAGACCGTTGGCGAGACATTTGAATCGGAGAGACCGGGAGAAGAAGTGTGAGGAGAAGAGTGTACTTTATGAGCAACGTAGTCTTTAAGGTAAACCGGAGGATGCTTGGGACGGTGACCTTTCCCTAACAGCTCAGGAAGTCCCGGAGAAGAAGAATCATGGTCCTCATTTAAATGTCGACTATGAACTGAACCTTTATTGTGAACGATATGGGGAGAAGAAATAGAAGACGGAGAATGAGGCTGTTCTGCCTGAGGAGTAACTGGTTCGGGTGGAGTATTGTTTTCATCAGAAGAAGTAGAAGTCGGATCTATCGAATCATGAGTATTTGGTGTCGCAGTTTCTGAAACAAGGATTATCGGATCGATCGATCTAGAGTCAACTCCTTAGTGATCGATCGATCTGTCATTCAAGACAGGTGAAAACCAATCATAATCGGCTACAATAGGAGGTGTGGTGATAGTTAGCTCTGTTGGCGTCTCTTTTGAAGAAAACGGATACACATCTTCTTGAAACCGAACATCTCTACTTGCAAAGATTTTTCCAGTTGTAAGATCATAAACCCTCCAAGCTTTCTTACCGTGGGGGTAACCAATGAAGATGCACTTTCTACTACGAGAAGCAAATTTATCTTTGTCGCGGGGGCGTATGTGAGCATAGCAGAGACACCCAAATGTGCGAAGCATATCATAAGAGGGTTGTTTGCCAAACAGAACCTCATACGGTGTTTTGCCTTTTAATACAGGTGACGGTGTCCTATTGATGAGATGCGTAGCTGTGAGAATGCTTTCTCCCCAGAACTTTACGGGAAGTTTCCTTGAAAAAGACATGTACGAGCCACGTTCAGTATGTGACGATGTTTTCGTTCAACACGTGCGTTTTGTTGTGGAGTGTCAACACATGAGGTTTCATGCAAAATACCATGTTCCTGAAAATACGATGTATGACACATAAATTCGGTGCCATTGTCACTACGGATGGAGCGAACCGGTTTACGGAATTGACGGTCAGCCATGGCACAAAAATTTCGTATCAATGAAGGAACTTATGATTTAGCAGTCATAAGATATGTCCAAATCGAGTGTGAGTAGTCATCAACTAGAGTTAGAAAATAAACTGCACCAGTCGTGGATGGTGTTCTATAAGGACCCCATACATCGCAATAAACTAAATCAAAACATTCCAAAGTTTTATTAATGCTAATTGGAAAAACCTCACGTGTTTGTTTAGCACGAGAACAAGTATCACAACTGTCAATCTTGCCTAGATCTTTCGAAGATTGATGACACTCAGGTAAAGAAAGCAAAAAACTAGTAGAAGGATGGCCTAATCTACGATGCCACAAAGCTCCAGAAGAAGTAGAGTCTGACGAAGTTTTGTGAGCACTAGCAACTAAGACACCCGTGAAATAATACACTCTCTCACGTACTTCCCCCGCTCCAATCAAAGTCCTCGAAAACGGTCCTGTAAAAAACACAAAGTATTAGTAAAAACTGCAATAGAACCCGTTTGTTTCAGCAACTTCGAAACTGAAATCAACGTGCAGTCAAAATCTGGTACAAATAACACATCTTGAAGCTTATAAGAAGAACTGAGAAGGAGTGTGACACATTTAGTAGCACAAGAAGCTTTCCCATCAGGTTTTGTCACAGCCGATGGTATGATATCAAACACATCAACCAATATAGAGCAATCTCCTGTCATATGGTGTGAGGCACCACTATCAATAATTACATCAGTAAGACAAGTGTTACCCGATAACCGTTCAGATGTGGATTTAGGACGTTGAGCTTGTAGTAGAGAGATAAGTTGAGTTATCTGGTCACTGCCGTTGGAAGATGAAAGAGGAGCACGTGCGCTGTTCACTCTACCACGACCGCGACCGTTACCTTTGCTCGAACGACCTTCGCGTTTCGCCGGTTTGTTCTCCAAGCGAGAGACGACTTCTCTGTTATCAGATGAGACACGACTCCCACCCTTTTGTTCGTAATACCATTCTGGAAACCCATGGACCAAGAAGCAATCTGTCACATCATGTCCTTGGCGATGGCAATGAGTGCATGAACGATCTCGAGGTTTAGGAGCATATACAGCAGCTACTTGAGGAGCAGATGGCGTTTTGACGGAAAAATTAATTGCCTCTGAATTGGTCGTTTCTTTGGATCGTGCAACATCCAAATTTTGTTGTCCTCGGATTACACGAGAATAAACTCGATTGTGAGAAGGTAGTGGGTCTTCGTCAGTGATTTTAGAACGTATGGGAGCAAAACGAGGCAGATCAAGTTCGAATAGGAACTGATGAATTTGTCATCCTCACGATCTTTTGTGGTATCTTGAGCAGCTTCACAGCGACGCACACGGTTGGATTTGTAGTTTTGAAGCTCTTCCCACATTTTCGACAGTCGACCGTAATATTCAAGAACAGGTTTGCCTTCTTGTTTTCACAAAGCAATCTCATCTTTTAGAACTTGTTTTCGCACTCCGTTTCCAACAGAGAAGCGAACACGAAGACTTTCCCAAAGTAACGACGCTTTGGAGATGAACGAAACAGTCGATCTGATTTTTGGATCGAAAGAATCCAGCCTACAATCAAGGAATTTGCGGCGACAATATGAATGTGAGTCGAGCGATTTTGGAGATCAATGTCGAGCCTAGTAGATTCTGTTTCGTCACAGCCTGATGTCTCGTATATATCCGATGTTGTCGATCGACACCAAGGGTTGGTGTCGTTCGACACTGCCTCTGCAACTGCAAAATCGTAACTCTCCTCAATCTTCACTAACTCATACTCACTTTCCATTGAAGCAGAATGCCAAGAAGTAGTGAGGCTGCTCTCATGCCATTTAGGGATAGGTCTCTCTAAGATCCTCTGTTGACCTTCCATAATCTATTCCAGCAATGATTCTATCTTGCTTTTAGGTGTGGGTGGACGGGGGGCTTGGTAAGAAGCAAGATCATAGTTCCTTGTGAATCTGAAACTATTGCTATTCTGAAGCGGGTGCTGGAACTGAGAATTCTGAGTGTAGCTAGTTGGACCATTCCCATAGGAACCTCTGTAGCCTTGTTGGTGATCAAATCTCTGATTCGGAAAACCTCTGCTCCTAACATAATCAACATCCTCCACAAGTTGATTGTGGACCGCATTAAGCTTAGCCATGATCCCAACAATCTTACTCTCGTTCATGTTTCTCGCTTGTTCCTGGTTTTGTGATTAGACAAAGACCTGAAACACACAAGAAAAAAAAAAAAGAGAAAGATTAAGTAAAAAAAATAAAAATAAATGCTTAGACAAAATTCTAATCCTAATCTAATGGTGAATCGTAGAGAACTTCGGCAACGGCGCCAAATTTGATATAGGTCAAATTGCCTTAAGACCACTCTCTCAAATAACAGATCGATTGTAGTACTTTAGGGTCGAATTCCACAAAACTCTCGGATCACACAATAGACCAAGATTTTGAATTAAGCTAAGTAAGATAGTAATGAAAACAAAAAGAAACAAAAGGAAGCAATAGCAGATTGTGAGGTTGTAAGACAAGAAAGTAAAAACGTCAGGCTTAGGGTGTTCTCAGGAAACTATTGGTTAGTAGATCTAATAATAGCTAGGTTGTTATCGAACCATTTTTAAACTCAAACTCTAATTATGGAATAACCAGTGGGCGTGCCGCGAAACTCCCTATATCTATAGCTAAGAATAACCGGAGAAGCCGAGAGATTATTAACCTAAATATGCATTCTTAACGAGTTCGATTGTTCACCTTAGTAGATAGGCCGATTCTTATTACACACCTATAAACCAGGCTCATCAAATAATAGATCCAACTACAGATACCTATGGCGGGCATATCTATTGTTTGGATTCAAGTTCTAGGTGATCAATCTAGATCTAGCATTAAGAACAATTAAAGATGAAGAATTCTACAGATAACCTAGCAGGGGGAGATCTATTAAACCATATGAATCCCTAATGAGAAACCCTAAACCTAACAAGTGGATTACTCAGACATAATCAAAGAAACACAAATCATAGTCTAAATAAGAAATCAATAATAGCAAGAGAAAGAGTAAAAGATCTTCTCCAAAGGAGTCTCCACAGGGTTTTGCTCCCAAAGTACAAAAAAGATGAGGAGAATAGCCTCTCCAAGCTTAGGTCTAAACAATGATCCTAAAAACCTAATTATATGTCTAAAACACGGGATGGGCCTTCATTAAACAGAGGAGAAAGTTCTGGGCCGAATTTGAAAATCTTCAAAACATTAATAAGTTGCGTCTCAAAATTGCCGTCAGGTATTGGTGTCGCTCGACACCAGGGGTGGTGTCGTTCGACACCTACGTGCATTTTTGTCTCCGGATTGATTCTGCAGCTTAGGTTGTCTGTTGATCTCCAGAATGCTTAATTATCTCCAAATGCATCCAAACATGTAAAGACCTGAAAAAGACTAGAAAAGACTCTAGAAATAACAATTAGACTCTAAAACCTATACCTAAAACATAGTTAAAAACAGTAAAAATAGGGATATATCATTGCCCATTCTGAGTAATTGTCTTCCTTTAACACAACAGAAGAAATCAAGGCTCAGAGATTGTCTGATGAGCTGAGTGAATAGGGATTGGAAGGTTTCGTGTTGGCGACGACGAGTTGATTCCTGGAAGAAGCTTCTTCTGTTGACATGGTGGGTGTAAAAAATATAGAAGGTAGTATCGAAATAGAAGAATTTAGAAGATTTTAGAAAATGCGGTGGTCAAGTTACGTGACAGCACGGCAGGAAAGAAGAAGAAGAAGAAAAAATTAGGTCAGAATGCTCTGATACCATGAAATATTTTGTAATGCGTTCCTTTATTCAATAGAAGAAGAAGATTATTTATACACATACATGTTGCCTGATCTTAATAAGACTATATCTAAGTAAATATATTCATGTATATCCTAATAAAAGGGATATGCTTGAATATCAAGGAAGATCTCGAACAAGGAAAGGGATAGACTTGAATATCAAGGAAGATCCCAAACAAGGAAATGGATATGCTTGAAAGATCAAGGAAATTTTTGCTCATTGATTCTTAGAGATCCTAGGGACTAGGGTTCTAGAGTATAGTATAAATGAGTAGGCATTGAGCCACCAGAGTACTCTATAATATAGTCATACATGTATAGCCTTTGAAGCCTAGCAAAAGCTTAGAAGGTTGATGTTTGTAATTCTCTTCTTTACAGGCGTGTGATAAAAAACAAAGAAGAGAATTTGGCTTGTATTTATTTTTAGTCAGGGTTGATTATTTGGGTAAAATATATCAAATAATTGCCGAGATAATAGAATCCTTGTAAAAGATTTAGGTGGTGTTATTTGTTTATGATTTGAAAAGAGTTTTAGTTACTTAAAGTGTCATGTAAATCTCTTGTTATGCAATCAAGATTTTTTTAAGGTATGTTAAAGTTTTGTGTTATTCAATTAAGATTTATAAAAGGTAATCTAAAATCTTCATAAATTTGGGGTTATTGGATTCATACTCTTATAAAGTCAGTAAAAGTTTTGTGTTATTTAATTCAAACAAAAGAATCTCTGATTGTTAATGATGTAAATTACTATGTTATTGGTTCATGACTTTTTACATTTTTTTTTTACAAAGTAAAGTCATGAAAAGTATTATCAAAATAGAGAGATTGTTTGAGAAACTTTACAAGATTATGAAAAACTAATCAGCAAGATTATAAAAAACTCTTTAATAATAGTTTAGAATCTTTCATTTATTTACTTTCTAGGATTTGAAGGTATTCATCAATTTTTTTTTAAATTAGGAACCAATAATACTGCTTATTATCAATAAAAATAAATAAAAAGCGTTTGTTTGACGTGTTCTAAGCAAAATTAGTGTATTATTAGGTATTTACCCTTAGAATATTATGTTAGTTATCGGTCAATTAATGGTATTATAAGCTGGTGAATATCAGAGTTATTAATCTTTTTTTTTTTATCTTTCGTTTCTGCTTGACGTTTCCTAAAAAGGTTGATTACCAAGTTAGTGCGATCTCAAAGAGTTTTAATGTCCGGCTTCAGTTTTTTTTTTTTGGCAAAGAAATTAATTTTATTAAGGCCATTAAGGCAACTCAACAAAATTACGAAGAGCTTGTTTCGCTAAGGCATCAGCCTCACGATTTTCCTCTCTTGGAATGAAAATAAAACAGATTTTACTGAAACTGAAGATGGATGAAGAATATCATGAAGAATCCCATGGAGTCCGGCTTCAGGTTTCTCTACCCCATATTTCAGGATTAATACATATCACACTCTATGTAATGGGTTTTCTAAGCCCATTCCAACTCCCATTTAGTATGATATTGTCCTTTTTGGGCTTACATGCTCAAGCCCGCAAAGATTTGTTACTTGATTCTTTCCCAAAAGGCCTCATATTAGTTGGAGTTGGACTTAGCTTATATATTAGAAACTCTTTTTCTAAAGACCACGAACTTGGACCTTTGGTTTGTACCTAAAGACCACGAACTTGGACCTCCTCTTTAACGAAACTTTAGCACCCTTAACTAGGCACCCTTCTTATTCGTGAAATTCTTGAGACACCTTTTTATCGTGTCATGTTTGAGAGGTTCTCCCCACACCAATCATAGTCCAAGCCCTAGATCCACTTTTTCAACCTAGGTTCTGTTTAATAGGCTTTCTAAGCCCATTCCAACTTCTATTTAATATGATATTGTCTTCTTTGACCTTAGATATTCAAACCTGCAAAAATTTGTTATTAGATTTCTTATAAAAAAATCTCATATTAGTTGGAATTGAACTTGGTTTATATATTAAAATCTAAATTTTTAAAATTTTTGATGTGTGACATTTGGTCTTTGTCAAGGATACTAATTGATCATAAGAATATTTTGATTGACACACTTATGGAAACTGTGTAAATGACGATAGTCCAGAATCTTCCTCTGTAATTCCTTTATAAAGGATTGTACATTCTCTTGTGAATAATAAGAAAACATATCTTCTTTACATGGTATCAAGAGCAAAAAGATACCCTAGAAACCTCTAAATTCTTTTTATTTCTCGCAGCCGCCTCTCTCCTCTATAATCTCTTTTCTTTTTCTTCTCCTCTGTTTTCTATCTCCTGTTTCTTTCTCTCACACAATGGCTGCTATTGATGCAATCGACACTACTCAGGCTCTCCTCAATGTGAACATGTCCAATGTCACAAAACTTACCGCTGGCAACTACCTGATGTGGAGCCTTCAGGTCCATGCACTTCTAGATGGCTATGATCTCGCCGGTCATCTTGATGGCTCACTGCCTGCACCACCACCCACCATTGAAATCATTGGTGTCGTTACACCAAATTCAGCTTTCACCAAATGGAAACGCCAGGATAAGCTTATCCACTCGTGGCCTCATCGGTGCAATCTCTCTTCCGGTCCAGTCAACCTTCTCTAGAGCACTCACCACTAATGAAATCTGGAAAACACATGCCAACATCTATGCCAAGCCGAGCTGGGGTCACATCCAACAACTGCGCATCCAATTAAAGCAGCAGACCAAAGATATAAACACAGTCGATGAATATATGCAAGGTCTCATCACTAAGTTTGATCAACTAGCACTTCTCGGCAAACCTCTACAACATGAAAAGCAAGTTGAACACATTCTCCTAGGATTGCGTGAAGACTACAAAAGCGTCATAGAGCAGATTGAAGGACGTGACTCCCCTCCCTCCATTCCAGAGATTCATGAGAAGTTGCTCAACAAGGAAAACAAGCTGCTGTCCACAACTACGTCCTTCTCCCCGGTGATTCCCGTTTCTGCTGACATCGCTAACACTCGTCCTGCAAACAGAATAACCGGTCCGTTCAACCATGGCAATCACAAACCAACAATCAGCAGTTTCAGAGGAACACCAATAACAACAACTCTCGATTCAGCAAAGGCTATCAAGGAAAATGTCAACTGTGTGGAGTACAGGGACATAGTGCAAAACGTTGTCTACAACTTCAACAACATCAACAAAACAATTCACGGAATGTGTCTTATCCGCCTTGGCAGCCCAATGCCAACCTAGCGCTTGCATCCCCGCACCCAGCAAATGCTTGGCTTCTTGATAGTTGCGCAACCCATCACCTCACCAGTGATCTCAACAACCTCGCTATCCATCAACCTTACCCTGGCGATGACTCAGTCCTAATTGGTGATGGCTCGGGTCTACAAATAACACATACTGGTTTACTTTCCTTACCTTCATCCTCTCGTAACCTTACCTTACAGAATGTTTTATATGTTCCCCACATTGCTACAAACCTAATCTCTGTTTATCGCAATGTGCAATTCTTTCTCACGCTGGGATGCCAAAGACGTTCTGGAGCTATGCATTTACCACTGCAACATACTTGATCAATCGCCTTCCGTCTCCGACAATAGCCATGGAAACTCCATATCAGAAGCTCTTTGGCAGTTCACCAAACTACGGAAAGCTTCGCACATTCAGATGTCTTTATTTTCCATGGTTACGGCCATACAAGCTAGAAGAGAGATCCACTCCGTGTGTCTTCATCGGTTATGCACCAACTCAAAGCGCATATTTGTGTCTCCAAACATCCACAGGCAGGATTTATGTTTCTCGACATGTGAAATTTGATGAGCAAGTGTTCCCCTTCACTCACTCAACTCCTCCATCCGATAAATCACTTCCAACAAGCTCAAATTCCCCATTCATTCCCGTCTCCCAGATTCCGGTCACCGTGCCACTCGCTCCGATGCCTCTGGGACCCACGAGCTTCGATCTTCACCAATCACCACGTTCGCCGGCAACTTCTACAGAGACTGCGTTAGTAGATACATCCTCCTCAGCCGAAATCCAACCTTCATCCTCAAGCCCAAATCTGGCCCATACTGAAAACCCAGAAACTCAAAACTCAAATTCAACCCAAGCCCAATTACTACCACCACAAATAACCAACAATCCAAAACCCAACCCACGACACAAACCAATACTTCAACGTCCTCCTCGCAGCCAAACGTTCCACCTCGCTCAGTCGACAACGCTCACCCTATGAAAACTCGTCGCAAAAACCATATTACCAAACCAAACACTAAATACAACCTTTCTGTTGCCCTCTCCACCCACATTAAACCAGAACCACGAAATGTGAACCAGGCGTTAAATGATCCGCATTGGCGTGGAGCTTTGTCAGATGAAATTGATGCTTTTGCTAGGAATCAAACCTTTGATTTGGTCCCTCGGCAACCTCAGATGAATGTTATTGGCTGTAAGTGGATTTTTAAAAACAAGTTTCACTCTAATGGCTCTCTTAACAGGTGCAAAGCACGTCTTGTAGCAAAGGGGTACAATCAACAATTTGGTCGGGATTACACAGATACTTTCAGCCCTGTCATCAAAGCTACAACACTCCGCTTAGTCCTTGATGTTGCTGTCACTCGCTCTTGGCCACTTCAACAATTGGACGTCAATAACGCTTTCTTACAAGGGACATTGAATGAAGAAGTTTACATGGAGCAGCCACCGGGATTTGTGGATGCTGACAATCCATCACACGTCTGCCGTCTCCGCAAAGCCATCTATGGACTGAAACAAGCCCCTCGAGCTTGGTACATGGAGCTGAAAAACTATCTCCTCAGTCTTGGATTTCGGAACTCACTCGCTGATACATCCTTGTTTGTTCTCCAATGTGGTACGCAATTTGTTTATCTCCTAGTCTACGTTAATGACATTATTATCACCGGTAACAGTGACAATGGCATCAAACGAGTCTTACAATTGTTGGCAGATAGATTCTCTGTCAAAGATCCCGAAGAACTACATTATTTTCTAGGCCTTGAAGAACACCGCACACCACAAGGACTTCATCTATCCCAACGAAAATACATTTTGGATCTTCTTCATCGCCACGACATGATCAATGCAAAACCGGTTTCCACACCCATGGCGTCCTCACCAAAACTGACCACCAACTCAGGTACAACACTCTCCGATCCGACTACATATCGACAGCTTGTTGGAAGCTTACAATACCTAGCATTTACAAGACTAGATATCTCCTATGCGGTGAATCGTTTGCCTCAATTTATGCATAGACCAACAGAAGATCACTCCCAAGCAGCAAAAAGAGTACTCCGGTATCTCGCAGGAACCACAACACACGGTATTTTCTTTGCTGCTAAGAATACTCTCACTCTCCATACATTCTCTGATGCGGACTGTGCCGGCGATACAGAGGACTACGTCTCTGCGAATGCATATATAGTATATCTCGGTAGCCACCCAATCTCATGGTCGGCTAAGAAACAGAGAGGAGTAGGTCGATCTTCTACAGAAGCGGAGTATAGAGCTGTTGCCAATGCATCGTCGGAAATCAGTTGGATATGCACTCTTCTAAGTGAGCTAGGCATTACGCTATCTGCACCTCCAGTGATATATTGCGATAATGTTGGAGCAACGTTTCTTTGTGCCAACCCCGTCTTTCATTCTAGAATGAAACACATTGCCATTGATTATCACTTTATCCGTGGACAAATTCAAACCGGTGCTCTCCGAGTCCCTCACGTCAATAAAAAGGATCAACTGGCGGATGCTTTAACAAAACCACTACAACGAGCAAATTTCTTGAATTACGAGACAAGATTGGTGTTGCTAAAGCACCTCCATCTTGAGGGTGCGTGTCAAGGATACTAATTGATCATAAAAATATTTTGATTGACACACTTATAGAAACTGTGTAAATGACGATAGTCTAGAATCTTCTTCTGTAATTCCTTTATAAAGGACTAGGGCGAAACCCACGCCAAGCCGCGGTTTTTTTTTTAAATATAATTTTGTTAAGTTGTATGTAGGTATTGAATGTTATTTGTCATGATTCATGATAGATGTAGAACAAAAAGATTTATTAAAAAGTGATTGGAAACACAATGCATTTTTTGATTTTGATTTTTTTAGTAAGATTTATATAATCTTTATAAGTTTTGGAAGCTAATTTTTTGCTTTACGAACATCTATTTAGAAGAGTCATTAAAAAACAAAAAATAAAAGGAGTTAAAAATCACCATGTGCTAATTTTGGTGAGGTTAATTTTATTTTAGATTCTTAAGTATATGTTATATGGAGTTATCATCTTTGATTTTTAATGTTCGACATGCATACTTGATTCATATGTTGAAGAGGCATAAAAAGGTAAAAGCTATGTTTGTTTGTTTTACAGAATTTGAAAATTGATTTTTTTTATTAGGACTATAGAACGTTCTCAAATGATTATTAGTTATTGATTAAAATCCACAATGACGCTTAGTAAATCTGATAAGATTCTTGAATATTTTGAGAAAAAAACTCAAAAATCTTTAATGTCTTTTCTTTAAGATTCTTCTTCCATTGACTTTTTTCCTCGATGTTATCTTATACTAAGATTTCATTCAGTTCAGAAATAAGCTCTTGAACCAAAAAAAATAGATAATAGATGCACTTAAAAAATAAAAATAGGGACAAGAATTGAATTGATCATTGGAGATTTGAGAGTAACCATACCTCAAAGATAAATTTAATTAGACCTTAAAGAACAAAAATGACATCTTAGTTGTAATAATTTTTTGCTTGTTTACACAATGTCATCTTTTCAGTGTAAGCTTCTTCCCCAAAACTTTAATATATGGTGGTGATTTTTATTATTAAAATGTTAGTTTTTTCTCTATCAAAATCATAGCATCAAACCAAACTGAAGAATGATAAGATACTAACTAAGTATTGTAATAATATTATTAATCCGGAACACCCAAAATTTGAAAATATTTTTTTTTAATTTGTCATAATCTTTTTTTGTCATTTGCATATTACTTGATGATGTTTTTTTATGAAGCAAATGCATATTTGAGTATAAAATTTAATTAGTTTGAATAATTAGGAAGAATTTTATTTTATTATTAGTTATATTTAAATTTCACATTTATCATAATAATATAATATTTTTGGTATTTTCTATTTTGTATAATTTATTTAAGAAATTTAGGCCCATGTTTTTATATAGATCTTAGTTTTGAAAGTAGTTTGGTTGGGTTAGACCCATATCTAATTTTAATTTTGTTAAGTTGATGAGATGACATAAAAAAATAGTAAGTTTTTATTGGTTAATGTAAATGAGGTGTATTAATCGAAATGTTTTGATTGGCTATTGATTTTAATGAGGTGTTATTCTGAGAACACTTGAAAAAGTTGATGTATCAGCACAGAAAAGATTTTTAGAGTTTTTATAGTGTTGATTGTACATTCTCTCGTGAATAATAAGAAAACATAACTTCCTTACAGTCTTTACCCAACACTATGCTCGAGATTATTTATTTAACCCTTTACGAATTCTGTTTACTCTTTAGTGGGTGTGTGACAACATTCTTTACGTGCGGATTGTACATATTCTTTTCGTTGATCAAGCTTAATATTTCTAAATTGACGACAAAAAACAGAAAAAGAACAGTTAAATATTGTTTTTATATATTTTGAAAGTGTTTTTTTTCTTCTCCCGATGTACTTCAAAGAGATTTTAGATTATTTAACAAGAAAAGATTTAGTACTTAATAATAGGAAAGAGCCAAAAAGGGAAGTGACTGTGAAGAAGTCAAGTGGAGGTGTTGCAAACAAACATATAGATTGGCTCCAGCTGGTTTTTCAGTTCTCTAACATTAAATTTCGTTTTTTTTGCTAACTAGATATTGTTTACTTTTTTTCTTATTTTATTGATCCCATTCAATTAACTTTCTGTCTCTCTTTTGTCTTCTTGTTGATGTCCCTATACTCAATTGCAGTGCATTATATGAACTACAGGAGGACTAGATATATGTCCTAATCTCTTGCTTAGTCATTTTATTTTTGATTTTGATAATTTTCGTATTGGTCGATGTTTTCTTAAATATTGATTTTGATTGATAACTAACTTTTTTAGCAATACAATTACTTTCTTAATGAATTCAAACTCCTCATGTAATTCAACAAGCAGTCAAGCAATGTAATCAATGGTAATGATCATTAAGAACTGTTTTTAAAAGTAGAAGCAATGTTCAATGCGATGGCTTGATTGAATAGTCTAATTCACGATAAATACTTCGAAATTTTGAATAGTAAAAAACAATATACAAAAGTTAAATGTAATAAAAAAACATTTAACAATACTTCGTGTAAATTAAATAATAATTGTTTAGCAAAATTAGACAAACAAGTTTTGACGATACTACCAAACATTGAACATCTAACGCACTTCGTTGCAAATGACAAAAATAATTTGCTCAGTCCTGTGATTAAGGACCACACAAAAACCGCTCCATACACATATATAATTTGTTTATTTACAGCTCATATAACCATATTACCGATTAACACTGGATCATACTCATAATTTTGTCGTTAACTTGAGCGTAAAATATTATCACGTAAACAACTTATTGTCATCTCAAATTTTCTTCTAATGGTTGAACCATATATATATATTCATGTATATTTCAAACGGACGAAAATAGTTTCACTCCAAACCAGAATTTGGGAAGGTTTGAAATCATCTCTTAACTTTAACCCTTTCACAAATATCTTTTTAATATTATATTTTATGTACAAACTGTTTAAATTCCAACTTCAGTTATATCGGGCATAATGTGTAATGAATATCTACTATAATACATAATTCCTACAAGAAACATAAAATCATAATTTATGTGCAATATGGAACTGTCTTCAAACTCAATATTCAGCAGTTATCATGTACATATTAAAAAAAAAATATTATGTAAAATTCTATGAAATCATGAGATATAATATAGTGGTGCGCGATCTCGGAGCACAGTGAATGTATCTTACATATTACATATTTTTAGAAGAAAATAAGAATACTATTCAACAAAAAATCAGTTACTCAATGGGATGTTGAACTTTAGAGAGACATAAAGAAAAGGCAAAAAAAAAAACGAATTTACAATTATTTTCCTCTGCAATTTTTAAAATATTACGTGGCTTAGAATTCTTTTTTTTTTTGCTGAGAGCCGTTAAGATCGTTGCTTTACTACCACTGATCCTCAGTACCGGCTCAGATAGGGGCGGAAGGTGCGACGGCTAGGGATCTAATCTTATGTTCTAATAATTAAGGGTATATTTTTTTGTAAATATTAAAAAAGATTAGATATAACACAAAAATAAAATTTAGAATGAACCAATAAATTTTTAGTACATTGTTTTTTGTTTTAGTTAACTAAATTTTTAATAGAATTATCATACAAGATTTTTTTATAACCAAACAATACTATGAAAATGTTGAGCGGGCACTGGATCCTCTCTGCTGTCTTCATGAGGAATGTACTCATCATTTGCAGAAACAGGCATTCATGTTTATTAGTAATCATATATAGTTTATTTTTTTTTATAGATTCTTATACACATGAATGTGTATCGAGATTCCAAAGTGGTGATGCGTGTTAGTAACTGAATCACAAATAAATATGAAACCACTAAATAAAAAAAACTAGGTTTTAGAAAAAGTCAACCATTTTTGGTTTGATTAAAGGTTATTTTAAAAAAGTCAAACACTTTGCTCACTGCTAAGTGCCAATCCTACCATTTCAAGACTGTCTTGACTTCACACGACTACTTGATCTACTTTTAAGTAAGTAGATAAAATACTTAAACTTCAGCTTTAATGTCAGGAAGCTTAGAATATAAACTAAATGAAATAATGGACCGACCATTAAAAACCGACACATGGGTGCCACTCAATAAAATCATGTTAATTTGGCTGTTCCTGCTTATAACATGTACATGGAGACAATACGTTGGTTCGTTATTTAATTTATCAAAGAGGGGTTTTAAGTTAGGATAAAAGAATAGGAACTTTGAAGGTTTTTGTTTCAAGTAATTAGCTGTCTTGGATACATAAATAGCAATGTATCGAAGAGTTGGTTACTTCGAAGCCAGACCCTTCATAGCTGTCTTTAAGTCTCTATCGTTTCTGGCTACTATTTTGATGTTACTAACACCTGATATTTGATCTGCGCAGATAATAAATTTTCTAATTATTTATAACATGCACTTTCTGTGTATTTAAACTATTTTAGTAACATTAAATTAAACTACTAAATTATATATTTTGATCAACATTGAAATGATTTTAGAAAAATATACAGATAAAATTTTAATAAACATGTAATGTCGAATCATCTAAATGTTCATATTTATATATAAGAAAAATGAGCACTTTTTCCATATGGAGTCAAGTTCATTACTACTTACAAAAATTAAAAAGAGGTTGAGAATTAGATGATATCAATAGAAAACAATTAACCAAGTATATCTCTTTATTATTAAAAGGGAAGTACGAATCGAAGTTTTGTCTAATTTGGCTTCAATTTTGATTTCAATTTTAGATTTTATTCTTTGCTATTCAAAATCATTAAGGGTAAATTGGTCTTAACAATCTTCTAAACTTTATATGATCCGATTCAATCTAAACTGTTCAATAAAATTAATTCCGTTCAATCTAAACCGTTAAACAAAAATAAGGAATCTATGTCGTTTTTGAAATCAAAATATGATCACATTCCATCCTTAAAAACACTATATTCAATCACGAAATCAATAATCAATAATATCCAAATCATATATTACGATTCTTCACTAATCACTAAAAATTTATATTTATAAATTTAGGATATCAAATTTATTCAAATATTTAGTATAAAAACCAAATAAACCGATTGCCCGCAGTAAATCGCGGGTTAAAACCTAGTTATCATAATTTGCATTGACTTGTTTTTCAACAATTTAGATTGAATCATATGAAATAATAATGAACAAACTAATTCAATGGCTTGTTTAAAAACAAGGAACCGAATATCTTACTATAAAAAAATAATCTTACGGGAGTATTCTAGACAGCCTATGCATAGATAAGACTAACTAATTCATCATACTTATCAATTAAAAAAAAAATATGATAAGTAAAATCATTTTTAAAAATTACATATAATTAATTAAAGAAGAATGTAAATACTTAACTTTTATAGAACCAATTATTTTTGGGAACTTTACTTGGATAGTTAGAATTAGGTGTATTCACCAAAATCATACATAACATTTTTAGGCCTTTTTCGATATACCCATCGTGCCCCTACTAAACGTTATAGGATAAAACGTAATTACAAGGAATACAACTGTCACGTCAGAAATCGCTGACGTGGATTAATGAACTCAGCCGTAAGACGATACAACGGCAGTTACGGCTGAGTTACGATATGTTGCGGCTGACTTACGACAAAAATATATGAGTTATGAAAAAATAACGGAATTATGAGTAAACCGAGCCTACGTTACGACTGATTTATAAAATTTGTCTGAGTTATGAGATAACCAGCATACGTTACGACTAAGTTAATGAAATTTGTCTGATTTATAAGAATATCGAGCATAACCCAGACAACGTTATTGCTGAGTTATTAGAAAACGGCTGAATTATTTCCTCAACACGACTGAGTTATCTTTTTCCGGCTGGATGGATTATCAAAGACGGCTTAGTTATGGGATGTCATTACGGCTGAGTAATTTTTGAGTGTCATAAATCAGCCGCAAAGAGCTGGATTAACCGATAACTCAGCCTTGTTACAGCTGACTTAGTTGCAAAAGGAAATTATTATAATAGCATGCAATTAAAGCCGAGTTAATAAACGATACGGCTGAGTTATTGATTGTTAGTTGAGTTACGACTCTAAACGGCTGAGTTAACTTGGCGTTTTTTTTTATTACTGTAATAGTATTCATGTTGCGACAAACTTATAGTTTCTGTTTGATGGCTGATTTATTTAGGCAAATTTACATGTTCGTATGGTGGCTTACTTGCCACTTCATCAATTAAAAAATAACTTCGGATGCAACATTCCATGTCATCATCATCAAAGGACAAAAAAAGGGCCAAATTTTTACCAACTCGTCTTCTTCACCTGAGTTTTTCATATCACCGGAACTTTTAATTCCTCATCGTCTTTCTCATTCTTCTTCAATTTCTTTCATCATTCTTCCGATATGGTTGATCCGGTTCCGGTTATTGGGTATAAAAGCACAAATACATATTTAACACCGATGAAAGAGGGTGTAGAGTTGTGGAGATAGATACGGAAACAACGCATGACAAACTTTTGATTTGTGCTTGATGATAAAGGTAGACGGAATGTTGTGTCTCTTATTGTTTCACGGCAGATTTACATATCACGGCTGAGTTATATGCTTAAGGAAAGACGAAATGTTCGGTCAATTTACATGTCACGGCTGAGTTATATGTTCCAAGGAAGACAAAAGATTCGGTAAAATTACATTACGGCTGAGTTATATGCTTAAGGGAAGTTTCGGTCAATTTACATGTCATGGCTGAGTTATATGTTCCAGGGAAGACGAAAGGTTTGGTAAAATTACATTACGGCTGAATTATATGCTTAAGGCAAGACGAAAGATAGGTGTAAATTATATGTTACGACTGAATTATATGCTTCAGGAAAGACGAAAGGTTTGGTAAATTACATGTCACGGCTGAGTTATCATTCAGGGAAGACGAAAGGTTGTCTAAAGTATATGTTACAGCTTAGTTACATCACGTTACGACTGAGTTACATCACTTTACGACTGATTTATAATATAGATCGGAAAGCAACATTTTTTTAGGGAAGACAATATAAAATTTGTTGGTCAAATAAAAACAATCAAATTAAGAAACTTAAGAATATGTTAGAGGGATACATAGGAGGAAGACTAAACCGTATGAATCAAAACATAGATAGAAGTAGAAATATCGCCAAATAGATCGATTGAGAGGAAAACTAAACGAGACATGTAAAATCAAAGTAAAAGAGTAGCTATCCTTGATTTCAACTCAAACCTGTAACGAATCATGTTAAATTACATAGATCTCTTTGATTTGAGTTTTGATTTTTGATGACTTTTGATTTGACGAAGCTTTTGATTTGGGACCCTATGACAAACGTTGTGGGTGTAAGGTCTAGGAAGATCTAGCTCAATACCCAAGTTAGTTGGAGATTATTAGATCTAAAAGCATTTTTTGGATTTGGAGACAAAAAAAAAAGAGAAAAGGGGAAATAAAGTGAGTTTGAAGATTGTGATATTGGTGATATGTGTTAATGACATGGATAATCAATTTTTTTATTTATTATTTTTACTTAAAAATAAATTAAAAATTTATTAATTAAAAAAACTAATTAAGGGTGTTAATTGTAATTATACAAATGCTCAAAACATATGAGTAATTGAAAAAATGTATTATATTTTAGAAATAAAAATACTTTTTTATGCTATCGAAGTAATTAATTCATTATTTTCGGTTATAACATAAGTAATTATTTCAGTAAAAAGAACTGTGCAAATTTTTGCTTCATTTTTGAAAACGAAAAATATTTGACAGTTAGAAAGAGGCATAGAAAGCTGATAAATCTTCAACTTTGAGTACTAAACTAGAAAATAAGAAGGTTTTCATAGAGGATGTTTCCCAAAACCTGGAAGCCGATAAATTTATCACGAACAAACACTTAAATAGAAGTGGTAAGTTGTAGAGCTGAACTTAGAAGAGTGTGGAGTCATGTGAATTCATACCGTTGGAAATAACGGTTTTGCTCAATCAGAGTGTTTGAGCCATTCGTGACAAGTTTTGGTGGGTAGGCCTTTATGGTTGTTGTGTTGTTTGGCTCCATAATCATCAACATTTTTCGATAGTTCTCTTAAATGGTTAAATTTTCTATGCATCTTCAAGATGATGTCTTCTTGTTGAGTGAATTCTTCGATAGATAACTACGCTTGATTTTGGTACAATCCAGGTCGGTCTTTACGTTGATCCGACTGATTGGCTGGATCAATTTGGATTCCACCTGATTAGTTAAGTCCTGGTTCGCTTGGTTTCTTACTCGTCAACTTATTTATGTGTTTTGCTTGATGTCAATATCAAGGGAAAAAAAAGTGAATTAGTTTCCTAATTACACTAACTTTTTATTCTAATGTATAATTTTAGTTTCTATTTAACAGTAATTTTAGATCTCATAACTTAAAAAAAAAAAAAAAAATCTAAAAGACCTCAAAACTCCTCTTATCCTTAATTTTACAATATATAAAATTTAAGTGTTCTTCAGCTTTTTTTCTTAGAAAAAGGTCATAAGCCAAAGTTTTCATTTCTTCAAATGGGTCTGCCTTTATATACAAAAGTTAGCAGCCCTTAAATTCATTACAAGTTACATTACACATAATCTAATAGAAAGTGTCATAGAGGAAAAACCAAAAAAGACATTCAGTGACACTACGTACCAATAAAAGAAAATACAAGGCCCAACCTTAAGCCTTAATACGTGGGCTCAATATAAAGGCAGATGCGCTTGAAAATAATTCTACAATAATTATTTTTTTTATAAATAACTCTTTCTTTCCAAGCATTTTGTTTTGGGTTTTGTGCAAAATAATCTAAGAGTCGTCCATTTTTGCAACTTTACCTTTCATGTACAAACAATAGAAAATAATCCTATGAAATCCAAAATAATACACAATGTAGTCTTTTATTGTTATTGTCAAATATCTAAATTCTGATAAATTATATATATCCAATCAAATCCCTCAAGATGAAGAGTTCAACTATATCTTTAAAATTTTCAAAAATAAATGTATATGATCATGAAAACGTTTACAATATATGTAAAATTGCAAAAATGAGCTATATTGCGTATTATTTTAGATTTCATAGGATTAGTTTGCATTTTTTGGACGTGGAGGGTAAAGTTGAAAAATGGGCGTCTTTAAGGGTTCTTTGCACAAAACCCATTTTTTCTTCCAAATAATTTTAAATATGATAACGAAAGTTTTGCGAAATTAAAATATCTTTTCTTATCTAATAAAGTAATGTTACCTCTAAACACAAGCTACTACAAGCTGATAAGTGGCTTATGATATGTGTCTATTGTCATATGGATCCAAATTCAATGTGTTTATTAGTAAATAAAACAAATTTGTGATTAAATTTAAAATGATTAGAAATAGATAAAATATAGGAAATAAAACAAATTTGGATTAAAATTCAAAATGATTAGAAAACTAAAAAATATAGGAAACAACAACATTATAATTAGCACATTTGTTTTCCGAATAATTCTGATAGACAATAAAATTCCTTTTGTTTTTTCCTGATTTTCTGATAAAATAATTAAAATTATAAAAGTTTTTTTTTAATGACATGTGACATATTTTCCTATGATTAGTTTCTCCTTTTTCTATTACTAACATTATTATTAACTTATTGTAGTATCATTTTAATAAATAAATTTTAATTGTTGTAGTTTCTCTAAAAACAAGCATTGAGAAGTTGAGATGTGACATCTCTGCTTTCCATATGTATCTTTTCTCTTAAACTTCAATTAAATTTCATTTTATTAAATAAATATCTAAACATAGCAAAAAGAGAAAAATATATTAGAGATTTACTTTGTATTTTTATTTAAGTTCTTTTTTATAATTTCAAGTATATGATTAACATCAAATTATTTTACGGTAACCTCATTTTTTTAAACATCATGTTTATTGTTTTGAAAAAACGTAATTGACCGTATCTTAACTCTTTAAATACAACTAGGGAGGAGACCCTCGCGTTGCAAAGGGTGGTTTGCTTTGGGTTTGGTTAGTCTGTAATTGTAACTTCTAATCTTTTACTAATCTTTGATTAAAGGGGGGATACCTTAGTCATTTGCTAATCTTGTAGAGCTGGAGAAGTGTAAGATTTTATTTTTATTAAATTCGCATATTATTTAGTTTTCTCTTTTGATTTCTACATTATTGTAATCTGTGTATAGTTTTACATTATTTTTTCATGTCGCTACCAGTTATATAAACGATTTGGACGTTACCGGTCGGATGCCAAAAATTATAGGACAATGGACCAAACTAACTATCACTAAGCAATGCATTTGTTACATTAGTCTTGTTTAATTTATAGAGTTATATATATCTAAGCAATGCATTTGTTACATTAGTCTTGTTTTTATAGAGTTATATATATCTAAGCAATGCATTTGTTACATTAGTCTTGTTTTTATAGAGTTATATATATCTAAGCAATGCATTTGTTATATTAGTCTTGTTTTTATATGTGTAGATTTTAAATTAAAAATACAATGGAAATTTTTCTCTTTCTCACTAAGCGGTTGCTGCAAAGGATCGCGAAGAACAAAGACTAACAACGAAGTGGTTACACATCGTTACCGTTGTTAATTTAGGCCCAATATGAACCGGTCCATTCGTTTTTTTCTCTGTTTTGTCTCTGCTAAAACCTTAGAGACTACTCTTTTGTTTTGCGTTGATTTCACTTTTCAACGCCTCTTCGCGAAAAAGCCAAAACTTATGGAAGAAGCGAAAGCACAGCGAGATGGTAGCTCCACCACAGGTGAAAAAAGCGATGTGTCCGGAAAGACCCAAAATGACCATTTTGGGATGGGAAGATAAGAGTGAAGAAAGCTAAAGCTTTGACTTCATCTGGATTCAAGAGTAAAGAGGAGGTTTGGTTACTTGTTCTCGTCGAATCAATTTGAGGTTGATTTTTTTTTTAAAATTGTTTTTTTTTTTTGTTTTGATTTCATTTTAGGGTTTGAAATTGATTTTGTTTTTGGGTGTTTTGTGTGAAGATATCGGAGTTTGATGTTGAAAATGGTTTCACTTCTACCACACTGTAAGAAGGACAATAAAGTTGAATGTAAGAGTAGCAAAGGCGCGACTTTGAATGACGTCATTGAACTTAAAGGATATAATTCATGTTTGTTCTTTGAGGTAAAGTTTCCATCTTTATTTACTTACTTATCTCTAGGCTTAGCTTTTCTTCCATGTAATAAAAGATAATCAAATTTGTTCATTTAGTTTGGAGTGTATCAATGGAAGCTGTTTACGACTGAAACCTCAGAAATATGTGATTATAATACTCAATGGAAGCTTATTTATATGCATATTGATAGAAATGGATAATCTTTCACTCTATTGGTTGATTTGTGTTAATTTAGTATTTGTTCCGTGTTATCAAAATTTGATAGTTATCCAAAGTGTTAGGATTTTGTTTGTTATTACAATACTCATAGGAAGCTTAAGTATATGTATATTGATGTAAATGTACAATCTTTGAATGTATTGGTTTATTGTATTTCTTTCCGTTTCCATCTTCATTGTATGAAACATAAAGATCTTTAAATGTGGATGGTCAAGTCCCCTAATGGATCATCAATGAAGTTTTGGGTTAACAAAACACTATAGAAAAGCACCATTTTAGTTTACTCATACATACTTTAATCAATTTGATTTGTCCTTAGCATTCATTGGGTTGTCCTCCTTTGTTGTTTTGGAAAGTTGTCTTTAATAAATTACTATTGTTTTGCAAATTATTCCTTACTTGTTTTGTTCATATTTTGATTTCTTTCTACATAAATAATTTTTGGTTGATTGATGGTTAACAATATTAATAATACGTTGAAAGTACTCTATGCTTAGAAAGGTAATATAAGATTCTTACAACAACAAGGGAAGACAAATATTAAAGCAAAAGAAATAAGAGAAATAACTTTGTTTTGAGTCTTTGTGATAGTTCTCTTGATGTTATACCATAAAAATAAACTTAAACAAGAAATAAACACACATGCATATAGCAAATCAAAATCCTCCCAGGCACTCCTCCAGAGGAATTTTTGAAACATGCTATTATCCGGATCTCCTTAGCTTTCCCTCCTTTATCCGTTGGTCCCCTTCAAAAATCACGGCAAAATCTAGAGGATCCTTCCTTCTGCTGGGATGATGTTCATCAATGTTCTTCAACAAACTTTGATCCGCCTTGCTCAACCTGCATTAAAGTCACAAGATCTCCTCACTCAATGTTGGTAACCATCCCTGTTTACTAACCAAAACATATTTAAATCTTTCAATCCCTGTTTTTAAACTCTGTTTCAAATCTGTTCCTACCCGCCCCTATATAACCTCAAACTGAGTTTCTCTACAAACCATTATTACTCGCTACAATGGAGAACCGCATACCATATCACCAAAAAGGCAAAGAATTGAGAGAGGTTACTCACCCCTTCCCCGTAAAAGAATCGAGCCCCAAATCTAGATACCTCAGATCTTGTTGAGGAGAATGCTCTAACCCTAATAGGGCGCTTAACCAACCAATCTGGACAAAGACTTTGGGCTTTATTCTTGTTTCTCTCTAATCCTTGGACTCTTAAAGGTAAAGCCATTGGATCAGATCTAGGACAAGGAGTCTTTCAACTCAAGTTCGACTTCCGTGAGGATCTCCAACAGGTCGTTGATAACAGACCATACCATTTTGACCAATGGATGGTGATTTTGCAGAAATGGGAACCAATTATCTCACCCTCATTCCCCTCTCTGATCTCTTTCTGGATTGAACTCCAAGGCCTCCCTAAGCATTTTTGGAAGCCGAAAATGCTACAAGCCATAAGAGAGGAACTTGGTGAAGTTATGACAAAGGAAATAACCTCTTCTTCTGTCAAAATAAAAGTCCTCCTAGACGGCCTGCAACCCCTAATCAAGGAGACAATTGTTGACTTCCCTAATGGGGGTGAAGCTGTGGTCTACTTAGACTACAAAAATCTGAAGAATCACTGTCTACATTGTCAAAGATTATCACATGAGAAGAAAAACTGTCCTAGAGTGCAGTCGGCCCCTGTAAGCACCAAAACATCCAACCCTTTACCTGTTGCTTCTCTACCAGTGTCACAGTCCAACTCAAGAAACTACTACACTCCAGCTGACAACTTTGTAGCCCCAAAGTCTCCCCTCACACTCTGGACGGAGAATCCACCCTCACCAAGTGGCCAACTCTAATAAAAGGAAAGCGTCTCCTCGGGATGACAGGTCTCATTCAATCTCAGAAACCAGATTCCCTGGGTCAGGGAGGACTGAACATAGATTAAATGCGGGAAGATACAATGAAGGTACAAGAAGCTCTCACATCGCTTCACCTCAACTCACCAGGAGGGAACCAAGACTGTCAACTCACCAAAATCTCCAATGGAGAGAAAAATCAAACTCCTCAACGGGTTTTCAGGCAGCAACTTCTGACTCTTCCAGAGCGAGGAGACCACCTCTAGAGAGAAATTTACCAAGTTCTGATCCCCCTACTCCTCCTCCTTTAGAGGAAACTGAGTTACAAAGCGGCCTCTTCTCCCTGAACCCATTGACCCCTCTGCACCCCTCCCTATAAGGGACCAGGTCTTGACTGAGCTGCAGGACGTCACTATTCAATATATTTATTGCCCTGATCCAGACGAAAGTGCGGCCAGAAAAATCAGAGTTGCCTAGAGTGAATCACTAAACATGATGGAAACCACAGCAGACGGCATTGTCACAGCTGCATCAAAGCTTCTTGCCTCTACCAGTAACTTGGCAGCTATTTCTCATGATGACCTCCAGTCCTCACCCTGCATTCCGGCTGAGGTTCCATCAACACAGCTTACTGCACCCATCAAAAGAGGACGAGGCAGACCTCCTATTCAAAAACAAGTTCAAAGATCTGCTAAAAAGCTTTTGGACTCAAAATCATAGAAGAGAAACTTCGCTCAAGGTTCTCCTAAGAAGCACCATGAACCAAAAACCAACCAAAAGTCAGGCCACTCCAAGTCAAAGTAGAGCACCTCTACCAGAACTTCTTCATCTGACCCTCTATAGACTACTAATGGACCTTCCTCCTCCTCTAACCCAAAAATCAAATTAATCCCTGCAAGTAGGAAAAAGAAGACGGATTTTCTGAGTCTGCCAACCTCGCTTCTTTAAAAATGGTGAGCTGGAACTGTTGTGGGTTGGGGAACCCCATGACAGTCCACATAATATTGGGAATCCGTAAATCGGTTTTCCCTGACGTGTTCTTTCTCATGGAGATGAAAAACACCTCTCATAATGTACTCCAACTGCTCCATGACCTTGATTACTCTACTCACCATCTTGAACCACCTCATTCCCAAGGAGCTGGTGGGTTAGCCCTGTTCTGGAAAAATAGTGTGAAAGTTGAAATTATCTCATCATGTCAACACTACATAGACACAAAGATCAAAGCTAAGGGTCAATCATTTTTCTCAACCTTTCTATATGGGAAACCAGATTGAACAAAGAGAGTTGCAGTCTGGTTTCAATTACAAGAACTGGCTAGTTCTAGGGATTCTCCATGGATCCTCACTAGTGACTTCAATGACATCATCCACAGCTCTGAGAAAGTTGGAGGACCCCCAAGACCTGAAGGATCCTTTTCAGACTTGCATGTGATCTATATGATTTAAAACATACTGGCAATTACCTATCTTGGAGAGGGCAACGACACACTCGCCTAGTTAGGTGCAGGCTTGATAGGGTAATGGCAAACAATGACTAGATTTTGGCATATCCTTTAGGTCGCAGCGAGTATCTCCGGGTTGAGGGTTCTGATCACCGTCCTCTTGTCATCTCCTTTGACCCGAAAAAGAAGAGAAAAAAGGTTATCTTCAGATATGACCGACGCTTAAAGGATATCAGTGAAATCAAAGACATTGTGTTGGAGACTTGGACCTCAACTCGATCTGCGTCTGTGGACCAAAGATTACTGTCCTGCAGGCTAGCTAACATTACTTGGAGTAAAAACCAACATCTCAATAGTCAAAAAGAGATCCTCACCTTAAGGGATCAGCTAGAAGAGGCAATGACTAGTAATACAACTCCCCAAGAAGAGATTGATCTGATAAATAAAAATTTGTTATTGGCTTACCAAAAAGAAGAAGCTTTCTGAAAACAAAGAAGCCGCAATCTCTGGCTTGCTCTTGGTGACAAAAACACTGGCTTCTTCCATGCCGCTGCAAAAGGAAGAAGAGCTCTGAATAACATTTATGTTATTGAATCTAGTGCCGATTGTTTTAAAAAATGTGCCCGTTTTAACAATAATTCTTTCTATTATATTGGCTTGTCGAAATAAAATATTGGTGTGTCGTTCATTTTTTATGCAAATAAATGCCAATAAACATATGAAAACGTTTTTAAGATTTTGGAAGTATGTAAGCCGTCGTATTTATTAAATAAACTATTAACAGAATTAAATTTTAAACTCAAAATCCTATTAAATGTACCATTACATAACAAATAAATAAATAGTAAATTCATTCAAAATTTAACCAAAAACTAATGTTGCTATTTGCCATATGGTGCAAAAACTTTTATTTAATGTAAATCTGTAATTATTTAATACATACATTTGAGTGTAATTTAGATAAATATTTGTGAAAACTTTGACCATTCTCTTAAAATTTGATCTTCTATAAATTTGTCAAGAAACCAAAACTATATATTATAATATTTGATTTGGTTCATATAATCATCTTTCTCAAGTTCATAGAGTTTAAAATTGTTTTGAGTTTTATTAATTTAAACAGTTTTTAATTGCTAAGAGTGTCAATGCTTGGATATAAGTATATAACTCTAAAGGCATTTCATTTGTAACGAACTTTTTTCGGTTAGAGAAAGCAAGTGGGAATAAAAAGGATACGCTCTTTCTCTCCCATGCACGGAGTCCCAAAATAACTAAAGACAGCTAATGGTTTAAAAAAAAAATAGATCCAAAAACTCTTTTTAGCAATTTTAGGAAAGAATTACCTCTCCCCGGTCTGGAACCATCTTCTTTGCGGCACTGTTCCAATGTCTTTCTTCCTACTGTTGGACTTCTATTCTCTCTTTACTCCCTCTCGGCTCTGCTTTTTTCTCTGTTTCGGATTTCTGTCTCAGGAGTTCAATTCCTAAATGAGAACCATAGGCTCTTTGTTTTCTTTTGAAGATAATTCCTGCATAAGCAGTGCTTGCGTTCTAATCATTCTAGCTTCAAGCTAAGTCGATTTTCTTGCTTTCTGTTTCTTTGCTTTCTTCTGACAATGTTAAAGAGAGAAAGACCAAGCTGGTTCAATGTCAAATAGACAAAGACCAATGCACAATACTTTGAAGACGATGACCTTTTGGGGGAAGAACTTCAGGATTGTCTACCGGAGTGCACGATTGAGTTGTGTAAAGGGTCGCTAGATCTGACACTGTCGTCGATTTCGGTCGCGATTCCGGTGGTGAACTATTAGGCTGTGAAAGCTCAGCAGGCTTCTCAGATTATTACTACTACGGTTCCTCCAACAAGCGCCTCTGTCTCGACTGGATCGTCAAAAAAGGAGCCCAAAGAGCCGAAGAAGAAAAGAACTGAGGCTCATTCACGCAAGGCCCAAATCAATTTGGGCCTTCTAATTAATCTAGTTACAACGAAGTTTCATCACTTGAAAGGAAGGTCCCCAAGTAAGAGGTTGGCAAATAAGTCCGGCTCACTAAAGCGGGGGTCTTCTAGACGGGCTGATTTGGCTTCTCGTAATGGAGCTTTCTTGGTTACAAAGACCAAAGTTTCTGGTTCGTTTGTTACGCTGGGGTCACCTATTCCCCCCCATACTAACCCATGAGGATCTTAGCATGGAATTGCCAAGGGATGGGTGCAAAAACTACAACCCGTCGACGGGAAGACATGTGTCGTATGTACTCCTTGCGCACCTTCATGATCTACAGGTGTCGTTAGGGTTTTATTGTTTACAAATGATAACAATGTATTTTAATCATTTTAGGCATGTATTTATCATCATTTAGCTTAGTTATCACTCATTGTTTCATATCATTTTGCATCACATTTAGCTTATTTTGCACACTTAGGTATTTAGGATCATCTTGCATACATATTGCATGTTTTGGTGTGTTTTCAGGTGCAGAAGGAGCTTAAAAGGATTCTACTCGACCCTCTACTTTATCCAACCAGAAGGGAAGCAGCAGAGCATTCTACTCGACCCATTCACTCGATCCAGGCAGCCACAGAGGAGGCAGCAATTCACTCGACTCACTTACTCGATCAAGGCAGCCTCAGAAGAAGCAGCAGATCGATCTACTCGTCCCTCCTACTCGATCCTCTACTCGAACCATTTACTCGACCAAGGGTGACCGACTCTACCAGACTTGTCGATCTATCAAAGCGTCTTTGGATCCTCCTCATTCCCCACTCAACAAGACATTTGACCATACAGATAAGAGAGGAAGAAACATCTTCCCTCTTTACTCGATCCCCAAGATCGAGCACTCGCCCAAACCGCCTCAAGTCTCTTGTCTTCTAGTGAATCTAGGGTTTTCAACATTTTATTATAAATAGATCACTTTGGGATTTGTCCAAAGGATCTAGCTTTTATCCTTTAGTTTTTCTTTGTGTTCTTGAATCTTCAAAACTTAATTACTCTTAATCTATTTTGTTTTTGCATTTAGTTCTTGGAGTAAAGTTGTCTAGTTTTTTGTTTAGATCTACATTTTGATATGATGTCAGTAATTTCTGGGTTTGTGTTCTTAGTTATGTTGCTTGAGTAGTGATTAGGGTTCTTGAGGATAGATTATATTAGGGTAATCTCTAGGTTAGTTAGGTGGTTAAGATTAGGTTAGATATCTTCTGGATTCGTTGGCCCCTATGCGGTTTTCGCTGGCTAATGTGGAGATTCGACCATAGACGTCCAGCGTCCAAAAGACGTTCAAATGGATGTCTGATCTACGAATTCCAGAGATTTATAGACTTGACCAAAGGATTGGCTAGTCTGTTTATTGGCTTTGGTAGATTGTTGCTTAAACCATGCTATGCTATGTTTCATCAACGAGAGTTGAGATTAGGAAGTGGTCGAGTTATGTTGGTCTCTGTTACGCGAGTGGATTGACCCAGTTTTTGAATCTATTGTCTAGGGTATCTACCTTTCACCTGTTAGCCACCTGATGAACCCTAGAGTTGCCCT
Source organism: Arabidopsis thaliana (assembly GCF_000001735.4). Taxonomy (NCBI): domain Eukaryota; kingdom Viridiplantae; phylum Streptophyta; class Magnoliopsida; order Brassicales; family Brassicaceae; genus Arabidopsis; species Arabidopsis thaliana. The sequence goes on along the minus strand of NC_003071.7, from coordinate 2,721,682 downwards.
TATCAATAAATCCATCCTTAGGACTTCTATTCTTCTTAGATTTATTTGTATTCACCCCCTGATTGCACTTTTATTTACCTATTATTTGTATCCCCTGTTGATTGCATTTTAGTTCTTAATATTGTCATCTGTTGGTTATACTTGACCCAATGATCGAGTAGGGCTTTTAAAGTTCTTATTTTTGTTGTTCGAATCCTGACCTAGGATTGTTACTAGAAATCAACCATCTCTATAATCTGGCTTCACTTAGTTGCTTCTGTAAACATCTTGATTGCTAGCAATAACAGTGGATTGGATTGACACTCCCTATAGCTGCATCGACATGTTAGTGTTTAAGGGAAATTGAATTGAACCTCACTTCAGCATATAAGTAGGCGTAAAAACCTACTTATCAACAAACTGTTGAACCTATAGGTAACAGTGGTGGTCTTGCTCTTTTGTATTTTCGAAACTATCCGGTTAAGTTTATCTTTGTATGCGATCGTTTGATTGATATTGAAACGATTATAGATGCAAACCGCGTTTTTATTACCTTTATTTATGGGGATTCGGTAGTTCAATACCGATAATTTGTTAGGGAGCGTTTAACTCGTATTGGTATTGCTCGGTCTGAGCCATGGTTTATGATTGGTGACTTCAATGAGATCATTGGATATCATGAAAAAAGAGGAGGAAAGCGGAGATCTGAATCCTCCTTTCTCCCCTTCCGATGTATGATCAAAAATTGTGGGTTGATTGATTTCCCCTCTATAGGGAGTTTATTTTCTTGGATAGGAAAAAAGAGTTGTGGATCGGCTAGCTGAAAACGACGTGACATTATTAAATGTCGTTTAGACAGAGGTATGGAAAATGAAGAATGGCATAGCATCTTTTCCCACAAAATGTGGACACTACAAGAAAACAGGCGATTAACGACCTACAAGTCAGTCGTTTCGTAGTCGTAAATAATGATAATACGACTAATCCGCGACTAATAACTGTAGTCATTAATCCATAGTCGCTAAGTATAGTAGTCGTTAATTAGTCGTTGGTCAACGACAATAATACGACAACCGACTAAACAGTAAATGTTCGTCGTTACGTAGTCGTACTAAATCGGCGACTAATTGACGACCATCTTACGATTAGTCGTACTGTACAGAGCGTGTGAGGACATGGAGTCGTTTAGTAGTCGTTAATAGTGTACGACGACTTTACGACTATGTTGCGATTAAATATTCTAAACCCTGGATATGTTTCCAGTTGTCGTAAAATAGTCGTAAACTTTTGTACGACGAATCGACGACTGTTTGACGATTAAATGTACTTTACCAAGGATTTGAAACTTTTAGTCATAACATAGTCGTATAAGTATATACGACTATTGGACGTCTGTTTTACGATAAGATTATGACTTATATTTTTAGTCTTATAATTGTCGTAAAGTTATGTGACTAATTGACGACTATTAATGGACTAAATTGCTACTTATTTACTACTTTTTTTGCGACTAATAGTTTGGTCCGAATAAGGATTTGGTCATCAATTGTTGGGTTTCTTGTTTGTTGTTTAAAGTCATCGATTGTTCTTGTTTGTTATTTGATATGCTATAAAATATGAAAAGACACTACTCATATATTGAAAATCAAGTTCAAAACATAAAATTATCTTGTTTCTACATACAACTTATTGAAAGATACAACTAGTGTTTGGAAACCTAAAATCTATGGATCATTAGATGGTGGAGTAATTGGGATACGCTCTGTGGATGTGGAAGAGTGTGTGGCAATGAAGTCCAAGAACTGCGGATCGGTTTGGCGGAGATACTTCTCGACTAAGGACAAGTGTTCGAGCTTGTCCTTTTGCTCAGTTGTGACTCGGGCTGACTCCGCTTCTCGGGCAGCAATCTCAGCATCTCGCTTCTCGTTATATGCAGCCTGTTCTTCAATTTGCCGCTGAGCTTCCTGCAGCCGTTCTTCTAAAGCTTTAAAGGTTGAGTCTCCGGGGAGTTGGCGGTTGGCACTGCCTAGAGTTTCTTTAAGACAGCCAAGTCCATAAGGATTGTATCTTGCAACCCTTTCTGTGGACTACAAGAAAGAGAGAGGAAGATAATTAGTGACAGATCCTAAATGTCTCTAAGACTCTGAAAAAGACAAAGAACATCTTACCTCGTGAAATATGGCTGTATACTCATCTAGTGTGAGATCCCGAGGACGTGAAGAGCCATCAGACACAGCAGAAGCAGCCGCCTCTAGTTCAAACAACTTCTCTCTCACATTCTGCTCATACGCCAGAGCAATTTTCTCTGCCTTCTGATCAACATAAGTCCCATCCGACTTAGTGTGTGTCTGGATGAACACCTCACCAAGAGGGACATGTCTTCCCATTTTTTCTTCCTGCAAACACAGATCACAATCTTCATTACTATCAACAGACTAAACATCACACACAGTTAAACGAACATCACTAAAACACATGGGAAGATTGCAGAAACACTTACCAATTCATCTTGGATTTCTTGGAAAGACTTTGGCCCAGAGTAGTGGACGTGAGGACCGAGACCGTTACGGTCAGAGAGACGAGCTTTGGAATAGGTCTTACTCCTTTTGTGTGCTTCTTCTGTGTCCCAGTAAGCACACATTGTTCCCCACAGAGTTTCTCCAATCCATGGAGGCTGCTCTCGAGTTCTCCTTGTGGTGCTAACCATGTCCTTCAATCGCCTCTTAACGATCTCATTGAAGTAGTATTGGACTGTCCCTGTTATTAAGGGATCCTAGTGGTGAGTTTTCTACAAAAAAAGTGTGAAGTTAGTGAACACTTGACAGATTAAATAGTAAAGTCTAAAGAAAGTTGGAGAAATACAAGAAGCTTACCGCAAATTCTAAAAACAATCTTTCTCTTTTATCCAATGGCACACAGGACCAATTATAGTAGGGAGCATTGAACTTTTGAGTAAAAACCCGTGTGATCTTTCTAACCAATTTAGATCCTCTGTCGCGAGTAAACCTCCAAACACATGCAACACAGACAGAAGTAAACATGTTTAAAATCCAAAACACTACAACTATAGTAGACTATATAACTGAACAAAGGCAGATTCTACAAAGATTCTAGACAAGTATAAGCCGACAAGATCACACACAAAACACAATAGTCAACATAACAAGATCACAGACAGTAAAGAACTTAACACGATTCTAGACAAGTATAGAACAAAGGCAGATCCTCAATGTCTAAGCCGAAAACATGCTAAGTTCAACAATCAAAAAATGTTCCACAATAGTTCATGATTCACAACAGAACACAATAGTCAACATAACAAGATCACACACATTAAAGAACTTAACAAGATTCTAGACAAGAATAGAACAAAGACAGATCCTCAATGTCAAAGCCGAAAACATGCTAAGTTCAACAATCAACAAATATTCCACAATTATATTCATGATTCACAACAGAACACAATAAAGAACTTAACAAGATTCTAGACAAGTATAGAACAAAGACAGATCCTCAATGTCAAAGCCGAAAACATGCTAAGTTCAACAATCAACAAATGTTCCACAATTATGTTCATGATTCACAACAGAACACAATAAAGAACTTAACAAGAGTAGACACAGTGAAGAACTTAACAAGATCACACACGAGTTTAGAACAAAAGCAGATTCTACTATGTTACACAAACCATAACAAACATCCAATTCCAACAACCATCATTCACAACTATGTTCCACAACAAGCCATTCTACAAAACATACAACAGTTACACAACACAGGCTAAGAACACGAGAATAAAATAGAGGAAGAGAACATACCACTCGGTTTTTGGTTTGGGAATCGGAGACAAGACACAACACCATTGCTCCCTGTTTGGCACGGAGAGTGTCGCTTGCAGAGCCACCGCCGAGTCTTCTTGTAGCTCCGGCAACATCCCAAGAACTTCCTCTTGGAAGTTGTTCCCTTGAGACGACGCGTGGCTGTTTGTTGGAGCGTCAGAATCTGGCGACTGAGGAGGATCTTGCTGAGCTGGCGCTGTTGGCGGCGGATTGTAGTGGACCTCTTCAGATAGAGGCGGAGGAGCTTGATGTTGTGGTTGAGTCGTTGAGTTTTGGAACAGTTGCAGAGGCGGAGGATAGTTGCGGACGTGGGGGGCAGACGTTGAAGGGCCATGTTGTTAAGCCGGCTCCGTCGCAGGAACTTGAACCGCCGGCGCCGGAGTGAAGTTGTATTGGGGAGGCAGATTAGCAGGTCTTGATCCGCCGGCGCCGTCTCTTTGAGTGACGTTCGGCGTCGTCTTACGCTTTCGGGAGCCACCTCGACCGGCGATAGGCATGATAGTCGACTGAGAAGATTGAAGAGAAGAAGAAGAAGACGACGAAGCAGATCGAAGAGGTTGAAGGTGGGAGATCGAAGAAGATCGATCGATCTTAGCAGAAGAAGAAGAAGATCGATCTTAGAAGGAGAAATGATCGAGAATTGGGGATTAGGGTTTGAGAGATGAAGAAGCTCGATAATTGGGATTAGGGTTTGAGAGATGAAGTAGATCGAGAATTGGGATTAGGGTTTGAGAGATGAAGAAGAGCGAGAATTGGGGATTAGGATTAGGGTTTGAGAGATGAAGAACTTCGAGAATTGGGGATGAGGGTTTTCGAGATGAAGAAGAAGAAGAAGAGGAAGTTGGATCGAAGAGAAATGGCGAAATGTTTGGCTTGAAGAGAAATGACTCGATTTAGGGTTTTCAACACTATAATAGTCGCATAATAGTCGCCTATAATAATGGGTTTGGGCCGCGTAATTTGAAACCCCACAAAACAAACTTGTGTCGGTATTTATTCGCATTATGGACGCCTATAATAATGGGTTTGGGCTTCGAAATTTAAAAGCCCCAACATATCAAACATGTGTCGCATAATGGTCGTCGCTTTGTCGCCGTTTTTAATGGGTTTGGACTTCAACATTTAGAAGCCCAATAAATCTTATTTTGGTCGCCCATTAGTCGCATAATAGTCACTTGTTAAATTGATATAATTATAAATGTGAAAGAAATATGCATATATCATATAAAAGTTCAATGATATTATGAAACAAAATTCATTCTAATATTTATTCAAATAATTATACATATATTCACACAGTTATACATCTTCATCTTCTACTTCATCTTCGTCCGAGGACGATAAATTACATCGGAATTCGTCTTCTGGTTCAGCATCCCCGACATCGTAATCAAGGATTATTGGGTTTAAGTTGGCTACCGGAGTTTCAAGTACAAGATCTTCAATTGTAGTGAGCAAAACATCATCATCATTTTCTGTTTGCAAAAGAGTTGAATCATTGTTTTTATATTCTCCAGAAATGTTTCCCCTCGGATTGACTTTTAGAACATTGAGCCAAATGTTCTTTGGTTTCTTCGTATATGGATTCGGAATATAACAAACTTGATCTGCTTGAGATCATGTATACATATATCAAACAAGTTTATTAATAATTAACAAAGAAACGTATTTTGGACTTCAGAATTACGTACCAAGAATAAATGGCTCGTATTTATTGTATTTCCTCGTAGATAGAACGTCTACAACGCCACCATGGCTTCGTCGAGTGCCTCTCCCGATCTTTGGGTCATACCACTTATACTTACAAAGTGTGATCCTCAAATTGACGACACCCTCATACTCGAGTTCTATAATATCAGTTAAGGTACTGTAGAAATCCGCTTCCTTAGATGAATCAGCGTAATTTTCACCTTTAACACAGAGCCCATAGTTACATGTCTTTCGTCCAGCGCCGTGATTTTGCGTATGAAACAAATATCCTCTTGTGAAATACATTGGCCAAGTTTTAACCTTGTTCAAAGGTCCTTGCACAATCTCTTGAACCCAAGTAGGAAATGGAGAAGTAGTGTTCCAATATGTTACCTACATAATAGATAAACAATATCAATTAGTATATATTAAATGATCACTTTTTGAATGAACCAAAATTGAGATAGACTTACATATTCTTTAACCCATAGATGATATTCTTCCGCTCTTCTCGCGTAGAGTTCTTTTTTGGGCAAGCATGGATATTTGGCAGAAAAATAATCTTCTAAAATACTACATTTACAAACGAATTTTTTTTTATCAAAGTGATCTTAGTGAAAATTTACAAACAACGAGTGATTAAAAATACCTCTCAAATGGTTTAAAATAGTCACAATTTCTTAAAACATATGCATGTGCGCTTTGGTAGTCTTTCTCTGAAAACCAATCTACATGCATTTCACCACTTGGACGGCCGACGTGCATAAATATATTAGGTACTCCAGGGACATGATATACAGGAACTTCACCTTCATTGAATCTTGTTAACCTGATCCATGTAAGTGAATTAATAACGAATAATATCTAATCGTTAAATAATTAAATATATTTACCTTGATTTTGTTTGAATATGATCGGCAAAGTAGTGCTCTGAAAAATAAGCCATGTCGTCATTGATATATGACTCAACAATTGAGCCTGCAACATATCTTTTGTTCTTTGTTTTTCTTTTCAACTTTTTAAAAAACCTCTCGAATGGGTACATCCACCTATATTGGACTGGTCCACCCAATTCAGCTTCGTATGGAAGATGGATAGGTAAGTGTTCCATAACATCAAAAAATGATGGTGGAAAGATCTTTTCCAAGTTACAGATGATTAAAACTATGTTCTGTTTGAGAATTTGAACGCGACTTGTCTGTAAAATTCTCGAACATAGATCTCAAAAAAATGCTCCAATTCCTAAAATATATGTGCAAGTTAAATGATTAGATTAAAAAAATGTTGGAATAAAAAATAGTAAGTATTGTACCTGATAGTCCAAGGTGGACATTCCGGTCAAGGAGTTCAGCAAAGATAAATGGAAGTAGTCGCTTCATAAATACATGACAATCATGACTCTTCATGCCTGAAAACTTTCCATTATCCAGATCTACACAACTAGCCAAATCTGAAGAATAACCATCTGGAAATCTAATATCATGTTTCACACATTGTAATAAACTCTGTTTGGCTTCTTTTGTCAATGTATATGCTGGAAATGGAGCTTTGCCATTACTATCAATATGTAAGCCTGGCCGTGAACAAAATTTCTAAATATCCAATCTTGACATGATATTGTCTTTTGATTTACCCTTAACACTCATGAGAGTGTTCATGATGTTGTCAAGAAAATTCTTCTCTGTATGCATCACATCAATATTATGTCGAAGATTGAGGTCTTTCCAGTAAGACAACTCCCACAAAATGCTTTCCTTGTGCCAATTATGTTCCTTCCCATAGCCTCGCATCTTCTTTTCATGACCGTTCCCACCAACATCCTTCGTTTTTGGTGGATTTACACTAGCCAACCTCTCGTAATAAACTTGCTCCCCTGTCAAAGACTCAGGTGGATACTCGCTAGAAGCATCTCTTCCTTTCAGAAAGTCTTTTCTGTTCCTTCGACGGTCGTCCTTAGGCTTCCATCTTTTCGCGCCACAAAATCGACATTGATCTTCTTTTTCGTATTCTTTCCAAAATAGCATACAATTGTTCTGACAAACATCAATCGTATGATATGGAAGTCCTAAATTACGCATTAACTTCTCGGTCTGGTAATGTGAAGTGGTAGCCTGGTTTCCTTCTGGTAAAAAATCTGTAAACATTTCGCAAACGGAGTCCACCAACTTTTCACTCATATTATACTCCGCCTTGTTGTGCATGAGTCGAGATGCCAAGGATAACTGCGACTGCCCTTCACGACAACCATTGTACAAAGGATTATTTGCACCTTCTAACAAGTCGTAGAACTTATTTGAATGGTTACGGACCGGTTCTTCCACATTCTGATAACTATCATCATGATGATAGTTATCATCATACCCCACGTTAAAATTAAATGCATCGTTCACCATATCCACATATGGATCTTCTACAACATTACCCACTTCTTCATGATTCTCACTAAAATACATCCTATCCGTGTAACTCGTTCCTATATCCATATTCATTTCTTCTCCATGCTTATACCAAACATAATAATCAGGCATAAATCCTTGACTAAACAAATAACTACTAACTTTTCTACCCAAGATGATATGTTTTTTATTCTTGCAAATACTACAAGGACAATGAAATTTACCTCGACTACTCTGTACTATTGGCTGACTATTAGCGAATGTCATTAATTGCTCAACTCCTGCGACGTATTCGGCTGACAAATTCCCCGTCACTTCATCAAATCTCTTGTACATCCAATCTCGATAGAAACCGCCACTACCGCCATAATTGTAGTTTCCCGCCATTATACAATAAACTAACTAAATTTTTTTTTTCTTTGATGTTGTTGTTGTTTTGATTTGTTGGTGAAAGAAGAGTTTCGTGAAAGTTTATTATATAGGCCAATTTTTGTGACTAATTTACGACTACCACTAAATAATTAGGTGTACCTACTTACCAATGCGAAACACGTTTTCACCTACTTTATATGACTCCTATGCGACGTTTCTACGACTACAGGATGACTAAGTAAAGTAGTCGTCCATTAGTCGTCCAATTAGCGACTAAATTAGATAGACGGTATGATAGTCGTCAAATAGCGACTACGTAACGACAACCTTCTCCCTTAAATAATATAATCGTCAAATAGTCGTTACTTGTCGACTATGTTCCGACTATCTATGTTAGTCGTAAGTAAACAACTATGTAACTACAAATATTCGAGTTGTCGCACTGTAGTCGTAAATCCGTCGCCAAAATGTCGTTTAAATATACGACTACGTTGGTTGTCGCTGATTGTAGTCGTCTTTTACCTGTTTTCTTGTAAACGTACACCAGAGTACCTACAATTGAGGGGTTCCGATTATAGACCCCTTCTAGCATCCATTTAGAATAAATCTCAGCGTCCTTATAAACACTTTATCTTTGATAAACATTGGATAGATAAACCAGGATTCAAAGATTTTGTTAAAGAAGGATGGGCTTTCTCCTCTCGTGGAGAGGGCTTTCCAATATTCCAAAAGATTAGGAATTGTAGACAAACTATTTCTATTTGGAAAAATCCAATTGAACAAATTCCGAGAAGCTCATTCTTGAACTACATTCTCAGCTTGATCTACCATACGAAGATGAGAATTTTTCTACTGAAGACTTACTTGCCCTAAAATGAAAGCTCTGCCAGGCTTACATAGACGAGGAGGTTTTTTGGAAGCTTAAAAGTAGGGAGATATGGCTCCTACTTGGGGACAAAAACACAAAATATTTTCATGCTTCTACGAAACAAAGAAGGGCTAGAAATAAAATTCTAGGCTTACTTAACCAAGATGGCCTATGGGTGGATAATGAGTTGCGGATCGAACACTTAGCAGAGGATTACTTCAAGACTCTTTTTTCTACGTCAAATCCTCGAGTTTTTTACTCAGTTCTCTGGTAAGTTCCCGTGTTAGTGACCAAAGACATGAACAAAACACTCACAAAGCGAACTTTATAGAAGAAGTTAAACGTCCTCTTTTTCACTAAACCTTGATAAAGCTCCCGGTCCAGACGAGATGACAACCTTCTATTATCAGCAATATTGGGACCTGACAGGGCCTGGCCTTATCAGACTTGTTCAAAACTTCCATTCCACCGGCTTTTTTGATAAACGGCTGAATGAGACCAATATTTGCTTGATCCCAAAAATAGAAAGACCTAGAAAAATGTCAGAATTTTGACCTATCAGTCTTTGTAATCTAAGTTACAAAGTAATTTCGAAGGTCTTAAGCTCCCGACTAAAACGTCTTCTTTCGGACCTTATATCAGAGACTCAATCCGCCTTTGTGGCTGAGCGTTTGATCACTGACAACATCCTTGTCGCTCAAGAGAATTTTCATGCTTTTTGCACGAATACAGCTTGTAGGAAGAAGTACATGGCCATTAAAACTGATATGAGTAAAGCCTATGACCGCGTGGAATGGTCATTCCTACAAGCTTTAATGTTGAAGATGGGCTTCGCTCAGAAATGGGTAGATTGGATAATCTTCTGTATATCGTCGGTATCTTACAAAATTCTGTTAAATGGATCCCTAAAGGTTTTATTAAACCTTCGAGAGGGATTCACCAAGGCGATCCTATTTCCCCGTTATTGTGTATGCTGTGTATGGAAGCTCTTGTAGCAAAGTTGAAAGATGCTGAGTGGCATGGCCTAATCCAAGGAATTCAGATCTCACGAGCTAGTCCCTCCACTTCTCATCTCCTTTTTGCCGATGATAGTCTTTTATTCTGTAAAGCAGGCCCAGTACAAGGAAAAGAGATTATCGATATTCTCCGAACATATGGTGAGGCTTCAGGACAACAACTGAATACTAACAAGTCTTTAATTTTTTATTGTCCATGAGGTGAATAGCTCTATTCGGAATACCATTAAACTATCTTTTCGAATATTTAAGAATGGGGGTATGGGATCCTATTTAGGACTCCCGGAACAAATTCATGGTTCGAAAAACCAAGTTTTTTCCTTTGTGGGGGATAGATTTCAAAAAAGAATAAATGGGTGGACATCAAAATTCTTGTCTAAAGGAGGCAAAGAGGTTCTTATTAATTCCGTGGCACAAGCCCTTCCGACATATGTTATGTCATGCTTTCTTCTTCCCAAAGGTATTCGCTCAAAACTTAGTAGTGCAATTGCAATTTTTTGGTGGAAGACAAGGGAAGAAAGCAACAATATTCATTGGATAGCTTGGGATAAGCTTTGCACACTCTTTTCTGATGGTGGCCTAGAGTTCAGAACATCGGAAGAATTTAATCTTGCCTTATTAGCAAAGCAATTATGGCGTCTAATTAGGTTTCAAAATCGTCTCCTTAGTCGGGTGTTGAAGGGAAGATACTTTAGGTATAGTGATCCTATACATATAGGAAAGACTAACTGCCCCTCTTTTGGATGGAGAAGTATTATGGCAGCTAAACCACTTCTTCTCTCGGGTCTACGACGAACAATAGGCTCTAGAAGGCGAACCCGTGTATGGCAAGATCCTTGGATTCCTTCTGTCCCTGCAAGGCCAGCAAAAAGTATTCTTAACATAAGGAATTCACACCTTTATGTTAATGACCTAATTCACGCCTTCAAGCCTTGGTTGATTCTTCTGATATCACTTTCATTTTAGGGATTAGGCCGAGTCGTACTTACAAGAGTGATGCCGACAGCTGGTATTATACTAAATCTAGTAAATATACTGTAAAATCCAATTATTGGGCCGCAAGAGACCTCTCTCGTCCTACTTGTGATCCCCCTTTTTAGGGACCTAGTGTTTCACCGCTTCAGGCACAAGTATGGAAAATTAAAACCACGCTGAAATTTAAACATTTCTCCTTGCAATGTCTCTTAGGATGTCTCAAGACAAACCAATGCCTTTTTACCGTCATATTGGCACCAAAAAAGGGTACCCTTGATGTGGAGCAGAGGAAGAATCAATAAACCATCTTCTATTCTTCTGTCCGCCATCACGACAAATTTGGGCTTTGTCCCCTATCCCGTCCTCGGAGAACATTTTTCCCCGAAATTATCTCTTTTATAATTTTGATTTTCTTCTCTGGCGCGGCAAGCAATTTTGTATAGAAGAATATATACTTGGTATTTTTTCATGGATAATATGGTATATTTGGAAGAGTCAAAACTGGTTTATTTTTGAGAATGTCACTGAACGTCCGCAAGAGACTCTTGGTTTTGCAATCCAAGAAGCAAAAGTTTGGAGTCAAGTGATAAGATGGCTTTTTAGCCCATTCTAGCAATTGTTTTCTTATGTTTCATAGAGAATTTGGTGCCATTCTAGCGCCAATAAGAGGAGAAACACGTATTCTAGGTGCCAAGAAGGTTTCAAGAGTTTTGAAGCTAAGAGTATCAAAAGGCGATCATTCCAATATTTCAGAAGTTTAGCATCCGGCCGAGGTCTTCCCCACCACAGCAACAAGATATTTTGGTATGCATGGAAAGCTAAAAGAGTAAAGATTAACGTCGAAGTCGAATCAAAGCAATCCATGAAGCCGTCTGTAAGATATGACTCAAAGAGTGAAGACATGTCAAGAACCGGCCGTTTGAAAATAATAAATCCAAAACACATCCGGCCAAGGAGACTTGAACTCAGGCAGCTCCGAGTAGCTCACCACCAACCATTAGGTGACGCCCAAGTCCTTTCCTCTTTGTGCCACCATCATTAGGCTTCTTCCCTGAAGCCCACTTCTTGGCCCGATCACTTACTTATCGGCGGAATGACGTTCGTACCCCTAAACCTAATTCTTGGCCCTAGAGTATAAATACTTGTTCTAAGCCCTAAACTTAAGTGTGCCTTCATCACAAGCGAAACCTAGCCGTCGCCGAAAGCTGCCAACTCGCCGCCGCACCTCTTGAAGCTTGAAAATCACTATCTCTCTCTTTCTCTTTCTCGTTTTGTGTAAGACTCTTTAAGGTGGAGGTTTGCCTCTTGTATTCTACATTCAAAGAAGTAATCTCTAAACCCTTTTGAATTTTTATTCATCTTTTTGTTATGGTTTACTCAACCCAACTTTTGATTAGCTCCTTTGCCACGAGCGAGTAGATCTCTAGTTTTGTTTGAGGGGGTTTCAAAGGGGAATTCATGGGGACTTTTAGATCGAAAGTCTAGGTTGGCGGTTTCTATGGCTTTGTTTGATCGTTTAAACTATTCTTTCTAGTTGAGTTTAATATTAATGCATGTTGATATGTCTATAATTTGCATGATTTAGGCATTCATTCTTCACCACTTTGTCATTGTTTCATCCACATTTCATCTCATTAGGAGTCGTTTTAGTGTGTTTTACATACTTAGGACGATTTTGCATTAGGATTGCATGTGCATGGCATATTTGGTTGTTTTCAGGTACTTTGGATGCTTTTGGAGTTCAAACAGAGGAAAAACAGAAACATGAAGTCAGAATGCCCAATGACGCCTTCAGCAAAAAAACTCTATCGCAGCCTCGGAGCCCTGCCAGGGCAAATCACTCTATCGCAACCCCGGAGAAGCAAGCAGCTCAGTTTCACTCAATCGCGAAGCCGGAGGAATCACCCCATCAGAACCACTCGATCACCACTCTATCACCAGGAAGCCTATCTGCTCATTCTGCACTCAACCAGACAAGCTGAGAACAAAGAAGAGAAGAGAAGCCGAAGAAACCACTCGATCACACCCTCATGACATCCACTCGATCGCAATCGATCACAAGGTCGCTGGACCATTCAATCTCGACTTCACTGCATCTCACTCGATCGCAAGACGGAGCCCCTGAAGCCCAGTTTGATCAATGACATACTCGATCACTAGGAAGCTCATTTCTGCCCGTCAGATGCCAATGACATATTCAATCGCAGGATCATGACGTGAAGATTCGCTATATATTTAGTTTCCTTATTTGTTTTATTTCTCGCTTATATAAACTGCCTCTTAGGGTTTTCCCTAGGGCGTCCGCTATTATCCGTTATTATCCGCTATTATCCGTTTTTATCTCGCTTTTACATTTTCGCAACTTTGATAGCCGCAGTGTTTCTCCTGCGACTTTGTAGTTTCGTTTTCAAGTATTTGATATTCAGTTTTCGTTTAAGTCTTTCGTCATTTCTGTTATCATGTTTTCAATTGTTGCTTTGTTATTGTCTTTGATTATGTCTGAGTAGTGAACTATATTTCTGAGGATGGGATAGAATAGTTGTGGTTTACTTGGTCGTTTTAGGTGGTTGAGTTTAGAATACTAGAATCCCTTCTGGATTAGTTGCGCTTATTGCTTATTTCACTGGCTAATGTGGAGTATGAGTCCAGACGTCCAGCGCTCAGAAGGCGTTTAATGGGCGTTGGATCCTATTAATTCCATAGATATCTGACTCTACTCCAAGGGATTGGCTGTAGAGAGGGGATTGACTTTAACATGTTGATTCGATAATGCCTGCTTAGTTAGAGATCGCTAAAGGGATTTAGGTCAGTGTCTAGCTTTGCTTGAGGATTTCTATCACGGGAGTGAATTAATCTGTTGTTGAACTTGTTGTCTAGGGATAGCTTCTGTGAAGTTTTGTCAACCGCCTGAATAGATTAAGTAGACCACACTATTCGATTACCCCATCCTTAGGAATCGTTTATCCATTTGATTGCCTGTTATCATTTCTGCTTTGTCATTCACTTGCCTGCTATTGCCATTCCTGCTTTTAGTTTCATTTCATTTCTGTTATTGCATACTAGGACTGTTAGAACCAACCAACTATCTTCTTGGCTTGACTTAGAGCTTTCTGATCATATCTCATCTGTTTGCATCACACCGGATTGGATTGACATCCTAAAATACTACAACGACAAGATAGTGTTTTCGGGATTAATTGACAAAATCCTACTATCACATGTATGGCCGCAATGCCACCTAGTACATGATCTTAGGTATTTTATACTTGGTAGAATCTTGTATAATTGCCTGAAGTAGCTCAACAGAATAAAGAACTATAACCGTTGCACGCCCGCCGAGTCATAGGGACTTGTGGACTAGATTCAAATTTGAACTTAATGCTTTGATCTTGTATTTTGAAACCATGTTAGCACCTACTAGCCGTTAGGGCAACTGAGTACGCAAGATATTAGTGAGTATAGCCAGTTTTCACCTATTAACCGTTATGGTTAGCTGGTCTTGATAGAGTTTCGTATGTCTGAGAATTTGGAAGTAAACAAACCTAGCCATGTTATCACCTAGATTGAGATCTATCCCTTATTATTGAACCATGAAATCCGGAGAAACCCCCGAAGACCTAACACTTCTCTCTTATTGCTTACCGTTTACTTTAGTTACTTGTCTTTTATTTTGGTTACTTACTGCATACAACAACCCCGTCTCTTTATTTTGGTCCTAGCTTCACTCTCTTCTTAAGGATTTCTCTGAACTACTTCTCTCCTTGTGAATTCGATCCTAAAATACTACTCCGATATACTGTGCACTTGCAGTAGTCGTGTGGTCATTAAGGTAAAAGCCTAAGGTGAGATAAAACATGAATCAAGCTTTTTGGCGCTTTTGCCGGGGAGAGATTGTTAGTTCCACAAGTCCAAGAACTAGAGTGAACTCTAGGACACTTTGCTTTTAATTTTTGTTTTTGTTTTTCTTTGTTTCAGGACTTAAACAATGAATCCAAGAAATTATCCCGATAGCTACTACCCTAATGTGAATCACGGCTCAAACCACTTATCCCATTTCTCTACCGGCCACTACAAGCCCGATGCATCCCAAATGCATGGCGTGACTTGGCAATCTTGGTCGTCTAATGGAGGAGCTTACAGGACCGATCATTACTCTAATGATCAATCTGCCACCTTCGTTCAGAACCGGCCGCAAGCTAACCGCTCGATTAACCCGTTCCACCATTGCGTCTCATCACCTAGAGATCAACGCGTGGGAGGACCTCACTCTTCTCATCCTTATGGAGTTGCCCGCCATGAAGATTTCAGCTATGACCAATGATACTTGCAAGAGGTGATGAGTATAGATGTTCATCCGAACAACTATGCTTACCAAACTAATGAGCCCTACAAAAATTTCGAGGCGGAAGATAAACTCATTGGTCATCTCCAAGACTTCGTTGATGGCCACCAAGAAGACGTGAAGAGGATCGGCTCAAAAATGTCGGAGATGAAGGCCAAATTTGAGGAGAAGTTTGATGACCTCACTAATCGACTCGAAAATATGGAGGGGGCACTTGTTGAGATCAACAACGCTCTTCTTAACCACCAAGACGATATCCAAGACCAATATACGAGAATCGTCAATGTGGGACTCGTCGTTGATACGGTTGAGAGTCATTTAGATTGGAAGATTGAGGAGTTAGAAAAGAAGCTCAATAACTCAAATGAGTTTTCGGAATGAGAAGCAACCAATCTTGCCAAGAAGAAGATGAGTTTCCTAAGGCCCAATCCCGATATGAGGAGGAAACGAAAAAGGAAATTGAATTCCTAGTGGAAAAATGAAAAGACCTAATTTCCTATTCCAAAAAAGGAAATCTTGACCTTATAAAACCTCTAGGGATTCGTCCCTCGCGTTTCTCCTCAATACCAAATCGAGCAAAAAGATAACTTAGAAGAAGAAGAAGTCGTCCCTTTTGAAGTAGACTCGATGGCCGGACACAATTCTAGAGAAGAAAGCCTTAAAACCGAAAAGGAAGAAGTTTGCCTTGAGAGACAAGTAAACCGATTCGAAGAACTTTCCGAAGAAAGTGATGAACTCACCAACTTTTCTAGTGAAGAAGGAAAAGACGAAAACAAGTCAACTAGAGGATAATGACACGAAAGAAGATGTAACTTTGGAGGACGTGGTTAGGAGACAAGGCGAAGTTGAAGAAAAACAAGTCAAGAATGTTGAAAATCAATCACACATCCGAGCATCGCATAGAAGGGTAACCATGGACTCTTCAAGGAAATACGTAAAATTACTTGATAGGATTCTTGATTTGGATAAGAAGGTTGAGGACTTATCAGCGCGCATTGGAGGGAATGAACTTATGGAGAGCAAAGAAGAAGACTCTAGCCCTCATGTGCTTTGTGACGCGGTCACAACCTACCAAGAACTTCACGACCTTGAAGAAGGAGAATCGACGAAAGGGATGAGGAACCTCCCGGGAGAACAAGCGTTTACAACTGGCTCACCCTTCTAAAGGACCGGTGGCATCCACGTATGATAGATTGGGAAGACTTGGAGATTTTAACTGAGTCGTTGCTAAGCTACCACGAGGTACACCCTTTTCTAAAGCTTGTTCGGCTTACCATATTGACCATTTCTTTCTTGAGAGTTGTGAAACAAGAAGAGAAATAAAGGAACTATATGAGGAAGCCCTACACCACTTGAAACCGTTCAACACTCTTCAAAAGATAGAGAGTCTGGGAAGATTCCTTATGACTTGTTCTATACGAGGTGTTGAATTCAAAGATGCCCTATGCGATTCCGGATCATGCATCAACATTATGACAAAGTAGACATCAAAGAAGCTCGGGATTAAGGAGCTACGACCTTTGGATGTACAGATCGGACTTGCGGACTCGTCTTTCACGGTTCCTGAAGGGATAGTTCGCAACGTTTATGTTCGGATCGGAAGGTGCAATGTACTGACCGACTTCCATGTCATAAAGGTCGAGAAAGGAAGACCCACCCAGCTCATACTAGGAAGAGCATTCCTACCCATAGCCGGCGCTATAATGGATTGGCCTAATCGAACGGTATGCTTCGCCAACATTGATGTCGAAGTATTTCACGAGATTGTACCATTTACCCCGGCCGCAAGAAGGAGAAGGAAGTCATGTACGAGAACTCGGAACAACTACCCGAGGAATTCCAATCCAAGAGAGCTCGCCTAGGGAGGAACAACCCGTCTTACTACGCCTAGTAAGACCCAAACGTCGAGCCAACGACGTTAAACAAGCGCGCTAAGTGGGAGGCAACCCACTGGGTTACTTTTTCCTTAGGATTTGATTTTGCTTTTGCTTTTGCTTTTGCTTTTGCTTTTGATCATTTCAGTATTTGTTTCAGCTTTTTATAAAAAATAAAAAATAAATGGAAAAAGAGAAAACAAAAAAACTTAAAAAGAACAGAATGAAGGAGGGTTACCTGGCCCCGTCACTAGGCACCGTGACAACCCGCCCGACTACTCATCCGAGTAACCGGTGCCGCCTGGAGAAGTCAGCCCAACCGTGTCAAACTTTGGTTGGAGCTCGCCAATGCGAGCTGACATTTAGCCGGAGTCCGCCCGAGTGTGCCACACTTTGGCCTGAGTTGCCCACCAGTTCGGGCAATATACTACCAAGCCTGCCGGTCTGGCCAAACCTGAAATCAGCCGGCCAAAACTTGGCCAACAACGGCCACACGTGAATTAATAAGGGAAGTTGCACCGTCACGGCCGATCGGCTCGCCAATTGATTCGTTTAACCCGCAACCATTCTGCCCATCCCAACGACCGGCGACCCCATCCAACACCCGACCGCTTATTGCCCACCCACTCCACCCTTTTGGCCAAGCACCGCAACTGCCTGCCATCCATTCACACCATCCGTCACCATGATTTTGATCGTATTTGTGGCCATATTGACAAAAACAAGATCAATTCTATCTTAGGTATGTTTTTATTTATTTTGTTTTGTTATACCTATTGGTGGTTTTAGGTTTTGTTTCAAGGAAGATGCGAATGGAGATTAATAACATGGAATTCGACAATACTAAGCCGAGTATGGCCGATGTTAAGCTAGGAGAGAGGTCATCCGGTTGGTCACCACAACCAAGGTGACGGTGTGAAGTAAGTCTAGGGGGTTAATGAATCTGTTACTACTAATGCTACTCTCTATTTTGTTGACTTGAAACCTTTTTCCACTTTCTACATCAATACGTTCTAACAAAGCAAAAAGTTTTTCTTGAATATCGAGTAATGTTTTATTGAGTCAAAACTAGTAGGGAACCGTGATCTTGTTATATGATGATTATTGACCATTATGTGTTGAGAATTGTTTCTTGAGGAACACTTACAGGGTCGCAAGGAACGGCCAATCCGGAACACTACACCCGGACCGTCCCCCGAAAGTTTAACCCCGCAGAAATTCCTGTTGGATCCGATGTCAACTCTACACTATATTGGACGATTAACCGGAACTTAATTCTTTTTCATGAAGGGGTGTTAGATCGGGGAAACGAGCATATACATTCAAGACTTCTTATCCCTTTTTACCACTCTCTGTTGATCCTGAATGGTCACTCACTTTTAGTGGTTCCTACCCTTAAACCCTATCCTCTTTTTAAGCCTCATGCATTCTCTTTTCCTTTTTCCTTTAGCAGATATGTGCAAAACGTCAGCGAGAAAGGAACAACACAGTTTCCTGCCACAAAGACTAAAGAAGGAAGTAAAAGAAGAGATTGCAACCAAACGTCCTAAGAGCTTATTCTTCCTTGGAACCAATTCGAAAGGTATGCTCATTAAACTCGGTGATTAAAAGTTTTGTTTCCCCTTCCAAAAAACAAAAGAATATAACAAAAGAAAATAAAGAAAAAAAGAGAAAATAAAAGAAAATGGAAGGAAAGGAAACATTACAACTAAGAGAGTCTAGTAGCATAGTTCCAAGGAAAGACATGGCCACCTAAAGGAGAGATGAGCCAATTACAGAAGAGAACCCCCTCGGAAATACCTAAGTCTGGGGAAACCGAAAGTAAGAAAGAAGTAAAGGAGAAGGAGGTGTTTAAAAGAAGACTTGGTTGGAAACTGTGGACCTCAACTGATCCGTTCTCTCTTGCGGTTATGCAACATATCATGCATTC
Source organism: Arabidopsis thaliana (assembly GCF_000001735.4). NCBI lineage: Eukaryota > Viridiplantae > Streptophyta > Magnoliopsida > Brassicales > Brassicaceae > Arabidopsis > Arabidopsis thaliana. The sequence continues at coordinate 2,702,402 of NC_003071.7, read as the reverse complement.
GAGACTATACGGTTACCGTAAACACTTCAACTCCACTACTTAAACACCAAAATCCCCTTTCATACCAAGCGTCGTCTACCCCGAATGACACCTTCTAATGAAAAAGTCCATGCCAAAACATTTAAAGAATGTAAAGAGTTGACTGACGTGAATTCATAGTTATGTAGGATCAAAGCGGATGCACAAGGACAAGAAAGGTGTAGGACTATTGAGCGGGCGTTCTAACGTAACTTTTGTTTAATGTGGTCTGTAGGATATATTAGAGACACGGTCACTGATAACAGGAGAGTTCCCACGATTTGCAAACCTATCCACCAGATTTGTTCTTTTATTTGCTTCAGGACAAGCAAAGTCTAAGTCTGGGGGAGGTTATAACACGGCTTTTTAGCCCGTTCTAGCTATTGTTTTCTTACGCTTCAGAGAGAATTTGGTGCCATTCTAGAGCCAATAAGAGGATAAACACATATTCTAGGTGCCAAGAAGGTTTTAAGAGTTTTGAAGCTAAAAGTATCAGAAGGCAATCATTCTAGTACTTCAGAAGTTTATTATCCGGCCGAGGTCTTCCCCATAACGGAAACGAGATATTTGGTATGCATGGAAAGCGAGAAGAGTCAAGATTAAAGTCGAAGTCGAATCACAGCAATCCATGAAGCCGTTTGGAAGATATGACCTGAAGAGTGAAGACATGTCAAGAACCGGCCTTTTGGAAATAATAAATCCAAAACACATCCGGCCAAGGAGACTTGAACCCGGGCAGCTCCGAGTAGCTCAACACCGACCATTAGGTCACGCCCAAGTCCTTCCCTCCTTGCGCCACCGTCATTAGGCTCCTTTCCTGACTTCTCGGCCCGATCACTTACTTATCCGGCGGAATGACGTTCTTACCCCTAAACCTAATTCTTGGCCCTCAAGTATAAATACTTGTTCTAAGTCCTAACCCTAGGTGTGCCTTCATCACAAGCGAACCCTAGCTATCGCCGAGAGCTGCCAACTCGCCGCCGCACCTCTTGAAGCTTGAACATCACCATCTCTCTCTTTCTCTTCCTCGTTTTGTGTAAGACTCGTTAAGGTGGAGTTTTGTCTCTTGTATTCTACATTTAAAGAAGTAATCTCTACACCCTTTTTAAGTGTTATTCATCTTTTTGTTATGGTTTACTCAACCGAACTTTTGATTAGCTCCTTTGCCATGAGCGAGTAGATTTCTAGTTGGGTTGGAGGGGGTTTCAAAGGGGAATTCATGGGGACTTTTAGATCAAAAGTCTAGGTTGGCGGTTTCTAAAGCTTTGTTTGATTGTTTACACTATTCTTTCTAGTTGAGTTTAATCTTAATGCATGTATGTGCGGAACGCCACCTAGTACATGATCTTGTATAATTGCCTGAGCTAGCTCAACTGAATAAAGAACTATAACCGTTGCACGCCCGCCAAGTCATAGGGACTTATGGACTAGAATCGAATTTGAACTTAATGCTTTGATCTTGTATTTTGAAACCATGTTAGCACCTACTAGCCGTTAGGGCAACTGAGTACGCAAGATATTAGTGAGTATAGCCGGTTTTCACCTACTAGCCGTTAGGGTTAGCTGGTCTTGATAGAGTTTCGTATGTCTGAGAATTTGGAAGTAAACAAACTGATATAGCTCAAATTGCCTTAAGCTTACTCCCTCAAATAAGAGATCGTCGTTAGCACGTAAGGGTCAAATTCCACTGAGCTCTCGATGTTCACACAATAGACTTATGATGTTGTTTAATAAGCTAAGCTAGATGAAGTAATTGAATGTAAAAGATAAATAAGCAAGTAAACGAGTTGTAGATTCAAGTGATTAAAGCGTCAGGTCTAAGGAATTGTCTCGGGAGATAGATAAATTGTAGATCTAGCTAATATTAGTATTGTTATCGCACCGTTCTCGAACTCAAACTATGATTCTAGAGTAACCGGTGGCGTTCCGCTAAATTCTCTATACTTAGAACTAAGATAACCAGAGAAGCCGAGAAATCTTATGCTAAAGCATGCATTGTTATTAAGCTTGATTAGTTCACCTTGTATCTAAACCAGAGCCCTTCTATGAGCCTACCTGTTCTTTCTTAAATGCCTATGCTCATCTATGATAGTTATAATAACAAGTACCTATGGCGGGCATACCTATTATCTAATATCAAGTTCTAGGTGACCAATCTAAAACTAGCAATTAGAATAATCAAGATGAAGAACTCTAAGAATAATCCTAAGGGGTTTCCGATCTACTAATCCATCTAAATCCCTATTGAGACTCCCCAAACCCAACAAGGTGATTACTCAGACATGATAATAGAAACACAAATCATAATCTGAATAGTTTGCGTTGATGAATTAAGAATAAAAGTAAAGGAGTTCAGAATCCTCTCTAAAAGGATTGGATTCTTCTCCCAAAATGTGTAACAATCTCTAAAACAAAACTTAGGTCTAACAATGACCAAACAATTAGGTATATTCGTGACTAAAACATGCAGGGACTACTTTGCAAATAAGGAAGACTTCAGGGCTTCTCAAAGACTTTGCAGTAAACGAGAATTCCCTTGGCAGCAATAAGAGTGTCGATCGACACCAGCTTCTAAAAAACGTCCTTCAAGATCTTCATTGCTGAAAAGCTTCCAAAATTCCTTATTGTGCTCCATAGTTCCCGGATGTGTAAGTGTACCTGAAATGACTCAAAACATACGAAAAATACTAGAAAGACTCTAAGAACCATTCTGAAACTATGTTAGAAATCAGTAAAAACCAGAACATATCACAAACCTAGCCATGTTATCACCTAGATTGAGATCTATACTTTATTATTGAACCATGACATCCGGAGAAACCCCCGAAGACCTAACGCTTCTCTCTTATTGCTTACCGTTTACTTTAGTTACTTGTCTTTTATTTTGGTTACTTACTACATACAACAACCCCGTCTCTTTATTTTGGTCCTAGCTTCACTCGCTTCTTAAGGATTTCTCTGAACTACTTCTCTCCTTGTGGATTCGATCCTAAAATACTACTCCGATATACTATGCACTTGCAGTAGTCGTGTGGTTTTTCAGGTAAAAGCCTGAGGCAAAATAAAACACGCATCATCAAGCATGCTCAAAAGAATTGGTTTCTGAGTATCCTCCCCCTCTGTTGAACCATGTTCATCTCCCCCTAGATCGAAATGTTTGTCAGTTCAATGCATCTTGGCATTTAGACGACACTCTGAGTGGACTTGGATGGGTTCTAATAGACCAAGACATTGTTCTTCATTTGGGCCTCAAGAGTGCGCGTAGGGGATTATCACCACTTCATGCCAAAGTTGATTCCTTGCTACGTTGATTCCTTGCTATGGGCAATGGAATTTATGATCTCAATTGGAGTTACGAGTTTCTCTTTTGCTTCTGATTGTGCTGATCTTCTCTCTTTTCTTGACAAACTGTCAAAGTGGCCTACCTTTGTAGCTGAGATGGCGACTTTTAGTTCTCTTGTCTGTTTTTTCCTTCTTTTAGTATTAAGTTTCTTCCTCGCCTTTGCAATATACGGGCTGATTGCCTTGCAAAAAAGGTTCACGCTCGTAATAGTTTGTTTTTCCATGTAAGCAAGTTGGTTCCTAAATGGCTCTCTCTAGAAGAGAGTCTCTTCCCGATTACTCAATAGAAATGGTCGCTCGACGAAAAAAGAAAAAGAAAAAAAAGAAAGCAAGTGGGAAGAGGTGTATCATATTATCAGTGATGGACCTCTCAATCGAATGGGGGAGACCCTTCTTGTTGTTGGAAATGGAGTACAATCCCTGATCCTAAGCACCTTTTTTGTATTTTTGCGTTAAGTTGGTTGCATTGACATTTGGATGATGACAATGCTTATAGTCATGATATGTTTTCTTGCATTATGCAAGTTTTAAATAGTAGTAGCTAGAACTTTTCCTTTTAGATTGGTTGAAGATTCATGATCGAATTATTACTCGTGTCCTATCTCTAAGAACTTGTTACTAATCTTAAATTGTTTTCATGAAAATGAATAAAGTCTATGTGATGCCTTTTTACATTGTGTTCATTTTTCTTCTAAATTTGCTTTGATGCTAGAATTGCTTTAATTATGCAATTGTTAATTATGTAACAAACATGTCCCCCATTTAAAAAATACTTCGGGTTTTTATAATACAAAACCTTTTACACCTACACTCAATATATGTGGTCGCATATATATTTTTGCAAGTCTTATTGGTGGAAGATCAACTTCATGTATATGAAAATTTCCATTAAAGCAATAATATAAGAATCAAAAGAATAAGGTCAAGTAAAAAACTAACATAAAAAATCAACTTTCAATAATCCAATAGCATTTCTCATTTAGCTATTTATTTATAAGACTTAGCTAACAACCAAACCTCACGACAGACATATTTATAGAATACAAAAGATTTATGTAACACAACTTCACTTCTGTATTTGAGTAAACATATTATTTAGTTTTGGTTGTTTATCTAAGCATAAAACAACAAATTAATACTAATTTGGTTTGAACATCACTTTTTATAAATAAAAAAATTACCGAAAGAATGACACTTCTAACGTAATGAAATAGATTAAGGTGATAGAAAAATAATTGAAGAATGTTTACAATGGTCACAATCGAGAAGCACAACCACCATTTGTTTTCATATCTTTAAGAGATCTTCTAGATAAAAACATTAGTTAATTCATTATTGATGCTCCAGAAGAACTATTCCTACGATATGTTTCTTTTTGTCGAAAATACTTAAAAACAGGAGAATTTGTTTTGGAGAAAATAGAAGAGATCGCATATATATTAGACATATTGTTCTATGTTTATAAAAGAAGTCATTGGGCACACTAATTTTGAGTATATGCATCTTCCGTTGAGATAGAAGGCTTCTCATCATCGTCTAAGTATAACCTTCCTCTTGGTGAAGCACAATACTGATTTGAGTTCATGTGACTCTTCATCCTACAATTCCTGCCTATTGTGGTTGCTTCAGCCATTGTTCTATGTTTCATACCATTACTGCTACCACCAGACCGTCTTAAGCCATTCGAATCAAACAATACTTTTCATTTACAAAGGACATCATGGTGAGGAGGAAAAAGTGCAATCCTCGAGTCCTTTACATTTAAAGCATCATCATATCTTCTCATTCACGAAACTCCAAATAAGATAATTTTGATAAAAACATAAACTTTAGAGATACACATAAAAAGTTTTAGAACCCAAGATTTTGATTAGCTCCATTTGACAACCGAAAAGAATAGACAAGTATCAGCTTCAAGAAAAGCTTAAACTGAGTAATCTCATTGAGACATTTAATAAAACAACAACTATTGCCCCCTCCTTCATTGCTATATCCATATTTGATTTCTCATCTTTTTATAGTCTTTATTATAAGAACAAAAAAAAAATTTGGAGTAGATTTCTGTGTGATGAGTGATAAATAAAACAACTATATATATATAGCAAACATGTTAGTGTATTTATTATCTAATGATTAATAATACCACATTATAATCATTCATCACATTAATAATACCCACGTTACAAATGGCATGAGCCACTATTAATATATTGTATTTGAATGGAGTAAATGGTTAATGTACATTTATTGTAATAGAAACGTGAGTTATAAAATATTAAGCTACTTCATAATGGGAGTTACGATTTTTAATGTATATGTGTATTATTTAGTAAAAAAAAAAAGTTTACAAAAAAAAATGATTTTGATAAAAAAAAATTTGGCAGGAAATTTTTTTGGCGAAAAAATTTTGTATCGGAAAAATTTTGTTGGCGGGAAATTTATTTTTTTAGAAACTTTTAGTCGGAAAAAAGTCAATATTTTATTTTGGTAACCTAAAACATTTTTCAAATATGGGTAAAATGGTCATTAAAAATTAAAAGAAATTATAAATGAAAATGACAAACAGAAAAGGGCATAATTGAAAAAGGGTAGTGTTGAAAGGACATTCTTAGCAATTTTTCTAGTTCTAAATGAAAAAAAAATAAAATCATGTACTGATATAGCATATTTATTTTATAATGAAGTAAGAGGAGACTATCCAGACATCATTTAACCAAGACTACATCTCGATGAAAATTACATGGATGACTAGAAAATCTGATTAATGATGTACATGTTTATACAATATCTTTAATTTGATGAAGGAACTTATGTTAATTTTAAATTAATTTGTGTGTCGTTTTGCATTCATGTTGTAATATTTGCATTCATGTGATAAATTTTAAATATAAATATAAATATAATTTTAGATAATAATTCACAAGACCTAATAGATACTTTTTTCTAAAATAAATTCTTAGTTTATAATAACTATATCTTAGTTACATTATTTATATATCATATATTTTAAAACTAACTTAAAATATTTACATATTTTACTATATTACTTTCAATTTCTAGTATTATAATAGACAATCATCATAATTAAAATTTATTACACAATCATAATTTATATGCCACAAATTAGCCATAACCTAGCCCTGGAATTTCGGAAAGAACCGATTAAAGCGACCCGGTTAACCCAATAATTTTGGTTATTGTCGTTGACCGAATTGAGCAGGCCAAACCGAACAGCAAAATTAATTTATGTAATCATATATCGGTTCGGATCAGTTCGGTAATCGGAGCGATCGGGTTTGTTCGGTTTAATAGCTTATTAAGTAGTGGTATATAAACCTAACCGGTAACCTAATAACCCTAATTTCATTTTCTCATCTGCTTCGCCTCCGTAGCCAATTGAAGGCGATTCCAAGAGAGATTTCACTCATCCGTTCACCTTTCTTCTCTATTCATCTCAGCGTGATCTAATCTACTCTTGACTCTTCTGTTCTGGTGTGGATCTTCGTTCTTAGCCTCGTCAAACCGAAAAATTTCTCAAAGTTCTCAAAAGTTGAAGAGGTTAGTTCTTCGTTTTCTTCTTGATAGCTACTTGTCTAATTCAATATAATGAGATCTTTTTCCGACTCATAATACATGGATATAAGTGGGATCAAAAACCCTAAATCTCTTCAAATCGTCGATATTGAGAATTAGTGTTTCAGATTCCACTTATCATCGAGAAATTAAGAGTTCGGTTTTTGTTTGTATTTCTTCTCTAATGCGATCATGAAATGTTATCATGTGAAATCCATAGTTTGTTTATTGCTAGTTTAATGTTTATGGTCATTTTGTTAGAGCTAATGGTATATGCTTTGCTGGTAATGTGTAGATGACTGAAGAGCTGCAAAACAAGAATGAACCTGAACCTCTAGTTGAGCCTCAGCATTCAATGGAGGTTGAAAGTGGGACGAAACGTCCGAGACCTGCCTTTGGTCCTAATAAGCCTAAGAAACCCCGATAGAAGTATGCTAAGAGAGCTGCTGTTTGGGAACATTTTCTGCAGAGAGATGGAGATCTTGCAAAGAGCTATTGTAAGTATTGTACTGCAGAACTCGCCTGTTATTCAAAAACAGGAGGTACTAGTCCTATGATTGGTTACATTGCAAGATGCAAACTATACAAGGATTGGTTAGGAAAAGAAAAACAGAAGGTTATAACTGGTGATAACAATAGGAATATGAAGATGGTCAAGTATGATCCGCTTATGTTTAGGAGATCAGTGAATGAGATGGTAGTAGTGAATGAGTTACAATTCTCATTTGTAGAATCTGAGGGTTGGAAGCGGTTTTGTTCTAATGTCTTGCCTCTGAACAAGACATTTTGTAGGAAGACATGCAGTGAAGACATTGTTAAGATCTATCTGGAAGAGAAGGCAGGTTTGAAGACTTTGTTTAGTGTTGAGAAACAAAGGGTTTCATTGACTAAAGACATATGGACGTGTCCCACTACTTCATATAGCTACATGGTGATCACAGGTCACTGGATTAATACTGATTGGGAAATGCAGAAGAGAATCCTGAGTTTTAAATCACAGATCATAAGGGAGACACCATAGCAGGTCAGTTGCTGGATTGTTTAGAAGATTGGGAAAATTGAGAGGGTGTTTACAGTTACAGTTGATAATGCAAGAAACAATGACACGGCTTTGGGTGCTTTTAAGGATGGGTTAAGGCTAAAAGGAGTACACGCATTAGTTCAAGATAATGAGTTCTTGCACATGTGTTGTTGTGCGCACATCCTCAATCTGATTGTTAAAGATGGTTTGAAGAAGGCAAAGCCACAAGTTGTTGTTGTTAGGAATGCAATGAAGTATGTCCGGTCCAACTTCAGTAGGCTTAAATCCTTTTCTTTGAGGTGTGAGACAGGAAAGTTGTGTAGAGGCAGATTGCCATTAGATGTTGTCACAGGGTGGAACTCAACATATTTGATGTTTACTTCTGCTTTAAAGCTAAGAGTAGCTTTTGGGAAGATGGAAGCTGAGGAAAAGTTGTACAGTAAGTATTTTGAAGAATATGAGGATGAGAAGAAGATGACTAAAAGAGTTGGACCACCATCTACTTCTGATTGGGATACAATTGCAGGGTTGGTCAAGTTTCTGAAAATTTTCTACAAGTGTACTTTAACTTTCTCTTCTTCAAAGACTGTGTCTTCAGCTATGTGTTACAATGAAATTGTGGACAATGAGAGGAATCTCATCACTAAGTGTGGCAATGCAGACAAAGCGACCAGAGATGAAGCTAGGGTCATGAGGGATAAATTTGACAAGTATTGGGATGGATTTGGAAACATGAATCCCCTACTAATTTGTGGCTAGTGTCTTTGATCCTCGCAACAAGATGAAGTTTGCTTCCCTCTACTTTGACCAGTTGTATGGTAAAGATACAATAGAGAGTAGGAAACTTAATGCTTTGGTTTCTAGTGTAGTGACTAGTTTGTATTAGGAGTACTGTTTCAAGCTGTGCAAACCAATAGACACTGTATTAGGAGTACAGTTTCAAGCTGTGCAAACCAGTAGACACTGAAGAAGATCAAACCGATTCACAGCCTCATCCTACCAACTTTGAGCTATCAGATGATGAAGATGATTGTGAGGGAATGCTTGCATTATTTGATAAAGCGGTTGATTTGAAAGGTAATGAAGATAGATGCAATGAGTTACAAATTTATTTGACAGAAAAAAACTAAGGCTAGAGTAGAAAATAAGTTGGGGCTGCCTTATGATATTCTCAGTTGGTGGAGACGTAATTACCCATGGTTCCCTATATTGTCAGAATTTTCTAGAGATGTTCTCGCAATTCAAGCCTCATCAGTTGCCTCAGAGTCAGCTTTTAGTACAAGTGGTCGGGTGTTGGATCCTTATAGGTGATAATAGGATTTTTACTCAAATAATCCTAAAACACGATCCTGTCGTTGTAGTATTTTAGGTTGTCAATCCAATCCCGTGTGATGTAAACAGATGAGATATGATTAGAAAGCTCTAAGTCAAGCCAAGCAGAGAGTTGGTTGGTTCTAACAGTCCTACTATGTAATAACAGAAATGAAATGAAACTAAAAGCAGAAATGATAACAGGCAGTCAAATGGATAAACAATTCCTAATGATGGGGTAATCGAATAGTGTGGTCTCCTTAATCTATTCAGGCGGTTGACAAAACTATCCCTAGACAACAAGTTCAACAACAGATTAATTCACTCCCGTGATAGAAATCCTCAAGCAAAGCTAGACACTGACCTAATTCCCATTAGCGATCTCTAACTAAGCAGGCATTATCGAATCAACTTGTTAAAGCCAATACCCTCTCTACAGCCAATCCCTTGGGGTAGAGTCAGATATCTCTAGAATTAATAGGATCCAACGCCCATTAAACGCCTTTTGAGCGTTGGACGTCTGGACTCATATTCCACATTAGCCAGTGAAATAAGCAATAAGCGCAACTAATCCAGAAGGGATTTTAGTATTCTAAACTCAACCACCTAAAACGACAAAGTAAACCACAACTAATCTATCCCATCCTCAGAAATACGGTTCACTACTCTGACATGATCATAGACAATAGCAAAGCAACGATCGAAAACATGATAACAAAAATGATGAAAGACTTAAACGAAAACTGAATATCAAATACTTGAAAGTGAAAATACAAAGTCGCAGGAAAAACACTGCAGCTATGAAAGTTGCGAGAATGTAAAAGTGGATGAAAAAACGAGATGCCCTAGGGAAAACCTTAAGGGGCTACTTACATAAGCGAGAAATGAAACAAATAAGGAAACTAGATATATAGCGAATCTTCACGTCATGACCTTGCGACCGAATGTGTCATTGGCATCTGATGGGCTGAAATGAGCTTTCCGTGATCGAGTATGTCATTGATCAAATTGGGCTTCAGGGGCTCCGCCTTGCGATTGAGCGAGATGTAGTGAAGTCGAGATTGAATGGTCCAGCGACCCTGTCATCGAGTGGATGTCATGAGGTGGTGATCGAGTGGATGCTTCGGCTTCTCTTCTCTTCTTCGTTCTCAGCTTGTCTGGTTGAGTGCAAAACGAGCAGATCGAGTGATCGAGTGATGATCGAGTGGTTCTGATGGGGTGGTTCCTCCCGCTTCGCGATTGAGTGAAATTAAGCTGCTAGCTTCTTCGGGGTTGCAATAGAGTGATTTGCCCTGGCATGGCTCCGAAGCTGCGATAGAATACTTTTGCTGAAGGCGTCATTGGGCATTCTGACTTCCTGTTCCGTTTCTCCTCTGTTTGAACTCCAAAAGCATCCAAAGTACCTGAAAACAACCAAATATGCAATGCACATGCAATCCTAATGCAAAATCGTCCTAAGTATGCAAAACACACAAAAACGACTCCTAATGAGATGAAATGTGGATGAAACAATGACAAAGTGGTGAAGAATGAATGCCTAAATCATGCAAATTATAGACATATCAATAGGAGTTCTTTAACTCCTTACATGGTTGAGGTTTTGCTATGCCCACAACAATGGTTAAGGTGTTCTTATAAAAAAGAGGATGCAATAGCAAACTTAGATCAAATGTTAGAAGAAGTTGATTTCTTTGAATCTCTTGGTAAGTTTGACTAACTCTTTGACTTAGTTTTTTTCTTTTTTCTCAACTGTTGAAGTATTGATAACTTTTGACTCTGTTTTCTTTTGTAGATGCTCGAAATTCAACAATAACTCATGTCTAGATTCTTCATAGTATGGCAGGTATGATTCTCCGGATTTGGGTCTTAAAGTAGCCTCAGTCCTTTTTGATTATGATTTGAATTACGTTGTCATGTCCTTGTTATGAGTCTCACAGGTAGGTAGGAAGCTGCACTTTTGTCCTTTTTGATGCAGAAGAACAACAACCTTAGATAGTACTAACTTTGAGTTGCTCTTTTGACAACTTTTTGATGCAGATTAGCATGCTTTTGAGAATCTACAACTGGTAAGCTAACTACTAAAGCAAACTTGATATTTGTATGGTTCTGTTATGGTTTTTTGATGTAATGCTAGCTTCTTGATACAATGCTAGCTTGGCAGCTTCTATAATGGTATGTAATATTCGGTTTGTCTGTACTAGTAGCTTAAACTAACAAACTCAGCTTAAGGCTACTAGTACAACTTTATGTATGGTTTTGTAAGGTTTCTTCTGTTTTTGTACTTTTTATGCTTGTTCGGGATATAAGAACCGAATTATTGACAATGTTTGCATGTTTTCAGAGGCAAAATAAAACAAGAAAACTGACCCGATAAAACCGACTATCGACCGACCCGATAAAACCGACTACCGACCGACCCGAAACAAATTAGAATTCGGTTCAACTCGGATGAGAATATGAAAACCCAAATTTTAAGCAAACCGACCCGAATAACCCGAATAATCCGAAGTCACAGGGCTACCATAACCTATCATCATCTTAAAAAAGTTTCAAATACTATTATTATTTTACATAACATTAGGATGACTCATATATTTAAATAATGACTCATAAACTTCCAAATAATTATCTTCAAATTTAAATAAACAATTAGATATAAAAATCACAGGGAAAATTTTTAATTTTCCAGATATATTCAAATTTGTGGCATATGTTTCTTTCCTCGAAAAGAGGCCTCCTATTATTGGGCCTACCTTCTAAATCCAACAATCTATTGTCAACAATGGGTTTTCCAAATCTTTTCCTAAAACAATGACATGTGGTGCTTTATTTACATGTCACCGGGCCAAAAAAAAAAAATGACCCATCTCTACCCATGCCTTAACACGTCCACAATTAATTATTAGGTTAACATCGAGTCTTTCTTTCTCTCCAAAAATGCTAAATTGTGTTATCAAATCAGTCCACATGTTTTTTTAATTCCAAAATAGGCCTCCTTCTATTGTTTTTGGACTAAGTTCTCGACACAATTATGAAAAGAAGAAGGTGTCCATCCATTCACTTACTCATCTTCTTCAATGTATATGTTATGAACACCGTCGCCGTTATCGAATCACTCCACCAACCAGAAGCTCAAACATCAATAGTTATTCACTAAAAGGTACTTAATACATAGCTTAATTCCTACAAAATTCTACTACATACAACTTAATTCATACTTATTCCATTACTCATAAAATAATCGAATAAAAGAACAATAAATAACACACTAAACATATCATCCCAAAGTTATTTAGCCACTTTAATGCTATTAACAATTATATTAAGAAAGAGAAGATATGTATTATCACTTCAACAGATAAAACCAACAACCTTCGACGACCTAAGAGACCTTGATAACACATGTGGCCAAAGTTTCTACTACAAAAGAAAGTATAAGTTTATCTTCCTAGTATAACTTAAACACTACATCTACAGAGTTGGAATGTCTGCTTTTAATTTAAAAGAAAATTTCACCGTGACCACCTTTGTCAGTTTTTCTTTCAGGAAGAGGCAAAGTGGGCTTGTGATATATCCCAATTTTTACTGATTTTATCTATGTTTTAGGTATAGGATTTTGAGTCTTTATGTTATTTCTCGAGTCTTTTTAGTGTCTTTTCAGGTATTCTATGCAATGTGACAACAATGGAGATAAGGAGATATTTTGGAGCAAAGGCTAAGGAAAAGAAAGCGAAGGACGATTTTGGTTCAGGAATCAGCGAGGAGTATCGATCGACACACTCTTGGTGTCAATCGACACCAGTTTCGGCCCAGCAAAAACCCTAGACGCTTTCGAGTTTACAGAAGATCAAATTTGCCCCAGAAGATTTCCCTATTTGCATTATTTGTCCCTGGACGTTTTTAGGGTCTATATATATATTGTTTTTAAACCTAAGTTTCTTTTATCAAGTCTTTTATCAAGTTTTCTACAAACCCTATTACTAAGAGACATAAGCTATTCATCGATTGTTTTCTCAGAGTTTCATTCAGATCTATATACAGTGAAGAGATCCCTTCTTTCCCCTTCTCTATTTACTGTGTTTATGCTTTCACACTCAAATATATTGTTTGCTTCATCCAATATGTGTGAGTAGTCTGCTTGTTGGGAATAGGGTTTCTCATTAGGGATTCATATGGTTTAGTAGATTGCCCCCTTTGCTAGGCTATCTATAGAGTTCTTCATCTCTAATTATGTTTAATGCTAGATCTAGAGTAATTAACTAGATCTTGAATCCAGACAATAGATATTCCCGCCATAGGTATCTGTAATTGGATCTATTATTTGATGAGTCTGGTTTATAGGTGTGTAATAAGAATCGGCCTATCTACTAAGATGAACAATTGAACTCGTTAAGAATTCATATTTAGGTTGATAGTTTCTCAGCTTCTCCGGTTATTATTAGCTATAGATATAGGGAGTTTCGCGGCACGCCCACCGGTTATTCCATAATTAGAGTTTCAGTTTAAGAATGGTTCGATAACAACCTAGCTTTCATTAGATCTACTAACCAATAGTTTCCTGAGAATACCTTGTTCCTATCTTTTTATTAAATCGTTTACAACACAATCAATCTGCTGTCTTTTTACTTTGTTCTCTTTTATTTTCACTATTACCCTGCTAGCTTAATCTCGACATTTAACTCACTGTTTGAACAAAAGAACTCCGTGAATTCGATCCTAAAATACTGCAATTGATCTCTTATTTGAGAGAGTAGTTCTAGGTAATTTGAACCATATAAGCTGGGCCAACCAAGTTTTAGCCATTCGGCCCAAAATGGACGAATTTGCCCTGGAACGAGAAATTAAAGGAGCCGGTTCAGTTTTGTGAACTGTTTTCTGGTTACAGAAATAATTTTAAATATTTAAAATTATTTCAAAAGACGTAAGTAAATAATTTTAAAACTTAAAATAAAATCAAAAACTGTCTTCGAGAAACGCAGAACAGTTCCGACGAATTCCGTTTTCGAAGACGCAGAGAAATTCCGAAGAAACTTAAACCCAATTCCGATTGAGGCTCTGTTCAAGTTCGAGTCTTTGCTTAAGTGGAGGAAATTTCGATCGAGTTCGTGTTAAAGTGTCTAACAATAAGACGATTTTTGGGTTTATCGATTAAATGTTCATAGAAGAACTCAAACGGGGGAGATGAAGAAGAGTAGTCGGCGGCTAGGAGTTTCGGATGTTAATTGAGTCATCGGCGGCGACGACAAATTTGGGTTAGTTTGCCCTAACTTTGTTTGGAGAATGTTTTGATTCAAAATCTAGGTTAATTTTAGAGATTTCAACTCAAAAGTTTTCAATGACAAAGGGGTTTTAGTGTTTTCTGCCAAAAACAGTTGATTGAGTATAAAATTTTCGGTGTACGTGTATATGAATATCGAGTTTATGTTTAGTTGGTATTTGGATATAGTGTACGTGTTAAGAACTTCTTCGTTTTATCAAGTTTCAGGAAGTACTTCTAAGGATTCGGGTGAATTACCACAGAGGTTGTTTGCACTCGACCACTACCCTACCAAGGCGAAGATAAATGCGTACTCCAGACCGGAGTACATTGGTCAAATAGCAGCTGCGCTTAAGGACACACCAGAATTGACGTTCCTTCTAGAGTCTCCATTTGGTGACCTCTTTAGGATCCCTACTAACAAGGCATCTTTTCTGGTAAACTTGTTCTTGGGTTAATATGTCGTCAGTTAGTTACAAAGAAATGTTATGAGATGTGGATGGTATTCGGTGGTCATCCTATTAGGTTAGGATTAAGACAATGGGCACGTATAACTGGTTTGGAATGTGGAACCTATCCTAAAAATAGTGTTGTAGAAACTGTTATGCTTATGCAGCGGAAGGCAGGTGAAAAAACAGTTTGGAATACTCTGTTTGGATCTGCTAATGTTAATCCAACAGTTGAAGATTTAAGGGATAGATTGATTTCTGAAACTGACATGCCTCCATGGAAGAAATTAGCTCTCGCCCTAATTATTATTGTGGTTGAGGTGCTAATATGTGACACGTCTCCTCCCCTGAGACCAAATGAGATGACAGTTGAGCTGACGAAGAACCTGGATTTCTTCTGCAAATATCCCTAGGGAAGGACATCATTTCTCCTTACTTTGGATCGTTGCGCAAGTTTCAAAGAAGGAGAGACCGACATTGAAAAACTCCGGAATGGTTGCAAGCAACAATCTTATGCACTCCATGGCTTCCCACTTGGACTCCAACTCTTTGCTTTTGAAACTATCCCGTCTATTGCTAGTCTCCTACCTTCTGAAGAAGATACCGCCGTCTTTACGGAGAGGGCTATTAAAAACCTTTGCAAACTGCGTCCAATCAAGACATCCACCATATTTGCGTGCGAGGCTGCTGAACAGGTTTGTACAATTGTTGTTGTACGTACATTGGTATAAAAAGATGAAGTACATACACTCTGAAATTAACAATGATTATCTATGTAGGTGGTTATAACATATATTGTGGACTCAGCAGACAATGATTGCCCAAAATCTTTGGTATGGAGGAAAGAAAAACAGGACCCAAGAGTTGATAACATTTTAAGGATGTTGAAATCTGAGCAAGAGTGGGATGAGAAAATGTGGGTTGGAGGCGATGATGAGCCTAAGAAGCAAGTCCGGCCCTCAATAACAGGAGAGAGAGGTAACCATTTCTCTTCATCGTATAACTTATATCAGAATTAGGTTCCTCCAAGAGTAGTAATGCATGATTAAACCGTTTTATATAGTTATTTTGAAGAGGCAAAGACGGGTGCCAGATTCTGTTGAAAACAAAAAAAAGGAAAATTACCCACTCTGATGATGGGGAAGGTGGACTCAGTGGTGGTGATGGTTCTGGAGACGAAGCGTTTGATAAGTATGTGGTCGAATTGAGGCGTTTCTTCAAGAGGCAAAAACAACTTTTGGATAATAAATTTGAAGATTTAAAAGAATTTGTCCGTCCAGAGATACGTGCTGCTCTACATTCTCAGGACCGAAACGAAGAAGGAACACGAGCATCCCACAAATCTGATTCACCATCTGAGAAGGTTGAGATGGTGACCAAAAAGTTTGAGAAGGTGAACAAAAAGGTTCACCAGGTAGCTGAACAGGTACAGAAGAAATCGCTTAAGAAATCCATCAAATAAAATAATTTTGTACCAAGAAGATCTTCCAGGTTGAATAATACTCCCAAGAAGGCTGGAACTGTTAGTCTTCCTGTTGAGGTACGTCTACAGCAGGTACCTTGTGTAAATAAAATTTAAAAATAGGTTTTTATCAAGTGTACGTACAACCAAATACTTAGGAACGCCTTCTATTGGTGTATATTCCACAGAAGGTACCAGACAATGATGGGGATGGTGAAGTTTCAGCCAAAAAACACCATACTGTCTCTGACTATGATATGGAAAACAAATTTTTGGGTCAAGCATCACCACCTGAACATCACTACAAGAAAACAGACAAACGACACACTACGAAAGGCGACTAACATTGTAGTCGTCCATTTTTGCGACTAACTTACGACTGCTGGACGACGACTTTACGACAACAATACAGTTGGTCGTTACATAGTCGTATTTTAGCGACTACGATATTTAGTCGGTACATGGTCGTCCAGTTACGACTATCCGACGACAACATTACTGAGAACAATACGTAGTCGTAACTTAGTCGTAATTTAGCGACTACATATCCGACTACAGACAATAGTCGTACATTCGGCGACGATAATACGACTATTTTTCCTTTGTCGTAACATAGTCGCATAATTGTCGTATAATATGGTTGGAAAACGTTTTCCGCGTTGCTGGGTAGGTACACCTAATTTCTGAGCGTCTACAAGGTTTAGTCGTATAATAGTCGTAAAAAATCCTCTATATAATCCACGGCACTCTTCATTCTCATTCACCAACAAATCAAAACAACAATCAAAAGAAAAAAAAACGATTTCGAAAGAAAAATATAAGTTTAGTTTATGCTATAATGGCGGGAAACTTCAATTATAGTGGTGGAGCCGGTTTCTATCGAGATTGGATGTACAAGAGATTTGATGAAGTAACGGGAAATTTGTCAGCCGAATATATCGCAGGAGTGGAGGAGTTCATGACATTCGCTAATAGTCAGCCTATAGTACAGAGTAGTCGAGGTAAATTTCATTGTCCTTGTAGTGTATGCAAGAATGAGAAACACATCATCTCAGATAGAAGAGTTAGTAGTCATTTGTTTAGTCAAGGATTTATGCCTGATTATTATGTTTGGTTGAAGCATGGAGAAGAATTGAATATGGATATAGGAGCTAGTTACACGGATAGGACGTATTTTAGTTCTAATCCTGAAGAAGTGGGTAATGTTGTAGAAAATCCATATGTGGATATGGTGAACGATGCATTTAATTATAACGTGGGGTTTGATGATAATTATCATCAGGATAGTTATCATCAGGATAGTAGTTATCAGAGTATGGAAGAACCGGTCCGTAACCATTCAAAGAAATTCTACGACTTGTTAGAAGGTGCAAATACTCCATTGTACGATGGTTGTCGTGAAGGCCAGTCGCAGTTATCCTTAGCATCTCGACTCATGCAGAACAAGGCGGATTATAATATGAGTGAAAAGTTGGTGGATTCTGTTTGCGAAATGTTTACAGATTTTTTACCAGAAGGAAACCAGGCTACCAGTTCACATTACCAAACCGAAAAGTTGATGCGCAATTTAGGACTTCCATATCATACGATTGATGTTTGCTCGAACAATTGTATGCTTTTCTGAAAAGAAGCCGAAAAAGAAGATCATTGTCGATTTTGTGGCGCACAAAGATGGAAGCCTAAAGATGACCGTCGAAGAACCAAAGTACCATATAGTCGTATGTGGTATCTACCTATTGGGGACCGGTTAAAAAGAATGTATCAGAGCCACAAGACAGCTGCAGCAATGCGATGGCATGCGGAGCACCAATCAAAGGAGGGAGAAATGAATCATCCTTCAGATGCGGCAGAGTGGAGATATTTCCAAGAGTTACATCCCCGGTTTGCGGAAGAACCTCGTAACGTTTATCTCGGGTTATGTACTGATGGGTTCAATCCTTTTGGCATGTCTCGTAATCATTCGTTATGGCCTGTGATTCTGACTCCATATAATTTACCCCCTGGTATGTGCATGAATACAGAGTACTTATTTCTTACAATTTTGAATTTTGGGCCAAACCATCCTCGAGCTAGTCTTGATGTCTTCCTCCAACCTCTTATTGAGGAGCTACAAGAGTCGATGCATACGATGTATCATTGAGTCAGAATTTTAATCTAAAAGCAATGCTACTGTGGACGATAAGCGATTTTCCGGCGTATAGCATGTTATCAGGATGGACTACTCATGGTAAATTGTCTTGTCCAATTTGTATGGAAAGTACAAAGTCTTTTTATCTACCCAATGGACGGAAGACATGCTGGTTTGATTGTCATCGTAGATTTCTTCCTCATGGTCATCCATCCCGTAGGAACAAGAAAGACTTTCTGAAGGGAAGAGACGCTTCTAGCGAGTATCCACCTGAGTCTTTGACAGGGGAGCAAGTTTATTACGAGCGGTTGGCTAATGTAAATCAAGCAAAAACGAAGGACGTTGGTGGGAACGGTCATGAAAAGAAGATGCCAGGCTATGGAAAAGAACATAATTGGCACAAGGAAAGCATCTTGTGGGAGTTGTCTTACTGGAAGGACCTCAATCTTCGACATAATATTGATGTGATGCATACAGAGAAGAATTTTCTTGACAACATCATGAACACTCTCATGAGTGTTAAGGGTAAATCAAAAGATAATATCATGTCAAGATTGGATATTGAAATTTTTTGTTCTCGGCCAGACTTACATATTGATAGTCAGGGTAAAGCTCCATTTCCAGCATATGCATTAACCGAAGAAGCCAAAAAGAGTTTATTATCATGTGTGAAACATGAGGTTAAATTCCCAGATGGTTATTCTTAAGATTTGGCTACTTGTGTAGACATGGAGAATGGAAAGTTTTCAGGCATGAAGAGTCATGATTGTCATGTTTTTATGGAGCGACTACTGCCATTTATCTTTGCTGAACTCCTTGACCGGAATGTCCACCTTGCATTATCAGGTACAATATATGTTTTTTAATTTGCCACACTTTTTTAAACCTCTGATTTAACTTAAACATATATATATATATATATATATATATTAGGGATTGGAGCATTTTTCCGGGACTTATGTTCGAGAACTTTACAGAAAACTCGGGTTCAAATTCTCAAACAGAACATAGTTTTAATAATCTGTAACTTGGAAAAGATCTTTCCACCATCATTTTTTGATGTTATGGAACATCTACCTATCCATCTCCCATACGAAGCTGAAATGGGTGGCCCTGTCCAATATCGGTGGATGTACCCATTTGAGAGGTTTTTCAAAAAGTTGAAAGGAAAAGCAAAGAACAAAAGATATGCGGCAGGATCAATTGTTGAGTCATATATCAATGACGAGATTGCATATTTTTCAGAGAACTACTTTGTCGATCATATACAAACAAAATCAAGGTAAATATAACTATTTATTTTACGATTCGCAATCTATACTTCAGAATTAAAATCAATTACATGAATCAGGTTAACAAGATTTGATGAAGGAGAAGTTCCTGTATATCATGTCCCTGGAGTACCTAACATATTTATGCAAGTCGGCCGTCCAAGTGGTGAAATGCACGTAGAATGGCTTACAGAGAAAGACTACCAAAGCGCACATGCATATGTTTTAAGAAATTGTGACTATTTTCAACCACTTGAGAGGTATTTTAAATCACTCCTTAATTTAAATTTTTCATTATGATAACTTTGATTTATTTATCTTCGGTTGTAAATATAGTATGTTCGAGGATTTTCTTTCTGTGAAATATCCAACTTTGTCCAAAAAAGAACTCTACGCGAAAAGAGCTGAAGGATATTATCAATGGGTTAAAGAATATGTAAGTCTACATCATTTTAGTAATTTTTAAAAGTGATCATTAAAATTATGTTGATATTGATATTGTTTATTTATTATGTAGGTAACATATTGGAACCCTACTTCTCCATTTCCTACTTGGGTTCAAGAGATCGTGCATGGGCCTTTGAACAAGGTTAAAACTTGGCCAATGTATTTCACACGAGGATATTTGTTTCATACGAAAAATCATGGCGCTGGACGAAAAACATGTAACTATGGGGTATGTGTTAAGGAGAAAATTACGTGGATTCATCTGATGAAGCGGATTTCTACGGTACCTTAACTGATATCATAGAACTCGAGTATGAGGGGATCGTCAATTTGAAAATCACACTTTTTAAGTGTAAGTGGTATGACCCAAAGGTTGGTAGAGGCACTCGGTGAAGCCATGGTGGTGGTGTAGACGTTCTATCATCTAGGAAATACAATAAATACGAGCCATTTATTCTAGGTACGTAATTAAGAATACATAAGGCGACAATTGTCTTTATTGTTGGGCTTTCTTATTTTGCGGCCCAAACCCAAGAAATATAGTGACTAAAATACGACTACATTGCGACTACGTGTATAAAGAAAACCCTAATTCGATCAATTCCCTTCTCATTTCATCCAAAGTTAACCTCTTCTTCTTCTTCAACTTCTTCTTCGTCTTCAACTTCAACTTCTTCTTCTTCTTCTTCAAGATCTTCTCTTTCTTCAAGTTCTTCGATCTCTATCTATCTTCTAATTCGATCTATCTCCTTCTAATTCGATCTATCCTCTTCTTCTAATTCGATCTATCTTCAACTTGAAGATCTTCTCTTTCTTCTTCTTCTTCTTTCAACCATGCCTATCGCCGGTCGTGGAGGTTCACGAAAGAGGAAGATGACCCCCAACGTTACACAGAGAGCCGGAGGGTCCACACCGGTTGGAAGACCAGCATCGCTGCCTCAGCAGTACGACTTCACTCCAGCGGCACCTCAAGCTCCTCTGACGCATCCGCCTCAAGCCGCTGGAGCCTCAACGTCATCTCCCCACTACCGCAACTGTCCGCCGCCGCAACAACTATTCCAGAGCTCCACCACTCAGCGTGTTGATCCGCTGCCGCCGCGATCTGAAGAGGCGCAGTTTAATCCACCGCCAGAAGATCCTCTATACCAAGAGCCTCCGGAGTCTCCAAATCCCAACTCTCAGGGACACAGCCATCCATCTTCTCAGGGCAACAACTTTCAAGACGGAGCTCCTCAATCATTGTCGGAGCTACAAGAAGACTCGGCGAGGGCTCTCTCCGACATACTTATGGTTCCCGGGAGGGAAATGTGGACCACCGTATTGTCTCCTATTCCCAAGCCGAAGACTGAATGGTATGTGCTCTTCCTCAACTTATTAGCTTGTTTTAGATTCTGTATTAGTTTGTGTTAGGTTGCAGCAATGATGAAGCTTGTGTTAGGTTGAGATCCTCTAGCTTGTTGTCTTGAGTGGCTTGTCTTAGGTTGCAGCAATGATTAGCTTGTGTTAGGTTGTGTCTTGATTAGCTTGTTGTCTTGATCTGCTTGTGTTAGATTGTGGTGGATTGTGTCTTGATTAGCTTCTGTAATACTCTGTCTTGATGAGCTTGTGTTAGATTTTGGTCGATTGCTATTGTGTGAACATAAAGCTCATGTCTTGATGAGCTTGTGTTCTGTTGTGGTGGCTTACTCTCTTGTGTTCTGTTGTGGCGGTGTGTTCTGTTGTGGTGGCTTGCTATCTTATGTTTTGTTGTGGTGGCTTGCTATCTTGTGTTCTGTTGTGGTGGCTTACTCTCTTGTGTTCTGTTGTGGCGGTTTGTTCTGTTGTAGTGGCTTGCTTACTTGTGTTCTGTTGTGGTGGCTTGTTCTGTTGTGGTCGCTTGCTATATCTTCTGAGAACATAGTGGTCATGTCTAGCATACTTGTGTTCTGTTGTGGTGGTTTGCTCTCTTGTGTTCTGTTGTGGAGGCTTGCTATTCTTTATGTTGAGTAGTTTCACTAATGAAACATGTTTTTATCTTTCATTGTTTCATGTCTTTGGAGGTTTACTCGCGACAGGGGATCAAAGTTGGTTAGAAAGATAACTCGGATTTTTACACAAAAATTTAATGCTCCATACTATAACTGGTCATGTGTACCAGTGGATAAAAGAGAGAGGTTATTTCTTGAGTTTGCGGTAAGCTGTCATGCATCTCTCTTACTTTCTTAACTTTCGAGCTTAATCTTTTGAATTTCACTAACTCAAGCTACAATTTTTTGTAGAAAACTCACAGTTGGGATCCCTTAATAACAGGGACTGTGTAGTATTACTTCAATGAGGTCTGTAAACGGCGCTTGAAAGACATGGTTAGCACCGCAAGGAGAACTAGGGAGCAGCCTCCATGGATTGGTGAAACTCTGTGGGCTGTTATGTGCGCTTACTGGGACACCGAACCAGCACAAAAACGGAGTCGGACCTATTCCAAAGCTCGTCTCTCTGACCGTAACGGTCTCGGTCCTCACATCCACTTCTCTGGGCCAAAGTCTTTTCAGGAAATCCAAGACGAATTGGTAAGTTTTTCTCTTACCTCTTTCAGTTACCTCACATGTAAGTTTTTGAGTATTTGAGCTGTGTTGGTTTCACTGCAGGAGGAGAAATTGGGAAGAATAGTCACTATTGGTGAGGTGTTTGTCGAGACTCATACTAAGTCGGATGGTACGTATGTTGATCGGAAGGCGGAGTTGATTGCTCAAACTTATGAGCAGAATGTGAGAGATAGATTGTCACAGCTAGAGGCAGAAGCTTCTGTTGTGTCTGATGGCACTTCACGTCCTCGGGAGCTGACAAATGAGGAGTTGACAACCATCTTTCTCCAGGTAAAATGTTGCAGTCTAAACCTGTTGACTTTGAGTTTTTGGTTATTCATTCACTAATCTCTTCTTTATTTCTTTTCAGTCCACCGAAAGGGATTCCAGAGGCAATCCTTATGGACTTGGCAGTCTCGAAGACACATTAGGCTGTGCCAACTACAATCTGCCTGGACAATCATCATCGTCCTTCCTAGATTTAGAAGAACGGCTGAAGGAAGCGCAACGCAAGATTGAGGAGCAGGCAGCCTACAATGAGAAGCGTGATTCTGAGATTGCTGCGCGTGAAGCTGAGACTGCCCGAATCACGGCTGAGCAAAAGGACAAACTCGAACACTTGTCCTTAGTGGAGAAGTATCTCCGACAAACAGATCCGCAATTCCTTGACTTCATGGCCTCTAAATCTTCGACAACCACAGAGTCTCTACCAGCTACTCCACAGAATGATCAATAGGTTTAGATTTCAGTCCCTTTTCACTTGAACTTTGAACAATAATGTTTGTGTGTGTGTTTAGTACTTTGAACCTTAAGTGTAAGTTGTGTTTTATGTATTTGATAGGATTTTCAATAAAAATGTGTTTTAGTTATACTTTATAGCATTTAGAACAACAAACAAACCGAATTCTCATAATTAATAAACAACCAACAAAGAAATCAAGATATGACCAAATTCTTATTTCGACACAAAATGTCGTCGCCAAATAGTCGTCCAATAGTCGCTATATAGTCGTACCATAGTCGTACCATAGTCACCAATATTAACGACTATCGTCTGACAATATAAGAGAGTCGTTAGGTAGTCGTAAAGACGTCGTACATTAGTCGTATATTATTTAGTGACTAAGATACGACAACCAGAATAGTGCCCACAGTTTAATACAAATGATCGTAATCTAGTCGCAAAGTAGTCGTCAATCGAAGTACGACTAGTTTACGACTACACGAATAATCCCCCATAAACAGGTAAATTAATCGTACTTAAGTCGCTATATAGTCGCCAAATATTACGACCAATAGACGACTATTCCGTGCCGACTGTTTCGTAGTCGTATGTTAGTCGTAAAGTTACGACTAACTTACGACTATGTTGCTTAGCGACTATGTATATACGACTACTCTTGTTAGTCGTCTATTAGTCGTATTATTTCTGTTTACGACTATGAAACGACTAGTGTTGTAGTCGGTAAACGCCTGTTTTCTTGTAGTGCATGTAACCCACTCGTGTACTAGTCATGTTACAGTTTTGCCTTATTGTACGTACATAAAGAACAATTACTGACCTAGTGTATGGTTTTGATTTCGAAGGAGATAGGAGGGAACTCGGAGATTGATGAAGATTCTTCCAAGTTACACCAAAATGTCTCTAACTCTCTAATGGAAGACAATGTCGATCGTGTTCCATCACCAACTCACCAGGTAACCTGTGTTCTTAGTATTTCATTATTGTACGTACAGAATATTTTATGTTCTTTATGTTCTTAATTTTGACATAACAGCCCGAACAAGGCATTCTTGATGGTGGTAACTTTGAAGAACTCCTTCCGCAGTTAAAACAAATACTGTCTGACCCAGGCATTGACAAAATGTCAGATGATGTATCTTCCTTGTCCCATCAGGTACGTCGGGTACTACTAATTATAGTGTACGTACATGTTATTTCTAATTTGTATGGTTTGCTATCTTATAGGACGTTGCGAAAGGTGTTGGTGGTAATCGTGAAGAAGAAGTTGTTGCTCCTGAGTCACAACAGTTGGAGGAGTACAGAATCGAACTGCCACAATCACCGGAAGACAAGGTTAGACAAGAAGTTGCTTTTGAACGTATAGAAGATGGCAAACCTAATGTACGTACAATGTTTTTGAAATCCGTTTCGCTCCTTTGATTGCTTTGCTGTGAGTGAGACTAATAGATGGACATCCATCTCCATATAATGAGGTCAGGATGAAACAATTGGTGGGGATGGAGAGGAAGTGTTGAAGGAGGCTAAAACTCCAAGAGTTGTAGATGAAGCCGTGGAGGTATGTGATACTATTATGCTATTTGTAACGCTTATTTGTCAAATAGAGAAATAACCAAATCTTTGGTTACTAAATCTGAAGGACACCACATTACCTGGACTTGTTCCTCCGAGGTTTGTAGAGGCTTTTGATGATGAAGCGAATCTCAGTGACCCGTCTTCACCAACAGTAGTTGTTAGCAAGGTAAGTTATTAATTAAGACCTAGAGCATTACTGTCGGAGTTATCATTTGATGTATGTTAAATTGTTTTCATTAGGTTCTTACTGAATTGAAAACATCCAGCGTCGTTGATGTGAGACATGCTACTTCTCTTCTACCTTACATTGTTCAACATTACTTTCAACTAACTTTCAGCTTATGTCGACTATTTATTTTGTACAACTGCCACAAAAAGACGATGTTCTCGAAGAAAATGTATCTCAAATTCTTGAGAAGGTTGTCGTCCCCGTAGAGGTCAGTATATATTATCCCGTGTACCTATTAATATTTCCACTGTACGTGCATATAGTGTACGTACTCTTGTAGTTGTTTCCATGACTAATCTAATTCTATTATTTTATGCTTACAGACAGTAAAGAAAGACGAAGTTGTCGAAGGGGGTGTTTCTCAAACTGAAGCAATCGTTGCTCCCGGGAATGAGAATGAGAAGAAAAATGTAAGACGGAGAGTTACCTTCTCTGATGACACAAAAACTGATGATACAAAGAGTGATGATGTAATATTTGTTGAGGAGAGACAGGCAGGCCCTGAGGTGTTGGTGAAGGCTGGCGATTTACCCTACAATCCTTTGGAGAAGATTGACGGAGCTAAATTCCAGAAGTTATGCAATATCATGGAAGGAGAACAAAGGTATGCATCTGTGCATTCACTCCATTATCTGTTTGTTTGTCAATCATATATCAATCATAACTATTTCATATGTCTTACTAAATTTCAGATGCCATACTCTTTTTGGCTTTCGGAAAAGGGCCAACGAATTCTTCACAACTCTAGCCGAGGCTAATAATTGGTTTGGCTCTTACGTAAGTGACCATTGATTACGTACACTGTTTTAAGTGTACGTATATTTAAGAATATGTTTTGGAAAGTACGTACATAACATCATACTTTTATTAACTTTCCAGCACATGGAAATGATCGCACTCTTGATGTGGCATAAGAACGGGGAGCATATGAAGAGAAATCGGTATGTCGTGGTGGATCCCAGACTCTTGATGTGGCATAAAAACGGGGAGCATATGAAGAGAAATCGGTATGTCGACGTTATATATGTTCTCATGAACTTGAAAGATGAGAAGCATTGGGTTGGGTTGGCTATATGCCTGTAACGTCGCTCTATTGAAATCAAGGATCCTTTGATTTCACTTACGCGGGAGTCTGTGGTTAGGTCACGTATCCTTCCAATACTGGAGATGTTGTCGTACCTAGTCAGAGCGACATGCAAAGATTATCTCGAAAAGCCTTATCCCGTAACTCCTTTTACTTACATAAGGAATCAACGTCTTGCATAGAATCCAACTACCAGAGATTGCAGTCCGTACGCGATGAAGTTTATTGAGTTGTACATGCTGAACTGTCCTACGAAGGACTTGTTTTCGATTGAAGAGCTGATATGTACAACAACCGTTAGGGTTACGCAATCGACCTCTACGACCATGGAATTGGTTCCTTAACCTTATTTTTAAATGCTGGGAAAACAAACTTATTTTGTATGCCTTTTGGAACTTGAATTTGGTAGTGTTTAGATTGACTTGTTTGTTTTCAAAACAATTTATTACTTTTGGATGATAAGCAACATTTTTAATAGGAATTAACAACGTACACAACGTAATATCTTAGCAATGTACGTACAGACTATGAGTCCACCTGTACACAGTGCACGACTGCAGTAACGGTAACATTGATTTGACAACCATCAATGTAAAATTAAATTGCTCATTGAATGTAACTGTAATTTCTCCAACAATATCTACATCCGTGGTTATTAATGGGAGGAAGAATTTGACCTCTTCGGACTATCTCATTTCTAACATGGTCAACCCGACTATTTCCGACGACTTACTCGCTAAGATATCTAAGAAAGTGGTAGACAAATGCTGGTTGGACCTTAAGCCACTGCTACGATCAGGCACTCGCGGAAGAGACATTGTCTACCGTCCGGATATCCATAAGCTTGTGCTTGTGTGGTGTTCCCGATCACTTCCAAGTAGGAGGTGGCCATAATCCAATCGGACCCCAAGGAGAAGGCCGCAATCGACCATTTTTCAAAAGGTGCCTTCTCGCTAACAATCCGACGGTTGTGTATAACGAAGCAATACGTGTTCTAATCCATGAAAGTGACATCAATGGAGCATTTAAGCTCATGCAGCGTCATGCACTCATGCACCCGTGCGAGCAGATGCAACCATCGCCTGCGCCATCATATTCATATGTGCGGGATATGATTATATGGGTGGATTGTTTCTTCAGCTCTACACACGCAACCATCATCCATTGGAGTCGGATATCACTTGAGATTTGTGTGAGGAGTTCCTCGAGGAGATAAAGAAGTTTAGCCCTCCGTACAATAATACTTACGGTTATTCTTTCTGTTATCCAAACAGCCATGGAATTAAGATGCCACCATGCGCCTACCATTGTTACATGGTTTCTAGTGCATTCAAGAACGTTTGCAACAAATGTCACCTATGGTCGTGTGCTAGGCGAGTTAGCTAAATGCTCTAGGTCTCGCATTTGTACGTGTGCTAGGTGTACACGGTCACTTGTTTCAAGTTTGTTAGGTGTTTGGTCCTATGTATTTTGTTTATGTTTCATTGTTATTTCCTATTATGTTGTTTCTTCCGTTTCTTTGAAATTCCCTATTTACAACTTGTGTTTTTGTTTCATGCGGTTTGGTTCTATCGGTCATGAATAATATATTTTTGTTGTCAAACTAAACTTACGGTTGTACTTACATTCTAACAAGTACTTACATTCTAACTATAAATGTAATAATAAATGTAAGCATCTATGTCAGTCAATAGACGCATAATGTCAGTCTTATTAAAGACGTGCCAAGCGTTAATTAATAAATACACTTCCACTTGTCATAATTTCTAGAACCTCTATGCTTATAGTAAATATACGTACACGTGTAACGCCTTATTAGACGTACATTTATCAATTATTTAAGATAAATTAGCATCGGTTTGCACCGAAAATATGAGAATTAAATATGTACGTACACTGTTACTTTCTACGTACATTTATTGATATAGTAGATAAACGTTAGCCTTCTCAAATAATCACTTATCCTCTGATTTGACATCCAACTTAAATAACATTCAATGCAACCGTAATCTCCCCAACCGACTCTCTTTCCTTGGTTATTAAAAGGACAATGATTTGACCATATTGGCCTATCTCATTCCTAACATGATGAATCCGACTATTCCCGACGATTTACTCGCAAAGATAGCTAAGAAAATGGCTGACAAATGCTGGTGGGACCTTCAGCCACTACTACGGTCAGGCACACGTGGCAGAGATATTGTATACCGTCTGGATGTCCTGAAAGGTGCTAATATTTTTAGCAAGTGCGACGATCCCGACGACTACCAAGTTGATGGCAGCCATCATCCATCCGCCCCCCAGGGAGAAGGCCGACATCGAGCCTTTTTCAAAAGGTGTGTGGATGCTGGCAATCCGACTGCCATGTATTTTGAAGCTCTGCGTGTTCTAACGCATGAACGGGACATTAAGGGAGCCATCAACCTCTTACGACCTCATGTTTCATCACAAGCCCATGCAACACTTGCTTGTGCGATACTTTTCATAATTGACGGTAATGATTACATGGGCGCCATGTTTCTAAACCTATTCGGACGCAATCATTATCCGTTGGGGACAAAAGTGATACGGGATTTGTGTGAGGAGTTCCTGGAGGATTTAAAGAAGTTTCGCCCTCCATATAATAATACTTATGGATCGACGTTCTCTTATCCTAACAGCCATGGTATTCAAACTCCAGATTGCGCCCTGCTTTGTTACATTGTCTCTGGACCGTTCAAGAATGTGTGTAACAGTTGTTACGTCTGGTGGTGTGCTAGGCGAGTTAGCCAAATGCTCTAGTAATATAAATCTACTAGTTATTTGAAGTTGTTATTTAATGTTATCGTCTAAGTTATGTTTCAAGTTCTTCTAATGCCGTTATGAAGTTATGTTTCTAATTCGTTTATCCTCTATGCATGAAGTTGTTCAAGTTCTTGTAATGCTTCTATGAAGTTATGTTTGAATTTGTGCTTATCCTCTGGTTTACAAAGTTTCTCCGTTTAATGGTTTATTCGGATATGAGTAATAAATTTGAAGTTTCGTAATCCATACTTATTTCTGTACTTACATTATAACTTTAAAGTTACTATAAATGTAGGAATAAATATGACTGGACTGACGCAAAAGACAATATTGTGATAGACGTGACATGGCATAATAAATACACTCCAATTCGGCGTATAGGTTTATATAGACGTACACGTGTTACTAATGACGTACATGTAACTAATAAGTCGACGAGATAGCTTGGGTTTACATCAAAAACTGCAAATTTCAATATAGACGTACACGTGTAAATCTACACGTACATAAACCAATATACTCGAAAATTGTAATTTGAAGTTTCAGTTTTAATCGGAAATAGTTAATAGTTTATTCTTTTCATATAAACACGAGTTAATGTCCAATATTAATACCACCTACAATAGGTAAGTGGGACGTCAAATATTTACTTAGTTGTCTCCTCGCCATTAGGTCTATATAACATGTACACTGGGACAAGTCATCTCCACACTTTTCATTACTCTTACTATGACAAATATAACCTAAACTCACCAAAAAAATCCCTCAGACTCGGCAATGGACGTCCCCACACCCCCACCAGCGGAAATTTACATGGCCATTCAGCTACCTAACCCACTCAGCATCCTCGTCAACTACTTACCCGTTTCTGTAACTCCCATTGAAACGCTCAGAGGTCCCGTAAGCACGCTGAAGCCGACTGCTATCAACATGGATGATTTTATGACGTGGCCTGATTTCGTGTTGCCGAAAACACCTTTCCGACCATATTTCACCCTCCTCCTTGAACGGGGAGCAATGCCGGCGCTTTACCTTGAAGGGGTTCGTTTAGCTTGCAATTTCGTTACGGTTGCTCATGGTTTAACCATGTTGGGTTCTATCTCTCCCATCGACGCCTACGCATGTTTCTATCATGGACTGTTCCTAACCGCAACTAGCAACGGACGAGAGGTTGAAGCCGTGAATGCGACTTTTTGGGATTTAGTGCCATCATTCGAAGCTACAAACACAATGGGGGAGTTGGTTATGTATCACATAAGTCGACTGCATGCTGAAGGACCTCGGATGTGGAATCGATCATGGAGGTTCGTGGTTTCACCAGATGTTTGGGTCGTTGCAGCTACGGAGCCTGCTGCCGCAATTGTTTCTTCTACTGGTATGCTAGGGAGTTGTGCATATTTTATTAAGGAAAGGCGTTGGTTCAGCATCTGATTTCCCATTCTATGCATCGGCTATAATTTCGACTTTTTGTAAAGCATACGTTTTCCTGTTATATGCTTCGGCTTTACTATCCTTTGGTTGTATGCTCTAATCGGTTTATTGTTATGCTTTGTAGTTCCTGCTTTTTTTGTTATGTTTTGTAGTTCCATGTTGTATTGTTTATGTTATGAATGGAACTAAGTTTGTTTACATTGTACATAGAGTACAACTATTTGAACGTACACCGATATAAATGTACGTCCATGGAAAGTCATTACAATTATGATGTATTTTGTAATAAGTAAACTGTAGCAGTTTGAACGTACACCGATATAAATGTACGTCCATGAAAAGTCATTACAATTATGATGTATTTTGTAATAAGTAAACTGTAGCAGTTTGAACGTACACTGATACAATATACGTCCATAAAATATGATGTCGGAAATAAAGTAAAACTTTAGCATAAATATAGGATATGTTTAAATTCGGTTACAAATCTGTAGTTATTAAGAATAACAGAGACAAGAGATAAACTAATAGAATAACAGAGACTCTGATTTCTTCCACTTCCGATATATCCGGATTAGCAATGACTTTGGAGATGGGGTCATTGCTCAGAGTCTTCAGTTTATAAATCCCGCTCAGACGCCAGGATACGAGAGCAATAACATTTTGAGGACCATTTAGCCGCTGGAAGAATCTTTGAAATTCCAAAGCTTGATCATTGTGTGCTTCACATTGAAGAACTTCTTTGCTACAGAGAATATATATTATACGGAGGATATAACAAACATATAGGTGAAAACTTTTTTAAAAAATAACACAGAGGCACTTACTATTGATCCATTATCTTAAAAGGAAGCTTCAGCCCACGGTAGTCTTCGGTCAAGTTGCCAACTTCAAGGAGCGCACCAATCACATCTGGTGTACGTAATAAAAGATAAAAGTATTACGTGTACGTACAGATTTACAAGAATCAATAGCGAGTCAAATATACTAACCAACTAACACTCCAGTAGAAACTGTCTTCTCGACGATGTAGTCAAAAGGAATAAAATCATAATACGGTATTGCAGCCAATCCCAAAACTTTGGTAACAATGGTCTGATCCATAAAACAGATCCGGTAGTCATGGGACGTTGTGTGTATCCCCTCGTCGTGGAGACGAACCGAGAAAGTATTGATAATTATCCACTCATTTTCTCGGATACAGTCAGAGTAAAACGAAGCAATGCGACGATTAATGGTAGCCTCTATGCGGGAACGCATTCCCTGCACGAAATTATGATGATTAGTGACAATTAAGGTATGTGGAAGTAAAAACGTTATAAACACATTGGCGAAATAGTACTCGATTATCGGCCAAGATGAGACCCAGGTCAAACTCATTTATTCCCACGCATTTCTTAAACACCCTGACCACAAAAGCGCGTATACTCCATCCGGTGATCATTGGAAAAAGTTCAAAAATGGAATGATATTCAGCATCCATGATGCCAAAAAAAAACCAGAATAACCGACTTTCTGTCTTATTTGTGAGATGGGTTTGGACTTTTGTTTGAATGGATGAAGGGTGTTATTACCAGGTTCTTAAATAGATTTTGAATAGACGCGATGATTGGTCCCAAATCGATGTAACGGTTTAGTTAAAAATGTAACCGTCAACTCTTTATAATTAGATGTACGAAGTGTACGTACAAATGAATTTTTTTATCAAAGGTACGTACAGACAACAACGGTACTGACAAAAAGTTGAAGGATAAGCAAATACACCGATAATACGAGGTCCACAAATGTACGTACAGAAGATAACGTACAGAAAAAATAATATGTAATATTACAACATAGACTGATAAAAAGATTTCCAAAACGTACGTAGAACATCGTCCAAAAGCATAGAGACTCTAACCATCGCGAGTAAAACAGTCATCGACTAAATAGGGTTTTTGCATGTCTTCTTGTTATGACCGGTTTTCCGACATCTTGTACACTGATTAGGAATGAGTCTTTTCTGCCTCTTTTTCTGAAAGTTATAAAATAGTATGTCTTTTAAAAGGAAGTAAAAATTTCATAGCAGTTAGGATGGGTGAAAAACTTACCCGGTTTTCCCTAGTAGATTGTATCCTTTTGGTGGGTGGTCTCCCAGGTGGTCGTCTACTGCGTGGAGGTATGAGAATCAGGTCCGATAAATCTTGAGGAATAACAACGTCATTTGGGTCCGCTATAGGTAAAACGGGTTCTTGGAAAGAATCAGAAAACACTTGAAGGCTATACCACAATCCAACCACAGCCTTCAGTTTGACGCCAAAATTTATTGCAGCAGCTAGAGCATGCTCGCATGGGACTCTTAACATCGTGTACCTAAGACAAGTACACGTACACTCATCTAGTACAACGTGAAAATGCTCACCACTCTTTAAAGTAACTTGATAACTCCATGGCCCAGACATCATGACTGCGAACTTTCCTGACGCAGGCAAGTCTTGGAGGAAACGTTCATCTACATCCGGGGTCACCAAAGAGTTACACTTCGACACTTTTTTCCGCCTTGCTGCAAACCATCGCATAATGACCTATCGGATGAACTCTAGCATATAGACAATTGGATACACTTTTGCCTTCCTTAAGACATTGTTCATTGCCTCGGAGTTGTTGCTAGTCATGATATTGTACCGCTCCCCTATGTAGTATGCCCTTGTCCAATGCTCAAATCCAACATCCTCTAAATACTTTGCGCATCCGGGACTCCGACCTCTCATCTCTTCAAAGTATTTTTCAAAATCTCTAACCCGATATGCTTTAGCGGCGCTAAAGAATAAACCAGACACACCGTACCTAGAGTAAGACACTGATATGTTTTGCTCCAGGTGTACTATACATGCTCCATGATGGGCTTTCGGGTACACCACACTGACGCCTTTATATATGGAAGAATGCCTGTCCGAGACAATCATCAAATCGTCAGTATCTGGAACAATCTCTGATAATTTCTCAACGAACCAAATCCATGAAGCATCGGTCTCGCCGTCAACAACCCCAAAAGCTAATGGAAAGATATGTAAGTTCCTGTCTTGTGCACATGCTATAAGGAGGCATCCTTTGTAACGACCGACTAGCTGCGTTCTGTCTACAACAACGACTTTCCTCATATATTTCCAACCTTTTATAGAAGCCGAGAGAGAAACGAATACATATTTGAAGCGCTGCCGACCATTAGATTCAGGAGTGGAGTGGAGATGACAGATTGTACCGGGATTTGCTAATTGTAGAAGATACAGATATGTAGGTAAAAACCAGTAACTAGCCATATCATCACCCCTTATAGAGTTTACTGCAACCTCTCTAGCTCTCCATGCTGTAGAATATGAGATCCGAACATTAAGATCATTTAAGACCAATTGAAGCAAATCTACAGCTCTCGGACCCCCTTGCGTAGAACTATATCTATTCTTCATAACCTCGCCTAAAAGCTTGTAAGTAGCATGTTTACGATAATCCTTTCGACTCTCGATCTTGCAAACATGGATAGAATCATACTCTGTGATTTTGAAACATTTGGAACTGGGTATGACATGTGCAGTTTAATGCCATGAACAATTGCGATCTACGCAAACCATTTCTAATATTTTAGGGCATGACCGAGTTTGTTTGTAGCGGAAGCACCTTTTGATTGCAACAAGTCGCACAGTCTGCTGTATGACTTGCTTGTTTTTGAAAACACTTCCCACATACAACGGATGACCTGACGTACTCAATTCAACTTCTATCTCATCAATTCTGCTGGGGGTTCCACGATTTGTTGAGTGTCATTCACGATGTCCTCCTCAACATGACCAATTCCATATTCTTCCACAATCAGATCACCCCATTTATTGTAATCGTAATCTTCGCCACTACCTTCACTACCGTCTATTGTAGGGTCGAGGGTACTTCCACGACATTCACTATCAGTGTCATCGTCATGTACATCCATATCTTCGTCCTCTTCATTTTCCTCGTCCTCATATTCATCCCTATCACCTTCATTTATGTCATCCTCATCTACATTTATATCTTCGTAAAACTTATGAGCTGCATCAATATTTGTAACCTCTGTCTCTGTATGGCCTCCCTTGCTGATAGAGTAAAAAGACACATACAAGTTAACAGAAGGATCGCTACTACGAATCAACATAAATGTATCCAGGCTGATTTGATTCTCAATATATACTCGAGGGCGATTACTTGCTATCATATCAGACATCTTTTCAGGCATCCAGTAACTTATTATAGGGTTCCATTCACTAAACTTGAAACTGAAAACATCACATATTGTACTTGCCAAATCCGTGTACGTCGTTGTGTCTGTAATACGTACACAGCGTCCGAAACTTCCTTTCTCAGCTTCAAATTTCCAACCTTCTTCTTTGTATATCCACTCACCAACCATAATTAATACATGTAACTTCATACCTGCAACATAAATTCCTCAGATCAGAACAACATTAAATACAAAAAATCAGATCTTTTTGAAGGCTTTCATTTATATCAACGAAGGCAAAAAGAATCTCTAACAAAACAATTTATGAACTTAGAAATTTAACAAAACAGATCAAAGGGCTTTCATTTATATCTACAAAGACAAAAAGAATCTCCAACAAAACAATTTCTGAACTTAGAAATTTTTAAAAACGGATCGTTACTTTCATATCACGTTCTCAGGTGTAATTCATAAGAATAACACATATTTCTTACCTAGATCACAGATTGTCTCCCCTTCAAACCTTCAAACTTTGTAATACAGCAACTGAAAACTTCAGATTCTTCACCGTGACACAATTTGGATTCGTTTTTTTTGCCCAAAATTCTAATCTCAATTAAAAGATTTCCCAAAGACAACCTAATGTAAAAGATTTCCCAAAGACTCCAGTTTCTTAGAAATAAGAGGAGTTCAATATTATTAGTTTTTGAAAATATATTAATACCAAAGACAATAAATTCGTATGTGTAACGTAAAACATCTAAATCACAAGACCCTTAATCTATCGACGATATAACCACTCATTAACTAAAAAAAACAATGTGGAAAATTTAATATTGGTTATACTTAAAACTTATACTAAACAAAACAAAAGAACACGAAAAGAATTCGTCTCACTATTACAAGCTTTTTACTACATCATTACACTAAAGACAACAATCTCATAAGAAAACCAAATAAAACCACAAACTGATGATACGAAATAAAGAAATCAAGTAAAAAAACAATTAAAAATCATGAAGCGAGAACCTTTAGGTAAGAGAAAAGGCTACTTACAAACTTCAACTCAGGCAGCTAAAAAGAAAAGAAAAAAAGAGACTCATGAAGAACCACAATGCACCAATCAAAGACAAAGTAAGGTTACCATCTCTCAATAATAGTATCAAATAATGCATTTACGATCACTTCTTTAAAAAATAAACAAACAAACTTACTTTATTCCTATACAAATTCTCCATTTCAGAGTACAATTTACATGTCAAACATCAGTGTACGCCGAGGAAAACCAAACCACTATAAACTAAGTTTTCTGGATACATATATAAATAAAATATATAAAAAAAAAAAAAAACAATTTTGGGTATTCAAGTTAATACGTCGGCAAATAATAGTAAACTACATTTAACAAATGAAACAATACTAATATTATATATTTGTAGAGGAACAAAGAAAAACCTGACAAATGCTCCATGCAATACTATTGGCGAAAAGAGCTACTGGAAAGCTTAAAGGTACATTGGTTATAAACGATCTTTCAATACACCAAATGATTTACTACCAAGTCTAATAATATTTTTATAAATATTAAAATTCGACAGCAGTCCATAAAAACTAACAAATATGTTACAAATGCTAAACAAATTTTAGATCACTTCTTCTCAAACAACTCTTAAATTAAATCACAGAAAAAGGAAATCAAAAGACATCTAAATCATCTGCAAGTAAAACAAAAGATGATAATGGATGGCTATATACTACAAGAAAACATTGTATTTTTCGACAAAATTTCCTACCAAATTTTTGTAAGACAAAACACTTACCAAAATCCTTCCAATTTCCTACCAAATTTATATTCCGTCAAAAATATTCGTCAGTTTTTCGAAGGAAATTTCTATTCAATTTCCTACGACTTATGAAATCGTAGGAAATCTCGTAGGAAAATAGAAGGAAAACGAAAGGAAATATAGTGGTAGGAAAATAGTCGGAAACATTTTTGTCCAATTTCGTACAAAACTATTTTTAAAAGAGACTCAAAGGAAAAGCGTAGGAACTGTTCCTTCCAGTTGTAACACCCCGGTTTCAGGAATATGGTGGTGCATTCAGAGAGATTTAAAATAATTGATTTGGTCATCTATGTCACCAAAGTGCACTTATCTTTTCGGTCAAAGGTCCTGAGAGAACTCCAGAGTTAAGCGTGCTTGGGTTGGAGTTGTCTCAGGATGGGTGACTTTCCGGGAAGTGATTGTCGAACGATACGAGTGAGGACAAAGCATGGGGAAAGATCGTGTGGTGAATTGTAGGGTCGGTAACAAGTCTTTAAAGCCTCCCGAACATGGCGCCCCGACTGTCGGACAGGAGTGGGCCCATGGGGAAGAGAGAGGACGTGGGGCCCACTAGTAGGGGCGATTGGGGCGTTACAAATGGTATCAGAGCCGAACCCAGATGAGTGTGGAATAAAGAAGGCAAGCACCATCGGGGGTTACGATCTTTTTGTGCAACGAGGACGTTGCCATCTGTTAGTGTGGGTGAATTGTAACACCCAGTTTTAGGAATATGGTGGTGCATGCGGAGAGGTTTAAAAGAATTTATTTGGCCAACTATGTCACCAAAGTGCACTTATCTTTTTGGTCAAAGATCCTAAGAGAACTCCACAGTTAAGTGTGCTTGAGCTGGAATAGTTTCAGGATGGGTGACCTTCCGAGAAGTGATTTTCGGAACCATGCGAGTGAGGACAAAGCATGGGAAAAGATCATGTGATGATTTGTAGAGTCGGTAACAAGTCTTTAAAGCCTCTCAGACGTGGCGCACCAACCGTCGGACAGGGGTGGGCCCATGGGCCCGAGAGAGGACGTGGGGCCCACTGGTAGGGGCGGTTGGGGCGTTACATCAGTTTCCTTCGAAAATAACTTTCTAAGAGAACCGAAGGAATAACGTAAGAGCCTTTCCTACCAAAAGTTTCGTAGGAAAATCGTTGGTTTTTTAAAAATGTGATAAACGAATTTTTGACAACTAGGTGGAGGAAATATATAATTAGGTAAAAAAAAACATTTTTCATTTAAGTAGGTGGAATAGTATTTATTTTGGTAGGAAAACTAAAAGAAAAAAAAAATCTTATATAAAACTATTTCACAGTCCACTTAACATCTTCAAAAAAAACCTCACTCCCCAAAAATACAAAATCATTCACTCCTACAGTTCCCAAAAAATGTAGAAACATTCCCTTCTACAATACCAAAATATTATATATTCTCACCAAAAAATATCTCGATATATATATATATATATACGCTACAAGAATAAAGCCGATTTACTAGGGATGAATTAGCCGCTAATCCCTCGCAATTGGGTAGAAGCAAGGCAATTGCGAGGACAACGAGTTCCTTCCAAATTGCTCCTCGCAAATGGTAAAAATCTTGCAATTTTGAGAGGGAAATTATTTCTAGCAAAACCACACGCACTTTACGAGGGAAATAAATGGTAGCAAAATTTTTCCAATTGTTTGATCTAGTACTTCGAGGGAAAGTTACGGTAGAAAACACCTTGCATTTTACTTTCTTGTACTTGCCTCACAAAATTTGCGAGGAATTTGCGATACTGTTTTTATCTCCTTGCAAATCCCTAGCAGAATTTGCGATGGATTTGCCAGTATTCGGCAACGTCTTTCTTTTCTATTATGGCTTGATTTGTGTTGAACTAGACTCTAATTATCTTATTCTAATTAATTACTTATTAATTAGACCTAAATTAACAAATTAATTTGATATTTAGCTTAATATGATTTCTGCTTCTCAAATTAACTCACATTTGAAAACTGAAATTTCATAAGTAAATTTAAAATGTATACTAGAATTGTATTGTTTGAAAACCTAAACATTTGAGAATTGTATTGTTTTGTGATAGAAATAACAAGAAAAAAAAACATTGGTTTTAAAATGTTGCTGATGTAGAGGATCCTCGTGCGGTGTTAGCTAGGGTCGCAGCAGTTGTCGTCTCGTTGTAGAGTTGCGGTACTGGAGCAGTAACCACATGTGCTTCATTTGCGCTGACCTTTTATGTCTCTGTCGAGGAACTACCTCAAAGAATTGCAGCTAAAGCTGGATCCTTGTCGGTAAGATAATCAAACAGGATATCGAAGCTGTTGATCTTCTTAGCCTGAGTTTGAATGCAAGCTTTAGCGGCAGCCAGCTTTTAAGAAAGTAGAACCGGATCATCACGTGGAAGCAGTGGACCTGCAATTGCTGAGGATGCTTCAAACTGCAGAGACCAACCCCATAAATCCTTCCTTTCTTTCGCGGAGCACCCTACAAAGATCACAAAAACTCACAAGCACACAACACAAAAACCATGAGAAAACAGATACAAAACAAAAAGAAAAAATCAGACACAACACAACACAACACAAAGTAATTCAGACACAACACAACACAACAATAGAACCAATAGAAAGACAAAGCTAATCAGACACAAGTACATAACATAAAGCGTTTGAGACAACAGACAAAAGATATAGCAATTCAGATACAACACTACACAAACTAATTCAGACACAACATAACAACAAAACCAATAGAATGACAAAGCTAATCAGACACAAGTACAACACAAAGCGCATGAGTAAACAGACAAAAGACAGCAATTAAGACACAACACAACACAAAGTATAATGAATTAGCTGCCAAGATGACGAGAAACTTATACCAAAAACTAAAGACACAACACAAACATTTCAGACACCATACACAACACACGGACTAAGGACTAAAGATACAATGATATCTTATAAGCCAACAAGCACAATACTGAATGGTAAGAGAAAATTTACCTCAGTAAATATCTTGTTCTTGGCATGAACAGAAAATCCACCTGATCCAGTGCTCTCCATATTGTCCCCTTAACACATGTGAGACTCTTCCTCTTCTATCCTAGATGTCACTTTCTTGTAGATCTCCTCTGACTTTCCATCGATGACAGTTCCATCCGCTTTTCTGTGTGTCTCATCTAATAGGACAAGGAAATCAGGAGTTGTTTCTCCGGTCTTCTCACACTGAAACACAAACATATAAAGAAGTTGTCAATATAACATTGTAGATTAAATAATGGTAAGGAGAGAAGAATACTTATCTTACATGTTTTCGTGCACGAGCTTTCTATGAGGTCTGGCCGGAATGGTGTTTATATATGCCAAGGCCATCTGGATCATGATATCTGACTTTGGATCTTGCCAAAACCGAACTAAACCAGCCCACACATTAGGATCAATCTATTTTGGCTTGGCATCATCACCCTTGTCCTTCCACTTTCCCTTCCATTGTGACACTTGATCAGTCATCCTATCCTTTAGCTTTGCTTCAAACTCAATCCTTACTCTTTCAGTCTTTTGTTAATTAAACGGTCCCAGTTATATACTTGCTACAAAATAGACAGAGCACATATCAGAAATGAAACCAAACAACAAAACAAGCAGAAACATCAAAAGAGCACATAACTTACTACAAACGTTTCATACCATCAATCGATCACAACATTTGCTGTATGTGACCAATTGGCATGAGGTTCTTTGAAATCTCTTTCGAAGATGCGACGGACTGTTGCTGCAACTGCAGGGTCCTGGTCAAACCTACAACACGAGCAATCAAACGTTCTATAAACCTACATGAAATTTATATTTCTTTAAACTTCCAAGGTACTATAATGCTAAATCCATTTTACAAGTTGTTCTATAAATCTATGAATTTAACCTTACCAAAAAGTTCTCGGAGGACAGTTTGGGTCTAGTCTTGTCAAGCCAGCACGACCGAGACTATCAAGCAGCTCCTCCAATGTCAGGTTGTTGAGTTGCTTAGGTGGAGGAGCAGAATGATTGACAGAAGGCTGAGTGGTTGGCGTTGGAGGCGATGGTGGATGGTGTGAACCCTGAACTCCTAAGATATTCCCATCATTGAAAGGAGCATTGACATGCAACGGTTCACGCTGTTGTTGCCCTAAACCGTGCATGAGTATTCTCCGACGTGGGCATCTTGCACAAAAAAAACATTGAATTAGATCGATTATGTAGAAGAAGTTAGATCGGGAAAAAATAAGTTAGATTGGAGAAGAAGAAGAAGTTATATTGGAGAAGAAGAAGTTAGATTGGAGAAGAAGAAGTTACATTTGAGGAGTTTCAGATCGAAACAAAAATAGAGAAGAGTCGCGGCGGCTGCTGCTGGAGAAGAAGAGTCGCGGCGGCTGCTGCTGGAGAAGAAGAGTCGCGGCGGAGAAGATAAATCGGAGAAGAAGAGTCGCGACAGAGAAGATTGATCGCAGAAGAAGAAGAAGTTAGATCGAGAAGAAGAAGTTAGATTGTAGAAGAATAACTTAGATCGGAGAAGAAGACGTTACCTTTGAGGTGTTTCAAATCGAGTTGCGGTGGGTGCTGGAGAAGAAGAGTTGCGACCGAGAAGAATACATATCGGACAAGAAGAAGAGAGGCAGCGACGAAGAAATCAGATCGAAGAAGGAAGAGAGATTTGTTGCAGAAGAAGAGAGGCGTAGAAGAAGAAGAGAATCAGAGATTAGGGTTAGGATTTTCTGAGATGCGGCTGGTTTGAGCAAAATCCCATAAAAAGTGCTTTCGCCTTCTAGAATTTCCTCGCAAATTTGCGAGAGATTGGTGAGGTATGCTACTCGTCTCCCAAATGAATCGCAACTCCGTCGCAATTGCCACGCAAATTTCTCTCGCAAATCGGCTGTATTCTTGTAATATATTTATTTATTTATTATCCGAGCAAAAATATGCATCGTTTTCGGCCATGGATGGATAAGGAGCGATTTGCTTCTAACTCATTGTTGACGACAGAGTATGCGGCCGACCTCATGGAATTCATGACCTTAGCAACAAATCAGGCGTGTTGCTTAGAAAGTGGTATGATGTTTTGTCTTTGTCGAGTATGTAATATAATTCATTTATTGATAAGGCTATAGTGTGGTCCCACTTAGATAAAGATGGAATATTGCCGAGTTACAAGGTCTGGTATAATCACGGGGAAAGTGATACATACCAAGTGGGTAGTAGTAGTAGAAATGTTCCAAATAGGGATGAAGAATCTACAATCTCAGAAGAGGCGGTAGACACAGTTCAAATGGTTCAAGACGCATATAGAGAAAATATACAGTGGTTTACAGATATAGAA
Source organism: Arabidopsis thaliana (assembly GCF_000001735.4). NCBI lineage: Eukaryota > Viridiplantae > Streptophyta > Magnoliopsida > Brassicales > Brassicaceae > Arabidopsis > Arabidopsis thaliana. The sequence continues at coordinate 2,660,317 of NC_003071.7, read as the reverse complement.
AGTGGAGGAAATGAACCAAACTCTGAAGCAAAAAAATTTTACAAATTATTATTGTCACAACTTTGGTTGTTCGTTGGTGCTCACATGCCATCTGGTTTGATTATGTCTTCTCTAAAGGTTCCATTTTTACGTTAGATTTTGGAGAAGCTTCAAGTGTCCTTTTTGCTATGAGGTTTGAGGACTGCTTCACATAAGGTATGCTGGTGGTTCTCGTTTATATTTTTGTTATATCTTTTTCATAGTTTTTAATTTTTAATTTTTTGTTTTTAATGTAATTTTTGTCCCAAATCTAAAACTGGTATAAGTACTTAATAAGTTAAAAAGGAAAGAAAATATCTTGTCGTTAAATGTGAATGTATCTTACGCCACATGTAATTAATAATTAATTATATGTTTATTTTGAGAAAAACGGTTTAAAAATTGATAGGGGATAGTATGCAGATGTGCATATTTATCTAACTCAATACTAGTATTTTTGTTTTGATGAAGTAATACTCTTTTATTTATGTGTTTTCAATTTTAACTAAGAAATAAACTTTAAAATCCAGTTAAATTTTTATATATATTTTTAGTCAGCTCTCTATTTGAAGAGTTTTATTTGATTTTATTGTATTATCATTTTTTGTTTGATAAACTAGATATTGACCCGCGTTACACCGCATGTTGATTATTTGCGTTAGTATTTAAATTATTTTGTCAATTCAATATCATCTATATTTATATAATTAAGTTATATTAATTTATCACCTTATTTATATATAGATTTACTTTTAATGTTATATTAGTATGTGTTTGGTTTGATTTTGTTTTGTTAAGATCTGCTGTTTATTATACGAATCATTATATAAAGCAGTGTATTTTATGGTTCATTATTTCGTGTTTATTATATATTTTCTTATTTGTTATAAATTACGTAAAGTATAATAATTAAAATTATTTTAAATTTAATTTTTTATATGTAATTGTAGTTATCCTAAAATTTTTTAATGTTTTTCTCTACATGAAATAGTTGTATATATGTTTCAAATTTTATAAGATTGTTTTGTTTGATTTAAATCTATATATACATTTTTGGTGAGTTTTTTGGGTTGAAAAATCCTTATTCAATTTCCTATTTATATGTTTAGTCCCTACAAATTCAATCAGATAAAATATTTTCTTTATGACAATGACCAAACTTTTGATGAACAATTAAGATATTGCACTAGTAACTTGCTTAAACATGGAAATTATTAAGTACTACTTAAATATATTGCATAATCACTCCCTTAAATCTCTACGAAATTAATGAATGCTTATTTCCTAATTAGCAAAATTCGGAAATCAATCCTAACTAACCATATCTAGAATCCTAATTAATCTTAACTAACCATATTTATAATTACTTGATTCGAAAAATAATTTTAGTTTTAAATGCTAATGATATCTTACTAAAATTTATTCTTCTGTTATCAATTACAAGAATATTACAAGAATAAATTCTTTTAATGCTAAGGAATTACTTGATTCAAAAAGAAATTTAGTTTTTAATGCTAATGAAATCTTACATTTACGAGATTTTACAAATGGATTAAACATTAATCACTTGCCATTATTTCTTTCCATCATTATCGACCCTATTTACTTTGAAATATAAGAAAATATCTCAACAATTAGATTGTATCTACACTAACTATATATGTATTTCTCTTTGCTCAAGTCTCGAAAATTAGATTGCCAAAGTCTCGAAAATTAGTTCCTAATAAGGTAAGATAGTTTTCAATTATAATTGAACGAGTATATGTGAGGATCTTTTACCAGCACACAATCATAAAACTAAAGCATATTTCAAGCATATTCCTACTAAACAATTTCCGAAATTATCATCTTGACGATAATTTCCAAGATCTTCCAAACTTGCTCACCAAGATTTTAGCTACTTATCATTTTATCTAAACACTATAAATACTCTTCATTCACATCACCTAAGAGCACCAAACTCGACTACTGATTGTTCTTTGTAACTCATTCATTAAACCCTGATTTTCTCATACCTCTTGGAGAAGTCAGATTTTGAATCGGGGGATCATCGATTGATTCAATTTTCAATTGGGTTTGCTAATCCTTTCGTCTTATTGAGACATGCTTTATTGGTTACCATCATCTAAGCTTTATCAATCTACAAAGGAAAAGGGATCGACGAAGAAATTTGATGTCTATGTTTTGTATAGTTGGAGAAGAAGAATACTTTACGTTTTTAGATTTAACCAAAAGAATATTTATTGTCTTTTATTACTATTATCTTTTTCATTTATGTTTTCTGTTTTTTTGGGAGACATCCATACATCAAACATAGCTTATACAATATACATATACAGTAAAACCTCTATAAATTAATAATGTCAGGATTTATTAATTTATCGATAAATTAATAATTTATTAATTAATAAAGAGAATTTTTGGTTTTCAGATTTTTGAAAGTTTTCTATATGTAAAAAAAGAAGTTTTGTTATAATTCTATTATTTCAAATTTTCTTTTAGTTATAGTTCCTTATATTTTTATAGTGTACATAACGTTTTATGAAATTTCATTTGTAAATAATTTTAAAATTTCTTTTTTCATTTGATTTCCTTATTGTTTTTGTGTTTGATGTAGAAGTTCTTATATTAAGAGCTACGTAGCATTAGTTTAGTTATTATATTATTTATTCTTAATTGACTAAGCTACAAAAATTTTGGTTTTCTTCTCTGTCTTTGATCCACACCAACGATGGCGTCTCATCTCAAAGGTGTTTCGAAATCAACGATGACAGATCATATACGTAAAGAATTATGTGAGTACAAGAGATATCATATGGAATGCACTCAAAACGATTTAAAAGTATAGCTTGAAGAAAAGTTTCATTTAAAGATTAGTCAAGGTACAATCTCAAACACACTCAAACATTCTGCTGAGTATCTTTCAACCAACCTAGGAAAAGGAAAAGCTATCAAGCGACACAAATCAGCAAAATTTCCAGAGATGGAAAAGGTTGTTTTTGAGTGGTTCCTCCAACACCAAAGTCATGTGAATATGACCGGAGAACTAATATTAGAAAAGGCAAAAGAGACAATGAAACTTGTATACCCTCTACAAGATTCCGTGAAGCAATTTTCTCAAGGATGGCTTGAAAAGTTTAAGTTACGACATGGTATCAAGTCTTTTCGTCGTTTTGGAGAGAGTGGTTCTGTTGATACACATGACATGGAAAAGAAGCTGGAAGTTATCAGGGAAAAAATAGATCAATTTCCATTGAAAGATGTTTTTAATATGGACGAAACTGGTTTGTTTTACAAGTTACAAGCTGATCATTCTCTTGCTACGAAACAACTTGAAGGAAGAAAACAAGATAAAGAAAGGTTGACAGTTGTTATTTGCTGCAATGCAGATGGCTCTGAAAAAGTTCCTTTGTGGATTATTGGAAAATATGCAAAACCACGTTGTTTTAAGAATGTCAACATGAGTGGCTTGAATTGTGAGTATCGGTCCAACAAAAGGGCTTGGATGACAAGTGTGATTTTTGAAGAATATATGCGTTGGTTTGATAACAAGATGCATGGTAGAAGAGTTTTGTTTGTGGTAGATAATGGTCCAGCACATCCAAAAATTATTGAAGGGTTACAAAATGTTGAGTTGTTCTTCTTGCCACCTAACATGACGTCAAAAATTCAACCTTGTGATGCTGGAATAATAAGAGCTTTTAAGATGCATTACCGTAGGAGATTTTACCGTGAGATTTTAGAAGGCTATGAGTTGGGACAATCTGATCCAGGTACGATCAATGTTTTAGATGCTATTAGTTTTGCAGTCTCGGCTTGGACAATTAATGTTCGACGAGAGACAATATTAAATTGTTTTCGACACTGCAAAATTCATTCTGATTGATGATGTTATTAACAATCTAGGCTATCGCAATAGAATGGATGTCAATAGTCTACTTGATTATCCTGGTGAAAATGATGCATGTTCAGAAGTTCAGACTTTAGAAGAAATTGATGCATCTATCTTTAATGGTGATGATGAAGTTGAAGATGATATTGCGCTACCTTTAGAACCAATTACACGTAAGGAAGCAATTATCACATCTAGAACACTTCATAACTTTTGGATGCGATTTGATAAGACAACCCCAGAAATTTTTAATGCAGTAAGGAAGATTAGAGATGAACTCCAAAAAGAATGCAAGTTCAAGAATAAGCAAACAACAATAGAGTCATATTTCACTAAATTTTCTTAAATATATATATATATATATATTTTTTTTATAGAATTATTAATTTATGATATTGATAGGACTATATTTTACCTAGGGTTTTCAAAAAAGTTATTATCTTATTAATTTATCGATTTGTATTGTTTTTTACACTAGTCCCAACTCGGGACCGGAAGAATTTATTAATTTAGAGAGGTTATTAATTTATCGAGTATTAATTTATAGAGGTTCTACTGTATATACTTCTTTGTTTTTTATTCCCTATAGACTTATTGTTTTTTAATCCGATTGTAAATTTTTTCGACAAATTGACTATAAAGATAACCTTTTTTTTTGGAAACCGTTTTTTTTTTTTTGTAAACGAGCTATTAAAGAGAACCATACAACAAAATCCTTAGATCATCTTCATTTGAGTATCTCAATGAGATACTCAACAAAAAAATTAATAATTCAAAAAAAAAGTATGAGAGAGGGAGAGTTGAGTTTCTCGAAGGAGAAACTTTGAGAAACTATTCTCATCCAATTTGGACGGTTGTCATAATACTTAGTTTAACTATTAAATAATAATTAATATATTTGTTTTGATTAAAATATTAGAAATCTTTTTTTTTGAGAAACTTTACTTAGTTTTACCGATGGAGATGGTCTTAATACATACACGGTTTACAAAACTAATTACAGTCCGATGATGCTCATGCGACTACACCGATAAAGAAGAAGGGATTATAGGTGGTTCATTAATCATTATACATCTATACTTCATTTATTTATTTATTTTGATTTTTTTTGGTAATCTATACTAATGTTCTCCACTTGCAAATTTAAATTCCTTGGATAATTTTAATATATACTTAAATAAGAATCTGTCTTATGCACGGGTAAATTATTTTGACTTCAACGTTTCAGTTTGGGTGTAATGTATCAATTTTTGGCTATTTTTAATGGGAGATTTGCAAAACTACCCTTTTTTACTACCATTTTGCAATAATACCCTTTTGTGTTGTTCATTTTTAAAAATACCTCTTCTCTTGAACAGAATAACTAAATTACCCTCATCTAATAGGAACATGTAATTGGAAACTGAAATATTTCCGCCAAATTTATTTTTCCCTCCAAAAAAAAGTTTCCCGCCAAACTTTTTTCCCGCCAAAAAAAAAGTTTCCCGCCAAAAAAAAATATTTCCCGCCAAATTATTTTATTTCGTTACAAATTTTTTCTCAGTCAAAAAAATGCTTTTAAAAATCCTTGTAATTTTTTTGGCGGGAAAGTGATTTACAAGGGATTTTAAAAGGGTTTTAAAAGATTTACAAGGGATTTTAAAAGATTTACAATGGATTTTAAATTTTTTTTTTTAAAGATTTTCAAAGGATTTTAAAAGGGTTTTTAAATATTTACAAGGTATTTTAAAAGGGTTTTAAAAGATTTACAAAGGATTTTAAAAGATTTACAATGGATTTTAAAAGGCTTTTAAAATATTTACAAAGGATTTTAAAAGGGTTTTAAAAGATTTACAAGAGATTTTAAAAGGTTTTAAATTTACAAAAGTTTTTAAAGGGTCTTGTTGTAAATTCTTTAAAAATCTTTTAAAAATCCTTGTACATCTTTTAAAACCCTTTTAAAATCTCTTGTAAATCTTTAAAACCCTTTTAAAATCCCTTGTAAATCTTTTAAAACACTTTTAAACCCTTTCAAAATCTTTTAAAAACCTTTGTAAATATTTTAAAGGCCTTTAAAATTCCTCGTAAATATTTTAAAACTCTTTTAAAATCTCTTGTAAATCTTTTAAAACCCTTTTAAAATCTCTTGAAAAGCTATTTCCCGCCAAAAAAAAATTTTTGCGGGAAAATATTTTTGAAAAAAAAAATTTGGCAGAAAATTTTTTTTTCGAAACTTTTTGGCTGGAATTTTTTTTTTTCGAAAATTTATGGCGGGAAAATTTTGGCGGGAAATTTATTTTAGAATATTTTAGGCAAAAAATATTAATATTTCATTTTCTTAACCTAAAACATTTTTTAAATAGGGGTAAAATAGTCATTAAAAATTTAAAGAGGGTAGAAATAAAAATGACAAATAGGAAAGGGTAGAATTGAAAAAGGGTAGTGTGCAAAGGGCATTCTCAGCAAGAATTGCTAAGGTTCAGTTATATTATTTAGTGAGCTTTGTAAAAACTATAGCCTACTTCCCACTATATTAATTTTATGCAATCAAATTCAATTAACAAAAATAAAAAGGTGTTAAACGATGGTTTATCTTCTTCATGTTTTGGTTATTTTAGATATTTGATGTATGTTTTTTTTATGTAAAGTGGTTTGCAAACGAAGTTTCTTTTGACAAGTTTGGTGATTTTCAACTATATTTTTTTTATATGTAAAGTGGTTTGCAAAGGAATCAATATTTAATTTGATTCTTAAAAGTTAAATATCAAAAAAAATAAAACTTTTTTAAAAAATTATATATATTAATACGGAAAATTATACTACGTGTGAAATCTTATATATAAAATCAAAATACAATTATAATTCGATATTATTATTTTTTCAAATTTATAATATGAAAAAATGACAAAATGATGTTTAATTTCACGTGACGGGGTTATATGGTGGGACGTGTTTGAGTTGATATTAATATGGGATGATATATACTATCGGTGAAATTCTATAATTAACAATCAAAATATAATTATACAATTTGAAAAACTAAACAGAGTAACAATATTCAAAAAATATATAGATAACTTCAAATTTTAAATTCTTTAGTTCTAAAAATTGTCCCAAGGTGTATTATACATTAAAAAGAAATAACATATGTCTATATATCATCTTAAAGACAGAATTCATTTTTTTATATAAAAATATACACATGTGGTATACCTCTTAATATGTTTTATTTTAATATTATATTAATTAGAATAAAATTGTTAACTTTCTCATAAAAATATCAACCCGCGGTGTACCGTGGGGCAATTCTAGTGTATGGTATACTGAGAGACGATAATTATAAGATTTGAAATTTTAAGTTGTATTAAATTTATTATTTTTAAATTTTTATAGTGTTTAAGATTGTATAATTGTATATTGATTGTTAATTCTAGGATTTTCTCAATAATATACGGGAAAAATTTGGAAAAAAATCTCAACTAATTTTTATTTGGACGTTTAATACCTAGTTGTTTTTGGTTGGAAGAAAAATATACAAACTAATAAAACTGTGCAATTTAATAACAAAAAAAATAAATGTTGTTATTTTCATACTAACGATCTCACAACAAAAATAAAATTCCAATTTTACCCTTACAATCTCAATTAACTATCAATTTTACCCTTACAATGTTTATAATTTTTAAATTTCTTATTAATTATTTTAAAGTTTAAATATTTATAATATTTAAAACTTCAAAAAAGTTTTTTATTGTTAATATTGTTAAATTTTTATTGTGTTTAAGACTATATAATTGTATATTGATTGTTAATTATAGGATTTCACCCGTAGTATATCATCTTATATTAATATAACAGCTATCGTCAATTCTAGGATTTGAGCAGTCGTATAAAGTTTAAATGTTTATAATGTTAAAGCTTCTTATAAACAAATTAAGATGCGTTTCTAAAATTTTGAATTTGAAGTTGTAATTCTTTTTGTTACTATTGTTTGTTTTGTTTAGTGTTTAAGATTGTATAATTGTATTTTGATTGTTATTTCTACTATTTCATCTGTAGTATACCGTCCCGTATTATTATCACACTACATAGACTAGAAAGAAGCAATCTACATATATGTCATGCTATTATTATGTAGAGGAAGGACTGAAGAGGGAAAAACCTATATGAGCCAACTTGAATGGGCTAAAGACACCACCATGGCTGAAACTTGTTGGAAAAAAATCAAAACCTCACTACATGGGATTAGAGTGGCGAGAAAGAGATGCTATATGATATCATTTCGTAACATGAAACCCCTAGACGTGTGCTATCCCATAGATTTAGACAACACATGTGGAAAAGTTTTTTCTACAAACAAATGTTTATCTTTTTTTTTTTTTTTGAACAACAAAACCCTTTTATTGAATCAGGCATCCGTACAAGAGAATAGAGCTGCTTTCGCCACAGCATCAGCATGTCGATTACACTCTCTATAAATGGAATTGAAAGAGCAAAATGAGAAAAGAGCAGAGATAGATAGGATATTGTGGAGAATCCCGTGAAGTTCCTTCAATTGGAGCTTCAAGTTAAGAGCTTTGATAAGTGTGAGCGAGTCTGAAGCGAAAGATATGTGGATGAAAGCTAATTCATTTGCAACTCGAATCGCAGTAAGAGTTGCCAGTGCTTCGGCCATGAGGGGAGAAAGAACAAAAGAGAGCAGAGTCGAGCCTTGTCGGACGATGCAATTTTGCCGATCCTTGAAGAGCCAACCTAAGCACGCTTTATTCTCAGGTTTCCAGGAGGCATCAGTAAAGCAGGTAACCATATTTTCGGGTGAGGGGGCTTGGAGGGGTGGGTTGGGGAGAGCTCTGATCATTGGACTAGAAGATTGAGCCTACTACCACTCCTTTGCCTGGATAATTGCTAGAACAAGTGCATCCTTTGCTGAGATTTGTTTCTTACTAAAAATAAACTGATTTCGTGAAGTCCATATGATCCAACAAATCTATGGAAAGAGAGGACCATTACCAATCTCAGACGGAGGAAGACAAGTAAGGTTCTTAGCACACATGATACCTTCTTTGATGGACACTAGATTGTTTCGGTTCAGACTTTCTTTGAATGGAGCTTGATTCCAGATCTGTGTCACAAATGGACAGGTGAAGCTCCGTTTCAGCAATTCCGGAATGTGGGAATTTGATAGAGTCTGTGACTAGACGGTGGGATAGATTTTCGCCAACGGAAGTGCTCTTTGAGCCATTTTCCATAGCAGAAGTTTTGTTTTTGGGGAGGTAGCTAAGGACAAAATATTAGATTTCCAACTGCAATGGTCTTGCGGCAAAGCCACTGGGGTTGTAGGTGAGGTCTCCTCCTCAGAGAAGGATTCATGGTACCCCAATTTGGTGCTATAAGATCCATCTTTTGTGGGAAGCCAAGCCCATTTATTAGCCGCACATCTTTTACTGGGTTTCAGACTTAGAATATCCTTCTCATAGGCTGGCAGTAAGCGTTGGATCAGGGCTTTATTCCAAACATAAGCATCCGACAATAACAGATTGGAAACAGTCCAACTATGTGATTCAAAGGTGGGGGTCCCATAGGGGCTTGAGGAGAGGTCAGGGAGAGCCAAGGACTTCTCCAGACGGGAATAGACGTACCAGAGTCAATGAGGTACCCCAACTTGGGTTTTAAGAGGTCTCTGCCGAAGCAGATGCTGCACCAACCATGAGAAGCAGAGTTGGGAACTATGCAATCGAGAAAGTTGGATGAAGTGCAATATTTGCCTAGAAGGACCTTAGCCAACAAGAAGGAAGGGTTATTGAGCAGTCTCCAGCTAATTTTGGCTAAGAGAGCAGAGTTGAAGGTTTGAATATCTCTGAACCCTAACCCTCCTTCTCTAAAGGACTTTGTCATTGTTTTCCAAGATACCCAATCTTCTTTTCAGTTTTTGTGTCCCACCAAAATCTAGTAAGTGCTGACTAAATTCTCTTACATAGATTGTTTGGATCTTGAAACAGGACATGGTGTAGGATGGCATAGCGGAAAGAACTGATTTAAGCATAGTAAGCTTACCCGCAGTGGAAAGGAAGCGTGAGGACCAGCTCAGAGCTCGTTGCTTAATCCGAACCACTATCATTTTGAAAAGATCCTTTTTCTTTTTACAAAACAATTCAGGTAATCCAAGATACTTCCCTTTCCCACCTTCTTTTTGAATATTAAGTACTGCCTGAACCCGAGTCTTTGTTTCAGGAGCTGTTTTAGAGGAGAAAGTAATAGAGGATTTCTCTCTATTGACTTGTTATCCTGAAGCTTGGTCATACTTGTGGAGGATTTGTTTCAGCTTGGCGCAGTTTTTGGGATCAGAGCGGGAGAAAAACATCGTATCATCCACAAACAACAGATGATTAATATGTGGGCTGCGTTTGGAAACTCTTAGGCCAATTAAGTTACCTTGGCTGAGGGCATTGTTACACAGTCCAGACAGCACTTCACTGCAGATAATGAAGATGTATGGTGATAAGGGTCTCCCTGCCTGATTCCCCTTTCAGGTGTGACTAGTCGTCTAGCCTGACCATTGAGGAGGAAAGAATAGGTAACAAAGTTAATACACTGCATTAGCCATTGAATCAGACGAGGGTGGAATCCCATTCTTTCAAGAGCTGCCTGGATAAAGTCCCATTCTAGCCTGTCATAGGCTTTGCTCATGTCAGTTTTCACTACCATGAAGCAACGTTTTATTGCTCCTGAGGTTTTAAAGTAATGGAGAGCTTCATGGGTGATTAAAACGTTATCAGATATAGCAAGCTGGGGAACAAAAGGTGATTGATTTTAAGAGATACACAAATGTAAAACTGGTTGAAGTCTCTTGGCTAGAATCTTTGATATGATCTTGTAATAACAGAGCAAAGAGTGATGGGTCTGTAGTCTGAAACCTTTTGGGGGCAAGGCACCTTTGGTATTAACCTGACATGGGTGTGATTGATTCTTCTTGGCAGGACATGTAATAAAGATAGCTTGGACTTCAGAGATGATTTGGTCGCTGATATTGTCCTAGTTAGATTGAAAAAAACTCGCTGAGAAGCCATCAGGACCCGGGGCCTTGTCAGGATGAATAGAGAAACAAGGAGTTGGCATTAGTATGAGTTTGTCATTCATATCTTGGGAGATACTTGGTTTTAGGGTTGTATTGACAATTGATTTTTTTCTCCAGGAATTGAGGTAAAGATTTGTTGGTAATATTCAGAAATAACATTTATTATTTCATCCTCCTCATAAACTGGAAAACTTTGAATTAGGTACTTTGCCAGTGTACTTCGAAAAAGAGTACTTTTGTTGCTGAAAATTGACCTTTCTACCCTTTTGTACTTTTATTGCTAGTCGTTTTAAATGAAGTTCAAATGTTTATTGCTGGGTTTTTTTTATCGCTTGTTGCAGGGTGTTGATGTTCCAGTGTTTGCCATAGCTGGAAAGTGGGAATGTTCACAACGTCTAAAAAGCCTCCAGTAGCTTTAAGTAGCACTGTCGCGCCGAAAAGTTTCTTGCTTGTAAAGGAGACAAAGGCACATTTAAATTTTTGCCACTCTATTGAGCCCAGTGTTGGTGGGGACATCCAAAAATTTGATTGGCGTGAGCTTGGGGAAAGTTTTGGAACTGCCAAATACATTCCAAGGGAGCTGGAGAGCGTTCGTGTTGAGTCTCAAGTAGTTCAGTTTGTTACTGCTCCAACAACAGAGACCAATGGTGACGTAGATGATGGCGCAGGAAAATACTTTTCAAGTGAGGTGGAGGGCGTTCATGTTGAGTTGGCAGTGGTTAAGTCTGTTAGTGCCCCAACAACAGAGACAAATGGTGAAGCAGTTGATGGTGCAGAGGAGTGGCTTGTTCGAGGAATTAGGCGTGACGACAAAGCTCTGTGGACTGAACATGCGTCTGATGTTTGCAATGATTTAGATATGGCGGGATTATAAGTCTAGCTGATGCAGGCACGCCATCTTTGAGTACTCACATTGATGGAAGATGCGAGGAAGATTTCTTTGCCAACTACTCTGAGGATGAGGTTGATCAGAGGGAGCTAGAGGCTTTAGAAAGAGCTGAAGCGGAAAAGGCTCGTGTTAAAGGCATTAGTCTCCGGTACTGCCTAGTCCCACGGCTTCTTATCCAACGAATCTGATCTTCAATGAGGTTTGCAATCTCAAGTGCTTCAGTGAAACTTGATACCTTATTGAGAAAGTTATCTAGTACCAAAAAGCCTTGATCCATAGAACCGCAACATAGGAGGAAGATTGCAAAAGCAAACTGAGCATGGAATTGGTTCCTTAACCTTATTTTTAAATGCTGGGAAAACAAACTTATTTTGTATGCCTTTTGGAACTTGAATTTGGTAGTGTTTAGATTGACTTGTTTGTTTTCAAAACAATTTATTACTTTTGGATGATAAGCAACATTTTTATTAGGAATTAACAACGTACACAACGTAATATCTTAGCAATGTACGTACAGACTATGAGTCCACCTGTACACAGTGCACGACTGCAGTAACGGTAACATTGATTTGACAACCATCAATGTAAAATTAAATTGCTCATTGAATGTAACTGTAATTTCTCCAACAATATCTACATCCGTGGTTATTAATGGGAGGAACAATTTGACCTCTTCGGAGTATCTCATTTCTAACATGGTCAACCCGACTATTTCCGACGACTTACTCGTTAAGATAGCTAAAAAAGTGGCAGACAAATGCTGGTTGGACCTTAAGCCACTGCTACGATCAGGCACTCGCGGAAGAGACATTGTCTACCGTCCGGATATCCTTAAAGACGCTAACATCTTCAGCTTGTGCGGTGTTCCCGATCACTTCCAAGTAGGAGGTGGCCATAATCCAACCGGACCCCAAGGAGAAAGCCGCAATCGACCATTTTTCAAAAGGTGCCTTCTCGCTAACAATCCGATGGCTGTGTATAACGAAGCAATACGTGTTCTAATCCATGAAAGTGACATCAATGGAGCATTTAAGCTCATGCAGCGTCATGCACCCGTGCGAGCAGATGCAACCATCGCCTGCGCCATCATATTCATATGTGCGGGATATGATTATATGGGTGGATTGTTTCTTCAGCTCTACACACGCAACCATCATCCATTGGAGTCGGATATCACTTGAGATTTGTGTGAGGAGTTCCTCGAGGAGATAAAGAAGTTTAGCCCTCCGTACAATAATACTTACGGTTATTCTTTCTGTTATCCGAACAGCCATGGAATTAAGATGCCACCATGCGCCTACCATTGTTACATGGTTTCTGGTGCATTCAAGAACGTTTGCAACAAGTGTCACCTATGGTCGTGTGCTAGGCGAGTTAGCTAAATGCTGTAGGTATCGCATTTGTACGTGTGCTAGGTGTACACGGTCACTTGTTTCAAGTTTGTTAGGTGTTTGGACCTATGTATTTTGTTTATGTTTCATTGTTATTTCCTATTATGTTGTTTCTTCCGTTTCTTTGAAATTTCCTATTTACAACTTGTGTTTTTGTTTCATGCGGTTTGGTTCTATCGGTCATGAATAATATATTTGTGTTGTCAAACTAAACTTACGGTTGTACTTACATTCTAACAAGTACTTACATTCTAACTATAAATGTAATAATAAATGTAAGCATATATGTCAGTCAATAGACGCATAATGTCAGTCTTATTAAAGACGTGCCAAGCGTTAATTAATAAATACACTTCCACTTGTCATAATTTCTAGAACCTCTATGCTTATTGTAAATATACGTACACGTGTAACGCCTTATTAGACGTACATTTATCAATTATTTAAGATAAAGTAGCATCGGTTTGCACCAAAAATATGAGAATTAAATATGTACGTAGACTGTTACTTTATACGTACATTTATTGATATAGTAGATAAATGTTAGTCTTCTCAAATAATCACTTATCCTCTGATTTGACATCCAACTTAAATAACATTCAATGCAACTGTAATCTCCCCAACCGACTCTCTTTCCTTGGTTATTAAAAGGACAATGATTTGACCATATTGGCCTATCTCATTCCTAACATGGTGAATCCGACTATTCCCGACGATTTACTCGCAAAGATAGCTAAGAAAATGACTGACAAATGCTGGTGGGACCTTCAGCCACTACTACGGTCAGACACACGTGGCGGAGATATTGTATACCGTCTGGATGTCCTGAAAGGTGCTAATATTTTTAGCATGTGCGACGATCCCGACGACTACCAAGTTGATGGCAGCCATCATCCATCCGGCCCCCAGGGAGAAGGCCGACATCGAGCCTTTTTCAAAAGGTGTGTGGATGCTGGCAATCCGACTGCCACGTATTTTGAAGCTCTGCGTGTTCTAACGCATGAACGTGACATTAAGGGAGCCATCAACCTCTTACGACCTCATGTTCCATCACAAGCCCATGCAACACTTGCTTGTGCGATACTTTTCATAATTGACGGTAATGATTACATGGGCGCCATGTTTCTAAACCTATTCGAACGCAATCATTATCCGTTCAGGACAAAAGAGATACGGGATTTGTGTGAGGAGTTCCTGGAGGATTTAAAGAAGTTTCGCCCTCCATATAATAATACTTATGGATCGACGTTCTCTTATCATAACAGCCATGGTATTCAAACTCCAGATTGCGCCCTGCTTTGTTACATTGTCTCTGGACCGTTCAAGAACGTGTGTAACAGTTGTTACCTCTGGTGGTGTGCTAGGCGAGTTAGCCAAATGCTCTAGTAATATAAATCTACTAGTTATTTGAAGTTGTTATTTAATGTTATCGTCTAAGTTATGTTTCAAGTTCTTCTAATGCCGTTATGAAGTTATGTTTCTAATTCGTTTTATCCTCTATGCATGAAGTTGTTCAAGTTCTTGTAATGCTTTTATGAAGTTATGTTTGAATTTGTGCTTATCCTCTGGTTTACAAAGTTTCTCCGTTTAATGGTTTATTCGGATATGAGTAATAAATTTGAAGTTTCGTAATCCATACTTATTTCTGTACTTACATTATAACTTTAAAGTCACTATAAATGTAGGAATAAATATGACTGGATTGACGCAAAAGACAGTATTGTGATAGACGTGACATGGCATAATAAATACACTCCAATTCAGCGTATAGGTTTATATAGACGTACACGTGTTACTAATGACGTACATGTAACTAATAAGTCGACGAGATAGCTTGGGTTTACATCAAAAACTACAAATTTCAATATAGAAGTACACGTGTAAATCTACACGTACATAAACCAATATACTCGAAAATTGTAATTTGAAGTTTCAGTTTTAATCGGAAATAGTTAATAGTTTATTCTTTTCATATAAACACGAGTTAATGTCCAATATTAATACCACCTACAATAGGTAAGTGGGACGTCAAATATTTACTTAGTTGTCTCCTCGCCATTAGGTCTATATAACATGTACACTGGGACAAGTCATCTCCACACTTTTCATTACTCTTACTATGACAAATATAACCTAAACTCACCAAAAAAATCCCTCAGACTCGGCAATGGACGTCCCCACACCCCCACCGGCGGAAATTTACATGGCCATTCAGCTACCTAACCCACTCAGCATCCTCGTCAACTACTTACCCGTTTCTGTAACTCCCATTGAAACGCTCAGAGGTCCCGTAAGCACGCTGAAGCCGACCGCTATCAACATGGATGAGTTTATGACGTGGCCTGATTTCGTGTTGCCGAAAACACCTTTCCGACCATATTTTACCCTCCTGCTTGAACGGGGAGCAATGTCGGCGCTTTACCTTGAAGGGGTTCGTTTAGCTTGCAATTTCGTTTCGGTTGCTCATGGTTTAACCATGTTGGGTTCTATCTCTCCCACCGACGCCTACGCATGTTTCTATCATGGACTGTTCCTAACCGCAACTAGCAACAGACGAGAGGTTGAAGCCGTGAATGCGACTTTCTGGGATTTAGTGCCATCATTCGAAGCTGCAAACACAATGGGGGAGTTGGTTATGTATCACATAAGTTGACTGCATGCTGAAGGACCTCGGATGTGGGATCGATCATGGAGGTTCGTGGTTTCACCAGATGTTTGGGTCGTTGCAACTACGGAGCCTGCTGCCGGAATTGTTTCTTCTACTGGTATGCTAGGGAGTTGTGCATATTTTATTAAGGAAAGGCGTTGGTTCAGCATCTGATTTCCCATTCTATGCATCGGCTATAATTTCGACTTTTTGTAAAGCATATGTTTTCCTGTTATATGCTTCGGCTTTACTATCCTTTGGTTGTATGCTCTAATC